>NC_052539.1:14478295-15078295 GCF_016699485.2 Gallus gallus | reverse complement strand
GCCTAGACCTTTCTCTAGAATTCGGTTGTATTTAATCCAGTCGTTTGGTATAGAATATAATGCTAACAAAAATAATTCATGATATAAAGGAGTCAATGAACTGTTACAGAAAAGTAGTTTTAAGAGAACTTTCCAAGTTCAAAAATGAGCAAAAGCTGGACGATTAACTCCTATTGAAAGCCAGAAAAAATATTCTCTAAGATAGCAAGCACTCCTGTGGTATATTTCAGATATCAGACCAGGTGATCCAGCAGGTCAGCTCTAGTTCCACTGTACATTATCCTCTCTCACCCTTCGCCATTACTCTATGCTCTTCTGCTTCCCTCTCTCACTGTTTCTCTCCCTATATAAGAACTTGCACTCTCCCTCTCACACAGGCATAATCATTCTCACTGTCTCTCTTTCTTCAAGATATCGTCTTGTCTTACTGTGTGACAAATGTAAAAGCTATTGTATTGAGTTCTATGTAACAATATCTCATTATTGGTAAGCTGGTTAGAGATGGTTTGTATGAAACTGCTACATAAAAACAATACATTGAACCAACTTTCTTTCTGCTCATCCATCCTTTCTCTACTCTTCATTAGATTTGTCAGCTTAAAATAATATAATACTGGACAGTTTAATATGGCCCCTAAATTGACAGGTTTATTTATTGTCTTACTGTGAAAATTCTTCATTCTCTTTTTAGTTCTTTTCCCCAACTCCTGTGTGCTGCTGCAATCCTCTTACCAGCCTCCAGCCTGATCTTCCCTTACAATGGCAGCTCCCTGAGAAAGGCAGTTCGTACTTTCTAGTGGATATTTAGGATGAAAAATATTAAAATAAGGTCAAGCTAAGTTAATACTTTTCTTTAAATATGCACATTTTTCCAAACTGCACGTGCAATTTGTGAATTGATGGGGTTTTGTGGTGAGAATTACTTCTGAGACAGGCAACAGCCTTAGATTTTACATGTGAGTTCACTCTTGTGAAGCAGTTACCAGGCAAACTGTTGGGGAAGCATGCACCTGCTGACAACTCTGAACTTGCAAGCATGAGGATTCTGCTTGGAAAGATCATTTAAAAAGTTCTAGCCCCACCCTTTCCAAACAAGGAACATAAATGCTACTACATCTAATCGGCATATACAGAATGATATCTGAAATTAGAAATTCAAATACATGCATCAATCTGCTTGCCAGCTACCTTCACACCAAAAAATTATTCCAATAACGTATTCGGTGAATAATTTTGAATAAGGAAATTCATTTGAGAGAATCAAAAGAAGCTCACAGACAATTCATAAATGAAAAAAAAAAAAAATCTAAGTGCTAAATCATTTATTATGAATGATTTTTCATCTCTGTTTCATTCCAGTCAAAGGGAAGTTCAGAAAGAAGGGGAAAAAAGAAATACAAACAAACAACAATAACAAACACCTCTCTTTTCACATTTTCAGGTAATTCTTCAGTAGACACGTATTTACTGACAAGTTTAATGTTGGTACAGGCAAGCAGAAAAAAGTCCATCCTGGTGAAAAGATTGCAGAGAAAATTATAGCTTGGTAAGACTGGAAATGACTTCTAGGCATCCCAAACACAGGTCTCATAACTAACAGACTTTTAACTATAGCTGCATTGCCAGGTGCAAATTTAATAAAAAACTATAAATGATAGATGAACTGCATTTCCAGCAGCTGTTTGTAATCCCAGGCAAAAATCTTCATTAAGACAGTGTTAACATTGTAAATGCTTATCTATTAATTTAAAGTACTGTGAAACATCGAACATTACTCATTTAGAATAATGTGGTGAAAACCAGGCTAAGAAATCATGCAGTAAATAAAACGTCAAACACTTTGAGTCAGACCGTCCAAAGTTACATGGAACACTGTCAGTCTATCTTCAGTCTTGAACTGATTGCTCTGGGAGGAGTCAGCTCCTCAGGAGTACAGCTAAGTGTAACCTAAAATCCAGCTGCAAGTCCAATCGGTTGGTATACAGGAATTCAAGCCCATCTTATTTTGTTAGGACTGTTAACATGGAAAAAAAAAAAAAAAAGCTAGCTCCAGTACTTTGCTAGAACTCCTGATCCAGGGCAACTTCCAAGCTCAGAAAGATAGAGTTGAGTCAAAGCAGCTCTGCTTACACGTATACTTCAAGACTTAGAATCCACATAGGTTGCTCCAAAAGCAATCCCTCCTAATTATCTCCATAGAACCTTCAAGAGATACAAAGAGCACAATAACACTAATTGATAGAGGAAGGTCTCAGCTACAAATCACTCTCTTCTTTCAGCAGTCACCACCATTAGCCATGCGTTTTCACCAGTGATGAACATGAGCCAACATGCTGCGCTTGTAAAAATCTGCACCAGCAGAGGTAACCCGCTGTCAGTTTAGCTGCTGCTGAAGTGCACCACCCACCACCTCACTGTGCTCACACCCACTGTTTGGTCTCCATAAACATTCAGCAAGCGTTAATGAACGTCAATGGGTGCCATTTTTTTCCGCATGGTGGGAAAAGTGACACACCTTTGCTTTATCTGCACTTCCATGTCAGATGCCGTTCTGTCAAACTGCCCCTTTGCTGCCATCTGTCACATGGCAACAACATGTAAAAAGGATATTGCTGGCAATGTTCAACCTCTACCGCCATACCACCAATATCTGCCTCTGATGCTGTGGGCCAACACAACAAAATAGAGCAACCTTTGTATGTAACACTTATGTTCAATTATGCACAGATCTCACAGAAAAAAAAAAAAAAAAAAAAAAAAAAAAGAGTCCCAAACCAACATCCATTAAAAAAAGAGGCAGACAACAATTCTTGCTAAGAGCCACAGACAAAGACTTAACTTCCACATCTCAGATTTTATTCCATATTTTGATTTTTAATAAGTTTCTAACATAAAAATATCTGGCACCAAACTGTGAGATAACCACTACTTAGATTTACAAGACACATTAAGTTCAGTTAGGTAAGTAGTTTCATAGATGGTTAGTAATGATTACTTAAGTGTAAAAATATTGCAGGATCAAATGTAGAAATTCCTTGATAAAACTCTTGTAAATAATGTATTTATCTCCAAAAAGGCCTTGTTCCTCAAAACGTTTTCCCTTCCTTTCTCACCTCTTCATACTTGGATGTACAGACCATCTTCTAATGACTCTCAGATCATGAATATTAGCATCTTTAAAGATGCGAGCTGCTCTAAAGAGCTGCACTATTTTTGTTTCCAACTAAAACAGAGTTCCCTACTTCTGAAGAAGGCAATCTCCTTTTCAGTTAACTTTTACCCTTTCCCTTCCTCTTACTCAGTGGTTTTAAACCATTTAAACTCTTTTCTTTCCCCCTTGAGCAACAAGAAGTGAAATTCTATTTGATCATTTGGATGATGAATAAAGACATGGCTAAAGAGATACAAAAATTAGTTTGTTGAGTAAAAAGATCAATAAGCCACTATAATAATCATTTAAATCAGACAACTTTACTGTATCCTTGGATCTTTGTCTCTCTTTGCATTACTTATTTAGTACTCTATATAAAAAAAACAGTCCACAGTGAATCTAGCCACTTCCTCTTTCTTTATGTACTAGATGCACACTCTAAACACATTCTTTTTTATGTTCACAGAAAGAAAAATGTACTGTATAGAAAAATATTTTCCTGAGTGTTTTGTGGCCCAAATAGAATCGTCTTTCTTGCTTATCTGAAAAACAATCCACTGCTATTTGGGGAGAAAACGCCAATAGTCAATGTGGTGTGCAAGTCAATTTCCCCCCCTCCCGCCCCAGAGTTAAAGAACCACAATGTACAATACTTGCAAGGAACCAAATCCCAATGGGAATCACACCACTAAAAATCAAGTACAACTCCAATGATTTGAGCAGTTTATTTCTCCCCATTTTATCTTTATGAAGAATAAAACAATTTGGCTTTATCCAGACAGGGGAAAAAAAAAAAAAAACAAAAAAAAAAACACTTGAGGACAGGTATAGGAGCAGAAAATCAGTAATAAAATATAAAGAAGCACTGAGATGTTTGTGTTCTACTATATGATGCAGATGAAATCATTTTAATTCAAGCACAATGGCATGCCTACATGACTTTTCAGTGTGTCATATGTAATTTTACACAAAAGGACTTTAGTGCTTATTGTCAACTTTTGGGTACTGGTACGATATCCAACAAACAGTGTGCTCCTCCTATTTCAAATATTGCTTGTTTTCTTCACAAGTTGCTTTTTTCTTTAACAAATTGGTCATTCTGCTTTTTTCCCCCCAAAATAAAAAAAAAAAAAACCTGCAGTCTACAGGTTTGTGCACATTTTTACCACATGCAGAAGATAGCATAAGAAAGCAGCAGTCATTTTGACATGACAGATTAGAATGGCACAGAAGGAGCAATTTTGGCATTTCAAGTTAATAATAGGAAAGATTTACTCTCTATGATACATTATGCTAAAAACCCACTTTATAGCCACGTTTAAATACGGCTCTTATTTAGATCAAAGAGATTAACAACTCTGAAAAAGTCATTCCAAACTATGAGACACCCATTTGCAAAATACAAGCGTGTATTTGTAATGCATTGTAAGATTGGTTAACGGATCAGAGCATACTGCTTCACCTTCCATACAATTTTTCATCTACGGATAAAATACACTAATTTTACATCAAACATAATCAGTTAAGTGGACAAGCAAGCTTAGAAATAAAACTATCGTATTAAAATATTCAGCCCATTCCACTTATAACTGAAGTCTTTCAAAAGCAAGTAAATTCAGTTAAGACTTACACAGTATCCTTATTTTCTTGTTCCTTTTTTGTTGTTTTTCACCTAGATGGAACAGTTAAAATAAAGCATCAGTGTCTACACTAATCTTTGCTTTTACAATGCCTTTTGCTTCACTTTTACACAGCCTTTATGTTATTTTACCTTTGGAGAAGGGGAAGAGCATTTTGTAAATAACTTTGAAAAGTGCTGCCTGCTGCAGAAGACACAGACATTTGCCTTATTCTTTTACTTACAGGAAGATTTATGAAATACAGTAGAAAGATTCAACCACAAGGCAGATAGCTTGTCTCCAAACACTACACAGTTTCTGAGGTGTTCAAAGCAGACGTTTTTGTTCAGTCAGTTACAGAAATCAGGGCCAGCCATGAAATTTAGATCTTCAGTTAGATTTGGAAACACTTGCTTCCCACTAAAGTTCCGGCGTTCTCATCTGCCTTTAGATCCATATCTGCTACAAAGGCTACGTTAATTTAATGTGTTATAACAAGAAAAAAAAAAATCATTCTCAGCACAGACATTAAAAAAAATAAAATAAAATTCAAAGACGAATCATTCTTCAAAGGAAACAAGGGCCCCATCTGCTGATGTTTAAAATGTACTACATTAGCACACACAGTACAGTGTTGCCACAGATAAGAAAAATATTGAAATGATTCACAAAGTCACATCACTACATTAAATGTGCTACATTCTTCTGGCATTTCTTTCAAAGCTAACAACAGCTTTTGTAGCCCTCTGAATTAACCATTTTCCACTGATGAAGAACAAATTCAGGTGGGAACATACAGCAATAAAATAAGAGATTTGGTCAATACTAAGCACAGCAAAATAAAAGTATATCTACAAGCATACAGTGAAGAGTTATATATATAATAAATCACCATTATTTAAATCTCACCCAGTATGTTCTGATTATGAATAATCATAATGTCCAAAAACACAACTGAGACATTAAAGCAGAGCTTTAAGAACAACCATGAAAGTGGGCATCTGGGAAATGTAAAAGTCAAACTTTTCTAAATATTAAAACATCTTGTTAAATAGTCTAATGGTTGTTTATTGAGAGTTCTTAAAACTAAGCACTGTTTTGTTTATTGAAATCCCATACATAGCAAGCTTTACATTATCTTACAGCAAAAAAAATGGCAGGGAGCCTAATGAAGACAAAACAAAGTTCTCTATTATGGATAAGAATATTTCAAACACTGTACCAACAAAGAGCCAGCAGCTGAATTTATAACCATCTCCTATGACTGCATTCTGCAATAAAGAAGTGTATCATTTTGGAAGCAGTAAAATATCTTTGTTTTATAAGGCTGCACATACTAAAGATTTGTTCTGATATAGTTGGGTGAAGTGTATGCCTGGCATTCCTTTGCAAGCCTAGGAGCGTGGCTAATGAACCTAAGGTTAATGCTGAAAAAAATCATTTAAAAACTTTTGCTTCTTTTCTTCTCTCCTACACCAAGCAAAGCAGACCAGATATTTACTCTCATGAGCTGTCCTACAGCCCAGAACTGTCACTCTGCCGTACAGAAATCTGGAGCCTGCTTTATCCTACATAACTGAGTTTCTGTACCATAGATCTTGTTCTCATGTATGGTGCTGAAGGTCACCACTGAGTCAAACAGTCATTGCTACAGAACAAAATTGCTGACATTCAAAAAAAAAAAAAAAAAAAAGAAATCCACAGTAGATTTCCAGTAATTGTTCTAACATAAAGGTAAGAGCTACACAGATGTACTAGACATGCACAGAATTCATAAAACCCTTAGTCTTCACTACTAGAATGTGATGAAACTTGAAATGATTATCAACTGGCCAGTGGGCAGAAGGCAGCATGCAGAATTTCTTACAGCATGGAGAAAAACAATAATTAGAAATTCAGTGCTAGTGAATTCTTTGCCGAGCATGAATGTAATCCACATGATAAACAGCTTTTGACTGAATAAATTAAAACTCAAAGCAGTCTGAATAAAGTTCCCAGACATGTTACCAAAGTTCAAGGCATAAAACAAAACCGTAAATAAAACTTCACAGTATAATTAGACCTATTATGGTTTTCCGGCATTTTCTTACAACTGTATCTTTAATAAAGTTCCTTCCATCAGCTTTTGTACTACATACAAACTCTTATGCAGTCACGTCCACAATCTGATCATCACAGTGTACTTTAGGCTGCACCACATTAAGTGAAGGATGTGTGCAGTGCAGGAGCTCAACAAGTTTGTGCTTTTTAGAACAATAGAGCATACCACTCAGCCCATGATGTTTACCATTCATTTTAATACTAAACTTCAGGTTTTGTTTGGTTTAATTTTATAAAGTGTGCCTTTCTGGGCACGTTGTTATTTGGCTGCTCATTATCACTCATAAAAGAGTAAAACATTTAAAAGCTGTCAGAAATCATCTCACTCAAAAAGTGCCTGGGAAAATTAAGAGGGCTCTCGTTCTGAACTGCACATAACACAAACTTCACTATCCCCCTTCACTACAACACACATTAATCTGCAGTGCGATGATATATGTCAGGAAAAGTAATTATAACTGTATCAGTTATGAGTGTGTTAGTCACTGCAACTGACTATGAAAAAAAAGTGAACCTATGGCTTTTGGTGAAGCTGCACATTGCATGGTGAGCTGATCCAGCCAGAGAGATCTGCTAAGAGAGGAAAAATTCAGCTCCACCATTGCTCACAGCTCTGCTCCCCAGCACACACACTTTTTTGTCTCTAGCCCTCACTGGACCCAAGCTGTTTCAGCCAGGCAAAACAGTGAAAACTGATGCAGCAAACCACGAGGATAGGATAGGACCTGCCTACTGAATGGAGCACCAGAGCCTTGTGAAGAGGGAGCCAGCCATCCGTGCTTGGAGATAAGGAAAAGGACCTGTGGGCAATGTCAGTGCAGTCAGGGTTCTAATTCCATCCTGAACTTCTCCCCATGCTTCCACACTTCTGCAGCGCTCAGAACACAGTGTACTTTGGATAGTGCATGCCCTGACCCAGTGACACATCTCAAAGGTGCGCTAGTATTTCTCTTTGGGGTTTCTACATCTGCCTGGGAATTTAGCAGTAGATGAAGAATAAAACCGGCTAGGAATGGCAGCATTTATTATCTATGTCACCCATCCTCTCAAAAGCTAAATAACTTTACAAGAAAACAATAGTGTGGGATCATGCCTCCATAAAGGCCTCAGTCAAACGCTACTAAGTCCAGAACCAAGCATATACCCAGTCTGATATATTTCAGTCTCCTTGACTTCTATAGCACATATAACAAAGATCCGTTTGAAATCAACAGTGTCAGGGCCCATTTACCTCCCAATTACCACAGAAGAATCAACAACTCAAGTGGCTGGCTATTTCAGTGCTTTTCTTGAACAAACAGCAATATATATCACATTACATATATACAGCTGCCTTGAATTCCAGCTACTTCCATTGGGATAAAGTGTTTCCAAAGCAAGTGGTTACTCACAATCCCAACAAGCAATGTCTCTTTTTTAAATTAATGCAATGGCTTGCATGCAAGTCCATAATGTTTTAAACTGACATCATTTTCATCACGTTTTTCCCTTTTTAATCATATACAAACACATTATTTTATATAACATTATTTACAACTGCCTTCTTTTGATTTTATTTTGCCTTTGAAAAGCCAGTTGACATTCTTTGGGAAAGATGGAATAATGAATAAAAAAATCATATTTTGAATAAACAGGAAATATGGAAGCTATAGCTTCCATATTATACATATATATATACATGTAGCTATAGCTGTAAGCTCAGTAGAACTGGTAAGACATAATTGTGAGAATCTGGTGAAATAGCTGGTAAAGATTTTTGAACAATTCCTGCTTTACATTTTTATCAGTTCGTTTTTTCCCCTCTTCCTCTCTTTTTCAACCCATCATAACACCTTTTATTTTTCTAAGGGAAAATGCACCATTCCAGCAATTTGATTGGCAGACTAAAGGCTGGCAGGCACAGAGGGTGCCTTTTTGATTTAATAACGATGACTTATATCTTTTGTTTTGAAAGACCCATGAATCAGAATGGAACTCTCCTTTCAAACCCAGAATTTCTATACCACTACTTATGTTTGGAAGAAGCAGCTCTATTTTGGTTGCTTTTGGTCTCTTTTGGAGGCATCTATTGATGCTTACTAACATGTTAATGAACAGCATTGCAGTAGTGAAAGTCCTGGATAGAAGGCTTTTTTGGAGCTTATTAATACTCCTCTTTTATCAGCCAGACAAGATGCTGTAATGTGACACCTGAAAGCATGCAGTCTCTGAAGTGCTCCCAGTCACTGCTGGACCACAGAGCAACACAAGGGGCTGAAGTGAAAAGCATCATGAATAAGACTTGCACAGACTTTGCAAACGCATAAAAAGGAAAAAAAAAAAAAAAAAAAAAAAAAAAAAAAAAAAAAAAGCTGAGACTGAAGTTACAGGATAAAAGGAATGTTATCATTACTTTTGTCTTTAGTTAGGAACTTACCCAGAGTCCCCATGTTTTTAGCGTGCTCCTCACCACATGCCTAGATCTCATTAAAAAGTAAAGTTACCTTTCATTTATCAACAGTTCTACAACCGCATATCCTGGGACATGTATAGCTACTCCAGATGCAGAGAACATACTGTGCATTCTGGAGCTGCTAAAGTTTAAAGAAAAAACAACAATAACGAACCATGAAATAAGACTTAAGAAACCTTAAGAAATAAGTAGTTAATTTCCTTTTGATAGCAAGTTTGAGATTCCAAGTACTTGGGGGTATGTGTGATTTTAAAGTTTCCCTTATTTTCTAAGAACTTCAAGCACACCAAGGAAACAGATAGAATCTTGTCCTTCTATCAGCAATTTTCCCTTCCCAGGGAACCATAACTATTGTTCAGGTGATGGCCTGGTGGGGGCTTTCTATCACTCAAAAGTATCTCATATTATGCTATGAAATGACCCTTAAAATTGTTATTGCATCAGATTATAATTGTAGTATCTTTAGCTGTGAAATTGCATAGACACTTTTGTACCTCTACATTTCCAGGTACTCTACTTGTGAAGTCAAACAAAGCATTTTGTTTTCAGTGTTCATTGATGTTTCTCAATGGAGACAGAGGCATGTATGCACATGCACACTTTCTCTCTGCTCTTTCACTGAGAATTTCCATCTGTCCCTTCTGAGGTTTTGTTCTCTTTCAGACCAAGGCTTTCTGTTCTTTCCATACAGAGGAAACCTTGTAATAACAAATAAGTATGTCCAATAAATTAACTATTATGGAAGTGTGCTCAGACGAGATTGATAGTGTTGTCAGCTCCCATTATTTTTATACAAATCATGTGATATTTCTTATATTTCTTGAAAATGTGACTGCTAAAAATCACGAGAACTTCTAACAAAAAAGGCATCTAAACTTCTCAGAAATAAAAACTTGAGAATAGGAAGCAAACCAACCCAGAAGGGCTAAGTCAACAAAAGGTAAATAATAATTAAAGATTTAACTTATGCCATAATTTTAACGATTTCTTAATTTTAACTCTGTCTTCAAGACTTGGACTTGACCAGTAGTGCAAGTTGCTGAAATCTCCAGATGAATGCTGGGCAGTAAGAGGTAAGGATGATGACAAGGGAAGAACTTTCCCACTTAGGACAAATTCAGCTTCCCAGGAGAGTGTTCCTGCCCCTAGCTGTGTCCAAAGCACCAAACAGAGCTGCACTGCCAGTTTCACCATTGCTACACCCTGTACCTCACTGCACCTCTCCCCTGAGGACTCCTCTGTTCCAAAGTCTGGAGCTTTGAATCACCCCAAAAGTATTTAATATTTTGTACATTCAGATAGTTCTTAACGTCTACTGATCCTACAAGAATAGGATGTGGTTACTTCAGAAGGACTAAAAATTTCTCTCTGTTCAAGTAAGTACAGTTAGGCTGTTATTTTCAATGACTATAACACAACATATTTTGTGAGTTAGTTTGTAATGGAAACTCCCTCAGAAATGTAGAGAATTGGTCACAAGGGCTATCATGGACATAGGATCTGGTATTCAGAGCAGATATTGCTTTTTCCCACAACGAATTATTTTTAAAAGGTAATTAATAATATACTTAACAAATGAAGTAAAGCAAAAAACAAAAATGGTAACCCATCCAGCTTGTATTCTAAGCCACAAGGACACGGGAGAGGAAGTCCAACCACTGGCATGACTGACATTTAAGAAAAGAAAAAAACATTTTCTAATAATCAATATTTTAATTGATTTTGTATGCTACAGAAGAACGGAGTGACATGCTTTGCACACAGCGACACACAGACCTGTGGCCAGAAAGCCAGCTGCTCTGCCCTGTGCACTGCAGGGCAGGAAGGCAGCCTGCTCCTCAGATCCACTTCTCACTGAGGTTAAGATGATGAAATTTAACCTGTCTCACAAACAACCTCAGACTTAGTGAGAAGCAGGTCGTGTTTTCTCCACTCTGTTTCAGGGAATCTTATTAGTCATACAATGCAGAGTTTTTCATGTAAATTCAATAACTACAGAGAGGGAGAAACACTAACAGAAAATATCTTACCAGATGGAGAAAATTGAAACATTACCCTTGTTTCTTTGCCAACACAGATCCATTCTGACAGGCTGGAAATTATTTATGGTTGGGGGGGGCATGGAGGAAGAGAGTATGGGGAGAAGAAAACATACTTACACTAGCAGAGATATTATTAATTGCTATACAGTGTTCAGATCCTTGCACTGTTTTGCATGCAATTAGTTACAAGACTCACATATGCAGCAGTGTTTGCATGCTGATCTCTGCACGAGACAAATAAACCTAGAGTCCATGATGCATGTTAGAAATTGCTTTCAAACTACTGCAGAAGACACTGTGGTAAAGAAATGATACAATATGGCAACTCAAAAGCTGCATTCAAGGAAACAGATTACCTCTGAATATATGAATAGGTAAATACCACAGTATGTTGAAGATTAATACTAATCATTACTATTTTAATATATAAAACGTTACGGATACTGCTACCCAGCAGTGATCAGGCAGATATCTACTCTTCGTAAATTAAAAATAGATATTTTTCTGTATCTAATTGATTTTTACATTACATTAGGCAGCCAAGGCTGCAACCTTCCATGACATAGTATCTAAATAAACATTTATTAAAATATTTTAATTAGAGTAAGAGGGAAAATATTGTTTGCAATTATGTTTTCAGAAGGAAAAAAAAATCAGACCTATTAAGAATTAATGTAAGCATAAGTGTAACGTAACATTTAAATGCAATAATTATGCCATATGACAATATGATAACATTGCAAGTTATTTCTAATTCTTAAACTTTTTAAATTAACTGTTTACACTAATGCCTCTTGCATCTCTTGGTTTTGAGCCTGAAAAATAACACGGGACAAACTAAGATATGAATAGTAATTCTACAAACTGAGGCATATCTGTGTTGAACTGAAACTCACAGAATTTATCTTATAGGTGCACAAGGCTTAATGGTCATTAATAATATTCCTCTTCCAGGGCAGGAGTATTATCTGCTCTAAAATTCTGAGGTGCTTTGTCTGGCCTAGCTGCAGCTGCCCCAAGTGACTGAGCTTCTGTCACTTCCCTTGGAATACTAACCAGGCAAAAAGTTATTCCCAGAGGATTGTCCAAGTCTCCAAATGACTTATAATTTTTTGCTATATACCTGTGTGCACAGATATTTTGGCTCTCTCTATTCTTTTTTTATGGAACAGTGAATTTCAGATCCTGACATGATTTAGCACAGGGAGATTGAGTCAGGCACAACAGTATACTGGTATAATCTATAGCTTATACTACTGATAAGTTGTCATGCCTTATTGAAGTCATAAATTTATTGATAGTATAATTCCATACTACCAGATATATATACATGAAGCGGAGTTAGCTTATACCTCACAAACCAGGCAAAACTTGGTATAGAAGTGAAGACAGAATCTTTTCTCCAGTGAGGAGCTGGCAATCATATGACTGTCACTGCAGGGAAGCAAACACGAAGCCTTCTATGCTTTTTAATTTCAGACATTATCACTTACCAAAAGCTGCTGGAAGAGCTTCTGGCTGTCATATAAGAATTGGCTCAATGGCCTTGAAATTGATATAAACCTGTAGAGAGACTACAGACATCACAAGGGTGACTGGTTAAGGAATGTGGGGTTCCTACATCTTTTAAAGAAGTAGTTATTAAATCCTGGCCTAAAAAAGAACTTTTGAAATGGTCATTTCAGTAATAGATATATGTCAGCATTATGCAAGCACAAATGGAGTCTCCTCAGGGAAACAGGTTTACATGACCTTCCCTTAACAACTTTTGGTCAGTTTGATGCAAATCTCAAAGTGCTGGGATTGGTAAATGAAAGCAAGAGTGTGACATTTCAGCCTATTCTGGGAATCAAGCATGCAAGCACAGTGCAAGACCTAACAAAACATCCTAAGATCATTGACTCCAGATCGTACCATTTCACAAAACATATACATCTTCTAAGTGATTGAATAGCGATACCGTTATTAGACTAAATGTAGGTGGTTTTACTCAATTGTTTTTAACTGTTTTTAAGGTGAAAATCCATAAAATTGTTCTATTAGGAGCTATGATTACATTTAACATTCATTTTCCTCCCATGAAATTACTAATTTTTACTACAGTTGTCCTAGATATCCCCATAACGAGTATGCGTTCGATGCCCTTCATTTCAATAGCGTGGAGGAAGAAAAAAAGAGAAGCTCACTGGCAGACAAACATCTTGGATGTGGTAGGGAAAGGATTTACCTGGTAAAAAGAGTAGCCTCAAACACAGATGTGTCTTATTCATCTCCACAGTAGCATCACACAAAGCAGACAGCGTTACCACAGGCACCTCCATCCTCTCTGCCATTCATTTGTAGAGCTTACTCAAAAATACATTCACTTCTAATCTGTACCTTACTGCAATCTTACTGAAGTACTGAAGGAAATGACATCCCCTTTGTTCTCCCCTTTTATTTAAAAATAACACAAATCAGCATGTCTTCCACAAGGCCATTAATTCACAACACAACATGGCTAAAACATGGCTAGTAAATTCATAATTAGCATCCTAAATTAGTATTCACTTGGATTTGAAATGCTAAGCTTTCATTTAACAGCTGAACTTTAGTCACACAGTCATTAAAATCCTAATTTTGACTCTCCTTCACATATTTCACTTGCACAAATATCTTAACTTACTCAGCACAGAATGTCTCTAATATCTTCATATTGCTCCACATAACATATTTCTTATATTGCTTTTACAGGAGCAGAGGGTTGGATTCAGACACCACCATCTAGCATTAATAAGAAAAAAAACCCTGATGTTTCTGCAATGCTTTTAAATTATAATTTATTTTAATTAACATTTGCTATTTTACAAATGTTTTAATGTAAGCACATATTCTAAATGCTCTATAGTTAATCTGTGAGTAAATGCTGTTTGACACTTTTTTTAATGTTCTACATCACAGGCCTCAGAGTCCTCGCAGATTTTAAAGATTAAAACTCTGCTGGGGCTCTGAGATACTAATATCCATTTCCCTGAGTTAGTACTGATGGACTTGAATGTACCAAGTGTTGATGGATCTGGCAGTACATGGCATTTTACGCATGTTCACTTTTAGGGCAGTTATAGTATAAGATACATTTTGGCAGTTGTTATCTTCCTTTAAAAAAAAAAAAAAAAAAAAAAACACAGTACTAACAAATACTCTGAATTTCCAGCAAGGAAACACAATTTTTCAGTATTACTATTTTCATATTTACCACAGTACTTCCAAATGTTGCTGAAACAGATAAAGATTTGTGAGCCACTGCGGTTAGCATCTCCCTTTAAAGTGAATTACACAACAGCCATGCAGAAGCGCAAGAAGCTCAGAAATAACAAATACACTGTGAAGTGCCATTTTTGCCAGCCACAGGCTTCTCAAAACTCTACAATTTCCCCAGTGATTGCACTGTCATTATAATAGGTAATCATTAGATTTATCTTTTATATAATTTGTAACATCTTATAGTCTTATATGTGCATTTATGTAGCCTCATTACTGCCAGGAGTCCTCTTTAACTGAGATGATAAGTAAATAAAGAAGAAATTACGCACCAACA
This sequence comes from Gallus gallus, assembly GCF_016699485.2. Taxonomy (NCBI): domain Eukaryota; kingdom Metazoa; phylum Chordata; class Aves; order Galliformes; family Phasianidae; genus Gallus; species Gallus gallus. The sequence goes on along the minus strand of NC_052539.1, from coordinate 15,063,354 downwards.
GGAACCTGGAATATGTTGTTTTACTGTATGTCTGAGAGCTCCCTTTAGCAAAGCTAATCTGCGCAGCAGTTACCATTATTTCTACCTCAGTGAGCACTTCCTAATTGCTGTGTTATTGCTTGTGAAGAAAATATATTATCAAAGTCCACAACTTATGACTTGTTGCACATCTATACATGGGAGGATAAACCTTCTCACTTCATCAGACCTCAATAAATTTCTAATAGGTTGCTCAGCTGAGGCTGTTTGTTTTTTTCTCGCAGACCTGTTCATTACCGTTTCACAACGTCAGTATCTCCTTCTAACCATCAAGATGCATTTGTAACTTATTCAGAAACCTGAAAACATTACTAAACTACATCTACTTAGTTCTCTATGAATCATCCCAGGCCTATTTTGGTAGCAATTTGCAATGAACAACAATAATAAGCCCAAAGGAATCAGTATTCCTTTTTAGTTGTTAATGTTTTATGCCCAACTACTGGTCCATTGCCAGATAATGATACACAGAGCATTAGAGCTGTGTATTAATATTATCTTTACAAATGCAGTAATACTCAGTGGAGGATAAAGTTTTGATGGACTCCTTTTGCATGCCAGTTACAGTTCTACATCATCAGAAAAAAAAGTCAGCATTAGCACTTGGTTCTGGTGGGACTGCTAGGGACTGGGTGACCTTCAAAAAGCAGCAATAGCATCAGAACAGCAAACAGCAGCCACTGAAGTTAACACAGAAAACAATTTCAACATTTTGTCATGTTCACAATTACCTAGATGCCACAGATGTGCAGAAAGCAAGGAGTATGAACTGGTTCTAGGAAACAACAGAATATTGCAAGTAGCAATGACAAGATTTCTCTCTTTTAGCGAGCAAGCAAGCACTTAAAAATTCCTGAAAAGATTATCAACATTCTTTCACTCGCAGCAATATCATACTGCTTTTCTACAATTTCTCTGAACACTATTGACTTTTACAGAGCACCTGAGGTAAAACATACAAATCATTCTAAGGATTGCATTTCTTACATTTGAGCAGGGAATAGAACAGTGCACTTGACCTAAGAATAAATCTGTCATTTTTAAGTTATCTTAATACATAGTCAAGATGTGAAAATAGAAAAGAAGAGGCACAAAAAATCACCCACATTCCAAATCCTGCTCTTGTAATTCAGAGATGCTTCTGCTAAAAATGAAAAAAAAAAACAACAAAAAAAAAAAACACTTGAAAGTAAGAAAAACAGAGCCAAATAAAAACTCCTGACTGGAGTACAGCATTCCCAAGTAGCCTGCATCACAACATTCATGAGGCAGAGTGGATGTTTTTATTTGTTTTCACTTTTAAGAACCCTGGGAACTGTCAAAACTAAAATGCCATCCCAGACGTCCACGCCTTCTTTTTTAAAAAAATGTATGATCTGATTTTGTTACCACTCAGAATGAATAAGCGATAGAAGAGCCCAATGTACTTTTCAGCACCGAAGGCTGACCATAGGATGCCCTCAGTCTAAAGTAGATCAGATTAAAGAACAAGGGTGCATACTTTCCAAGGCACCACAAGGTCCAGAAATCTTTTAACAGGATCTCTCTAGAACACCTAAATCATCATTTTCCATGAAGAGATTTAGGATCCTGGGTAGAAACTCCACTGGGTACCTTCAGGAGCTTAACCACCCTTAAAAAGTGCCATAAGACCCTCAGTAGGCAACTTGCACAGCCTCTCGTATTCCTTGGAAAAATAGAGAGAATCCTCTTTTTTGGCCAGAGTAGCAGTAGCAAACATCCAGCACCTCATGTATTTTTTCTCTTTCATGTGAAGAAGTTGATGATAGAGCTGGGTATTTCTTTGATACTAAACTGTTTATTTTCAAAATGTATATGTTCTGTTCCCCTAAACACAGAAGGATAACAGCACTTGTTCAGAGTAATATACCTTATGCTTCTTTCTAGCCTTTGCTGAGGGGTCCCTTCTAGCTTGCCTTCAACACTGTGTTACAAGTATCTTCATTTTCCTATGTATCCTCTGCCCACCTCTGCCATACTGGATTTTTCTGCTCTTTCCTCTGCCTATATTATTCCAACATCCTTTTCATTCTCCTTCACAAGAATGGATTTCCCAGTTTCTTGCTTTTCATCTAGTCTATGTTGAAATTCTTCTCACAAGCTCATCTCTGGGGTTGCCTTAAACTTTGAACTCAGCTATCTTACTATGCAGCACTTTATGACTTTCATTTATCCCAAATGCATGATGGATTAGTGATAGGACTAGAGGGAATGGCTTCAAGCTGCACCAGGGAAGATTCAGGCTGGACGTCAGGAAATACTACTTCTCTGAAAGGGTGATCAGGCACTGGAATGGGCTGCCCAGAGAGGTGGTGGAGTCACTGACCCTGGTGGTGTTCAAGGAGCGTTTGGATGTTGTGTTGAGGGACATGGTTTAGCGAGAACCATTGGTGATGGGTGAATGGTTGGACTGGATGATCCTGTTGGTCTTTTCCAACCTTAGCGATTTTATGATTTATGGTTATGATCTCATACACAGCAGTTTTTACCAATATCCTGAGTAACATACTAAACAGGTACCTGAGACTTCACATAAAGCTTTAGGTCATGTTATTTTTTAAAGAGTCTACCATCATCTAAACAACTTCAAACTTCAACACGTTAAAGCCTTCACTATCACATTTGCATTTCAAGGTACGTTGTAACAAAAGCATTTCATTAAAAGCTCAGGCAGAATTGTTTCAGACTATCTAAGATCTGCTGGAACAAATATTACTTTAAATTGCAAACATGTTCATAAGGAACAACTCAGTCTCATTTCTGCAGAGTTTCTCCAGATTTACATTTTTGCAGCCATACAGAATTGAGAACAGAGTCTTAATCAACCTGGGAGCAGAGCAATGTCTTTTCTCCATTCCCATTCACTAGGATGCAGCAGATTCTGGTGTTTCTCTGCAAAGAGGAAGCTGTGAAGTGTTGGGATTCTCCCTAAGAAATCAATTAACCCGTTTTATGTAGCACACACACTTATAAAGGACCTACCTCTGCCCCTCCTTCTAAACAATTCCCTTCTTCTACATAAGCAACAACCAATTTCCTTGTTACTTTAGCTCCCAATGATGTCACTGCGTCCTCAGCTAAAGACACACTGCTGCAAAAAAAGAAATTGCTAGAAAAAAAATATGTGAACAGTGAGACTCATTCTCCACATTTCTCATTTTCCCAAGTGAAAGTATGATGGCAAGGTGAGCTCATCACCAAAGAACAGAAGGAATAAATGAGTGAAAAGCACAAACCCAGCCTGAAATGGACTTTGATCCATCTTAACATTAATGACCAATAGTGCACACCGCATAGCCAGTAATGTAGACCATAGGAATTTGTCTCAGAAGTGTGCTCACAGATAGGCCAATACAGATTGCCACAGTGGGGACTATAGGGAACTCCTCCTTATATTTCAAATATTGCAATCAGTAAAAGCATCAGGCATCAAGAAAAATTAAAACTCTTTTATTTTAACCTGAGGCAAAAGCCAAAGCTTGCTACTATAATACCCAAATTAAAATAATTAGTCCTTTGTTTTCAAGAGGCAAAAGCAAATAGCTTCTACTAAGTGCAATTAAAAATATTCCACATACTGAATTCATTGCTACTGATAGTCAGTATTTTCTGGCTGTAAGCACAAGTTTCTAAAAAAAAAAGTGTTGGTGATTACTACTCCAATCTAATATAGCATAAATAACTTCAGAAAAGATCGTGAAATTCCTTCATCATTTCCTTTCCTCAGTAACCTCAACAGACTGAAAGCAACCTTCCTAAGTACAATCTGCATTTGTTATGCCCTTATTATATCGTATCATGAAGCATCCTAAAAATATTCAGCATCTTTTTAACAAGCAATGCCTTATTCTGCTTTCATTTCCAAGGTAAGTGAATATGATTGTTTTAAACAAGAAAACAACAACACCTACCATAACTCTTCCCACTTTAGAGTCTCCTTATCAAAAATAACTTAGAAACCCCCCTGGCACTAATTGTTATGTTTTTAAGGGCTGATTTCAACATCAGAGAGAAGCCTTTAAGTACGAGGAAGCTTTTTGTTTGATGATGTTCGAGCTCAGCATGACATGTACTGTTATTCTATGTCCTGCTTTTATTTTGAATGCAAGATAATAACTGAACTGTAGTTAGAACAGGATAATAAGTGAGAAATGCAGGGACTTTATACATCTTACTTCTCATTAGGGACATTCTACCTAGCAAAACAAAAGGAATCATAAGCTGAAGTTTAATGTTCCTTCGGTTTAACCCTCCACTAGTTATAAAGTAATTTCATGAGGCTATTTTCAAGAGGAAAGTCAATTTGACAGTTTTTTAAGATTAAGGCACATGTAGCAGTAGGAGAAAAAGTTTACCTGTTCATGTAGTTCTTTCTCTCCTTCCCCTTTTGAACATGCTAAGAATTAAAATGTTCATCAGCAATCTGGTGACAAGGCACTTGAGCTTGATTTAATTATGGATTGTTTCGGTTTGAACCAAGCATGACAGTGATTATATAGAGGTCTTTTCTGCAGCACTGAGAAGTTAAAAAAAAAAAAAAAAAAGTAATAACCTGACCATATAAGAACAGCCTAGAACAGGAAAGAACTATTTTACAATGTCTGGAAAAAAAAAATAAATAAAAGAAAAATAAAAGGAAGAGAATGACTTAAAAATTAATGATGTCATGGACAGAACTAAAATATGCAAAGGTCCTGGAGACCAAACATTGAAGAAACTGGGTTATTAAAATAACGAGTGATGGACTGGTATTTCAAAACCAGACAGGTGTGCAGCATGTTTGACAGTGAATGAAAATACAGACTTCTCTAATGCTGGAAATAACCAAAAAAGGGGACTCAGTCATAGCCAAAGTCTTTTCTCCAATGACAATACATCCATCAAGGTACTGGGGAATTCCATCAGTGAAAACTGTATGCTGGCTGTATTCACAGACAATTTAGGGACCAAAAGGTTGCCACCATCAAGTAAACAAACAGCATTTTTGCAAAAATTGCAACAAAATTGTCTGTTCAGTTTCAGTAAAAAATAAAATAAATAAATAAATAAATAAAAACAAAAGCAAACCAAAACTAAGGCATGGAAAATAATTTTAAAATAAATCCCTAATTTGATATCCCATCCTTAACACCTACTTAGTAATAAGAGCCTAAAAAGTGAAGGAAGAGAAAGGAAGCCTTGCAAAAAGTTTTCAGAAAAGCCTAAGGAGCAGGTAAGGGGAGAAAGCATCTTCTCATTTCCCAGGTAAGTTAGGTTTGCCTATATTTCATGTGCAAAGACACCTGATCTGTCTGTGTAGCGAATTCCACCTCAAAGGAGTGTAATGTGGAGACTTAAGTGAGCTGGACTCAAACCAAGAAGCAATTACCACATGGCATTGCTGACACTGAGTTACCATGTCCTTCAAGTTCGCTATTTAAGTCCAGGTTATTGAACCAGCATAACAGCACAGTGCTCTGCATGAACATTTGCAGCCCAGGAAACGCGTGTTAAAGTTTTATCTTGCATGTGTCTTATGTCAGTGTTTACAAAAGTGTGCGTAGAAATGCAGATGGACTCCTAGAATGGTCTCCTGAAATGCCGAAAACAGTCACAACTTCTACGATTTTTAAGTATAAAAACCTCACAGGCAGACTTCCAAATACAATACAAGATTCACAAACTGTTGGGCGATGATAGTTCAACTAGAGCTGCCTAGATACGTAGAACTGACAACAGGGGAAGGGGAAGTGCACAGAAAGTAAACCGACTGATGCAAATGCATACAAATACAGGAAAAAAAAAAGGAAAGGGGCAAAGGTTCTGTTTGCAGTAGAATAATAGGAATAGTCATGGGGGTCAAGGGATTACACGCAGAAGCCTTGCAATGTGTACATGCAAATCAATTGCAAAAGAGATTAGTTTAAATGGGAAGTATAATCTGGAAGGGAGAAACCCTCTCATTTTACCATAAATGACTCCCTATTTCACTGAAGCGTAAACACAGAATAAAGAAAGCGGGGGTAAGTGAAAAGATCATTATTAATCAGCCCTGTGGATGGTACAGGATGTATAACCCCTGAGATTCACACGGGCACCTGCCTCCAGATTGGCTGCATATGGCACAATTTATCATAACTGAGCATGTAGGAGTGGGGGAGGACACAGTGGTCATTGCCTGCACTGGAATTTATGATGGAAAAGAAAGTTAATTAAGTTCTGTGGTCAATGCTTAAGGAAAAAATAGAAGTGCTCCCAAAAGCAATTCCTTGCTGGAACAGATATTTTGGCAGAACTTGCTAATTACTATGTTAAACTGTTAATTTGGCAAGAGAGAACTAATTTTCTTATGGTAAATTTTCAGGGAAAAATGCACACAAACAAAACAGTTTTGTCATCTGGTCTTTTACTGTCAAAAAGAAGGGTACACCTGGCATATTCTGTAGCTACTAACATCATTATAGCACAGCACATAACTGAGTGGCACAGTGTGAGCAACAGCAGGGAGAATAAAGTAAGAGGTTTCTGAAATCAGTGGGAAAACAACTAGTTTAAGGAACGAGGCCAACTAATGTTGCTTTTTTGAAAGTATTAATGTTTGGGTTTTTTTGTTGGTTTTTTTTAGGTTTTTTTTTCCCCATACTGTTATGAAATCACTAATGAATTATCTTGGAAAATGAAACAGTTTGTGTCAGTAACTGAGACAAAGCCACCCAGGCTGGCTAGGTCAGGGCTCCTCCTGGTTCTGGGAACGCAGTGAAGCACATCACAGAGACTACCAAACAGTGGGAGCAAGCACCGAGCCTCACGGAGTTGTGGGATGACAGCACTGATGATAAACCTGCTCTGTGAAAGTTATTCTCTTATCACTACTATAATATAAATGACAGTATTACTAAAAATTTGCTGTGGAGGAAATATCTAGAAGTGAGGGTATTAGACCAGTGTCTATTATAGTACAAATTCTACAAATAAGTAAATGCTTTTCACAAAGATCTTATCAGGTAAAGCACACAACTGGCTCATAAGCTTATCCTTATCCAAGCAAAACATATCCTTTTTGGCACTGCAAAATCCAATGTCAGAAAGACATAATGAGGTATTTGGTGTTCTAGCAGTGGTTGTTAGTAAGGGCAGCACTTGACCTCTAGCAAGCCAGGGTGTAAGAAAATGTGTGAGCTCTGCCCTCAGATGGGTAGTCTCATGACAATGGAGTTCTGTAATTTTGATGTTTTTTAAACCTTTTTTTTTTTTTCCTAAACACATACAGCCACTAATTTCACCAGTCTGCTTCACCAAAATGCAGAATATCCAATGTTACAACATAGGCCAACAGCAAAAAAACAGAAGTGTTTGTGGTCGTTTTTCCATTCTACTTATCACACTATTTTTCATCTGCACTTCAGTCCCACAAATGCTGCATTTCACTTGAAAAAGCAGCTAATGATAATCCCAAAACTCCTATGGTGACATCAGTGCTAAAAATTGTTACTTAGCAGTGAATTAGCGCAAGATAGGAAACAAAATTGGAGAGAAAATATAGGCAAAACTCCTCTGCATGCCAATCACTACAAGAAAATTTCATCAAAGTTCATAAAAATCACTAAAGTCTACAACATGACAACTTACTTAAGACAGCTCCTTTAGGAAACACAGAGAGTTACGCAGCTTACAAAGATGTGCACCCGTGGGGGGGAAAAAGTCATCACTTTATAAAAGAAGAGCAAATATTATTTTTGCCCATATTCAATTGCTGTGTTCAGGCACTACATTTATTGGACAATCTTGAGATTCTTTCAAATTCATCAAAATGCAAATTCAGTCAATTAATTTTAGCTAGCAGATCATTATAGCTGAAGGAGAGACATGTAAAAATTCATCCCTTGAACCTAAGGTGCAAAGGCAGAAGGAATAGACTTCTGTTTCATCGTAGCTCACAAATAAATTCTGATTTTGAAAAAAAAATCCACAAAGTACAAGATAACAAATTGAATTAAAACTAAAGCAAACATTCAGTTATAGTGGGTTTAGTAAGGGAGGAATAAGTTTTGTTTGTTTACTTTTTAAGCTTCTAATCCTTTTCAAATTAAGGGGTCTTTTTTTCATGAAGAGTAAAATTCAGTGGGCAAGAACATTCGGTATCCTCAAGTATGCATTTCTTTTTCTGATGAAACATTTCATTAAAAAAAAAATTCACTGCTAGGATTTCAGACTGTATAATAGCATTATTAGTGTAAAACTTCATTAATTACATCATTCAACGTGCATGAGGAAATGTAAATTACATGGAAAAGCTACAAGCACAGTTAGTGATTGTATTTGTTCCTCTATTTCATTTTTCTTACCTGAAGTGGAAAAAAAAAAAAAAAGAGAGAATTTGTTTCTTAATTTTAATGCATACCCATTCCTTAAACTATGTTTTTTACTTGACTTTCAACAACTATAGTATACAAAACTAAAATATATTCCCCTTTATACATATTTTATAATTTGTTTCAAGTCACATCTTAAAAGGTATTTAACTTTTTCTCCTGGATCCTGATTTTCGTTAATGGCAGTAGAAAAGTCACTGTCCTTGATCTAGAACTGTTTAGCAGGAAGGAGTCAGGGCTAGAGGCACATGAAAACATGTCAATCAGATGTAATTGCTCTCCAAAAGAAACCCCATCAAACTGAAGAACAAGAACTCAACACTAAACACATGGATTCACTGCAGCACCTAATCTACTAATGAGCTCAGCTTGTTATTTCCAGGCTTGCTATTCAAAAAGTTTAATATAAGAAACATGACAGTGAAGGACAACATTACTTATATAGTTTTTGATAACATACATCACAAGTGGAGCCAGTAATATTACCAGTAGTTATATTGCCCAGCACAGTTCCCACTTCATATCCCCTGCAGCTTTTTCCAGCTTCAGCTATTTGGGCTGAAATATTCTGTACAAAGTGTCTTCCTCTGAACAATATTTTTTATTTTCTTTCATTAGCTTAATGGTTTTCTAAAAATTTATTATATGGGTTTCTTTTTAATTACCTTATCATCACAACATGTGAATGAATAACATTAAGGAAAAAAGGAAAATAAAAGCAAACATGGTTTTATCACAACATCAGTTCAGTACATTGAGTCCACAGTTCCCCTTTCTTTGTCATATCTCATTATGCTGGCCATTTTTCCCCATAACTCAAAAATTTCAACATTTTTCTGTTTATAAAATATCCTTCTTCATTAACTAAGCATGTACCTATCTACATATTGGCATCCTACTATTCTTAACGTTTACTATCTCACATTGGCAGTGTGGATTTATGCAGATCATTAAAGAAATATTCCACTTGTTAAAATCTGAGTATCAATTGCCAGATTAACATATATTGATATCAACAGGAAGGGATCTGTAAAGAAATCCAGTTGGTACTAAAACTCTGATGTCCACATCTGCTTCAGACTGCAGAGTGAATGTCCAATACTGCTGGAGGGGTATTAAGGTATTAATACAAGGGCATTAAGTATGCCCTTGGAGAACATCTTCTGGCTTATTTTCATTCAGAGAAATCTATTTCCTATGACCTATGAAACAGAATCAGGGAATCATATGGGTTGGAAGGGACTTCTGGAGATCATCTAGTCCAACCCCGCTAAAGCAGGCTCCCTGCAGTAGGTTGCAGAAACAAATCAAAGCCTAGTAGGTGGCAAAAGTTGACAGAGTTGTTTCCAAAGCACACCACTGACACAGACTATGATAGTGACACACACACATCCAGCAGGGGTTCAATAAAATGAAAATTCTGCTCCTTCTGTTCACATGTTTACAAAGAGGAATCATGCATGTTCCCCTGTTAGGCATGCAAGACAGAGGTGATTTGGGCACAACTTGGTCTTGTGTAATAAAGGAGATGTATGTCAACAGGAGCCCTGATACTCTGCTAAAAATGCAAGAAGAGCAATGACAAAAAATGAAAGCAATGAATGCAAAAAAAAGAAATGGTCTCATAGTGAAGACACTGAGACTGAGAATTTCATTCTGACTCCAGCTTTACCAAAGGAACCCAGAAGTTCTTTTGTGCACCTTGGACTTTGATTCAGTAAATAAATGCAGTAATTTGGGAAGTAAATATTAAAAAAGGAAATTGATAATTTAATATTAAAGTTGTATTGATAAGACATGAAACACGGAGATTGGAAATAGGGAGAAGTCTGAGATTTTCAGGAGCACAGTGTTGCTAACATCATAATGTTAAACTCATCAGATGAAAGGGTCAGAAATTCATTTTTACTCAGGTCACTTTGGCAAAAAACGTGGGTTACAAAGGAGTGGTTTTCATGAAGCCTGCTCCATTTTCTTTTAATAACTAGGTCATTTTAACCCATTTCAGTCAAAAAGTGAGGATGTCTTTAATCTCCTCTATTTTTTTCCTGGGAATTAGTTTGTTTTTAAAGTGTCCTAAGTTCAACAGAATGCATTGGGAACTTTTTGCAAGTTGCAGTAAACAGCATTGGGTGCCACAAGAATGGTCTGTTAATTTGTTCTGGATTTCCAAACTGTAACAACCTGTGACTGAGCTAACAGCACAAATGGCTAAAAAGAGCACAGCCTTTGTACTCCTTTTTTCCAATCTGCAGTTTCCAGAAGTGCTGCAAACTTCTACAGCTGAACAAAATCAAAAGGAACTCTACCAAAGCACATACACATTACTATGTATTCTGCTAAGCATTCTGTAAAATCAGGCCTTAAGTGTTCTAGACAAAATAACGGACAACATTTGACAATCTTTCTGGTGCTGCTATGTAAAAAGGACATACAATTTTCTCTTTCCAAAGGCATCGTGAAAACTAATGTTATAATATTCGAGGAGCATTTTTCAAGAAGCAGTCTATATAATCCTATAAAGAAGTGAAAATTTCTGTAATTAGAGCAGAAGTATTTCCCAGATAATATGAATTAGTGCCACACACAAAACAAAAAAGGTAAAATTCTGAACTCAGAGAACATAACCCATCTGTGCAATGAATGAAGCAGCAGTCCTGTAGGAAAACCCAGCATGTGATCTAGTAATTAAAGACTGTTCATGAAACATAGACACAAAGCAGGCAAATGGTGCGATGGGAGCAACCTTAATGTTGGCATTTCCTGACTTGAATGTTTCATATTGCAGCCTTAACATCTTTGAGATTTGTTTACCACACCTAGTATATGCCACTTAGAATGACTATATGTATATACTACAATAATATTTTCTAAAAATTCTATAGAGTTTACTGAGAAATATTATTCTTTCTCCTTCTATCCAATAAGTGATGTTCTAACAAGTAAACAGCTATGAGGACAGTTTTAACTAATTATGCAGTTCAACATTTTTTGTTTAAATTTTACGGTGCAAAGAAGAGGCTGCTTTATATTTGTAGAAAACAAAATCAGGAGAAAAAAAAGAGAAGGTTCGTCCACTTTCCCTACAACACAGTCCTATCATGAGCTGAAGGCTCCTTAATATCCATTTCTAATCCCCTGTCATCTGCCTGTAAATGTTAAAAAGTGCTGCAATTTGCACTAGCTTGTGTGCTAGACGTTTTTAACAAGAACACTAACTCACTGAGAACTGTAGAATCTCAGTTTATAAACCCAGACAAATGTGTAAAGGACAATTCCACAGAATACTGAGTAAAGGCATGGAACATAAGCTAGAATGTCTCCTTGTAAAATCTAACTAGCATGTACAGTTAGTAGATGCACCACACAAGTGCTTTTATGCATTACAACATAATCTGACATAATACAGAACCCACATAGATGCACGCACTGCAGTTTCATGCAGGCTGGTTGTGCCACACAGCACTGACTCACACTGCATAGGAGGGTTTGTTTCCTTCAAGTCCAGTTGACATGAAGCTCGTATGCCAGATCTGAAAGCTTCTTCTCTAATAGCAGTCATGTAAAGGGTAAGCCTATGCAAAAGTCAGTGGGCCTCTCCTCCTCTACTTCAGCAACCAAGCCCTCTGAACCTTTGAGATCTGGAGGCCTCTAACAGTACTATGAAACCATCAGTCAAAACTCTCAATCATTTCATCTGTGATTGCATTATTTTACAGGGCACGCAACATTCAGAAAGCCAGAAGTCATTTGGATTTCTGGCTGGTTAAGAATTATTTTGAAAGCATACTTTAGAGAACCTGGTAATTTACAGAAGTGAGAAATATCCCTTAAAGCAGGTTACATCACACACTGGACAACTGGGTGCTCTTGCACTCTGCTTTTTGGAATATACCTCTGTTCAAAGATCAACACAAGTATGGTTTACCACAGAGCTATACAAAACGCCTACTTACACCAAAAGAGACACAGAGCATAATATCTTAAAGACTGATACAAGGTCATTTTTACTTTTCCGGTACACAGAAAGCTAGGAGACCTAGGAAAAAGAGTAACATCTTGGAAATTAGCATTTATTTCATGCCTAACTCCTAGGATTCAAATGTGTCAAGTCTCTTGCCACACAACCTTTCAGCATGGCACCAGGGCCACTAGGTGCCAGGGCCACTGAGCAGGAGGCAGCCCTGGGACCCCCGCCCCTCCCCAGGCAGCTGCTTGCTGCGAGGTACCTCACTGGGCAGGTTCATGAGCAGCAGCCTAATATCTGCCAGACTTTAATGAAACCCTCACAGAGTCAACTTTCAGCATAAGAGAATACTATCATTTTGAGAGAGCAGTGGATCTTTCAGACCTCAGTGCAGAATTCATATACTCCTTTCTTAACAATTGGCTCCCACAGAAGCTATTTCTATAGGGTCACAAAAAACTTACTCCGCAGGTCTGATGCATTTCAGACAATAGCTCTATACAAGCAACAGATGTGATTTAATATGAGTCAACTGCCTGCCTGTTTTTCCACACAGTAAATACGAGGTTTGAAAATATCTCCATGGAAAGGGGTGGGAGGCAACAAATCATCTGTTGGCTGATTGCTTTAAAATATGATATCATTGAAATACATCGAGCCAGTCATCTTCTGTTTGGGGACTTCACCACGACCGTGTTCCAGTTCATTAGTTTGAGGGGTATGGCGCTATTGTCAAGGCTTCAAAAACTGCAAAATGGCCTAACCCCAGGTTAGAGAGGCTACAATAGCAGAAAGGCAATTATACTGTAGGAAAAATGCTGTCCACTAATCAGCTAGCAATCAATTACTAAGAAGAGAAGATAACCCTATCCCCACTCAAGCTCTTCAGTATTAATAGTGCCATCATGTAATTACTTTAGGCATGGGCAGGTGCATGAAAGGACAGACTCTATAGTACACTGCATCCAAGATTAATGAGTTCTGTCAATTTGCCCAGCAGACATCTGATTCTTCAGCTTTATGTAGCCACTAGTTTTACACAAACCTCAGGGCATTTTTTGCTGGAAAAAAATAAACAATTAATTTAAATATATCCAAGAAGTTTACATCTTAAAAAAAATTACTGATTTTAGAAGTATGATCACACAAAAAGATTTCTAATATGAACATTAATAGAGCTTGCTGTGCTAAGCGTTATTCTTGCAGTTACACATTGTTTTAGTCAGAGTAATGAGTGAAACACAAGGTCCTAATACCTCCAAGAATAACTGATAGCACACAGTCCTGTGGTCACAGCATCCAGAATTTCACTCACACAATCAGTTCCAGTATGTGAAAAGGAAAAAAAAAAAAAAAGAAAGAAAAAAAGAAAGAAAGGAAAGAAAAAGGGGGGAGGGGGAGGTGTGAAGAAATGTTTCAGTAAATAAGTCATTGCTCAGGAACCAAGACAAAGCAAATACAGAAGCACTTTGCTGCTAAGTTAGCAAACACGCTGAATGAGCACAGCTGCCAAAAGCAGAATCATTCTCTGTGACAAGCTACAGCCTGCAGAGTAAGTCAGGAATACGTAGGCCTATGGGTCAAGAAAGAAATGGATTAAAATAGAATTTCTATCTGGAAAGTGGTTTCTTTTTTCTTAAAGTTATATCTCCTGTAGTCAGCAGCAAAAGTCAGTTTTAAGAAGAAAATATTCCCAAGTGAAATACAACCAATCTTTAGAAACATCTTCCCCGTTTGTGAGGTGCATTAACAATTCCCACCACCAGAAAAACATGGTCTATCCAGTATTTAAAGAAACCTTCACACTTATTAAATCCCTGTTCCAAGAAAGCACTTAAGCAGTTGCTTAAATCTTAAAAGAAAAAGAAAAGATACTTAAAGTCATTTAGCTTCTTAAGCATGCAGACAGTCTCTCAAAGATCCTATTAGGCATCTCTCTGAAAGTTTGGACTCTTAAACACATTAGAAAATCTGGCTCACACTGCTTGGCTGTACTTGCATACAGATCTGATGAAATAGCACACTCATTTCCATTTGTATTTCTAAGTACATTTTTTGATTAATGAAAACAAAGAAATAAAGAGTTCAAACTTGTAATCAAAAGTTCAAGTTCTGCATTTAAGAGCATCAGTCAAACTTCCCCAGCTGATAGCATGCAAGGTCCAATTTCCTTAAGTGTGAAAGCCTAAACTACTAAGAGCCCCAGGAACCACACTGAAGGCAATGAGTTGTGACCCTCATTTGCTCCCACTGACTTGGGCTGAATCTGATCCTAGAATAGAAATGCAGCTTCTGTAGTATCAAAGCATCAAACTCGCTGGCCAGGCAAAAATGATTTTTATTTTTCAAAGTGTTTCTGCCTAAAATTTTTGCCCCTAAATATGGGTCTTGTAAAAAAAAAAAAAAAAAAAGTCAAAAAAAAAAAACCCACACATGAAAACTGTTCTCAAAGCTTTTTTTTTTCTTTTTTTTTTTTATGGCAGGTACAAAAACGGACCTATTTATTTCTGTCCAAAGTTGAAGTCATGCTATTTACTCGTTTCCTGTCACTTCTGTTTGATTATGGAAAATAGCTAACAGTATCTGGTTGTTTTTTGTTTTTGTTTTGTTTTGTTTTTACCTTCCATTTAATGTCGTAATTGACCACCCATTAAATCTTTCTCAAGACTCTGTTTATTGGATATTAGATTCTGCTAATTAATTCTCTGGATTAATTTCTTCTGAAGTAATGTTATCAATTGTTTCCAGTAAAGAAAAATCAGGCCAGCAGTAACTTGATTTTCACATAAATGGATTAAACCTACACAAATGCAGTGGCTGAAGATATCATTGATCCATGTTCATTGGCTGTTGCTGTTTCAGTTGTTATTTGATATGGTAAAGGACAATAGAGTGGGAAATGTTTTTGATCTGAAGCAACTGCTTCTAAGAAGATACCAGCAACTCTCTCACAATACATAACTTACAAAAGGTATTCTGTGCATTGAAATGCACTAATCCCTAGAATTATAACAATTTCTGAAACTCCTAGCTTATGTTTGATGCTGAAAGATGCTCAAGTTCATAGAAGACATTTGATTTGAGGCCACTCACTGTACAATAAAAATGTGTGGGAATTACCGTGGGAGGAACTATACTACAGATTGAAAAGAAGCAAAAAATATGAACTGTCCTTGAAACTACAAACTGAATAACATCAGTTAATGATTTAACAGAGAAAGGCAAAAGCTGCTGTACAAGCCAGCATTAAATATGTTAAGGAGAAACCTTCACAGACATAAGGAAAAGTTAGGGATACCTTTCCTTCTGAAAGTTGGTGGAAAATTGCTGCCAAACTTTTTCCTACATCTGAAAATATCCTCTTTTCATTTTCTTGCAATGATACCCTTAGAAATACTGGTTTGGCTTGCTGTATTTATTATATTACTGAGGATTACTCAGTGGCACAAGACTCAGAAGTCCACTTTTAAACATTTTTCTTTCTTTTCTGTTCAGTTTGGTCCAGAAAACAAAGTAGAGAAGTTTTAAGAGTGGCTGGCCAGCCATTTGAAAAAAAAGTTCAAAGAATATCAGAGAGGCTGCTCCTTTCAGCTCCCTCTATGTAGGAAACAGATTGGGCAGGAAGAAGAAATGTCCTTTCCATTTGGATTCTATTCCTTATGCGGCAACATGGCACGCCACTGAAGCTGTCAGCAGTTTTTAGCATGAAGGTGCAGGAAAATAAAGTCCAAGAAAAGAATAAATTAAATGTGAATGGAAAACGAATCTCGAAATGTTATTGAAGACGTCACTGAGCCTAGACAAACTTGAGTTCATTCATCTTTATATTTGATAACAGGGGCTCCCAAATTTACTTTAAGCAGCAGATGAACAGTTATAACTTCCTCTCTGACCTTACCTCCAAACTTTCTGCAGTATGAGCTCACTCCCTCTGGCACACACCATTAGTTAACCTCACCGATTAAGGCCTCAGGTCCTATCCCTACCTCATCTTTCCATACCATACTTGGCCATACAACTTCATTACAGATATACAAGTCTCAGTTCTTCTCAGGTTACTGCAGATGATGTCAAGATGCCAGAACAGGCATAGCAGACAGAAGCCTGTAGCCCAACTGCTTATGTCAACAAGCTGTCATACAGCTGTATTCTGGGAAGCAGTTCACATATCATCTGAATTATGCACGCTACAATTTTGAAAATATTTGTGCAGATTAGCTCTGGACATTCAAGGAAAAATTCTCATTCATTTTACATGTCTCCTTCCCCCAGTTTCTGAAGGAGATTAATTGGATTCATTACACAGCATTTCTGTCACATCAGAAAGCAACTCTTCACTCTACTTGAAAGAATCTGGGTACCCTAGTCTGGCCTGTCTTAGCAAAACTCTTGCACCTATCTAGAAACATTTTGCTCCTTCTTTGCTGATGGCTTTACTAGCATATCTGGCACTGAAAAGCATCACCTCTGTGTCTCATACAGACAACAGGCAACATAAAAAGACCTTTCTTTGGTTTTATATTTACCATAATTTTAGCAGAAACACCACATTTTTCCACTGCAGAATTTTATTTTGATCTCACAGAGTCAATACTTTAATATTTTTTAAATATCCTACAAAACTCAGATAAAGCCCTACTGTTCTTATTAATAATCATGTACTAAATATTTAAAATATTTCATACCCACCATATTTACAGCCAGAGGGGTCTTCACATGCTGTATCTTTCATTCCCAGTAACTCATCAGAAAAGGTTATGATACAAAGAAGAATCTGCCTGGACATTTTGAGTATTCACATTTCTTATTTATTAGAAGAGCTTAAGCTGTTGGTGTTTATGAAAGGGTTATCATGGTAGAAAACTTGTAACATAAGTTAAAACATGTCACTGTAATAAAAAAAATGTCTGAAGAAGTTTCTAACTGTTTCAGTTCCTGCTCAGCAGAATATCACCAACTGGTTAATATACTCAGTTCATTTGATTAATTAGCTTCATAAATTAGCGTAAATTATCCTTTTATCTCTGTGGTATTAGCGGCTTTCTGTTTTAAATATGTACTCTGCCTGTAAAAATAGCAACTGCCTATTCAATACATCTGCTTTCATACAAAACTTAATGTCTTCATATCTATTAACGTTAGTGACTAAAATAAATAAGCAGGGAAGTACTATTTTACTCATGTTAGTACTGCAGGTACCACAAAGCTAAATCCAGGAAAGCCAGACAGATTCAACTCATGAAGAATTAGAGTTTTGTTACAAATGCAAAAATAACTGTTGCCAATCAAATAATTGCAAGAGAAAAACAAATGAATCCTAAATTCTACATGTGAGAGGTATGTATAGCACCTAGCTGTAGCTGAAGGCAAAGCTGACCAACTAAAAGTTGTATTAGTGATAATAACACCTGAACTAGAAAAAAATCTGACTGACATTCAGAAACCAGATGAGTTTGCTGAAGAGGCAGTTGAGAAGTTCATCTTTGATATGTCAACTCTACAACTATAGTAGGGAATCACTGAGAAAAATAAACATGAACTGACGCTATTTTAGCACTATGTTTTTGGCAGTACTATTGGAGTATACAGCAGAGATGAAAAAATTTGAGAAAAACAATCTAACCTTGCCATAAATCTCTATTCAGTTATGTCATCAGCCCTCCTCCTTCCTGCAAGCAGGAGTGGAACTGTGGAACAAGCATGGAGATATTTTAATTTGTTCTTTGCCTCTTATTTATCCCACTGTGACCAAAATATTCACAGCACTATTCACTACACTTCATGTTTCTCTTGAAAAAATGTTTGTACTGCGATGTTTGTACTGCAGTCTCCACAGAGCATGAGTTGCCCTTAAAGGTAATGCAGCACAAGAATGAAAAAAACATTTCTGATCAGCTTTCTTCTATCCTTTTCTGGCCTCTAAGGTGTCCCAATCGACTTGTTTAACATAACAGGTAATAGAAAAACCCACACTATTGGCACTTGCTTTTCATCCTCCTTTTTTGCTCAATACAGCTATATGTAAAATCTGAAAGAAAATAAATCTCACAGTTTGTGGCAACGAGTAGGGAGAGAGTGGTCTTAAAAAAAAAAAAAAAAAAAAAAACCCAAAACAACAGAACTATCTTCTATTACACAATAAAAGAAAAGCAGATGGAGATTCTGAATCCCTTCACATCAGAAATAAAAGGATTTGAAAGACATTTCTTAAAGACTATTTGTAACAATTCGTGCTTAAAATGAACTTTTTTTTATTAAGTTAGCTATAGGTGTACCAGACTTAAAAGAGGACTCGCTGCAGTGGACCTTCATCAACCAACTTGCTATCTGGTCTACCTAATTTATCTCTAAGAAACTGTTTGCACCAGGACAACTGTTAACATCACATTAATACTTTTAGAGTATCCAGTGCAGGAGATTTCAACTAGAGTTCTTTCAGTAACAACTCTTCTCCTTGGTATACAGATTTGCTGAATTCCAAACACAGTGTTCAGTTCTCGTCTCACCTGACTTGAAGGAATCAAATGTGAATGTGAGAGGTTTAGGATTGCAGTGCCTGGGTTAATCATATGTTTGTAAGCATTAATGTGCCTACTCTTATCAGATGGGCATAGTTTATATACGAAGTACAGAATTCATAATCTACCATAAATTCAGTGTTTAGTTATAATTATTTTTTCTCTCCATACCCTACAGACTGAAAGGCCTCTGTCTGGTAACAGTATCAGAGCAGTTTTCCTGGCTGTATTACTGTTTGATTTTGATCTTTGTTTTGTTTTTAATTATTAATCACATCATCCAAAAGTGCTCTTTGGTGGAACTATAAACCACCAGAAGATAACACTGATGTAAGTCTGAGAGAACCAGGTAGGATAAGAACACTGCAGAATTATTAGATTCATATCAAGGTATCAGACTGAAAATGGTAAAATTCTACATGACTAGAGAAGGCAATGCCTGTAATTCAGACTACACTGAAGCCCTGGACATAATATTGAAAGATGAGCACTTTGGGGTTTGCTTCAAGTATGGCATGGAGGATTTTAAATAGAAACCCTACACTTTGCCTGTAAAGTCAGTTGTATCACAGAAAAATTCAGGTTGGAAGAGACCTCAGAAGGTCTCTAGTCCAAACTACAGCTGGAAGTGGGACTGGCTCTTAAGTGAGATCAGGCTAAGCAGGGCTGCTTCTAAACTGGTGATGAAAACCTCCAAGGACGCAAAGCCTGTCTGCATACACTGTTCCAAAGACTAACTGTGCTGTTTCCTTTCTAACAGTCACAACCTTTTTTTTTTTTTCTTAATTTATGCATGTTTTCACTCCTAGTCCCACCATGCACATCTGTGAACAAACTGGTTCCACTTTTCTTGCCCACTATTGAACTTGCTCCTGTTTACTGAGATTCTTCCTGTACTGGGGCATCCAAAATCTGGGCAAAGCATTCAGGATGTGGTCCTCACGGCCCGGAATGCTAAATACAGGCCAACACTAGTGATTCTATGCAGTAGCCCCCTCATCTCCACTCCCATGTCCCTTCCAATCTGTATTTAAAAGAAGCCAAAAAGCTAACAGCTCCAGCTCTCATTCACAGTCCTGCAGCTGAAGAGGTGTTTCAGGCAGGTTTATAGATCAGTGTTCAGCTGTAAAAACCAGCCTTTCAAAGGATGGCAGAGGACTCTCTCACCATAATACATTTTAAGGAAACTATTTTTGTTCTGAACTTCTCACTAGGAAAGGGGAGCTGGTTCCATAAACACCCACTGCCACTGTAAAAGGTGTTCCCCCTCCATGCTGCCTTTTTTGCCATCAACTGGTAATGCAGAGCAGGCTTAGTGAGAAAGGATGAGGCAGCTGCTTCAAACAGAAAACAGCCTGCTCTACAGCAGGTCTTCTTTATTGGTAGCTGACCTTGTGTTCATGGAATTTCTTCAATTTCTTTAACACATATTATATAGAACTGATTTTTCTTTTCTTTTTCAACTTCCCCAACTCCTCCCTACTCCCTTCAGTTTCTGTATACTATGACTCTATAGTTGAAGAAAACCCTCAATGTTAATCACTCAGAGAGCGGGTCTATCAAGGCACTCTGATGGGTCTGATTCCCAAATTGCATTGAATTTCACAGAGAATTTGGCACCAAGCTCCTTCAGGTTCTTTTTTTTAAATGTCATTCTGAAATTAATAATGTGCAACTGAAAGTATTTGCTCTGAGTATTAAAAACAACTTTTCTGTTCCACTTAATTTTCTAAGCATTTCTTCTCGCAGATTGATTCAATAGCCACATCAGGCTAAATCTAAGCGGAGTAAGAATAAGCTTCTCATTCAGTCACACAGTACACTACGGCTTGATTGGAATGGATATTGTACATAATACGTCCCTGCAGATGTTTTCTCCTGTGGGGCACATTGAATTTCATTTAAATGCCAAGGCTCAAAATCTAAAACAATGTGACTTTAACAAAAAAAAATCTGATGAGGAATTTGATGAGAAAATGGCAAGAATTCCTGTGGCATTTGGGTAACAATTTCAAGCCTTCGTTTTAATAGAATAAACAGGATCATATTTCATTCAAATCTGGCAATGAGATGAGCTTTGGGTATTACATTGATATAAACCAATAAAGAATTTGCAAATTTGAAGCACTAATTAACAGACACAATATTAAATGAAAAAAGTTTGCTCGAGGGGCAAATATATTTTGAAGACTTTAAACTTTTATTAAAAGACAATTTTGAATAGGTTCTTCTTCATTTGACTATTTTGTAAGTTTCAATGAGGAGGATCTTGTGGTTTTAAACTACCATTTTAATATTGTTTGAATATAAATGAATACAATAATAGTTTCTCTTCTTCCATCTTGAAAAAATAACTCAGTGTCATGCCATTTCAACAGAAAAGAAAAATACTTCATAAGTTCAAGCTACGTAACAGGATGTTAGTATTAAATGTATTTTATCACATACATTGAACTCTGATGCTATTTCTATTAAATGATTTTTCAAGTCTTATGGTGTTGAATCGAAAAGCACTCACATGTAAAACCTGTCTGTCATTATGAGATCCTAGTAAAACAATTAAAAATTAATAATCATTATTTGGAAGCTTTGGTTTACTGGGCACATATGTATGTACCACAGCAAGAGGACTATCTGTCCCTAATTGCAATGCTGAGCATAGTAGCCTTCTCGTTACTACAATATCTAAGACTTATGTATCTAAAGACTCATGCTTCAGAAAATGGGAATGTCAGCTAGAATATTAAGGAACGAAATCTATGAGACCGACCTTCACATAGGATATTAGAAACTGTTTTTTTGAAACAAGTGGTTATTTCATCCTGAGTATAGTATCATCAAAATCTGCTGATAGTCACCTGCTCCAACAACTCAGCAGCTGTGCCACACTTAAAAGCTGTCATATATTTAATTCATTAGCAAGCCAGCTATCTCCTTGTTTCAAGAAATGGAGATTTTGCGGGGAGGGGGATCTAAATGTAAGGTGCCATTTCCTTTTTTACACTCTGTGTGATTATTATGCACCTACATCTAATCCTACAATGGCAGGTCCATGCTCCCTTGTTTCTTATCTTAGGTGATGCCTCCATTTTTTCTAACCACTTTCATTTTTCTTGTCTTAAAACAGTTGACTGTGGTACCTTTTAAAACATTTTTTTATTTAAAGGAAAATTATGAGGTTAGTGTTTAGAAAGGTAATTGATCTGTAGTTTAGAGATAAAAGGCTTGATCTTTCCTTCTGATACTGAATGTATATCAAAGTCAAGTTGAAGCACTTCTTATGCACTGCTTAATTCTGCCAAATAAAAACTTTTAGAAAATGGAATATAAAAAAAGCCATTAGTCATAAAAATAAATGACAGAGTATGGGAACCTATTCACTTGTGTATGAAATGGTTTTATAATTTGTAGAATTTTCACACACATGGAATACTGAGCAAGTTTTATGAACACCTGACTCACAAAATCTGATGCTTAGTGTAATTTGTACCCAAAAAAAAGCCTAGAAATTTTTAAAAGATAAACAGAAATATCTCACACAAAAAAAAAAAAGTATGGAGGAATCATAGAATTGCTCAGGTTGGAAAAGATCTTAAAGATCATCGAGTCCAACTGCAATCTAACCAAACTACCCTAACTCTAACAACCCTCTTGCTAAATCACATCCCTGAGTACCATATCCAAATGGTTTTTAAACACATCCAGGGATGGTGACTCCATGATCTCCCTAGGGAGCCTACTCCAGTGCTTAACAACCCTTTCTGTAAAGAAGTTTTTCCTGATAGGAAGAAATTTATCTTCCTCTTTACACCAATGCATTTCTCAGGATTACAGGATCTAACCCCACAGTTCACTAGTGATCAATCTGTGGGAATTTATAGACACATGCTCCTGTCTCATCCTTCTAACCTGTTCAAAAACCAGGAGAGAACTGTCTGTTGTATAGAAAAAAGCATGAAGACCCTATCTGCGAACAGGCAGACTCATCCTTCAAGGCAGATGTGAGAGCAGAGCCTAATACAACATATTCGTGAACCAGGTGGAGGGAATGCAAGAGCTGGGGCTGGTCAATTCTGGTCCAACACATGTGGAGCACAGAAGACAGCCCTCTTAACCCTGATCCTAATAATAAGCCCACAGAAGCCTGCAACAGCGGACACCATTTCATTTCATTGTTAACACTCTTTTTTTTTTCCTTAGTAAACAAATGTGATGCAAATAAATGTTTCAGAAGTAGATTTAAATGATAAGGCTGTTTGACTTGCCTCCCATGCAGCTCTTCCACAATAACAATGAGCTATTAAAGAAATTAAGTAATCACAAAATGAGGGAAAAAGTTTTAGTTATAGAGAGCAATTACAATATGGATAAATAAACAATTAGATGCAGTAAGCTGGAGTGTAATATGGCAGCAGCACAGCTAATTCTCCCATTCTCTCAGCTACTATCTGCAAGGTTGTAGCCTCAGATGAGGTAAGATTTACTTATGCTACCAAAGCTCACACAGTTTTCTGGACTAAGGGAGCGCTGTTCCTTAAACCACGTTCTGAGTTTATGCTTTTGCTTTGCTTACAATACATTTACCTTGTGCAGAGAACAGCCAAACTACACGAACCAGAAGTATGGCATAAAAACCCCTGCAACCAAAACCTCAGCAATTCACCAGAGAGACATCTTTGCTGAACAAAACACAGCATTTTAAGTCTGGCAGACTTTACTGAGAAACACCCAAACCAGCACTGCAGACATGGCCCAGCCAGCCCAGGAAGCAGCTGTACTTGTTAACTAGATTCACCCTTCTCTGTGTTATACCCAAGTTAATAAAATATCTAAATGCTTATTTTAAAGTACTTAATGTTTCTCAACATGGTATCCTAAATAGAAAGAATCCCATGTAAGCTGCAGAGAAAAAGGACAAATATCTTTATGTGTTTTTACAGAATAGTGCTTCAGGCTGTTGAAACATTTATGAATTCCAAGTAACTATCTCGATCTGGCAAAATATGTGCACTATGCATAATTCTCCTTTAAATACACAGCTTCAGCAGAGTACTACTCCAATTTGCTCCCCCAGAGTAGTTTACTTCAAACTGGAAGCACTTGCTGACAAAGAATATATTACACAGTTACTCTTGGAAATTCTAGATTTCTAAGATGTTGACAAAGATTTTAAAAAGTATATCTAAGAAAGCAATCCAGTACCCTGGAAACTGACCATCTTCAATAGCAGTTAGGCTCTTTTCAGCAATCATCACAATCAGAAAATCATTTTAATCTAAACTATACTAGCATACACAGAATCCCATAGGCAGTTCACAAGATATGCTAAGGAGATGAAACAACAGATAAGTGTTCAACAAACGTTGAAAATTAAGAAAATTGTACTTATTTTTAATTTTCAGTAGTTGCAGGTGAGAATCAAGATAAACTATCCGTATATATAGTTCTGGAAGTAAATTATGTAATTTTAAGAAGCATTCAGCCAGCCATCAGAATGGACCTGCCCTGTCTGTCAAAGTCGGGATGATGTCACCTACGTGACCCCCTGTCTCCACCAACTTTGCTACAGCTGTGTGTTCTCATGGGCCAAGAAGATGCTGAGATGTGCCTCATGTAGGCACAAGATCAGGGCCATCCAATATTCAGTGCAGTCAGGTGACGATTACTTTGAATCTTCTGTACTGCAGCTCACAGCATGCACAGGTTATGGCCTGCAGGGTGAGCAGGTGTCTGCAGAGCCCGTGCTCCCGCATCCTGAGCACAGCTTCCCATATGAGGTCTGCGCTGCCTTTTTTGAAGAACATCCAGAAGACCTCAAACCCCTGCTACAGTGGCTCCAAGAAGAGATCAAGAGGATCTGTGACTATAGATGGGTTGTGTTTGAAGGACAGTGCACCATCATAGGCTTCCTTTGCATACATGGACTCAACCAGGTGGCCTTATTACAGAGGCTGCAGCCACTCCACAAGGACCATATGGTGCCCTTTGTGAAGAGGTTTATCACCACTGTTACAGTCATGTATGGCCCAGAGCTCCACCAGCAGCAGGACAAGCCAGGACGCCCGTGCTGCAGTAGGGCAATAGGACAGCCCCACAACCACCTTCAGCCCCACTGCCTGCCATCAGAGTCCTCCTGCCTCTAGCCCAGGCCACTCTCTCAGCCCTCCAGGCTCCAGCACTGAGGAGCTCCCTGGTGTTCTTCACGGGGGTCCCGGGTACACCACCACTGCCATTCTGCCCTCAGAAGAGGAGACGGAGCAGGCAGAGGCAGCAGGTCCCTCCACCCAGGGCAGAGATCGCTCCCCTGGGGGGCTCCGGCACCCCCTGAAGAGAAAGACCCACAGCAACCCCCTAGACACGCCCCCACCCCACAAGAGTCTGCCACAGCGGCGTCACTAGGCCAGCACCCACCGCCAGGCACAGATCAGAGGGCTGGGAGTCCAACATCTATCTCTCAGTCTGCTTCTGAGAGAAAATAAAAATATTAATTAGAAAGAAATAAAAAGAAGTCTTTACTACTGACAAGGCAGTTGGGGTTGCTGTCCCTGCCCATGCTGATTTCTCCCTTTTCTGGTCCTGGGTAAGGACACAGAATGGTATGTTTATTTCCACAATCAGAAACCAGCCAGTCATGATAGCACTGATAAAGCAAGCATGGGTCCCAATAAACAAAAGATGGGCTTCATGTTCTTCGTATAACTGTCTTTAAAACAGTTACGGTGTTGATTAAGCTGCCAGGAGACCCTACATTTATGAATTCCAACCTACCTGATGGATAAGATAATGTTGAGAAGAAGGTCCCTTCCACAACTGCCCACTGACTTATGGAATAGTAAAATCTCTTCTCCTCCATGCTGGGTTCCACGTTCAGCTCTCAGAATTTGAAATGAAAGCTTCTGTGAAAAGGAAAATGCTGTGTATAACTGGCAGGTGCTTCTGTGAAGAATCCAAAATAGTTATCTCCACCAGTGTTACTGCTAGAGAATGAAGCTATTGCTGTATTACAATCCCTCACAGAAAGTATGGCTTAAAAAACTAAAAAAATAAATACAAATCTCAGGCAATGAGTATCTACTGACCACTTAAGACATCTCTTTCAATCCCTCAACTCTTTTGAAATGAATAATACGTAGAGACATGCAGAGCTTCCTTTGTCAAACTCTACCTAGATCTTTTTTGCTGGCATCCACATCTCAGAATACAAGTTTCTTAAGAGAGGTTCCCTCTCCATCACTTTTCCTATACTGTGTCACAATTTTGGGGTAGATTTTGTCTCTCCGTCCCTTCCCTATTATCCTGTGAGAGTAGCACCACCAAAGTTTCTGGTCTCATCATCGAGACCAATGCTAGGCCTTCAGACACCCCTAAAGTACAGCTAGTGACCTTCCATGTATTCACATGTTATCATTAGTTTTGAGGTTACTCATACATGTAGTAGCAAAAGCCAGCAAACCAGTACTCTTGGCAAGATTTCCACATGTTCTATCTGAGAGAGTACAAGATTCTCATACATATATACATACATACAAACACACAGGCATGTACACACACACAGATATTATAAATCTGTTGGTCGCTCTTAAAATAAAGCCTCCTGTTTTCACAAAAACTACAACAGATACAGAGGGCACAATTAGAAAAGATCGCAGTAAGAGAATCAAAAGACTCTATACAGATTAAGCTTCGATCCTTTAATACTTGGTAGTTCTTCAGAAGTTAGGGACTCAGACAAATGTGATTTTGAAATTAGAATTGTATAACAGTTTTAAATAGAAGGCACACTATTGTACATGAGTGAAAAGAGAAGATGTGAGAAAATGTACTGTTGTTTTCTTAAGATATAAAACAACAATTATAGTATTAGGATTTCAAAGGTCACTATACCATACTACAGGGGGACAAGTTCAAATTATTTCTAAGATCAACTGGGGCTTAAAATGCTAAATCTAAATTTTTAACACCAGATATCATATTTGAAGTTGGTAAATCAGAGCATGGATAAGTAAACTGAGGCACAGAAGTTGATGTTCTCAGCTGAAATTACACAGTATTTAAAAAGCTCTACTTTAAAAACATAAAGTGCTTCACTTAGAAATTATTGTTGATGAAAATCAAGTACCTAATTATAATCAAGTAGTAACAAGTTAATCTGTCACGTGAAAATGAGATACACACTGAAACCTGCAGGCTTGTCTTCTGTATCCAATATGCATGGATTTGAAGTGCTTTCCAAGCTATAAGCGAGTAAAGTACTGTCATTAAGGCATTATCTAAAAAAAATTAAAAAAAAAAAATCAAGAAATGAATCTTAACAGTACATCATTTGCCCAGTGTAGTCACTGTATCTCATGAAATGAAGATATATTCTTATGTACACCTTGTCATGTAGCGTTTCTTTTCCACATGTTTAAGTACAACTTCATAATGAAATCTAGCGATTTAAACTACTATACTATGAATTTTAAAACTATCATGATTTATTCTTTAAACATCAATTTGCACTATGGGCCCAGCCCTGCAGGGTGCTGAGTGTCCTCAGTTGCCATTTGACATTTATTGTTGCTTAGTAACTCATAAAATTGATTATAGTGTCACATTAGATTGATTACAGTCTCAAGACGAGTCATAAATTTATTTAGGATAAATAAGAACTAAGGGAAAAGAAAGCATTACATATCTGAAAACAGTATTTGCTTCTGACACACCGTGCACTGGCCCTCTCTTTTAATGTCACTGCACTGATGGAAAGTTGCCTAAGAAATAAAAAGGAAGACAATACAAGCCTTTCAGTTGAAAGTTCCATACAGTGTAGTCATAGGTTCTCTTCTGAGAACATTAGACCAGCAACAAAATCTCTTAAGTTGGCAAGCACTAGGAGGAAGAAAGAACACACTTTTTTTTTTCCTTTGATGATATAATATCTGGGCATAAAGGGAATTATGACTGTATCAAGAGTGTAGAAGTCATATCTTTAATTCAAAGTAAAAAAAATGCTGTTATTTACACAGAAGGGGCGTAAAGGGGAGTTGTTTTCTAAAAGGGTGTTTGCGCACACCATGAGCACAATTCATCCACCTACGTTACATCACTATTTGCAATAAAATTCAGCAGGACTACTTCAGTAAGCACGACATCGGCATGTACACCTACATTTTTCCTATTTTGGTCCTGAATACATCAGTACAGAACAATTAACTATTACTAATAAAGAGCATTTATATTCTAATACAATGAAATGGAAGTTTCAGAAAGTTCATCCATAAAAATAATAGAGTGCACGTTAATGAAGTAAAAGTCATCACTGGATGACTTTATCTGACCTCTTACATAACACATCTTAAAATGGTTCTCCTCGTGCTAACACAGTTGACAACATATCACTACTTGACTGCACATCTAGTCTTCCTCCCTCAGAACTGTACTTCCATAGTTGTACATAACATTTGTGAACAAAATGAGAAAATGATAAGTTTTTATATAAAGCAATAATCACGCCTCCTTGTCACCTGTTACAGCAAAACATATGGATGCTCTGTCGCTGAAGGTGTTCCAGACCAGGTTGCATGGAGACCTGGGAAGCCTGATCAAGGATTAAATGTGAAGGTCCGTGGCCCTGCCTGTGGCAGGGGGTTGGATTTTGATGATCCTTGAGGTCCCTTCCAACCCAAGCCATTCTACGATTCTATGATAGCAAACCAAAAGGTAGTGCATGGCTTTCAGTACAAAAACCTTTAACTATATGCAACCGAAAATTGAAGACAACCGTCTGAGACATTTTTTTCTTAGGAACACACAGATGGTCTACCATGGAATTTTTGCACATTGCATATATTGAAATACCTGCTTCGCACACAGTATTTGATTGTCAATAGCAGGCTGTTTTGAAATGCACTATAATTATATGAAAAGTAAATATTAATGAAACTGATACAAAAAAACAGTAATTAGGATGTAGAGGAGTTAATTATTAAATTACTATTTTTAAAACTGTTAAGGAGAAAATGCTAATATAGTTCTATTAGCAAGAGTGCTGTACTAAAGAAACTATGAGTGCTTACATTAAATCAGTTTGAAAGCAACAGAAGAAGTAGGTTTTCAGGTTTATACTTCCATTGCATTAGAAAATTCTTGAAGAAAAAGTTTTTTTCAGAATGCAGCTAAACTCAACTTTTCTACACTTCTACCATAAGCAGTGTTGAAAGCTAACTTTCCCTTTTAGTATGACAGGTAGAATTGTCACTTAGACCATCAAGCCATTAAAACAGTTTTTAAAAAGTATTTTGTAGATGCAGTAACACTAGCATTCTAGATAATTTTCCAGTGCCTTTTCAATCAAGAAAATCTGGCTAAAATTGCACTATCTGACCTTTCGATTAATGGCCCTGCCTCTTGCCTGTCATACTAATACTGAGTTTGGGGAATAGTTAGGATTCATCTGGAAGCAATATAATTTCTGCCTGTGTCTTTCTTTTCTGGACGCTAATGGCTTTTAGTGAGTCCTTTTCACTCAGTGTATGACACATGTAGCCTTTCTATTTTAGTTGTCCATTAACTTCAAGCATTATGACAAGAACAAAGCAACTTCCTAAAGAAGTTGAGTTCAGCTATATGTATTAAATTTCTACAAATCCTTTGCTTAAAAGGTTCTGGTTTAGATCATCACTAATGTTTATCTGAGTGCAATAGTATTTGTTACTAATTAAAAGAGGCTATTTAAACAAATAGAAAAGGTCACAAGGTCTGTGGATTCAACATTAGTGCTACTAATGTGTGATGATTTACTTTTTTTTCCTACAAGTATCTCCTTTTTTAAGCAGGAAATGCAGGGAAAAAAAGATCACAACCAGAAAGCTGCAATTGCTGGTCGGAATTCCAAGGCCTAAGCATGGTACTTGATAATTTTTCCTTGAGGTCATGCAAAATACAGCACACCACAGCACTCGTAAGTAGAGAGTAATAAATACAATTCAGTGAAGACTTACAGGATAAAAGATATAAACTACTAGGAGAAATAGATTCTACCAGGGAAAGTGACACCTGTAGTCCTGCAAGCTTTCTAAATAATATTTCTACTCTTTAAATATTTATCGCTGAGCTGCAAGTAAAACATCTGTAATACTCTGTAGAAATAACATGCGTTGGATGGTTTCTGGAAATATGTCTGACTGTACTAGTATTTTACTCAGTTCTACCAGTCTGACATCTGGTCAATGTCTGTATTAAGGATGCATTATAAAGTATTTTAATTCCGGTTTTAATTCCTCATACTATCAAAACATCTAATTTCTCTTTATTAGAAGATCAGCTGGACAGGATGTTTCTAGATATGGCTGAGAGATTTGAGAAGCTAGAGCTTCTATATCTGGGCAACACAGGAAACTTCCATTTAAATTTAGGCAATTTTTGGGCACATCACAGAATCACAAAATATATGCAGCAAAAGTGTTTTATTCAGTGCTGACTCAATAGTATGTTTTGTATAATTGGGCTCTGTCTGAAGTTAACAGCAATTTGCCTCTTCCCAAGTCAAATTTTCCACGGAAAAGCCATGCTTGTGAAGTGATACCTGTAGCAATGCTTTTCTGTGATGTATTGTTCTATTCTAAGCCACTAGCACATGTACACAGACAAAAAACAAACAAACAAAAACAACCTAACAGGGCATGTTTATTTTCAAACTGGGGTTTTTGGAACACAATGGTTTGTTTAAACATGCAGTTCCAGATTTCCCTGAGCAGTCATCTTCAGTTCCTCACCTGGGCTAGATCATTAGTAAGGAGTCAGCTGTGTTCTAGTCTGCATCACATCTTCCATTCTCAAAAGCCCCTAAACAAAGATCTCACTTAAACTGAGTAAATCCAAAAGACAATGAACAGAACAAACTTTACTCATAAGTAATACTGACAACAAAAAAGGATTTTACTGAACAGAATTATATAGTCATACTGCAGTATCTCAAACAGAAGAGGCACCCTTCATTTTCACTGAACCTACAGTTCACACAATAAACATCATGTGTTTAAACTCATGTCAGTCTCAAACCACAAATCTGTTGCACACAAAGTAGAATAATTCTCTGCTGATTCCCAACCAGACACCAAAAAGAATTCAATTATCTCAGAAGACTACTAAGACTATATGGAAGAACATTTGTTATATTATAGTTTCTCCCTATTCCTTCCCGTAAGCCCTTCATCAGAATACTTTCCCTCAAAGGGTGACAACAAGCAGTGTGATAGTGTAATGTTAGCATTGCCCTTCAATGAACAGTCATCTCCTTCTGATGTGCCTTAGGACTTGCTCAATGGAAAATTCTTATTTATTCCCAGAGTGCTGTCCGTCCTTTCTCCATCCTCTCAGGTTCCAAGAAGGAACCAGTCAGGTGCATGAGTATTGACAGGAAGAACTAGTTCTCTCTGTTAGCTGTAATCCCACGGACCAAAGACAACTGTTGAGTGCATTTCACTCGAGGCCCAGCACTCAATCCTAGTAGCATCTAGATTCTAGCTACCAGTATCCAGTACCTGAGGTTCAGCTGCACAGTGCAAGTGGGGACAGAATAGTGCTGCCTGTGACTGAAAACAGAAGAGGAAAAAAAATAGCTGTCACATACCCAACGCAGGAAATCCAAAAATCTCAGCTTTGTATGGGCTGATAGGTGCTGTGAAGTTAGGGTAAAAGATTTCCCAACATCTCCTATGCTAGTTACTTGCCATTATGGATATAGCTTTGTAGGTAAATCTGGAATCAAATGTTTCTTTACCAAGATAAAACACAGAAATAGCTCTGGAGAAGCAGCTATAAAGTAATGTGGTTTCATCTTCTCATTGACTTCCTTCAAATGGAAGACCATATAGCAAAGCTGCACTTGCAGCATAGCATCAGGAGGTAAGTTTAAGCAAGACGTAACAAGCTAATGAGTTTGCATAAAGCTCTACAGATGGCTGCATAATCCTCATACTGTTCAACTCACTCCTTCATAGCAATTCAGTAAGAGGTACCATCATCTCAATCAGTATCTGACAATATTTTCCACGTACCTGCCTCCCCCTCTGTCCTACACACATTCAGTCTACAACCTCACAGAGTTCACTGCCACTTGAGAAAATTCAGCATATGCATGCCCATACAATTTGGACAGTGGTCACCTTAGGCTGATAAAGAAAGATGAATAGTCATGTATAGCCTAACTAGATTTAGCCTGAGTATTTGCAAAAAGCTAGGATCTGGCATTATTTTGTATTTGTTGGAAAACCCATAATGTAGATTTTTGGCTTGTACCTCTTAAATACCTGTATGAGCATTCAAAAGTGCACAGGCTTTTCAAGTTCTCATTTCTGCAATATGAGATGGAATCAACCCCATTTTCACCTCTTTCCTCTTCACATAGCGTAGCTATGTAGTGCATGAAAATATTTTACTATTTTCACAGACAATGTAGCTATAATAATGTTAGCTTTGTCCTTCAACACAATCTTCTTTTCTGACGTGTGTCTTAGGACCCATAACATTGCCACATCTGAAAATAATGATTCTTTTGTCATTCACTGCTGTGTGCAACCAGTGTTTCCTACAGCTCTGAGTCACTGACAAGGGATCACACTAAAGGTTACTTCTTTTTCTGTATATCACTAGACAATTTCCATTTATGATATAGACCAAAATTTCAAGATAAAAAGTGATTCTTAAGATTAGTTACATGTTTAAAAGCCTTAAAAATTCCAGCTGTTAGCATTATGAAAAAGAATTGTTAAAAAAACAAACAAACAAAAAAAACGACAGTCTCAAACCAAAAACCCCAAGGGTATGTGTCTGCGTGTAGCTGAGAGTATTAAAAATGCAACGAGCTACAGAGCCTTTTTTAAAGGAAAATGTTTTCACATAACCCTTGAGAACTCTGTATTTGTGTATGTGTAAACCCATACAGACCATACACACTGAAATTAGGCAACTCGTCCTCATCTGCTCTGGTACAGCTCTTTCTGATACTGTATAATGGAGGTCACATAATAGAAGGAAATCACACTAGCAGAGATAGATGGCTTCTGTTCAGATGATTTTGGAAAGTAAGAGAAAAATAGAAAGGGAAATTACACTGCAATGACAGAAATCAGTTTATATGTGAAAAATCAAATGATGTATTTATATGACATACAAGAACTACCCAAAATCACTGTGCAACATGGGAAGGTGGTTGTATTACAGACAGAAAGATATTTGCAGCAATAGTCATCCATACTAAATGCAGTAGGAATAGAAAACTAGGAAATGGAAAAACAACATGAGAGACGAGATTTAGGAAATACATACACCAAGATGACGACAGAAATAGCGACATACAGTAAAAACAAAATTTGTTAAGGCATTTTCCTAGTCTAGCAAAAGTTAAGAAAGCATAACATATTGACACCATTCAGATTAACAAGTAGTAGCTGAGCAGACAATGAAACCTCTTTGCTCTAGTAACATAACATCTCATCATAAACATTCTTAACAGTGCAGTTTATCATGAAGCGTGGGGCTCATGAAAAACTAAATGGAACAACAATAGGGTTGTCTGTAACCTAACTGTGACTAAAGAAATAGCTGCTAACATTTTCTTCTGATTAGATAGTGTCTGCATAAATTAAACAATTATAATTATCTCAGGAACTACACATTAGTGAAACTGATTTTAATATACTGTGAAGTATATTGGTACTATTTACAACTAATCAATGTACATAAAAACTTTGTTTACTCTTGTTTGTTCCTGGAATGCAGTGTATATTAACCTATCCAATTTCACATACTAACCAATTGTGACTATTACAATCCTTATAATTTATCAGATTTAAAAAAAAAATAAACCCAAGCAACACCTTTCCATATGGCCAATTAGTGAAGTCATAAAATGCAGCAAATATATGATGCTGTATTGAACATCTGTGTTGGTTATCCTATGGGAATTTTTAATAAAGGACCAAACAGCATATTGATGTTAATTCTATGTTACCGGGACTTTAAATAAAAAACTAAAATAAATAGCATCCATTAAACTGATCATACTGTTGTAACTCAAATTGTGTTTATTATGCTAATGGAACATGAAATTAAGAAAAAGACCTTTATGCCAGTGGAATTAATTAATGAGCTTTATGAAGGCGTTGGGATGTAATTTATTTCTAGATAAGTAAGTCTAATTTGCAGTTCCATGGGTCTCTGCAATGCTGATTGTAATAGTTATTCCTGCAGATGTGCTGCTCACAGCATGTCTTTCCATTAGAACTGAACACCTCATTATATAAACTGTACCTAATTAAACATAATACAGTGGTGACTTGTTAAACTGGCCTTTTTAAGTCAGCAGCTGCCTAAGCTAATAATACCGTACACAAGATTTATATCATCTACCATATAATACTGATATTAAAATATACTGCCCAAGGGATTGACAACTAATTTACCAGTATGTAACAGGTACTCTTCAGATTCTGCAATGGAGATTAAAAACTATTACTCTATAAAAATCAAATGAGTTAAAGTATATGTGGAGTTCTAAATAATTATTAATTTTTTTAATAGCTGCATTCTTTTATCAAGTTGTTTTTAAAAAATGGAGTCAGAGAATAACACTTTTCTTATGTCCTTTGACAGTATCTGATTATGTGCTTTTATTGTAATGATTCAGTCCAAATAAGAATTTAAACACAACTGGATACATGTAGGCTCTTTGCTTCAGCCAAACAAAAATGAGAAAACTTTGAGACAGAGACAGAGCTTTTTGAACTTCACCAGTTTGATTCTGTGACCGTTCTGTGAATGTCCTACCCACAATAATGAAGATATATCTCATGTTGAAAATATGGCAGTCCGTCCCTAAGAAGTCTGACTATTTTGCATGTCAAAAAATACACTGAGAACAGACTGATTCTCTCATGAAATAAGATAGGAATATTTGAAAGCTACTCAAGAATAGGTTTTGGATCAACAGTGTTTGATCACAATAACTCTCACATATGCTCTGTGGTTTAAGATTTGTCTTCGAGTCTGAATCAACTGCAAGTTTATGTTCTAACACAGAATGACACTAAGAAAAAAAATATTTTTTTCTTATTGGTTTTTTTTTTGCAATAAAGTATATTTTGTGCTTGCAGATACATGAATGGAATGACATTGCCATTCCTTTCCCCCTCGAACACCTGCAATTCCTCCTTTCCTCCTTGCTTGAGTACCCAAAACTCACTTTTGCTCAATCTCACAGCAGAAGCACCTGAAGACAGACAATCAGCCCTGTATTATTCTGCCACCTCTTCTCTTACTGAAAAGAGCCTCAAATTCTAAGCATACGCCATTCCAAGCAATAAAATTATAATCATGCACAAACTTCCTCCAAGACTTAAGCACATCAATGTCCTGTCAAGTTTGAAGTTAAGAAATGCCAAAGTTTGTAATCATTAAGGACTTCAGTTTCCCCACAATATTCATTTTCTTGCGCAACAATTTTTTGCATAAAGAAGTTAGAAAACACACATACATGCAAAAAATAATAATAAAAATAATTTAAAAAAAAAAGAAAAGTAGTCATATTACTTGAAGGCTGTCACTTTGTTTAGATACTCTTCAAGACATGGAGGAAAAAGTTTTTGATCGTATCAGATTTGTTTTGGGCCATTTTCCCTACCTTACTGAACACGTAACAAAAAGAAAACATCGTTCTTAAACCAGTTGTTGCTTTATCAATGTTTTCAGTAAGCTGTGATAAATGAGCCACAACCCTCTTCTAAAAACTACTGCTCTGAGAGCAACTACTGCCCCTCTCATAAACCTTAATATCCACAGCAGCATACTTTATTTTTAAAGTTTCTTAGTAAGAACAGTTTCACAGTCAGTCCCTCTCTCTTAACAGAACCCTTATCATTCTGGATTGTCATTTAGAATACATGAATCACTATAAATTAAGGTAAAATTACAGTTTGTCCTAGAGTTACAGATTCAGAGAAAAGCAATCTTAATGGATGCACATCAAACAACAAAGACAACTGTAACTTCGTTTTATTGGCAGCAAGGACGAGCAGGCTTCCGAAAGAAACAGCTTGCAGGCAATTTGCTTACCCTACCAACAGAAAGCATTCCTCAGAGCACAGATAGCAGACTGTTCTACAAGATGCATGGCCTTCCAGAACAGGGACTAAAACAGGTGTTTGCATACAAACCTGTGATCACCCGCAAAGCCTGCACAGGAAGTGATTTCATATCTACAAATGGCGCTATAATCATTCTGTTTGAATACTGACTATACCAAGGCTGCATTTTAATTTTTTGGATGTCATCATTTACTACATGCTTTCAAGAGACAGTCCACCACTGTAATGCAATAGAAAGTCTAGCAAGATGGCAGAGCAGCAAGGTCTTAAGCTACAGCAAGTGAGAATCTGCTTAGATGTGGTAGCAATAGGCACAGAAATAAGTGGGAGGGGGAAAAAAAAAAAGGCTGCTTACCTTTGGAAGGCCTGCAAGGTCCTCAGGTAGGCAGGGATCTCTAGATTAGATACCCCTGCCTCTACTACCAACCCTTAAATGAGTTCTGGTGCATCACGTGCACCTGAGATCCCCCAGGTTGGCTCTGCTTTCCAACCAGGTGCTCAATCACTGGTTCAAGCCATGACAGCATTTCCACTACAACCACATATCATTCAAACTGTTTAATTCTTGGTATACAATAGGATAGATGGGATCTTTATTATGAAATTATTTATTTTAAAATCCCTGAAATAAACCTGCTATCTTTAAATGGTGTTTAAATGAATGGTGTTTAAATGAAAAACAGAGCTGTTATTCTTTTCGCAGAATTCCCATTGAAATTGCTTCACAGTTTCTCAGCAATCAAACGTGAAATGTAAGAGAAAGGCAACATAATTTGCTGTGGGAGTAAAGTTTAGCAAAATCAGTCAACAGTAAGAAAATAGGAGTTCATGGGCACCAAGGGTCCTTTATAATTATTATTTTTAATTAAAGTATTTCAGATACACATTAATTCTCTTTGCCCACTACTTTTATTATCTGACTTGCCTTGAAATGGAAACTATGACCACTTTGAAAAAGGAGTGAAGACTTGTTTCACAACAGATCCTCTGCCAAAATGCATTTTAGTAACTTATCATAGCTAAACTCCCCCATGACTCACCACCTATATCTTCTGCCTTTTAAAGCGACAGAAAACTAGGAAAATAGTTTTTCTATATCTCCATTAATAAAAGCACATAAATCTCACCAAAGGCTTTCTGAGCCTCAAAGATCTGGTCATGTGTTGAATCTTAAACTTGAGAAGCATTTTCAGAAGTGATCTAACTTAAAATTATCAATCGTAACTGAATCTTAAATGAAGAGAAAAATCTTTTCATTCTGCTTCCCAACTACACAGCATATTAAAAAAAATATTAAAAGAAGTAAAAATCAGCAAAAATAAAGTACAAACTTCTTTAATGAGATCAGTAAAAATTTTATGGATTTAATACTAGTTTTGACTATCTTATAGAAGTATTTTATACCTTCTTACTCTTCCTGGTCTGGTGAAAAAAAATTCTAAACACAAGAGTTATATTTTCACAAGCCTACTGGTGTGCCTGAGCTTTCCAAGTTCATTTACAATTTCAGGAAGTCACTGAAACTGAGAGAAATATCTATCTAATTTGATGCTTATTGAGCTATGATCTAAAACCTTTCTGAGAAAGTGACATATAAGTGGTATGACCTCACTGGTTCCCAGGAAGACTGGCTTGAAAGTTACATTGCCTGTTTAATTTCTTTTTTCAACAGTGAAGTAGTGTTTTACAAACACGCAGATAGCTTGGAAACAGCAGAAGTGATCCTAGACCATCACTTACAACTGATCTTCAACCTCCTTGGAAAATAGAGAACAAACAACTGGGTTCAATCGGACAAAATCACTCAGAAGCATTTCTACCAAGAGAGAACTAAAAACACATAGTAATGTCATGAGAAGGAAAATAATTACTCTGTATTAAAGATTTCACCAAGAAAAGTTATTAATTCAGCTACCACTGAATCAAAACAAGCAGAAAATATTACAAAATTACTCATATTTTTCCTCTCAAATCAAACACAGAAGCTTACTTTCAGCTGTACTGCCAAAGAGTTTAATATATTCTCTAAAACTTTAATTCTCTTCTTGGAATTCTTTAATATATACAGAGACATTTAAATGATCGTTAAGATACCACCAACTGAAAAACCAGCATCACGTGGTGATTTGGGACTGTTACAGGAGACGTGAAGTCAAAACCTCCGTCTGAGTGAAGTGAAACCTAAAAGCACACTTTGACGACAGAAAAATAGGAGAAAAGTTCCATCCACTGTCCTTCACTACCGCTTCTCCTCAAACAGGACAATGATTTTTTAAAAACATGGAGAAAAAAAACTGCAGTAAAAAAAGCTTGACACTAAAATCTTTTCAGTTATATTTTCAGGAGTTTAAAGGTCAGTTTCTATTCCTCATGTGCTTAACTGTAAAGAGCAATAAAATGTGAGGAGAATTCAGGTAGTTGATTCTGTTCCCATCATCTCCAATGACTCCAGTGTAGACAGTATCAGGCCCTTCGCATGCATATTAAATAGAGCAGACACTTCTATTCAGAATATTTTGAGTACATGCTTTTGAGGCACAAAGGAGATAACATGATCTGATAAAAGTAACAGATGAAAGCATATTACAATCTATACTATCTACATTCTATGACATAAAACACTGTTCTCTGTGTATGTATCACCATAAGTTGCAGTGAAAGCTGACCTGGTTTCTAGAGGATAGCTTTTTTGTTTGTTTAAGTATGATGTTGCAGCAATTTTTGATGACATACATTTGTACAGCATTTCTCACGCCACTAAAGATTAGATATGCCTGCAAAATACAATATAAATACAGCACCAGAATTTTATCTTATCCCTTGGCTACTATCTATGAACTAAATGTTTCAATACAGTTTTCTATGTTAAGTATGAATCACTAAGACTTCTCTTCAGAATTTCTTAAAAGAGAAATTATTATTACTGTCATTGCTACTACTTTTTAATTGCATGCTCTCTTTCATCTGCCTGGGGAGGTTCTTGTACAGAATTACTCTACAACATATTTAAAAAGCAATTATATTTTGAGTTATATTTTTCCAGCTTCAGAGATGAATTCTTATAGTACCAGGGTGAAAAGCAGTAAAAAATTTTCAGAAAGAAGCAAAACTTTTACAGTAAATCTGTGTGCTCCCTTCCAGTAAGTTACAAGCTTGCAGGAAACAACAGATGGGTGGGTTTTGCACACCAAGCAGGCCCTCATGGAGAAGAGACTTAAGCTGCTCTTGCTTGTACACATTGCTCCCTGGGCGACAGTGGGGATAGTCCTAGCACAGGCAGGTGACATGGCTTTCAAGGTACAGAACACTCTACTGAATCACAGTGCAATACATTAGGAACTGTATTAAAGTACTAGTAAGAGACTTCGGTTAAGTTCAAGTACTGCTCCAAAAGTAATGCCTTCTATTTTGTTATGTTGGCCCACAACATCAGAGGTGGATGTTGGTGGAATGGCAGCAGAGGTTCAGCCTTCCCACCAATATCCCATTACATTTTGGTGCTGTGTGAAAGATGGCAACAGAGAGGCAGCCTGACAGAATGGTGTCTGACATGGAAGGGCATATGAAGCAAAGGTGTGTCAATGAATTCCTTCACGTAGAAAAAATGGCATTTACAGACATGCATTGATGCTTGCTGAACATCTGTGGAGATCAAACAGTGGATGTGAGCACAGGGAGGTGTGGGTGATGCATTTTGTTTCAGCAGTGGTGACAGTGGGTCACCTCCACTGGTGCAGATTTTTGTGAGCTCAGCATGCAGACTCTTGTTCATTGCTGGTGAAAACACATTGCTAGTGGTGGTGACCATGCTGGAAAAAAGTGTTGTTAGATGAGAATTTGCTCTCTCAACTCGTGCTATTATGTTCTTTGTATCTGTTGTAGTTTCCATGGAAATAAATAGGAAGCATGACTTTTGGAGTGACCAACATAGCTTTGATATGCTCCAGAGAGTTTGAACTTCATAGGAAAAGAGCTTACAGGTGGTGAGGAAAAAAGGGATGTTACTGGCTCTACAAACAGGGAATCATGCAGAAAGAAGTTTTGGCAAAAAGACGCAGAAAGCTACTGGATGGTTACCCTATGTGAGGGATCCCCACGCCATCTGGATCCCAAAATGACATTTCTTCTTGCCAAACATCTCCTAGTCTCCAGCCTGCATCAATTATTGGAACACACACCATAAGACCCAACACTGTTGATGTTAGCAAATCTATTTTTCCTGAAACTGAGACTAGCATGAATTCAACACATAACTTAAGGGAAACACAGTAGAAAAAGAAAAAAAAAACCAACACAAAAATGCCTCTGATTCATCCTCTCTGCGTAATGAGCCAGATTCTCAGCTAATGCATAGCTTCATTTTTCCACTCATACCTATTTGAGCTCTAATATTCTGTACAACTGGTGTGCTTAACAGCAGGGCTCAGAACAAACGTAGACCCAGCCTTAGGACTTTCCTGACCCATACAAGCACATAATCTGACAAAAGTTTCACAAAATTGCCCACATTTCTACACTTTGCTCAACTATATCACTACTTCATCCCTGTGAGATTTGCTCTAGTCGTCAAGGTACTTATTAGACTTTATGACTGAGGCTTTGTGCAACAGCTCAGTTAAATCCAGAAGCACATATACAAATTCTGACCTCCAGTGAGAAAAAGACTGAATATTTGTGCTCCTTTTAGCTTTTATTGGTTTCTCACCAAATCTGCTAATTTCACTATACTTTTTCTGACCTACTGCAAATTCCCCACTTTTAAATAACTACATTTGCAGCTCTGTTAATTTTGCTGTTTTGGGAACACAGCAAAATCTGGCTACCACAACTGTGTTTCCTTTGTGTTCAAAACTGCATTGCTCATGTATTTAAAAATACATATGATATTTATAAAGTCTACTCAAAACATTACCAAATTGTCCCATTTTCATGTTTTCATGACAATTTATATGTTTTCCATATGGGCAAGTGCTGACAATATGATACAAGCTTAATGGAACAAGTTGTGGTTTCTCTTTATTGTTTTGGCATCAAAAATCTACACTAGCATAAAAATAACTCTCTCCACTATTTTCCAGAATTATTTTTCATTAATGCAATATTAAGTGCTGCTTTCTCATTTTACTTAAAGATGTGCCAGAAATGTTCGCTGCTCACTTCACCACTGCATCTGAGAGCACTACCAATCTACTGGGGGGGGGGAGGGAGGGAGGGGGAAGCAGCTGATATCCAGAGATTGCAGAATTATTCATATGAGTTTTCTGTAACATATCATGAGCTCCACAAAAACGTTTCAGAGCGGGGCCTAACTTTCTGTCCACTGGCAGATAGAATTCATCCCTTCTACATTTCCTTCTATTTCTGTTTCCAAGTTTTCCAGAAACAGTAAGAGTTAATGCCTGCAAGCAATAGAAGAAGCACTAAGAGACCAAGGTTGAAAAAGCTGACAGTAAATGATTTCCTTAAGAGTTCCCAAAGACTCCAATGTGGCACTGAAATGAGCGATTATTCTTATACGCCAGCAGCATATGTACTTCAGCCATCCCCATCCAGTCACTGCCTCTCTCTCCGCACCTTACTGCAGATCTGTCCTTGCCTTCTACTTTTCTCCTTCTCCAATTACTGCACTCCTAATGTAGAGAAAGCTTTCCGTGACCTGAAGCTCTTCAGTAAGCAGTCAGATGAGCTAGCTTTCTCTTCATTTAATCTAGCTCCTACACACACCTCACAACATGACAGACATGTCAAATGAGCCATCCACCAGGCCACTGACAGCAGTTTCTGGGGCATAAGAGAGGCAGCTGATGGAGAGGAGATTGTTGGAGGAGTTAGGAAGACAGAAAGCCATAGGTAATATCACGAATGCTCTGCTGAAAACTGACAGCTTAATGGGTATGATACTGACGTATCTCAAGTCTTGGTCTTGAATAATACACTTACTACTGAGAAGTTAAAGTGGAAAATAGATTTTGCCAGAGTTAATAACAAAGGTTAATGTGTAGAAGGTGCGGGTAATAGGCACCACCTCAGTCACAGTCCAGAATCTGTTTTACTTCCCAAGAGCCGTGTTGATGAAAGCTGCTGTACTGATGGAACAAAACCAAGTTAATTCATCCACAGAAGCAGCAGCCTGTACCACACAAAAACCTTCTCCTGGAAGCCTGTCTCTAGGACAGGCGCTGGGCAGTCTATTTAAGAAGCAGGCTTAAAAAGCCCTGACTCAGACATCTCAGAAGAAGCTTTCTATTAACTAACTGGA
Organism: Gallus gallus; assembly: GCF_016699485.2. NCBI lineage: Eukaryota > Metazoa > Chordata > Aves > Galliformes > Phasianidae > Gallus > Gallus gallus. Next base: position 15,021,073 of record NC_052539.1, on the reverse strand, counting down.
AATATGCAGCCACCATCTGGATCTTCCTCCTACAAAGAGAAGAAAGCAGTACTTCCACCAACTGTCCTCTTTCGAGGTGACTCACCTCAGTGACACTACTGTCCCTAGACATGCATACAGTTCTATTTGTAACTCCCACGTCTGACAGGAAAAATCTGCAGTGAGCACTAGAAAAGTGCAGGGATTTTCACTTCCTTTTTTTAGCAAGACATATTTTATTACTTATTATAGAATCATAGAATGGCTTAGGTTTGAGGGGACCTCAAAGATCACCTACTTTCAACACATCTGCCATGGGTAGGGTTGCCCCACACCAGCTCAGGCTGCCCAGGGCCCCATCTAGCCAGCCCTTAAGCACCTCCAGGAATGGGGCACCTACAGCTTCTCTGGACAGCTGTGCCAGTGCCACACCACTCTGAGTAAAAAGTTCCCCCTAACATCTAACCTAAATCTCCCCATTTTTAGCTTAAAGCCACTCCCCCTTGTCCTATCAAGATTCCATTTCCTTCCAATGAATTTGTGACTGAAATCTAAGACTGTTCAAGAATTGCTTTCATCTTTTTTTTTTCAACAAGTTTTTAAGGGTTGATATCTTGAAGGTGTTTATAAGATGACCATTATCAACAATGAAAATGAATTTCAGAGAAATAGAATCCAATAATGACATTTCTTGTTTTACTTAGGTGTTGTTTTAATATTAGATGCAGTATATGTATATAATTTAATTAGGACAAATTATCTGCTTGCATATAATCTCATCCCTTGCAAAACCATCATGCTAGTAATGTTAAATAGGCTATAAATCAATCTGAGGTTCATGCATAGTGTAGAATCTCTCTCACCAACCAAGTACATTTTCGGAAAAGCTTTAGGTCCAAAAGTTTACATGATGAAACTTTTGGCACAGAGCTGAATATTAAGAAGCACTACACGGAGTAGTAAGCTATATTCTGCAGTGGTTCATTTATCATCTAAGCATAGTCTTGATTAAACACCTGTCTGTTCCCCTTACTTGTCAATACTTTATATTTCAAACAACTGATTTCTCAGTAACAGGGAGGAATCTTGCAGACAGAAAACTGCTGAGTTTACTCTGCAAAATATAATAGAATTACTGAAATTAGGTAAACTTCCTATAAGCTGTGCAATGCAATCTACTGCAGTGACCACCCAAAGCCTTATGTCTTAACAAAATGATTCATTTATTCAAGTAGCTAGTTGTCATCGGGCTTTTTCACATAGCAATAAAATCAGCATAGCTGGATTTTGAGTTTTCACTTTAATTCTTCACGATCAAAGTCTTTAATAGTCGCCAAAGCCACTAATCATATCATAATTTTTAAATGACGTAGGAATAAGACAAAAAAAAATACAGAATATTGACCATTGCACTGACATTTTCCTTTAGAATTTGGTGCCCGCGTGGGCAAAAAGAACATTTAAGGAAATTAACAATTTGAAGAAATCTGTTAACATGGAAAATGAAAATAGTTTTTTTTTTTTGCTAGTTTTCCGGGCTGAATTAATAGGGCAAATACTCCTGGGGTAACTCGACCTATGAATCACGGTGAATGGAACTTGTCGCTTTTCACAAACCATTTGTAAATGAATTTTTCCAACTTATTAATCATACTATTTAATCAATTTCAGTTGCATCATAAGCTTCTATTTTATTTTTTTCTTTTGGCACTTATCTGCATTTCACTCTCAAAATTTGCTTTGCAATTAAAATGTTCACGCCAAAAAGTATGGATACATATGGTCAGTAACTTTGTGTACCATTTACTAAACGCTTTATAAAAATGTAATCACAGCACAGGTATTAAATAAATCAGACAATATACATAGTTTCATGAATATTAATAGATCACTTATTTTTCAACAGCAATGCAAGATTTCTCTACTAGGTAGAAGGGCTTGCCCAGCCCTGGTAATGAAATTGAGCCAGAAAAGAATGGCAGGTTTTAAAAAATTCCTGATAGAAATATTCAAAGTCAAAGAGCAAGTCACGTTTACTACCTTATTTGGAATTTAAACCGTCCCCTTCTGATACTATTTTCTTTCAACACGTGTATTTGAGATGTACAAACAGGGAAAGCCTAGACTCTTTCTTTTACATAAATTTGATTTTTCTGCCTTAATTATTGTTTATATTGTACATCATTTAGGTGTGATTATGTTATATTTAAGTATTCCTAAATTAATTCAAATTAATCTAGTTATCTAAATTACATTTGAAAAATTATTTTAATATGACATCCTGTTAATTTGTTTCTTTTGTACTTCAGCTCTGCTTCCCTGGGGCAATGCAACTGTATCCCATCTCTAATGCAAGGGTTTCAAAGCTCCAATATAGTATACAAACAGGATGGTAGAAATTGCCATACACGATCAAAATCACAGGCCACTTAGTTTAAAATGTTGTCTCCTGCATGGAAGATGCTCGAGGGGAGATGGAAGAAACCTAGCAGTAGGCAATAACAAAATATAGCTTGCAATGCAATCATTTGGCACAACCACGAAAAACATCGTATTAGTGATCTTATGGACAACTACTGTAAGAGCAGAGACAAAAAAATAAACAAACAAAAAAAGCCCAGTAGTAAGTAACCATAAAAGAAGCACCCTGGTGCTTTTAATGTAAGTTCTCATTCTAGTGACTTTCAGTAAGTCTCTGATATTTCAGTATGGGCTACAGTTAACATTATTTTTCAGGACTCAGCTATAGGAAAGAGAGAAAAATGCACTCACTCTATATAGTATTCTCCAAGTGACCCACAGATTTAGAAAAAATATCTGCTTTTGTTTATGCTATATTAAATCAATAATGAATCTGATTGTACTGTCTTTGATTTAAAATAGCAAGATGGAAAGCAGAATTCACCATTTATGCAACTTAGGGCATACCTATGCAGTGTGTGTCATCCGTTTAGGGGTTAACAATCTTTGTCAATAGCTGAAACATAGCTACCCCAAAGGCCTATTTACAGAGAAAGCCTGGATAAAGTCACAAATGCTCCACCTCACTCACCCTATCTTAAGTAGACCATCCCACTAGAGGTGAAAGTCCTGATCTTTTTCACCTTTCAAGACTCCAGCCCCCACAAAAACAGAGAAAAGAGGCCTTGTTTCCACTTCACGGAAAACTTTCATACTAGCCCTCTTGCAGATCTTCCATGAGAGGGCCCTGACCAAAGGAAGTTAATTTCTGAGAAAAGATTTGAAATGAGCTTGCAAGAAAGAAAAGCTTTTGCAGTAAAACTTGCTTCAGATTTTCCAGAAAAGGGGAAGATCTCCTTAAAGTACATGAAACCAAGCCTTCTAGTAGTGATGATTCAATAACTCCATATAATGGAACTTTAACATTTTTCCTTTACATAGTGAAGCAAATTTACTGCTGTTCCTGTATCAATGAAGGCAAATCAATCCTGAGCTACATCCACAAGGGCATTGCTAGCAAAGATAGAGATGTGATCATCCTAAACTGCTTACCACTTGTCAGACTGCACCTGGAGTGTTGCATCCAGTTCTGGTCCCCACAGTACAGAAGACAGATTGAAGACAGTCCAAAGGAAGGCTAGGAAGGTGATCAAAGGGCTGGAGAGCCTGCCCTGTGAGGAAAGATTGAAGGAGTTTGGTCCTTTCACCCTGGAGAAGGCTCAGAGGAGACCTCATCATAGTTTTCCACTACTTGCAGAGAGACTACAAAGAGGATGGAGTCTCTGTCTTCATAAGCAGCCACACTGAGAAAACAAGGGGCAATGGGTACAAGTTTCACTGGGAGAGCTTTTAGCCTGATACAAGAAAAAAGCTTTTGACAGAGAGAATCACTGAGACAGCCTACCCAAGGATCTGGTGGCAGCTCCATCACTGCAGGTTTTCAAGATGCAACTGGACAGGGTGCCATATAATTTCATCAGATCTCTCTTTTCCAGGAAAGGTTGGACAAGGTGACCTTTCAAGATTCCTTCCAATCTGGGCTGATGTATGATTCTATAAATCCAACTTCCTGATTTTTCAGAAAACTACATTATAAATGTCACATGACTGAGACCAGAAACTCAAAATCTTTTTAACACTACACCTTTTGCGTATACACTACAGTGCAGTCCAATTACACAATCACTTATTTGTCGATACCATATTTTTTCTCTCACAAACTCAGAGACAGACGTAATATCTTTTGGGGTATTTCATTGCCATAATGGGCTGGTATGTCTTTACCAACAGATTTTATGTGATTCAATTCTTGTCTATCTGCAGTAAATATTTTATTATTTTGGTCAGCAGTCATATACTTTATACATAAGCTTTTCTTCAACCAGCAGAATTGCTGCCTTAAGTTCAATTTTGAGATGAGATTTTACTTTTACCTGTGCACGCAGATAAAATAGCTGCATGCACAGGTATCCTACAAGTGCAACTCACATCTCACAACGTTCTTAAGTTTGGCTACTTGTCGATACACTGAAATTATGCAACAGCAGTGGCTAACCCGTGATCAACAAATAACAGTGGGCAGTAGCTGAAAAAAATATTTCTGGAACATTTTCTCAATTCTTGGGAAATAAAAATACTCAAGAACAGAACTTCATTCTGCTCTTGAAAATGAATTAAAAATAACTACTCAGATCATCAGCCAGGCTTTAAATATGAATGTTCTTACATGCAATGTAGAATAAACCTGTGAAGCAAACCAGCTGTACTACAGACTTACAGAACTATTCACTAGACAGTTACTAAGACGTTGATGGATCAGTGAATCCATGTTTTCCTTCTGGCCACAGGAATCCAAGATAGACCAGTAGTTAGAGACTGCAATAGTCAAGAACGTAGATTTGGCTCATGCATTTTGAAAGGCTGAGACAGATAACTGATTTGCCAGACTTTCTGGCATATACAGAGTGTTTAACAGCACAAAATGCAACATTATCTGAAGTGATATGATAATTGTACTTCAGAAATAGTAGCTGACAACGTAGTCAAGAGTTGCCTCTTAAAGGGATTTTATAAGGTGACATTTCTTACCTTTTGAATACTTATCCTTACTCCTGAAACATGCTTTTACCATCAGGACTGCTGAAGGAGCATGCAGAAAAAAGAGAGTAGAAAAGAGCAGCACTGGAAAACATACTATCTTGTAAGAAATTAATTAAAGAAAGTACAAAAAAAAATTCTTATAAGAAATGTATTCTTTTGCAATCTCCAGAAGATAACTCAGAATACACAAAAATTAAAATATCTTCTTATAAATTGAGTCTTATTTATAGTATAGGCGGTAAAGAACTGATATTGGAAAAAAATAATTTAAGCAAGGTGTTCTTTTCCTCCCCTTGATATATTCCTTGTCGGAACATATAACCAATTTTCCTTTCCAGTATCTCTTTGAGATGTAGGGAGTTTGAGCTTCAAACCAGGACAGATAATTTACTAGTTACTAACAGTTGTTTATGTAGTCAAAATTGACTCAAATTTCTGTTATAAAAACCATCAAATTTCTGTTTAAAATACATATTAATATAGACTCAGTAATTCTGTGGTTCAGACTGAATATAGTCACAAGCTGAAGTTGCTCTTATGGCTTCTTTCCTCTCCAGGAAACTTACAGATTTGGCGGTATTTTGTTTACAGAGTCATCCCATTCCTACCTGACGGGGATTCAAAAAAAGCCAAACCTTCTGAGATACCAGACTTCTAAATTAGAGGCAAAAGGACATGTTCAGTGAGATCAGATTCTGTTCTGGAATGAGGAAAGTCAGTTAAAGACAGAAAAAAAAGAAATGCTGCATTTGACATGTAGTCTTCCTTTGTATATAAGTAACTTTGAGAAACTGTTTCACTGTACCACATACAGGGGGGCCCCGTAGGGTTTGTTCAGATGAAAAGAAAAGCTCATAGATCCAATTGCACAGGTGTCAACAAGAGCCTAATCAGACATCACTGGGCTTGCGGAAGGCAGGCACCTAACTGCAGAGCCATTATTACAAATGATGACAAATAGTTGGAAAGGGTTTGGTTTAATGGTCAGAGCTTAAAGCGAGCCTGTAAGATCTATATGTAATAAAAAGCTTTCAATGGTTGTGCACTGAAGAAGTTGATAAAAGAATCCGTGATATACAATGGAATATGGAATATCATAGTGCTATTATAGCATAGGCATTTCTAGCAGAAATACAATCCTAATATTTTTTTCCTAGATGTTTTATAACATAATCAGTCTTTGAAACATGTGTCTATGGGTGCATGCGCAGGTTTAATCAGACACATAGGCTGTGAAGTCTGATAGATGTTGGACATCTCTCACTTAATTAGAGAATCTCGTGAACACCTTTACAAGGCTTTCCGTAATTGTGAACACCTCAGTACTTTTATAAATCTGGTCTATGTTTACTTGAACCCACAGACGTGATTCCTACATGAAAGAACACAGCTCTGTATGAACTGCAAGTGCAGCTTCTTGTAAAAAATGTTCATTCCATCTCTTTCTAAGTAACTGCATTTCTGGAACATGTGATACACAAGAACCTTGGGTTAAAAGGCATTGCTTTATCGCTTCCATACGGGAGCATATTTACAGAAAAATTAATTCAGAAAATGGAAATCAAATCTTAGGTGCCCCACACACATCAGAACAGTGGTATTCTTAAAGCAATACCGTTTAGCCTCCCAAATCTGTAAAAACAAACTTCTGCCCTTAATAAATATTTTCATTTGTGTGCCATGTATTCAGTCTCCTGGCACTTCTTGATCCTTTATACTAAGAAAACATAGCAGGAAACTCAAGGGAGACAGAACCATACCAATGCTGGACACACAGTGGGAGCTGCTCACAAGTCCAGTGCAGACTATAAAGGTGTCTAAGGGAAGTTGTCCAATTTAGTACTTCTTATTCAAAAAGCAGTATGTACCTTTCCTCAGTGCCTGGGAAACAAAGAACATATGTGCAGGCAAGGCAGAAGACTGTTCCTCAGCTGGCAGAACTTACCCACTCTCTTAACTGAAACTCAAAAGCACAAAATAAAACATCCCCCTAATTTGTAACTAATTTAACTATAAATTCCTTCTGTACCTGAGGCATCACTGTATTGGTGACCTAACACCTAAAATTCTTGTAGGTTCAGCCATAAACACTAACATCGATTATTGTTTTTTTCAGTTAATTATAGCCCCCTTGGATGGGGGGCTCTCGAATAAAATACTTCTCTGAAAAATGGCAAAATAAAAGATTTCGATTCTGGTAGCCATATCACAAAGATAATAGCAGAAAATAGTGAGGCTGTGAAGGCAACTAAGGCCAGTAAGACTGGAACACAGAATGAAAAGGGCACAGTCCCATCACTATTCATAAGCGCTGTCTCATTCTGCCTATGTGTTTTAATAGAGATAGACACAAGGTATTTTGAGTTGTTTTAGTGAAAGAAGGTTGACAGTCAGAATATAAGGAGGGCTGTCTCTGGGCTTTTGAAAGAGCACAAAAACACCTTGCAACTGCTCTTCCATACATACATAGCTTTCCACAATGAAGTTAAAATATGCCTTTTTTCTACAAGCCGTGTTACAAGATAATTTCTTCCAAAAAAATAAACTCATAACAATGCTCTTAAAAAAATTTCTTGATCCATGTTTTCAGCCCACACAGATATTAAACCTAGTTTCCTAGACCCTGAAAAGCTAATTATGCATTCAATTAGAGTTTCTTAATAAAGATTAAAACTCTGAAGTCTATTACAAGCCCATATTTAATTCAACTGCCATTTTATCCATGCCATGAAAGTGCGAGTGGTAACAATGAATATAAATTATAATACATGCCATAGAGTGAATGCTATTTGTCCAAGTACGTTACTATAAAGAATTAAATTTTGCTATCGGTTCCATAATCTAGTTAAAATTGGTATTCTTTATTTGGTCTTTCAATGTAGTCCAATTTCCTACTTTGAAAAACAAATTCTAGGGAATAAAGAAAAGAGATTAATTTATCATTAAGACTCTGCTTAATTGAAGTCAATTCCGAACAAACTTGAATTCAATTTCTGCTCATTAAATTGAATGTGCTCTGCGTTTCTCTCTGCATTGCTTTGAGCAAGCAGCTGAGAACAAGGGACTAACATCAAAATTATTAAATTGAGGAGATTTTATTTGGTCTTCACATGCCAGAGCCGCTTTGATGAGGAGCTGTTTTGGCACTGAAAGGAAACGAGAGCAGCTGGAGGAAAAATCAAATGAAACTAAGCCTCGGAAAATTGAAGAAAACGCAAGCTTAATAATATTTAATAATTAAATTTCCACAAACAATAGCGGCAAATGAAGTAATCTGCAAAGTCTGTGAACTCATTTGCATAATTGATGCCGGTCCCCTGTAAATGAATAATGAAGATAATAAAAGATGTTGCTAAAAATGGGCACAATAACAGCAAATTTCATCAAGCCGTGTGCTCTGATTAATCTGCTCTTGCAAATCAGCAGTGAGCGGGGGATGCGTGATTACCCACGCCGTGGCCGGCTGCAGGCGGTGGGCTGGCTCTGGCTCCGGCCATACTCACCCCAGGCCCAGCGGTAAGGCTGAAGGCTCCTGAGCCAAGGTACCCATCCAGGCCTAAGTGGCACTGCAGGGAAAGTCTGAGGGCCCCCAGCCAAGCAGGCTGGCCATAGGGCTGAGCCTGCACCACAGGGAACACACGCTGCTTTTCCTGGGGACCAGTACAAAGCTCTGCTCTTCCTGAAGCCAACCACAGAGTCCTGTTCAGCAACCTTCCAGCAAGGCTGAGCCTTCCCTTAGAAAATCCTTTTCCCAGCCATGGAAACAACTGGCCACAGCCTGGTAGGAGCTTCAAAGCTAGAGAAGGTCCAGCTTGGTCAGCCTGGCATTTGTACCACTACCCGTTTATTCCTAAGAATAAAGCCAGCCATGTATGTAACCACTGAAATTTTGGAGTCACACAGCCCCTCACAGCTCTGCCTAAACTTGGGCCACAATGGGCCAATGCATCGCAAGACAGTCTGCAAGCATAAATCACTGGCCAGGCTGTAATCCGGCTCAAATGTGGGTAGCCATGAAATAATGCTTTTAAGCTGAAAACTAATTCTCATTTTACTCTAATTTATCTACTCCCACCAGGGTCCAACTGCAGATTTCACTGGTATTAATTAGTGCTTCTCATGGGACTGTGATTTTTCACAGATTGCAAAAAAGATGAGGAACCAGATACGCTGTTTCCTGAAGCTGCTGTGTAGGCTGGTGGTGGATGCTACACATTGCAAATGGGAAACTATTCTGAAAAGTAATATATTTTTATAATACAGCCACCACATCTTTAAAGCATTTAGAAATAAACATTTAGAAAGACATGACTTCATTGGGATTACTCATAGAAGTATTTATAGGATCAGGCCCCAAACATACTGCAAATATAACTTAGCATTTACTCTGTTGCCTCAAACAAGTGATCTCTCAGCCCATTTAACTATTGCAATGAATACGAACATTTCATTGTATCTAATATTCACATTTCATGGCCAAAACACAAGATACCCCCTATTTTAATTGTGTTATTTTCCTTAAATACTGAGTCCACCCTAGCACTAGCATTTGTTTGAAATAAAAGGTATGTATTTTATTACAAAATGGAAGCTTCAATATTAGACATCCAAAAGAGCAGCCTTTTACATTCATCTAGTGCAAAAGAAAATGGAACAATATTCTCCAGGCATATTTGCAAGCTGCAATTCTATCAACTTTTTCTTCCTTTACCAGGTCTCATAAACCACAAACTCATTCCTTTAAACATAAAAAAGAAGAAAAATCTGCCCTTTGTGGCAGATACACCCCCTTCATCTTTCCTTTTGCACTAATATTAAGCAAATGCTTGAATCTAGTTATTAAACCTATGTACAGGTTTAATAGAGGTGCAGAAGTTTGTTAGGTAAGCCTGGGCTAATCAACCAATTGCATTCAGTACATAAAAAAGCAGCCAAGCCATTCAACCTAGTGTAAGTTGTCTTCCTCAGGAGCTTGACAAGGAGGGAAATAACCAGGCTTAAGATACCAGCGGAGCCTGGGCAGTAGGAAGGAGTGGGGTTTGATTGTTCTATTAGGTACGTAGGGAATTGTTTTATTAGTGAAATAGGAAGAGATCCCACGATATAGATTATAAATCCACGTTGTGTAGCTAGGTGGATAGCTTTTAATCATACCTGTGTTTTCCTAATACTTGAGGAATATTTCATCATAAGCCAGTGCAGCCTTTGAGCAGCTAGAAATTCAGCAACTTCGTCACTGAAAGTAAGGGTCATCCAGCTGGCTGTGAATTGCTAAAGTGCAACATCCACTGGTGGTAAGCATAAAACAGTCACAAACCAAAGTGGAGTACAGAGGTAAGTAAGCCAGTTGTGTATCAAACAAGACTTCCTACTAAACAGTACAAACAACACAGAACAAGACTAAGGATTATTCTTATTCCAATAGGTTTGCAAAGTGAGGAGTCAGATGTCACTCATAAGGGAGAACGGAATGAATAAAAATAAAAGCATGCATGCAAACTGGGATTTGATTTCTGGTGGAACTGATATATTTGGAGCTATTATACTCCAAATATAGCTATTATACTGAGTTTTGTTCCAAGTGAATTTAAAGGAGACCTTATGGGCGCTTGAAAGAATTAGACTTGAAACAAAGTAGCAGGTGGAAGAGCTTGGTTGGGGCTCATTCTACTCTCAGCTCACCAACTCAACCACAACATGCTGAGCCAACAAAAGGACTCGATGACTTCTGAGCAAGGTATGAAATAACAAAAGGGCCGCAGCAATAAAAGGACAACATGGATATTATCATCTGCAAAATATGCATTTTTAAATTCCAAGTGAAGTTCCAGGAAAGAAGAGCTGAGCTCTGAATGGTGCTGCATTTGCAGTTTAGTGGCAGAATAGCTTCTGAGGAGATTGCTCCGATTGCTTGTTGTGAAAAGGGGGGGGAAAGGCCACAGAACAACAAAGAAACAACATTAAGTGTTCAGGGCATTCTCACAGGATATGGGATAATGGCAAAGGAAGAACTTAAACCTATGCTCTGGATGTCAGGCAAAAGTACAGTTTTCATCCCTGGTCTAACCTGGAGTCAGTCCCATTTAATAACTGAGATTTCTTCTTTTGACACCAACAGTTGCTCTCATGCCAAAAGCATTTCACAAAGATCAGTGATGATTCAGAAAGGAAAATTTTGTTGAGATTTTTTTGCATGAAGTCCACAGCTGGGACTGAAATCTGCATCTCCCAGGACAGTTCTCTGTGGTGACAAGAAGTCTCCATCATTTCCACAGCCCAGCCTAAAAGGTTTTTTTAAAAAAAATCTCAGAAGCGGCATATTCAATACTTCCTCATCAATGACCAACACCTTCTGATAAAACCAACAATCAATAATTCTACTGTACACCTGGATTCACCAAGGTGGCAGTGTTTAATTAAATGGGAACTAATGGTAGTTTCACACCAAAATACCTGGAGAAAAAAATGGTAATTCTCCTGAATAAATCTAGAACTCAGAATCCAGACTTCCAGGTACATAACCTATCCATAAACACAGAAAGATGTAAGAAGGATCAAAATCAAAGGGAAACATTTTTAAATGTTTCATAGTTTGATCCAAGACTCACAGGGAGGATTTACCAGAATTCTTTATTGCTTTATTATCTGAATAAAACTTCGAAATAATATTCAGAATAGCAATATAACATAAAATCCAATATTTTCAAATCACCTAAGTTGGTATGACTTTTTTTTTTCCCCAAACAGAAATGACGAACTTTAATCAAGTAGTTTTTAAGACGCCATCCTCCATCCCTCCCTCCACACCTCTTCCCTCATCATGAAAAAAAAAACACCTCCAGACCATTCGGACTATAAGTTGGCATATGAGAACTCAATCAGAAATGAAGTTATTTTCAGACATTAACTTAAACAACTGTAACAAAACAAACTTTAATGGCTTACAGAGGTTTCTTATGCTTATATAGAAAAACTAACTTTGATATTAAAAGCCATAGTTGCTAGCTAGAGTAGTACAACATGTTGGTCATTTAAACATAACACAATCCAAAATTTCTGTGGCATAGCCACAGTAAAGAATTTGGACATACATCATCATCATCATCTTGACAGCACTCAGCATAATCAGTTTGGAGGTTGGATTTATTTTTGTGTGGGTTGTTTTTTTTTTTCATTTCTTTTTTGACTAATGTGTTTCCCAATTTTTTAAAAGCCCTAAAGCTTTGGTTTTCAGTGTATTTTTCAAAAACAGGTGACACCAAAGCTTGAAAAGTCTATTCCATGTAAACCTTCATGCGCGAAGAGAACCAGTGTAGACTTCTGAAGGAAAGGTAGGTGGCCATGGTACTTTTTATGAAAATAAAAGAAAAAGAAAAAAAAAAGAGTAAAATTATCTAGTAAATTAAACGCAAGATTCTCTCCTTCCTTACTGCCAGACAGAGCTCTCCTCCAGCCAAGGCTCAAAGGTGTGATGCAACGTGTGATGGTTTCAGAATAAGTTCTACAGCCTCAGTATAATGATTCACTATCTTCTGTATAAAATACGTTCAACAATAAAAATGAATAGGTGTCAATGTATGTGAAACAGGAGAATATCAGGGTCTAAACGCTCTGACATTCCTTGTAACAAGGGAAGTTTGAAAACTATGCCAGTAGTCTTGAATAATACCCTTTACAAGCAGAGCAGATGGAAAAATTCAGTGGGACAGTAGCCACAGATCTGAAAAATGAAAATGCAGATGTTTGATTTAAGAAATAGTAGTTGCAGTTTTCAGATAGACTATGTTGATATAAAGCTCATTTTAAGAATCATCTTTTATTTCCTTCTCTTTTTCCGTTTCTCTTTTTTTGTTTCTCTTTGTTAGAAGTTATTATCAAGAAATCTTTGTCTGATAGTAGGACTGGGAATAATTAGATTTATTCCAGTCCAGCCCAATGACTCTGGTGTATTGACTCAAGACCTGACCTTTGTTGACTAATTAATTAAGAGGACCCTGTATCAGATGCAAGAGTTGTAACTATTTTTAATCCCCTACAGTAATCTTAAGTCAGAAAAAAATATTTTAATGTGTTATTCTCCACATGTAATTTATACACCTGCTATTAGTACAGCTAATTTTAGTCTTTAAACATGGAAATGAAGAACAGTGTTTTTCATTACTTTTCCTTCTATTTAAAAGTGTTGTTTAGAAATGAGGTGATCTCTTACCCACTAACTCAAAGATGCTAAAACAGGTGCAGTATCTGGATAAACCTATGATGCAAAAGCATTTATTGATATCTATTTGTAATTTCCCTCCTTCTTTCCTCCCCTCTTCCTTCTGATTCTTAGTGTACCCATGTACTCCTTAATCATCCAAAGCATTTTAGCATTGCATCAACACAGATTCCATTCAGGATTGCATCCAGAGATACAGACCTTCAGTACATACCTGTTTTGCCCTCCAGTGTTCCAAACACAAACTTGCACAATTATTTCATTTTAAGTTTTACTTGACCTGAGCCGATGGTTGTTAGGGAGAAGCAAGTTATATTGCTTTCAGTAATAAGGAGCTAACAGATTGCACAAACTCTCATTGCAGTGGGGCGTAAGTACCCATTCCCCAGTCTTCCTTCTTCTCTGATTTCTGCCATCCATAACTGGAGCTCATGGGTGGCTCATAGGAGCCACTCAGTAAATCTGACCAATGTCTTTATAGGATAAATCAACCTAGGAAAATGTGTTAAATCTTTTTGTGCTCTCTTTATCATTCAGCTATCACATTTGCCTCTATAATCATAGCCAACTTGTGAATTTAATTGCTGGGAAACAGGCTGTCTTTGATCATTCCATCTGTTTATTTTTACCATATCTTGAAACTGTATATGACTGTCTTCCATGTTAACTTGCCCTGGACAGCAAAACTCAGCTAGGAGTTCTGTAGTATCTCAAAAAAAAAGAAATTAAAAATTGATCGGCTGATGGAAATTCTTTCATGCTTTTAGGACAGATTTATTTCTGTGGGAGGTTTATCTTCCAGCCTTATATCTTCACATCACCTACGTTGAGTTTTGTTGGAATGTCCATGCTTTAAATGCTCTCTTTTCATTTTTATTTGCTACTGTGTAGCTTTTATTATGTTAGTAATGGGACAAGACAGGTAAAAAGGTGCAATATAAACTTATGATCATGGCTTAAAAATTGTTATTGAAGTATCATTAAAAATTTTATTTCTTCCATGAATTCTCGTAACTAGAGCTTTGGCTCATTCCATCACATATTTAGTCATAGCCAGTGAAATTTGGTTGTGCAATATACTCTCTTTCTCTTCTAGTAAAGAAGATTTATTGTCATGCTATGCCAACTTCTATACAGCTGAAAGTAGGAATGGGCAATTAAATTAATTTTATTGGAAAGCAGTTGCTGAAGGAATGTTTTGCCAAAAAAGTTCAACTTGCTATTTAATTGTACTAACAGCGCTATACAGAACAAAGAAAATCCAGGAGAAAAAAAATGGAGCTATCTTTACCTAAAAATAGTCCTGTCACTACAAAACATTATATTCTGGGACTCTTTTCTCAATATTGTTCAGTTTTATCAAGTTATTAATTCTAGATGGAACTTCCAATGACACTCCCTCAGAGGGAGGATATTAGATATTCACTTGTATGATCTTCACCTTGTATGAAGAGAATGAATAAAAAATGAAGTTCTTCACACTGAACTATTCCAGACTAGTTATTTTCATTTATAAAAAAACTGTTTATTTTACTTTGACAGTGTGAAGGTTAAATTAAGTCTTGAATTTTCTGCTCTTATACTGTGAAACTAGTGGAAGGACTTAGAACATACTACTGCCCCTTAAGATGGTAAAGAAAGGTAAAAACACGTGGCCCAAATGTTAATATTCCAGAACTGTTAAGGGTCTAAGTCACAGATTTATTGAAAACTTTTTGACCTGGGATAAGGTTTATGAAAGGTCTTGATTACTGATACAGAACAACTGAAAATAAAAATGAATTAAGATGCTCTTTTGAAATAGATACCAATCTTCTGTTGTATTTGTACACTGTGTATATGTACACTGTGTATTTATTTTGAATCCCATGCAATATTTCCTATGCATTTCTGAAAGCATGGCCATATGTTCCTAGTAATTACACTGTTTTTGAACTAGAAACTGAAAGGTTTTAGGTTCCTGTACACATTTAAGGATTTGATTCCATTTCTGGATTTTTGCTGCTGCCTAAATAGAACCACAGGTTTTGATCACCCTAGCTATGAAAAATGCAAAAATGTATTGATCATACACATTCCTTTGCTCTTAACAATAAACTGTAAGTAGAATCTGAGACATACTCTGCATCACAGTTTTTGAAATTGCCTCCTCCACATCATTAGTGAATCTTAATTGGATTCACTTGAAAGAACAGTTTTCTATACAGTGAGGCTGTAAAAAATGAAGTTACAGGGCTTTCAGTTGAGGTTACCAAAACATAAGAGGGGAACTGCAGGTCACTGCAATCACATTGTAAATGCATACACAGTGCACCGGGCTGCTATGCTGAGAGCCACACCAGTTTTTTTCCCAAGATAAATCTGTAAAGTAGACCAGTACTGGAAATATTTGCTATATTTAATATATGTATATTTGCATACAGCAACGAGTCCAAAACATTTTAAATTATTTGTTCAGTATTCCAGCTGATAAACCACAGCCTATTATAGTACTTGTCTCATTGTTCAAAATGTACTTGTTCATCACAAAAGCCTGCTATATTGTAACTAAATGTAAATCTTAAATATGCAGCCTTATCAACTATACGTAGAATATCTTTCAAAAGTATGTCTTCAGCTAGAGACTGACTGCTTGCCTTAATTTATGCAAATATAGCCTATAGCAAAAAGCTTTGTATATTTGTTTCCCTGTGGTATTAGTATTCACCAAATAGGACATTCTTTCAAGGGCATTTTATAAACGCAGAACTATAATTTATATAGCAAATTAAATCTCATTCAAAATGTGTGCACTGAGGTACAGATTAACATATTTAATTTCAATATTACCTGCAAACTTATTTTTTCCATGCACTGCTCTAATTAGCCATATAAAATCAAGACAGTATATTGTAAGCAATTATTTTAGTGGGAGTAAAAGAGAATCTGAATTAAATATATGGTAAGAGATAATATCTTATGGAAATTAATATACTCATTTGTATCAAGAAAAATGTATTCTAGTTAAATTTTATAAGACAGTTTGGAGTTCAAAAACGTGACTCATGTAGTTGTAGTTTTATAGTTGCTAAGATGTTAGGCTATGGAACTGCTTTTAAGATTCGTATTAATGTGCTAGTGCTCATTCTTTGATATCTACAGATTGTCAGTAACTACTACTGTCATTTCAGATTGTGAAATTTCTCCTATTATGAATATTCACTCCCCCTACAGTCAAATGTTTAAACTGTTAGTAACTCTGTGTAAAAAGTTATCCTATCATTTAAACATATATGTTATACTTAGTACTTAATAATTTTACTTTTGTAACTACACACTTGAGAGAATTAAATGATGGTGAAAAAGTGTAATTTTTGTTTCAATGAAATCTAAGTCATTCTATAAAAAAGTATATTTATCTTTTCCATTTCATCATGAAAAAAGATTGAAAACTAAGTACTAAAACAATGTTTAAGGATTAAGAAAAAAACAAAAAGTGATCCATGCAATAATGAACTTCAACTATCTCCTAATGCATTTTTCAGTTGTGATGGGATTCAGACAGCAGAAGCCGTTTTATAGTAGTAAGAGCATTCAGCTGATCAAGCTGCTGTAATTCAGAATTTTACACTTAATTTCAATTGCAGAGTCAGCAACATGTGCCATAGTTAAGTTCCCTTTCTAAGAAGGATAACAGACCCAGACAATTATTCTCACTCCTTCTCACAATTTCAGGATCTCCAGTGAAAACCAACACTACCCATATGGAAATCTGATACCTGTACAACTTGTTTGTGGCCTTAAAGTGACCCTTCCTCACTGTTTGACACAGAAATTGCTGTCTGACATAAACGCCTTATATCTCCACTCTGTCTTGGCAGAATGACAGCATGGGCTTTTATTATTCAGAAGGGCCAACAAGAACCAGCAAGATGATGATAAAGTTGTTAGAAAAGAGGTACAGAAAACTGAAGTCTGATTTTTTTTTCCTGCCTCCAGAAACACGTAAGAGTAACTAATGTATAAGAAACTTCCTGTACTATATCTAGAGTGGCGAAGAAAAATCTTCCCATGCCGAGAAAATTCAAACCTTTGAAAAGCTTTACTGTTTCATACCTGAATAAGTCAGTGGCCACTAAAAAAAACAATAGAGTACAGGCAAGCATGTTCTAATTCTTCCTTCAGCATTCTCACACATTCCATCTGAGCATCCTGGCCACGTACAAGCCTGAGGTAAGTCATTCTCAAGCTTCTCACTTAAGCCTTTTCATCTCTTGTAAAAAGAAAGGTTTCATAGGATGAACTTATAGCTGGCCAGTCTTAAGCAGCCAGCCAGTATTAGAAAAAAAACACATGTATGTACAATACACACATGCTTCTATGAAGCAGCTGAGTTCAGACAAGTAATGATATTTAGTGAAACTTATTTCATTTTACAATCCTCAAATAGTTTCCCTGACTAAAATATCCTATCCTGTATATTAAAGTGCACAAGTAAAAAACTGCAAATAAAATATTTTTATTTAAAAAGTCCCTTAGAATCTTAGGACAAATTTGCAGCATGGCCTCAATCCAACCTCTAGAAATACGTGGAAGTACTTCAGCCATGACAGCAGGCCTCGCACTCCTCATAAAGTGCAGTAGGAATGACAGAAAAAGTGACAGACAAATTAAAGAGCTACTTCTGTTTTAGCAATTTTTTGTGACAGCATTTTAAAAGTTTGCTGGGCAATTGCTCTAAAATGACAGTGTGCTGCTGAGCAGGTAGTGCACTAAGTACATAAAAGAACTTGTCAATAACTATTTCAATAGTGACTTTCAAACTCACAGGAACTTCAGTATAAGCTATTAAAATATTAAACTCTTTCAGGTTTCGCAGATGTAAAATTTCTGCTGTACCAATTTTGCTAATTATCTATGACATTTATGTTTATGGCATAAACGTTAAATACTTCAGAGATCGTTCATTTCTTCTAGCTAGTTATTCATTCTACATCCTGGTGGCTTAAGTCAGCCCACTTGTGGTAACAAAAGCAAAAGACAAAGTGCTCAAACACAGAACTTTAGGCTGAGTGAGGCAGTTTTGCATTTCATTTTTTTCCTCAGATTCTTTGTTTTTGTAAAGAAATTATTTCCATGAGACATTTTAAATATGAAGGCTTTTCTGAAAGTAATGCCTTCTATTTTATTCTGTGGGCCTACAAAATCACAGGCAGATGATGGAGGATAGCAGTAGAGGTGAAATCTTCCCACCAAAATCCCATTACATGTTGTTGCTGTGCAACAGATGGCAGCAGAGGGGCAGTTTGACAGAACGGGATCTGACATGGAAGTGCAGATAAAACAAATGTGTGTCATTGAATTCCTCCATGGGGAAAAAGAAAAGGCCTCCCACTGACATTCATCAACACTTGCTGAACACTTATGGAGACCAAACAGAGGATGTGGGCACAAGGCAGTGGGTAGTGTGCTTCAGCAGTGGTGACAAAAGCAGCAGCCACCTATGCTGGTGCAGATTTCTACAAGCATGGCATGCAGGCTCTTGCTCATTGCTGGCAAAAATGTGCAGCTAACAGTGGTGTCTGTGCTGTGTTGAAAAAGATTTTTGTAGCTGAGAATTTTCTCTATCAAGTAGTGTCACTGTTCTCTTTATATCTGCTGTATTTTCCAAGGAAATTAATAGGAGGTATTACTTTCAGAGCAACCTAAGTACATTTTGAATGCATTTTCATCTAATTGTAATAGACAAGAGGCCAAATACGAGTATGTTGTGATTTTATTTCAAAGGAAAATGGCCAGCTTACAAAGCAAGTGTAAATGTGCTCACATAACAGGAAAAATTCAAGCAAGACTACTTGAATTTTGTGAAATATTTTGTATCTGCTCCATTTTACTTACCTTCCACATACATATTTGCTCAAAATTATGAATGTACCATTTTGACAATTGGGAACATAGCCTCACTTGAGTAGTTTAAAGATTTTGGGTTTTTCCAATTAAAAAACTGAATGGAGTTTTTCCTCAAACATCAGACATTTTTGAATCACATTAACAAGTACTGTCTTAATCTTTCCAGCCAAAGTCACTAGTGGCATTTTTCATTATCATATTGCTCTAGCCGACAAGGTATTAGAGTAAGAATGATCCAAAGTTAGTTTTAAAACAGTTATTCAAGTGATTCTAATACTTTTGGTAACAAGTTTTAATCCTGGATAAATTCTGCTGATGGAAGACAGATAAATACAGACACAGGCAGACATCGCTTTTCACTGTCATTAGTTTGAACCTATTCTGCTTTAGTACTGTCCAAAACTCACTTGCTGTAAGCTGGCAAGTATGATGCTACTAATAGAAAAATTGTACTAAAACAAACAGAAGATAATCTGAGATGCACAAACCTGTTTCGTTTTGTTATACACCAAAAAGACAATGACTGTCACTGAATTGACTTCTCTCTAGTTACTATCATCCAAGCGGACTGTGAAAGAATGTATTTTGTCACACAAGTGTGATCTCCATTCGGACAAAACTCTCAACAAAATGAATGGGAATTTTGTCTAGACCCCTGTTTCTGAAAACGCTTACACATGTGCCTAACTTCAGACTTAAATAGTCCACAGTACCACATGCTTAAAATTATCCCATATAAGTATGCGGGCTCAATGCCTGAAGAGGGAGTGCGAAACTGAACCTAACATTAACAGCTCAGGGTTTCCAAGAGGAATTACTTACAGAAACTTACATTAAGACTGCTGTGACTAAGTCTCCCAGTCATCTTTGAATACCTCTTCCTACTTCTCCAGCCATTTCCTGAATAGTTCAAGGCTCTTATGAGACAGACAAAAGAGAACAGATATCCCCAACTACCTTAACCAATGCAAAGATTCACACACTGCATGAGTAATTTTGTTTCAGACTCTGTTCTCAATCTTATCTTTGTTCTCTAATATGATAATGCTAGATCTGTATTCATCAGTCTATAGGAACACACACTTGTAGCAGTAAGATAGAGCAGGGAAAAGATCATTTTGTGACACGAAAATTATTGCTATATCTCATTAGGAATTCTATGTTCCTGTACTTAGTTGAGATATGCCAATTGCAAAGTTGTAATCATCATATCATCACCAAGATGTTGCTATTTTTGAATACCACATAAGCCTACCAACAGAGTAACCCACTGTCACCAACCACCTCAGAACACAGAGCAGATACTGCTCTACAGTGACTCATGCACAGATTTTAAAAATGCCTACTATGAATATCTATTAGGATAATCAATTTTAATATTTTTTCTAGAAGTCTGTGATTTCACACTCTAAGGATAGAATATTTCAAATGTTCATACACCTGCAAGAAAGGGTGCCCTGATTGTATTAAAAAAAATAATGTGTTTATATTAGCTAATTTTTACAATGTGGTGGCTGGTCTGGCAAAATTATATGAACCTGAAAGCCTAAATCCATTATACTAGATAATTTTGCTTGACACAAATAAAGATGGCTAGAAGGTGTTTCCAAATGGACACCAAGAGAGCATAATCTGACAGAAAGTATCTCCGGTCTTGTAGAACAGCAACTCCATTTGGAACATTAAAGATGTTTACCCCATAAAGATGGGCACCCCTCTGCCCTCCTAATGTCCTTGGAACTCCAGTAGACCTGATGGTGCAGGTATGCAAAATCCAAGCCCCAGGACCTCACAGATCACAACAGAAGAAACAAACATCTTCTTGCCAAATCTACTGACATGTGCACTAATGAAAGTTGGCCACTTTTCCCTACACAGTAAAAATATATAATACATACTGCAAAATAAGCATGCAAGAGCAGCAGAAGTACTTCAAGTTGAAGTGGATCCAAAAACTGGTAAATAATTTATTTCCTGGAAACCCCACTACAGAAGTTTTTTATTTGTACCCACACAGGGACAATCTGGCAGATCAAATAGTCCGAGCAATCTTGTTATAGCATGATTTGCATGGCTTACACCTGCAAGAATCTCCTGACATATACTTAAATTTCACTTAAAGTTTAGTATTTGTATTTGTTTGTAGATTGTTTCCACCCACTTACATACCCAGCAATATCTAATGATCTAATAGAAATTTTAAGATAAATTTAAAACTGTTCAGAAAATTGTCCATCTACTAACATGACTGGGAATCATCCAGCGTCATAGATGAATTATGGCATTCCAAGGTTCTGGCTCTGTCCTATTCCTCCTCCCCTGAATAAATTCATCTGATTACACATGCTAGCCTTTTATTTATTCATTCATTTTAGGCTTTCTGCTTCCTGAGTTACGCCTATGGAAACAATCACAAAATAAAATGAAGCAGCACACAATTACTAATCTGGTCCTAGATATTTCTCTATTACTACAAAAAAAAAAAAAAACCACTCATGGCGAACCAGAGGAAGCTACTGCCATTAAAAAAAAAAAATGGAATCAATGCTTCCATTTCCTTTAATTTTTCCAAAAAATTAAAAACAAAAAGGGAGGAAGGGAAGATAGGGGTGAAGAAATTAGGCTCAAGTTTCCTAGAAGGGAAAATATTTTTACAGTCTGTATAAAACTTTCATTAAGGGAATCTACAAACAAGAACGTATTCTTCTTGATCCTGTTTAAGTATCTCAGTGCAACTACCAATACTTTCCCCATCTCTGATATCCCTCCTCCCATAAAAGCGATGATGAACAGCTACATTGAAAAACCAAAACTTTCTTTAGATGGGTAATTCAAGGTCACAGATACCAGCTCTGTTTCTCCAGTACAGAATTACCTGTGCCAGTATCATTTTATCATCCAGAAGGAAAGACTTAGAAATGTCTCTGCCTGTTGCTGGGGAGCAGTGATAGTTCTACCTGAGCAAAAGTCATCCTTAACATCACCTAATACTTCAGTCGTTCTCATAAGCAGTTCCCTGACCCCACAGCGTAGTGCCTTTACTGATCTTACAAAGGATTTTTTTTGGATCTGAATTGATATGAAGATAGAAATTTGAGGCCTAAGTCTTTATAATCACATATGCTGATATATTTTCCTCCAGGAAACACAAAAAGTAAAATAATGTAATATCAGTACTTCTAGTAGCATTCATATTCAATGCAATTCTGAGTTACATTGCACTGTATGGATAAAGAATTGGTATCATGTCAAAATGTCACCCGACAATTTGACAATTTTTTTTCCCAAACATGAAAAGACCACCACAACTACTTTTAATGACATCTAAAGCCAGATGAATTCAAACCTCTAATTTGCTAAGACCTAAAACTTAAAGGTTGGAGGATATATATATTGAAATCACACAGAAGTAATCTACATTTTTCCACCAGAACTTTGGCATTACAGGAAAACGCGACAGTAGTAATATTATGTAGTATACTGCTACACAAGTTGGACAAATTACATCAGCTATTCAATAGATGTGGACAGGCTGTATTAGAAAACTATCTGCTGGTTCACAAACATACATCAGTAACGGTTTGTCTTCAGCAAATGAAAAATTGTCGTTGTCATATTTCAAAGGAAGTGTGAATTGTTTCACTATAAACTCCCTGTTCATCCCTTATTAACAGAGAAATCACTCCGTTTGAATTTTTTTCTTCTTTCTGCATGGCATCACCACATGTTGGTATCACCAAACTCTACCACCTCCCTTTAAAAAACAGACCATACACTTAATTGTTAGTAGCCTTGCCATACATTAAAACTAGCTTGTTCCCCCTTACTTTGATCTGTAGTACAAGGCTCTCAGTTGCACAAAGTCAAGGTTTCACTGTTACCAGCTGACAAGACAGCCTTTGCAAACTTCCACCACACTCCACAATTAGTAACTTATATTTTATACAAATGTATATTAATATATATTTTTGAAAATGTATAACAATTTCCTATTCTCATGACTTCCTGTAGTTCCAATAGAGAGAAAACCTCAGTCCAGAATAGCAGTGATGGAAATAATTATTCCCACAATCTTGTGCTATCTTAACATCTGATGGAAGCAGGATAAGCGACAACAACTCAAAGAGAACCGTGGAGCAACCACTTAGCCACCATCAAGGCCCTGTTTAGTGTGAAGTCTACTTGTTTTCTTCCAAGAGGTCCACTAAGAAAGGTTTGTTGAGAATAAATTACTTTCACATTTAGTGCAATGAAGCATCAGCCTGAAGCAAAATCAAATCCATCACAGTCTCACAAATAGCTCTATTATATCAACATGAACTTAGCTGAGAAAAGTGAATGAATCTGAGCATCCAGAAGATTGTGACATACTTGAAATTAGTAACATAATAAGTTTTATCTTTGTATGTAAATACTGTCATGTTAATAAGGGTGTAGAGTATTAAAAACTAAAAGAAAGACAGGAAGATTTCTTTTTTTTTTTTCAGACTACAAACAAGCAACATGTCAGAGAACACTTCCTACTAATTTAATATTAGAGGAATAAAATATTTTCCATATCTTACTACACTCCACTGGAAATCTGGAACAATTTGCATTTTTTTTTTTTAAGAAAGGAGATTAAAAGTGGATGTTACTAGAAAAAGAGGTGATCCAATTTTTATGAGTCCAGCTTCTCCTCACTCTCGCTGCCCAAAGTAGCAGCCAACTCAAACGCTGTGATCTGCACAGGGAAATTAAGCCCAGAGGATAGGTTGCGTCTCGAAATAAAGCAGGACTATGTTTCACTATGCTGACCATAGGCATTCTTAAAGCATATTGTTCATTCCTCTTTTATGGGGTTTTACAGAAGAGAAAAACTAAAGGTCATAGTAGAAGGGTGTTTCTTTGTAACTGAAATTTAAAAATAATTATTCCATGTTTTACTAGATAGACAGAACATCAGTTCTTCCAAATCTCTTGTTCCATTGGGATTTTTCCAGTTTCTCTTCTATACCAGGAAATTTTGGAAAACTAGAAGCAGAAGTCAAAGTTGGTGAAAAATGACAGATTATTTGCAAGCGAATGTGAGCCTTCCTTCCAACACTATCCAAATGAAGAAGAGAGCTTGAAGCTTTCTGTAGTTTACAGAAATTCAGGGAGTTGCCTGGAAAGTGGGTGTGAATACATGGCTTTGGCTCAGCTGAAACTGAATAAGGGTTATTTCCTACAATAAGAAAAAGAACCTGAGTTTGCCAGTGCCTTCCTCTTGCTGTTTTTCTATCCAATAGCATGGTTAAACCATGGGTGTTCCTGAAGCAGTCTGCCTCTCTCCACTGGCAGCCGCATGTCCCAGCTAGTGCAATTGTCACAGGTGCCTCAATAATCTAGCAGGGATTGAGTCATTGTGGATGTTCTTCTGGATACAAAACTGTGTATACAGGCTGAGATATGCCCTCAGCACAAACTTCCATCAGATCCTGGGAGATGGTTAACACATCTTCAGCATAGACCTCAGAAGTTCGGGAGAGATAATATAACTATTCTAATTTCTGGACATGTGGTATTTCATTCTGGAGTTCCCCTAGACTTAAATGAGATAAAAATTAAGAGCATTTGTAATAAGAAGCAGTGACAAGTATTCCTGCAACTGGCTTGTCCTTCCTACTGGGAAAAGTAGCATGTGAAATACTACTGGATTGTTTGCTGCAGCTGTCTGATATCTATTTATTAGAACACACTGATGTAAGTAGGAAGCATAAGCATTACATCAGCCTATAAAACTATAGCTATAGAAAAGCACATATCATAAGTTATTGTCTTCACAAGAGCATGTTCCAGAGAGACTTGCATTAGGACAACCAATAATTTGTGAGTTTTCTATTTTAAAACAAATAAAATCAGTGTATATTAATAGTCAAGCTTAACTTTAATCTTCCTTTGGACAAGTATGTATATATATTTAAAAAAAAAAGAAAAGGAAGGAAAGAAATCATATACTCAAATATAAAAGCTTTACAGGAAAAAAAATCCTATTAGTCCAAGGCAAAAGCAATAATTATGCACACAAGAAACACATCCAAAACAGTACATGTAGTTGTAGGTTCTCACTTATTCCAAAGCTACCCAAATCAGCAATGTCTTAATGAAGTATGGCTGTTTAATTCAGATGCAAAAACAAAGTGTTCACCTCGTGAGAAAAACTCAGAGACCCCATTAAAGGAGAAATGAGAGCTGGAGGGCACAAGTTTGGAAACCAATACACATTAAATAGGAATAGAAAAAGGAAATAGTGCACATTTGATTTCTGAGAAGTTTTGAAAAGCACTGGTTGAGGAAAAACAAAGGAATAACAAACAAAGCTTGTTTTCTGATTTTCTCTGCCAAGACCAGAAAAAATACAGAGAGAAAAAAGAAAAGCAATATCTGAGGACAATGTGAACATACTAACCGGCAAGCTGGAGTGTGAGTAACTGAAGGGACATACAAGGTGAACACTCTGAGTGCCAGGAAAAAATGACTTGTATCTGGGAAAGAATTAAAGTGCCTATGCATTCCACAATAATCACCCTTTCTGGAGCTTAGTGGAATGAAAGTTATTTAAATAGAAATTTAAAAAAAAAAACACACAAAAAAAGTTAAATTCACAGTTTGGCAATACATTTCACTACAATCACTATTCAACTAGAATGAAGAAAAAATCCTTTTGTACCCCAATCTCCTGTTCCATTTGAAAATTAAACCAGTCAACTATTTATTTTTATCTCCACACTTTAAAAAAACATGTTTTGGATGAAAAACACTTAAAGATCAGTTTAAGGCTGTGCTTTCTAAGGCCTCTTTCCTCTCCATTTCTGTTAGCTCTAGCTGTCTGTGATTGCATAGCTGTAACAAACTGTAAGCATTGCAAGGGGGGGGGCTGGAGGGGCTTGGAAAGAGCATCTGGTTCAAGGTTAAGCTGAGATAAGTCTAAAGCAAGTTATGGCTTTATCTATGTCTCATCTTGGCTCCACACTATGACCCTCTCTTCTTGCTGAGCTGCATTATCTGATTTTGATAATATGTATCAGCTGAAAGACTTCTTGTTGAGTTTTATTCTTGCCACTGAAGTTTCAAAAGGCGCCTTCAAGGAAGCATGGATAAACATATAGCAAACTTAAGGGCATTGGGAAATAATTGTACTAGTCAGTTTCATCTTAAACTGTTTGACAACAACTGGTAGTTTACAAACACGAGAGTCAGTTAAATCTTACTGATACTCACAGATAATTGAGTTTCATTAATTTCTAGTTTATTCTTAACAGTGTCTTGGTAATTTTTATCTTACTCCTATTTTTAACAGACTCTGCTGTTTGAAATACCCAATAAATTACTACAAAAAAACCTGGAAAAAAAAACATTACATATTAAACTGGAAAAAGTCAGCAGCAGAAGACAAACATTGTCCCAAGTAAAGAGCAGGACACGGCTCAAAAGCCTGGATCACGTTCTGAGAATATTTCATCTGAACTATGGTGGCAGTGCTATCCAAGCCAACAAACTTCAAGAGGTTTTCAAAGGATCCAGACTTTGGCCCATTAACGCAGGAGCAGTTACATCAATTCTAGAACACAAGTACTTTTGCTTTTCTGAATTAGAGAAACTGATGACAGAGCTATAGCATTAAAGACCATAAATACCATAAAGTTTAGAACTCCAAGCTTGAGCCAGAATGGGGCCAGAGATGCTTACGTCTATTTATATACTCCAGTAACCACGTAGTCTTCAAAGAAAATTAATAGTTTGGATTTTGATTCTGTCCCACTCAGCACCAAAACTACTCAGATAAATCCTTGTCTTCTGCCTCCCATCAACCATTCTAAAAAGTCTTTTCCTGAACAGATGTTTATGTGTAAGAATGGTTTTAAGGAGTTTAAATTCTGCGTTCAGACTGACGAGCACTGCCTTTACCAGTAGATTCCACATAAGGTGCTTCTACAGTATCCAGACCTGGCACCCTTATCCAGATATTCTAATTTATAAAATGAAGTTATAAAACCTGAGGACAATACTATCCTCTGAAATATCCTAGTTGTAGGATATTTGCTTCTGATTTGTTTATTCAATTTCTGCTTTTCATTCAGCATCTAAATATTCAAAGTAATCCAAAACTCAACTCCACATATTATGAAAAATAACATTTAGAATAAATTTATGCTCAAAATCACCTATACAGCTTTTCTTCTAAGCCTCAGTTGAGTTACCAGTTGCTTAAATATATTCAACATATTTAGCAGAATCCTACCACCTCTCCTACCCTCACTTAATTAAGAATTACTTCTGCCAGCCACAGGAGAACCAGAAGAGCTCTCTTTTGAGTTATTCACAAAGCGGTAAAATAACACACAGCTGACAATATAAGCAGGGTCAGTATTAGGACATACTGGCCAAAAAGAGCAGCTTTTGACATAATTTTAATCAGTCCTTGGGAACATGAAATGTCATGGAGTTTCATATGAAATGAAATTATCCCTTTCTCTTAGCTTATTTCTGTTCCAACTAATCCTCTAACTCTTTATTAAACATTATCTTTACCATCTGCTCTGGGTGAGTGTTCAACACCTTGCAGAAGAACTCGGGCTGATTGGTTTTTATGGGCAACATGATCTGAGTTTTATGCACATACTTAGGATTATGTCAAGGACAAAGAGGATGAATAATCCATTAAATATAATAAGCAAGAACCCATATCAGTGCAGCTAGAACATGTGTTATGTTTCAAAAGCAAATGATGAATTAGAGATACGTGGATCATAAAATACCATAACCCGGGACTCTTTTTATACTAGGATGTTATTTCCAAACACACAAACACACACTCCAGTAAACGCATTTCTGGAAGTGACGTATCAGTCCTGATGAATCAGACTTCAGTGCTGAAATGGCACTTCCAAGCCTACAACATGCGAAGAAATAGCCCTGCAGAATTTGACATTTCCTCTGATGTGGAACAGATAGTAGCAAAATACATGCACTATGCATAGGTCTTAAAACCACATCTATACGATAAATAATAGAATGTTATTATATTTGCACACTTTTTGTAAGTCTCTAAAATAGATCAGTATACAACAGCTACCCTCTAAAAATCATAACCTAATGATTTACATTTAAAACAAGTGATTGAAAAAAGTTAGCCAAAAGTTGCTATCAATTAGATCAAATTATTGCTTCTACCTTGTGATAACCGCAAACGTTAAAATAACATTACCACTATTAATAATGATAATTAGTTTAATGTATATCATCCCACCAAGATTTTATTTGCTGTAAAACATGTAATTGTAGGTTTGATTTCTCACTTACAGCATTTCAAGTAATTACTCACCTCTTTCACCTTTACACAGCTGTTGTAATAATTCATCTTTCTTTCACTAACCTTTCAGACCAAAACAGTCATCCTCTCTTCCACTATAAACGTTTATGATCTCATAATGAATAACAATTATGATGGCATCTGATCACAACGTGTACATTAATGATATAAAATACCTGGACAAGATGCCTTTGTTCACCAGCTCACAGAAGGTTTACACTACATATCCTTGTGCCACGCTCTAAGATGCAATTACAGGCTAGTCTTGTAAACACTTCCAGAATTTTTGCAGAGGATTATTTGACCCATAATAAGCAGTATACTTAACCAGTGTATCATTCTACACATAAAGGGAAGTGTCAAGTTTTCTACCGGTGTAGGTCATCTGGACTCTGTGGATTTCAGTAGAACTACGATAATTTAGTCCAACAGCATGATCTGCAGGCTTTTAGTGTGTCAATGATTCTAAGGACTCTGAGAAAGGTAGAGCTTGCTAACTACCAGATCTGCTACCACAGACTACAAAGGACACCCAGCTGAGAGTTTTGACTGACAACAGATAGCAATATTGTATTCTGGTACTCCAAATGCAGTATACTACGTGCTTCAGCTGGCCAGGGGCCTTGATCTCATTACCTGTTCCTCTAGTACCCATTGGAGGCAAAATAAATAGAACAGAATCACTAGAACTTTCCAACACACACCATGCTCCAGATCATTGCACTAGTAACTCATTCAAAGAGGGAGATCAAAGTCAACCCTAACTCATTTATAGTATGGAAATCTGCTCAGGTTGCATACCACAATCTAAATCTCAACTGTGGTAGATGAAAAATCTACACAACAGTTGTGCAGCCTGGGTTCTTGGAAAACATTTTCCTACACTTCAAGGCTAGTGACCAGCTTAGAAGTACAACCTACAAAAAAAAAAAAAAAAAAAGAGCAAAAGAATTGAGCTAAAAAAGCCCAAAATAAGATTCTATGAAATTACAGTCAATAACGTAGTACTTTCCCCCACAAGTCCTCTAGCCACAGCCAGCATTCAGCAACGGGTAGGCAAAGCAGGATCCAGATACCAGATGCAATACAACATACTTCTTCCCTCTCTCCCTCTTCCTCTGCAGAAGCTTCCCACCCAGGAATAAAGAAGAAAAAAACAAAATAACCACATTCCTACAGCATTCATGTTTAAGATGAAGAAGCCCTAGGGGCTGCATAAGAAAAGTGAAGGGAAACGTTACAAGAAGTCTTTCTGCAGGCATTTCTGGCTGAGATCTCAGCCTCTGTCATCATTTGTTTGGCCTGTCAGAACCACACCTTACTAATTTGATTAGTTTAAATTTGCAGTCTCCCATCCCCAGATTTAAACACCCTCTGCATGGCTTAGTTAAATCTTATTATATACTTGAATCTTTGTTTCACTAAAATACGTACGTACCAATGGAATGTGACATAACATATTTAAGAATGATGCAGAGCTCTGTCCACATTTACGTAGTTATAGCCATTTAGTGTCACAAACGCTTTCATGCAAATAAACGGCTGCTTAACACACATAGGTACTTCTTGTTAGACTAACTAATCTTCGAGGATTCCTCTGTTCAGAACACAAACACCATTACTAAAAGAAAGAACAAATTCAGAATAAAGCAAAACATAACATTCAGGGTAAATCTCATGTAGGAGAAAACTCTTCTATTTATGAGCAGACAAAAATCGGTTCCAAACACTTAAGCCTGGTCAGAGGTCCTAGGTTACTCACCAGAAGGGACTCCACTCCCATTGTCTCCCATCCTAACCACTGAACTTCAAAAGAGTCTTAGAAAGTAGAGAAGTTTTTGTTTTGGTTTTTTTTTTTCCTGCCAACACTTCCAATGAAACCCCTTTCATATAAACATTTTAAGTTCCTTTCCAGTTGTGCTACTGAAGGGTGGCAAGTCTCAGCCCAAAGGAATTTTTAACAGAAAAAATAAAAGTAGCATTCATTCTTATCAAAGGCGGCAACTCCCCCCTTCCCATATCTTACGTGTGTACATACACACAGGATTTATTTGAGGTAGGACTGGGAAATGTGGAAGAACCCTCTCCAAAATACAAAACCAGAAAGCATAAGAAGAAGAAAAAAAGTTAATTAAATTATTGAAATAAATATTTTATATGTATCTTAATTACTAGCATGAGTAATCACAAAATGGATTTGGTTTAGGTTACTAGCTTTTATCCAGATTATCCAGACAATCAGCATCAGGTTTAAGTCCACTACACAGCCATCTGTAGTAATGTCACATGAAGGATTAGCCTTATCTGACATTTATAATGAATACATGGATGAAAGAAGAGGAAGGAGTAGGAAATGGAGTTGTTACAATATTTAAAACTCTGAACATTAAAAGCTGAAGCCACATCTTTACTTGCCAATTCTGATAAGCATTTGAGTATATACAGAAACAATCTCAACATATCCTGATTTTTATAAAGCAAAGCAATATGAAGAAAAATATTATGTATTCTTATATTTGTTTTTACATGCAACTAGAACATTACATAAAAATAAAACCTAATTCTCTACATTTTGTTATCACATATGTGAGTGATCACAGAAACAGTAAAGATAGGATTATCCTAAATCAGTAAAGTGGCAAGTGTCTCCTGAAAGGTCTTGACTGCCTTCTAATCCTACCGAGAAAGTATATGAAGTAGTAATAGGAATATGCAGAAAGGCTAATGGTGGGCATTCCTGTTCACAAGAAGAACAACATACAGAAAATATCTGATATAATACAACCTAATTTATCTAAACATAGTAGTCAGAAAATGAGAAGTATGGAGATCAGAACGGAGACACGTGTTTAATTGTTCATCCCTGTTTAGACTATATTCCATATATAGTATGGCCTTGGGCAAAGAGCATGTGACTATAAATCAAAAAATTTTGCTTCTCTTCCAAGCTATGTTATTTATTCAGTATTGTACAGTGGCTCAGGCCAGCATCTCTGCCTCTTGGTATCAGTATCTTCTTTCCACAAATAGTGATACTGAAATGACCTCAGTAGATCATGAAGTTGTGAAAAAGTGACAAGACATACGAATCTACAGCCACTATTAGCTTTAGAAGCAGAAAGAAAACTCAAATCCTAGGAAGTGTTTTGATTTGAGGAGTTCTCCTTTCAGGTGTAAACAAATATTCAGGACAAGCAAAATGAGAATATAGGAAGGAACCCATAAACTTGAGGCAGGTAGCACTACCTTTGGAAGAACAACAGATTTTGAATGACTAGATCAAGCCAAATTCACAAAAAGAAATCTTTTTATCATAAGATGGTTAGGAGAAAGGTCTAATGATGTCTGGACTAAGTGACTTGAGACTAGGTGATATGAAAACATAAATAAAACTGCAGTGGAGTGCAGCAACTAAACAAGGTAGATTGTGACAACGCCAAACATTCCTCTTCAGTTTAAAACAAACCTAATAAGTCACATAGCAAAAGTACTTTGTGCAAAGCCAGAGAAGATGTTGCAGGTAGTTTAAGGAATAAGTCCTGGTCAGTTTTTTCTCACCTTAATGAAATTTTATGACTGTTCCTACTGATCATAGAAGACACAGATACTCCATTTCCTTTGGTGAAATGGCCACAACTAATAGCGGTTATTTAAAAAAAAAAAATGCTTCTTCGTATGTATATTCTTAAATGTCACATGTCCTTGAAGTAGCTTGACTTTTTTTTTTCCCAGACATCTAGATTCTGCTGTTACCAAACAGACTAATGACTATGTTTTATAAATTTGCGTGAGACATTTTTATAGCTCATGCTGTATTGGCACCACTGCCCAATACTGTATGCAATTACTTTGTTGTTGCTGTTGTTGCTGAGGGCCAAGCTCTAACAAATTAAATTTAGAAAAAGGGAAATAGGCTTATATGCAAATGGAATTAAATGCTGACACAAGGATAAAACAGCACTAGATTTAGATAGGGCTCTCCTCTGACTTTTAACCAATCATTAGATTTAAATTGAGCAGACAGATTCATCTTTGATTTAACTCCACTGTAATCAATGGAGTTGCAGCAGAGATGAACCTAGACCAATATGTTTTTGACAGTTTTTAATGCAGTGGCTAACCAGAATGAAGTAGATTACTTTTTTTCCCCCCCTTATCATTTAGGAAATTATTTCCTCATCCCCAAATCCCAATCAAGGAAATGAGTTAGTGCATAATAAAGGATAGAGTAGGCAGCTGCATGCCAAACACCAACTGCTGATCACAGACTCTGTACCCATAAATCCAAAGCCAAAATATTTATCTGACTTACCTGTGATCCTGAAAAATCTCTCTAATGGTTTAATTACAGCTGGATAATAGCATAGTTTCTTAATATTAAAAAAAAAAAACCAAAGTGCATTTAGTGTTTCCATAATATTAGTACTGTATACAAATAAGTGTTAAAATTAGAGAATTATTTTCTTTGGTGACCAGTAAGAGAAATAGACAGAATAATTACTTACGCTCTGATCATTACACTAAAGGAGATCTTTTAGAATCCTTAGTTCTAAAAACACCAGCCCTCCAATCCCAGTGCATCTACTACGACCACTTTGTATAGGTTTCCTTCTCTACCTTTCTCCACTGACATTTTTTGTGGAAAATATAAGTTGTTGATCAAAATTCTTTGCAAATTAATCTAGGACCAAAGCACTCTGGCAACACGCACTGCATATGGAATTAACGAGGAACTAGGGATCATCGCTCACTCCAATCCAACAAATTCTGATTTTATTGGCACCTTGTTTTTGGCACCTAATCCTCTTCATTTTCCACCCTCTTTCTAGGTTTTCATTGCTTCTTTTCAACTGGAAACTCACTATCTATTCATTTATTTATGGGTCTTTTCTTTTTTCGTGGATTCTTTATTAAATGGTAAGTTCAGAAGAATTCAGGTTTTTTATTCCACGCAACTACTTATCTACACCAAAGCCACCAAATTATATAGAGAACCTTCCATATAGACATTATGCTCTATCATAGTTTTCACTTTCACATTACTTTCTCTCATACAAAAAAAAAAAGTTCTCACTTCTTTTATGCTGTAGACCTATAATATACTATTTAAGGTAGCTAATAACAGTTAACCACCTGTAATTGAGGGAACCATGAAAAACTTTCTACTCTCTCCTATGATATGATCACTAACAGCAAGTGTTTATAGATTATCTGGCTGAAATATTACAGGAGTACAGTGCTTTTGAGGCCCAGGGAGCCCCCTGTTAAAATAGGTAACTGCAAAGTCTAGAGAAGACTAGGCAAGAGAAGTCCACAGGTCAAAAAAGATGTAACTACTAGTAGAGTTATCTTCAGGTAGCAGAGTAGTCTTGAGCTATAGGTCACTTTAGGCAAAGACAACAAAGCAGACAAATCTCCAGAAGCAAAACTAATTACAAAGCTAGACTCACTTCAGATCAAATAGCCAAAGCAAAATATCAATTTCCTATAACGTGAAATGACTTAAAGCTTCTTTGTTCTTACATAAGTTTTGGACACCTTTACACATATGCATATAAACAAGAGGTAGGAATCAAGACAAATACCTAGGATTGCAGTTTAATTTCTGGGATTACTGATTATAATGTTATAACATGATGGAAAGCACAACAATGGCAGCATAGTAGCTAAGTCCTAGGTTGCAGCAAGTGAGGATATACTCAAACACAGCAGCTGTAGACACAAAAAAAAAAAGGAAAAAAAAATCTGCCTACCCTTGGAAGGCCTCAGGTACACAGGGATTTCCAATGAAATACCCTTACCCCCACTGCCAGTCCTTAAATGAGGTCCGGGAAGGTGGGGGGGTGGGGGGAATCCTGGCTCCACCCCTTCCAATCACTCAGGTGTACTGCATGCATCTGAGCTCCCCTGGATTGGCCCTGCCTTCCCACCAGGTGCTCAATCACTGTTTCAAGCCGTGACAACATTTCTGCTACACTGATCTTTGTTTACACTTGCTGTTTGGAATCAAATCATTAGGAACATAGCAAAACAGTGCTTATCAGTACTATTATACTGAATAAATGGGCTAAAATCAGGTCTGTAGCATCTACAGACTTTTTTCCTTACTTTGAAAAGACATATTTTGCTTTTTCCCCACCCATCCAAAAATTATACCACTGTTTCCAACCAACAGACTCATTTTGCTTACTGGACATTTTTGAAACTGAATCGGAATTACTGTGGCAAAAATACCAAAACAACCAAGAGAACTACAGAGCTGTCGTTTATTTTAATTAAAGATAGTTAAAAAAAAACCTAAGTTATGAAGAATTTAGCCAATAGAAAATGACCTTTATGATGAAAAGAAAAAGATTCTACTTGTGCAAGTATATAACTCTAACTCAGAGGAAAGTTAAGGGTTTGCATTTCAGCTATGAGTAAATGGTAAAGGTTTCGAGTTTTATCCCTGTTCATATTTTTTACTATTTTCTCATCATTTATATTTCATTACTTTCAAAACACAGAAAATAGTCCATGAAAAGAAAACTTTTTTTTTTTTTTTTTTTAACAGATGTTATGAACTATACAGTAAAGCTTGTAAATTTTCAGCAGAGAAACTACAGTCACTTTCAAATAATACAACTTTATGCTCACTTTCTGGAGCACTAGTCATGCATTTCTGTTCAGTGATCTGGTAAGATCTGGTAGTAGCATACTTCAAAGTATTCACTCTTCTTATGTGAAAAAAAGCAGAATGGTAAATGGCAACAAAGATTAGCATGAATTCAAGAGTCTAAGCAAAACTAAGATACAGAACATGTATTACTTAGAAAGTCAAATCTGCTTTGAACTGCCTCTCTGATTACTAGCATTAATAAGAAAGCTTTCTACTCAAACATTATAAGCAATATTTCCTAATCTCTTAGCAGATGAAAAACAGCTGGATAGAGAGAGGAAAGTGCACCAGTTCTTGTAACCAGGAAGAAAAAAAGCTTGCCAGATATTAGTATCACCCTCAAGGAGTAACATTAATAGTTTGTCTTGAAACTTCAAGTTAAGACATACACTAATTTCTAGATCTTTCTTCTCCTCTAGTTTTGAAATTTCTCCTTATGGGGTACCAAAGCACACTGACTAATTTGCAAGACCACTTTTATCCATGCGTTTCTTAAGTCTGCAAGAAATCCGTTTCATCTTTCAGATTTTAAGTTGAAATAATAAATAATCCGACTCAATACTTTTTAAAATGTCTTTCAGAGTTCTGATGTGACTGATTGTTGCTCAGTGAAGTCTCCCTGCAACTCTGGAGCCCCCTGCTGTAACATGAATACACACCTCGCCAATGCCAAGGCAACAGGATAGCCTTCAGCTGGCCCCTTCAGCTGGGAGAGCTACAGCTAATTAAATCCACAGCTGTGAATGGTGAACAGCTCTCAGATGGACATAATACTTTGTGCTCTGAATATTCCCTCTTCACTTCCCAACAATTGTAGAACCTTATCTCAGTTCTCACTCAAATAAAATGATGCTCTTATAGAAAGTTTTAGCATCCTCTGCTGTAGCCCATGTTTTCTGAGAAATTCCTTAGGTAAAGGTTCTTTCTGCAGTGCCTACCAGTCATTCATTCCCACTTCCCATGTGCAATAGTTGCTTTGTGGACTCCAGCTGGATCTCAGCTGGAATTCTCTGGCATTACTTTGTGAAACAAAACAAGGTGCTACTGAAATACAAGTTACTTTCTTGCACTGATGTCTTATTTATGAACAAGCTCTGTTTTTCTTCTTATCCTGTTTTAGATGCATTTCCTGCAGTTCTGAGCAACTCTTATCGTATTAGCCTAAAGTGTTTATCCCTGCAGTTGATGTCCCAAGCAGTGAAGGAGGCAGCCCACAGCCTCTGCAGCCACCCCTATGGTACAACCATACGCCTGTCACGTGCCAGGCAGCAGGTGTGCTGCCTCTCTGTGCAAGTACTGCAATAGCCGCTGCACAGGTGGGTGGGTAACACCAACACTATGATGCATATTTCCTGGGCTGAGGGGAAATGCGTCTTTCAGAAACTGTATCAGGCTCTGGCAAAAAAAAAAAAAAAAAGAATATAGCTAGGGAGCACATATTTTAATATGAGTGAGCTAATTATAATTTTGGCTCCTAAAGCTTTCTAACAGCCAAAATATAAAGTCCAGCTGGCATGTCCTTCCGCCTGCCCGAAGGAAATAATCCCAATTTATAGCATAATCAAAAATCATGCTTCCATATTTCTGGGGTTTTATAAGTTACTGCCAATACATTAGCCTATGGAAAAGCCTCAGATTGCTTTCCGAGTGATGGAGTGCCAGGAAGAAAAAGTTTCAACATATACGCAGTTTACCACCTCTACACAGGTTTAAAAAGCATACAGAACTGCCTGGATTGAAGTAAGGGGAAAGAAACATCAGTCACGTACAGACTTTGTGACTCACTCAGCCCTGTGCAATTAAGGGGCCATTGTTAATTTTCAGATTGTCATAAATCCATTGGAGAATTTGAGACATTCAAAAAATAACTACAATAGAATGAAGAGGGGAAAGAGCAATCAGTTGAAATGAAATCCAGCCCACAGAAATAAAACATTGTAAAAAAACAAATCTGAAATATTCTAGGAGAAGAAAAGGCATATGGAACAGAGTAACTATGCACACGTAATCTTTTAAAACCAAGATTATTTGACATGAAGGCAGAGGATGTTGCATAGCTCTGAAAACTGTTTTGCTAAGTACAGCAGATCTCCAGAATGTCTTCGTTTCAGTGAGTAATCAGCTAGAAATGTTGAAACTACTACAGATGTACGGGAAAGCAGCTGTACAGTTTTCCCTCACTACACATGTAGTAATAAATGAACATATTTCAGAAAATATTATAGCACTTCTTTGCCCTGAAATAGCATTTTGACTACACACCTGCACGTGCATATACATTTTTCTGTATCTCATAACCAAAACACTGTACTTCAAATACCAGTTTGCAATGATCAAAACTGCCTTCTAGTCTATTTTGAAGTAATGTTTCTTCAGATATATAATTACTATTTTGATCAGTTGTGCGGCAACATAGACTAAGTGAGACATTCCAGCTTTTGTTGAAAAAACATCAGAGAAAAATCCTATAAACTTTATTAATATGAGCAAGTCCTAATTAATTAACAACACTGAATTTAGTACAGCTCTTTACATGTGTAGGAATGTTATGTAGTAACTCTAAATCACTTAGGGCCTAGACATGCTATCTTGATCAGTAGTCCTGCAAACCAAGGATAGGAAACCACATTCACTCTTTGGCCCATAGTTATCTTGTGGGATCCACAGTATTTGAAGTGTTATGAATAGCTTAATGTTGCTTCAGATTCTGAGACTGCAGTCAAATATTGTATGCCTCCTGCTGTCTATGGTGCATTCTGACTTGAACACAATTTTCTGTACCACACTCATCTACTCTATACGCTCAGATACACAAATTACTGCAATGTATGTCAACGTTTGTCTAAGCATCCTGTCTAGCACTAGAATCTAGATGGAGAAGGCTTTGCTAAGTGCCTGAAGAAACTGTTAGATTCCAGTAATTTCTGCAGCTGCAGAAATTCTGTAATATTCTTTCAGTGGTTCAAAAATGTACAAACTTAAAGCATGCTTTGATTGGCAATAAAGACAGAATGGAAACCTGCTTCTACATACTGCCTACGATGTCAGCCTATGTTTGTCCTTTCTGACACTAAACCCTTCAACTATTCTTTGTGCCCCTCCTCAGTTTGCATTATATAACTACACTATAAAGAGCATAGGTTGCAGTTGCGAAGTACAAGATTTTATCTCCTAGCTCAATCTACTATATTATCATAACATATATACCTGTTCCAACAACGAAGCACCTATCAGTGTCCCAGTACTACTACCTAGTTATTTACCAGCAACTACTGCCAGAACCTTGAGTTTCTCTCAGGATCCCCAAGGACTTTCTCATAGCATCGGAATGGTTTGGGTTGGAAGGGACCTTTAAGATCACCTAGTTACAACCCTCCTGCTATAGGCAGGGCACCTCTCTCTAGACCAGGTTGCTCAAAGCCCCATCCAGCCTGGCCTTGAAAGCTTCCAGGGAAGGGTCATTCACAACCAACTAGTCAACCTGTTCCAGTGTTTCACCACCCTCACAGGAAAGAATTTCTTTCTAATATCTAGTCTAAATCTACCCTCTTCCAGTTTAAAACCATTCCTCCTCGTCCTGTTGGTACCTGCCTTTATAATAAGTTCCCCCTCAGCTTTCCTGTAGGCCCTCTTCAGGTACTTCTCTTATCAGTTAAATACAAACTTCCATACATCTTTATACCTTGGTTGCCTGGGTATCTTAACTACATTGTCTTCTGAGATAACATTTCCTTGGTAGGAAGCAAGTTTGTTGGCAACCAAAGCCAACGAATAGCAAGCATTCAAGGACAACAATCATACAGGAAATTTACAAATAAATTTATATAAGTAAGGGCTACTAGCACAGTGCAGCAGTGAAAATAGCCTCCCACATCCAGAGGAAAAATACATCAAGCCCCTGATTCATGTATTTGGATATAGTGGTGAGGATGGGGGAAGTGAGAATATCCCATAAGACACCACTGTCACAGAGTAGTAAGGTACAAAATGGTTTCCTTAGGGACAACAGCATGGAATTGATCAAATGCCTCTAACGCATCAGAGGTCTTTACACAGACAAGCTGCGGGGGGCAACATGGCAGGATGCAAGACAAATTACCTTAGTAGCAGTTTAAATAAGGAAAATGGGGGCCTGGGGCTGAACAGCATGGAGAATCACCATTGAAATTTTTTGACTCATAAATGGTTGTAGGCTAGAAAAAACTTCAGGTGATGCATTTGAGGTGTATTTTCATATTTTTCTCTAGGTGTTTCTGTTTTTTTGGCTATTGTTAGGAATGGAACCATGGACTAGATAAAGGTTTAGTATTATTTTCAACTGTTTCAGTAACATGCTAAAGTTACTATCAGAAATACCCACACAGCATGACTGAAAAGAATCCCAGTAATTCAGAGGGGTTTTGATTAGCTCCTGTTTTCCATAAGGAAAGTTCAGGAGACTGAAAGACAAGATGAGTCACAGGAGAATTAATCTTCAGACATGGTCCACAGAAGCCTGAGAACTATCAAATCACTAAGTACTCAAAATTGTGTGCAAAATATGAATAAAATATTGATTTCATTAAAAATGTTAAGGACTACTTAATTCAACAACATTTTCTATGTTTGCATATTTATTTTCAAATTTGCATATCTGTTTGCATATATCTTGTAAAATTGAACGTTAATTATACTTTGAAATCATGTATAAATTGTAACCAAGAATGTTGTATGAATTTTTGAAATGAGGCACACTCAAGTACCATTAATTATAAACTGTCATTTAAAGCACACTGAAGCAGACCTCATATTGAAAAAATATTGAGCCCTTGACAAATAAAAAAAGGCAGCAAGAGTTATTAACTGGTCTAGCTGATTAAACAGCACCTCCTACAAACACAGCACAGATTTTTTTCTCTCTCCCTTCAGAGCATGGCTTGCTTTTTCCTCAGGAAAAAAAACATATGACAATTTGCTGGCCAAGATAAATACTGACACGTAGAGCAAGAATGATACACTGGCTTATAATTTCTATTTAGGGTGATTCACTTTAAGTTCTCTTCACATAAAAATGACATTCAATAATATGTAACAATAGACAAATAAAACTTCATGAATTGATTTAATGACTAGTGTCAAATTAGGTGAATTGAAGTGATTTTATCACATGCTAATTAGATTTGTGAAACGATTCTGAGTAATTTAAAAAGCATTTACACAAGGTCACATCCCAAGTTGCTTCCACATAGCTGGGCTTGCTAAATATACAAGATATGATGATCTGCCCCTCAAAGTGGCAATTACAGAAGTCAAATTTCAGAACATTTTAAATACAAATCCAAGGTCAAATTTTTAAAATTTTCTAATTTTTTTTTCCTGGGAATTTTCTAAAAAGTTGCTTCTTCAGAATATTGTGAAAGTAGTATTTGGTCTTGTTAATCTTGAGAAGATGTGCAGCAGATCCATTAATATTGGAAAAAAACTATTCAAACTTAAAGCTTATGTGAAGAAGATTTGACAAATTTATTAGTGCACATTACTGTTGTAGATGTTAACTGTTATCTGTCAAAGGCTATGTCCTTAAGCAGAGACAGAAGAAAGGTAAAAATCCACATCTTTTTCTAAGTCACTCCAAATCTGACATTTTAATTTTCATCAACAATGAAGATGTGTTTGCACTAAACAATCAAGTCAGAAAGTAGATAAGCAGAAGTAAAACTCATATATCTTGTTCTGCTACCTTTGTCTCATGGGTGATAACTATAGCACGAATAGAATGGAGCTCCAGGAGCAGTAAAAATCTCAAACTACTGTATGTACCATGTATATAAGACCATTTCCACCAGCTTCAGTTACATTGCACACATATACAGCTTGAATTTGATCTGTGTAGGTGTGACCTGACACTGCCATGTTATCAGCTGTTCGCACTCCTTGGTCACAAAAAGGGCATATCTTAGAATTTTTTTTTTTTTTTTTTTTACTTCTCAGTGTTATCTGTATTTCCCATTAGAAATATAGAATGCTGCAGCTGGAAGGACAGCCCAAATATTCACTATGGAAGTACAACCCCTGGTTACTACAGTGTCGTTCAATTACAAGACAGTAGCTGAAGAGCAGCAACTTCACGCGCACAAAGTTCCATGATTTCACTGTGTGTCATGAAACACCTACTCTCTCCCATATCCTTTGTTCAGCTTATACTGAGACTAATTCCATAAAAGGATATACCTATTCTAGCACAAAGGTCTGTAGTTAACATTCAACCTTGCAAGTACCTC
Source organism: Gallus gallus (assembly GCF_016699485.2). Classification (NCBI taxonomy): domain Eukaryota; kingdom Metazoa; phylum Chordata; class Aves; order Galliformes; family Phasianidae; genus Gallus; species Gallus gallus. The sequence continues at coordinate 14,979,674 of NC_052539.1, read as the reverse complement.
ATGCAATCACTGTTCTCATTTGCAGAGCTGAGTTAGATTTGCACAAAATTTTAATAGCTGTTGATTCCTGGTATACTATGTCAACAGTTAACAATCTTGCCATTTTTCTTGCTTTTTGCAGGAAAATAATATGAAATTCCATACATTTTTATTTGTCAAAATTATCTAATTTTTCTGATTTTTCTTTGCTATCTTCCCATTTCACAAAACATGCAGAAGAATACCAATGCCTCAATTCTTATGACTTTTCATAAAATCACATGCCAGTACTCCTAGTAGCAAATGATTCATAGAATGGCTCAGATTGGGGGGAACCTTAAAATCATCTAGTTCCAACCCCTCTGCCACAAGCAGGGCTCATACCCACCAGCTCAGGCTACCCAGGGCCCCATCCAGCCTGGCCTTGAGCGTCTCCAGGGATGGGACACCCACAGCTCTTCTGGACAGCTGTGTCAGTGTTGCACCACCTTCTGAGTGAAGAAGTTCCTCCTAACATCTAACCTAAATCTCTCCTCTTTCAGTTTAAAACCATTCCCCCTTGTTGTTATCACTATCTGTCCATATAAAAATTCAGTTTCTCTCCTATTTATAAATTCCCTTCAAGTACTGCAAGGCTGCAATGAGGTCTTCCCCTCTGGAGCCCTCTCTTTTCCAAGCTGAACAAGCCCAGCTGCCTCAGCCTTGTTTTCCTATTCTTGGTGGTGTTTTTTTTCAGCCTATCTCAACCATGTAGTCATTAAAAAAAAAAAAAAAAAAGACAAAAACACTCAATGTGTGTTTACAAATACTGAGTAATAAGTACTAATTAACCTACTTAGAGCCTGAGGTTCACTATATTTTCATCCATATTTATGCAGTGTAAAGACAGATAATAAAGCATAGAGTTTAGAGAATTGTGAATACTGTTCTTATATATAAGCAACTCATATATTAGTACAGTAGTAGGCATAAATGGCCATACAGAGCAAAAAAAACCTTCACTACGGTTAAAAACATAATTAGTCCATTACCAGACATGATGCTTTTCTTCAATGACCACTGTCCTTCGCTTACAACTGTGGAACATTTATTTGAAAACAGAGAAAAAGAAAAAGCTGTTTCTGCTTCTTGATGCTAGGAGATTCTATGGGACAAGAGAGAAGAGAGGAACCTGACAGGATCCTGTAAATGTCGTGGCTGTAATTTCTCATTATAATGAGGACTTACAGAGAATGAATTATTACAACATAGGACAGCCAACAAATAGTTTTTCCTCCTGACACATTAAAATCTAAAGGCAACAAAATGTCACAGTTGAGGCACTAACCAGTATTAAATAATCCATTTGTATTTGAAGCATTCTGTAGTTCCTGTAATAGAGGGAACTATTGTTGCAAAAATGCTTAGAATGAGACTGTTGGAAGAACTGGGATCCAATTGCAGTTCTTGGTCCTAAAAGTGCCAGTTTCGGGGATAAGCCAAAATCCTGGCTCAGTGTTGTACACAGATCAAACTTTAGATATCTAAGAGCAGAATCCATTTCTTTCAGTGAACCTTTTAGATTATAGCAAAATATTTAGGTAAACATGGAAGTAACATGGCAGAATGACTTAAAGAAAGATTGCAACATATGATAAATTAATACAGTTTGAAGGTCAATTTCCTCTATTCTTTCATTATGGTTTGCTGCTTACAACACATAACAGCATTTGTATCCAAGCTGGAACTCAGTAACCAACAAGTACGTAGTACTGATATCAGTAATGGTTCAGAAATGTTGATACAGCAATTCTGCATTTGTGTTCGTCATTGTTGTATTTTGGTGTAGGTAGGTGATTATTTAAGGTCTGACAATAATCATAGTAGTTTGGCATATCCAAGACTTGCAAGACTAACAGAGAAAACCTAATGTCTAACTAAAATCTTTTTCTTGATTTTTTTCAAGACTAATTATCCTCTCAAGTGTTTTGGTAGCAAATAAGTTTCTTAGCTGATAGTAAATTATCTTCAATCAACAATTTGATTTTTTTTTTTTTTTTTTTTTTTTTTTTTTTGCACAAATGAAAGTGTACCTGCTGGTGATTTTCATATAACAAGCTTAGGAGGCTGCTTTTGCACTTCTTTACTTTGAGGGTGACAGAGCACTGGAACAATCTGCTCAGAGAGTCTCCTTCTCTGTAGATATTAAAAACTCACCTGCACACTTTCCTGTGTAGCCTATATGAGGGAACCTGCTTTAGCAGAGGGTTGTAACTAGATGATCTCCAGAGGTTCCTTTTAACCTCTATGATTTTGTGAACTTCTGGACTAGCATGCTGGGCATAGTTGTAGCCAAGATAAAAGCAGAGGTCTTGGGCACAGTCTTCTGCATTGTTTTCATTTTACAAGGAGCTCTCTGAACTAACAGTCATCAACAAAGGATAATATAAGAGTTGTGCTCTTTTGGGCTGTTTTACATGTTGTACAGAATGCCAAGATTGTGTTACTTTACAAAATTCTTGAAAGTTTACTGGAGGGGACAGAAGTATTGAACCTTTGTCAATTCATCTTCAAGACAGTTGCTGTTTAGCATTCAAGTTATAATGAATACACTTCCATTATGAACTCAAAGACAGCACTTATGTATAACATTATCAATTACTCCTGTTCAGCTCCGTGAATTCTGCTTGGAGAAATATGAGAATATAATATATAGACAGTTTGTGATGGCACTCCACCTGTTCATGAATGCTCACATGTTCAGAAAGCACTAAACCAGGAAAAACTAATTCAATAATGTCAGCAAAAACAGTCAGTAATCCTCATTAGCTTTATTTTATTTTATTTACACCTACCAAAATAATGTAAGTGTATAACTATTCTTGAGCACATTCTTCTGTAATGCATAAGTAGTGATGCCAACACAGCAAAGGAAAAGGTGTACAGTCACTTTAAGCATCCTGTAACGTGCTTTCTAGCTAGGTTTCACTTTCTCAATGATCTTATAGACTCTCGTAGTAGAGTCTATGCAGAACTCAGTAGCAACTACCCAATATGCTTAACTTCATATATTTTTTTCTTTAAACTATGTATTTCATTGTAACGTGCAATGAAAATTAGGCACTTAGAGTAAGAATATGGACAACAGGAACCTGCATAAGTGGGATAAGATAAAACTTCTGTTAAATGTATAGAAGATTGATCTGTGGACAGATGTACTCTGAACAATCTGATCGAGCAAAGGGCAGAATTAACATTATTGTGTATACAAAATAGAACAAAGTCTTACCTACATGGAGAGAAGTTTTTTTTTTTTTTCCAACTAAAAACAACAGAAAATGAAGATTGCTTCCTTAACTTAAAATACTTTTCCAAAATGATCAGTATAGGAACACAAATGTATCCATCCTTAGAGTAACAGTTCAGCTGAGTTGAAACTACAAAACAAGAAACTCTGAATGTGGGATTCAACTCAGCTGTGTATTAGAGCACCCTGGAAAACTTTACCTTATTCATGTTCTAAAAATTACTTCAGCTAGGGGGCGTTCAGCTGACAGTTTTTACATGGTTGCACTTTTGACATTATCCTGTTAAAGCAGATGTGAAACAAGCCTCCTGAGGAAACCTATGAGGAGAAAAAAAACCGAACAAGCAAACAACAACAAAAAAGCCAACTAATATTCTGCGCAAACCCTGAATTTCCTTTATGACCTTGTATTCAGGGGCCTCAAACTTCATAGTTAAATTGTACTAAAACTCATTTACTTGTGTTAATATCTTGTACAGAAATGTGCCTGTCATCCATTCATGCTATAACCACACCAGTACAAGGAAACCTCAAACTCCTCCTATTTTGAATGATGCAGTGATGTGCATTATACTTACACCAAGAAAAGTCATAATTCACAGAACAGATTACAGCAACAACAGTTTTGCCAGTATAACTTCATGTACACAGAACTACTGGCACAAAACAGAGACCATACGTCATGTCACCCTCACTTTCCTAGTTGTTACAAGTCACAGCAGTATCATAACTATACCCTGAAATATTTATCACAGCAAGTAATTTAACGTGATACTACTACATTTAGGGTATTTACAGTGGCATAAGCTTCATACCAGTTAAATAAAGCCCCTTTCTACGTTTGTATTGCCAAGAGCAGTTTAAAAGCCTTAGTAAAACACTCCCTGGAGATACAGAAATCAAAAGGCAGATAAATGATGCTAAATGGCTTTTTAAGATATTATAGGAACAGACACTTGGGGGACTTCTGATGTGAAAACACAGAAGTGTCAGATCAACCAACCAGCTCACTGCTGGCTCTGAGATATGGAAGTCAGCAGACAGTCAGCAGTCCCTCCCTCAGACCCCACGTTTCTAACAACCAGTTTCCTGCAGCGTGTTATACAGAATTATGGAGAGTTATTAGGAAAGGTAACTGAGAGGCTTGGAATTAGTGTTTGACTTCCCTGACCACATGTCACACGTATCTTCCAGGTGCCAATAAGAGGCGCTTTCATCATGTGGCCAATCACCAGGCTCTGCAAGAACAGAACATTTATTCTCACCTCTCCAATGCAGAAAAGACTAGCACATCAGCATCTTTTAACAGGCTGAAATGACCCAGGGTTCAAAGTGCTTTATCCTTTCTAAGCATGTGTTAAGTTTCATATATCAGAATATCCATAATTTCATGGGTTCCATTGAAATAATCCATTATTTCACTTTAAAATACAAAATATGCTGAATTCTCATTGCTCTGTGGGAAGCAAAGCTGAACAGCACATCAGCAGTTATGACTCTACATATGGACTTTTACTTCCTCCTGGGAGTTGTTTTCCTTAGGAACAAAGCTGATTCCTATTTTCCACTTAGCTGATAGCTCTGTTCCTGCATAGTTTGTACTGCAGTAGGAACTATTGTGTACCCTTCCCACACACCCTTGCATACCCCCCACACTTCCTCTTTTTTAGAACAAAAGCTTTTTCCAACTAATGAGGGAATTTCACAGAATTATATTCCATATCCTTATATAGTGATTAAAATTATGAAAGAACTAGTTCCAAAACATACTTTCAATAGGGAAAGTATAATTGTTACTCAGGAGCTATGTCCCTACCAACTTTGCATTTAATCTTCAAATAATCATGAAAGAAAAGGAAAGGCTTCCATACCTAGTTCTGGTAGTGCTACCTCCTAAAGCCTGAAAACAATTTTATTTCAGAGGACTATTTACGCAAGGATTCTGGAATCAAAACTTACTAAAGATTCTGTAACCTTCAGAAAAACAAGCTTCCAAGACAGACAAGAAGAAGGTTCCGGTCTATGATCAAGAATTCTCTTATCTTCTAACTCTGATTCACAAGCTTTCACAGGCTTAGGAGACCGCTTTGAAAGAAATAAATAAATCTGTCTTTAAGTGTCCCTCTTTATCCTTTCCAGAATTCTGCAGGATGTATTGCTCATTCTATGTTCCTCATAATACTGACTACTGCCATAATCTGCCTCCTTGCTGTACAAGTGCAGGAACACTCTCCACGTTCAATTAAAGAGCCAGAAGCACAGGACATTTCAGAAAAGTCAAGTAGGAGGTAAAGCTCACTGACTCTACAGGCAGTACTTGTTACACTTTAAGGGAGATATTTCATCTACTCAAGAAGTTTGGAAGATATACTTCTTGGAGAAGGTGGTTATGTGCTGATAAAGACGCTAATATAAACTGTAAGTTTTAAGTAGTAGGAGTACAGTCAAAAGTAGGGCCAATCTTCCAGCCTTTACTCTCTCCTCAAAGGAGTAATTTACTCTTTTTAAAGCTTTGTGTTGGTACAGTGCCGACCAAAGGCAAGCACTACAAAAAACAAGCACAGTCCCAGGATGGATGTCACTTTGCATAACAAAAATGTAACGGGGAAGTGCTACAATGCCACACAAAACATTTGCTAGCCTAAATAAATATAAACAATTTTAAACCAAGTGAATTCACTTCTCCTTGAAAAAGAAACCCATTCTGACCAAGGACTACAAGAAAAACAGTGATACACAATATTACATGAAAAAGTAATGCCTTACCTAAACTCAGTAACATTTCATAAATGAAAACTGAATGAAGAATTCCAAGCATCTGGACACTGAAAAGTACTGATTATTGTTACAATCTGTAAAAAAAAAAAATATATATATATATTTTTTTTTTCCAGGGTTCTCATGAGCTATTAGCTTGGTTTCAAACATTTAGCCACACAAACAGAATAGGACTTGAGGGAGTTGTGGGTGCACTGCATTATAAAACACATTCAAACAGCCACAAATTGATTTGTGATTAGCGTGAGGCAGTGGAACAGCTCTCAATAACCAAGCCTCAGATGAGGCTAAGATCCATTCAAACTCTTTCTGTCAGGAGCAACCTAGTAGGCTAAGCACCACCACTCCACCCATTCCCAACTCCAAAGGCATGTTATTGATGATGTCATTCTTTTTGAAGAATGAGTTTTCCAACAGCACTATAGGGCTTAAGCATTGCTCACTGTGAACCCAGTTCAATTTACAGTGAATTCAGCGAAGGAATTTTCCTTTTATAGCAACAGAACAGTTGCAGGCCTCACTAGGCCAAACTTACAGAGGATACCTCTGTAAATGTAGTCAAGATGAAAACAATGGCACTACTCATACAGGTAATTATAATTTTGTGCAAGAAATGTTCATAGGAATGAAGGTGTTCAGGATACACTCTTATTGATATCTTTTGTGGTACAAAAGCTTTTTTTAAGGGATCATGTTTCATTCTATGCAGTGAAGAATCAGGCTGCACATACTGAAGCTTAAAAAATAAGAAAATAAACCTTTCTGTATAACAGACAAAATTAAAGAGCAGCCTTGGATACTTCCTTATCACAGAAACCCAAAAATGTTACGGAAAAATTCACTCAGCAGCTTCAATCATCCATCTAGCAAGAAAATGAGTGTTATTCATTTCATAACAATTTGGGATGGTTCTGAAACAATAAAGAAAACAAGCAAATTACACCAATACAATAAAGACTTGATTACACTACTGCATTGCCTATTTCACCACAGCAATAAGCAAGCAAACAGAGACTGACTGGAACACAATTTAGCAAACTTATACTGTAAAAGAACATTCACTCATGTTACTGGATCAGCTTCTTAAATAATTTAGGCAAATCATTATCATTGGGGTGCCTTGTTTAAGGAATATCCACAAGCTGCATCACAATGATCTTGAGACTAGTTTCATAGTGGTTTTGCTCCACTTTAGGATTTTCAAGACAGAATTGTTTTGATCTCAAGAGATGGCAAAATACTTTTTACAAGATGCGTTTAGCAAATCAGCATTCCATTTTTCAAAAACAGTTTTGAAATATTCTTTCCCAAGTACTTTCTAAGTGAGAATACTTCAGCATATTAAAATGCACAAGTACATTTTAACCCTATTAAGGCCAACAGCAATTAAGAGTTGTAGGCTTTTTCCCCTAACCCAGGATATTCCACTATGTTTTAGATGAAGGATAAAACAGAAAAACACTGATAATTATATTTCAGGCAGCCTTCAGAGCTCACATACAAAATATCCTATACAAAGTGCTAACAAACTCAGTTGTTTATTTTTCTACTGTGGCAAGAAAATAAACAAACAATGCTATACATGAGGGTGATAGGAAAAGAAAGGATACCTTCTACTCGCTTAGATTCAGTCTAAATCTAGGAGGTGGTTTCTCTTGCCTAGTTCCTTCTCCTTAAAACTATGAGTCTTTCCACACTGCTGTGGGTGAGAATCCACACTTAATTCACTAATGCTGCTTGAAACACCATTAGCTCATCCTTCATGCTCCACAAGCTGCGTCAGAAGGGGTCACAGAGTACTGGAGTTGGCCAACAGCCAGTGACAGCATGGCTTGCAGCCAGCCATTCTGCTAAGGACTGGAGGGGGTTCCTGAGAGAATTTTAGAGCTCTTACGTATTTCCACTTCTATCACAGCCCAGGATCTCCTGCAGAGTTTGTATGAACAGCCTAAGGATACAAGAGTCTGCGTTCCCCATGCTGCATTTTCATGCTGTTGACTAACAGTTATTTGTTCACTGAATACATCCAAAAAGTAACCAAATCAGCAGCAATATTTTTATAGTTTTATGCAGTTTAAGTGCATGAACTTGCTTTAGTCAAATCATATCAATATATGACTCTGCAGTCTAGGTACATTAAGAAAATTCCCACTGTCGTTGCAAGCTGAGAAAAATAAATATAGGCATTAATGATACTATCTTGTCAAAGTTCCATTTTTAGGAAGAAAATGTTTTTCTTTGTAACAGTTTCCTGTACTTTAACATTCCTGCCAATGAATTACCGGATCAGGCCCTGAAGCATTGTTTAGAAACATTTGGAAAAATTGTGCATACATTATGAGATGAAACCACGTTACATGTGGTTTCCAAGAAAATAAACTAATCAGTTTGTCTACAATATGAGAAATAGATGGTATGGTTTACAGAAAAAAAAATGCACTTCGGGATGGCATAATAGAAGTAGGAAATATCACCAATATATCATTCTCTCATGCATACTTATAAAGATCTGTATGTAAAAGCTCCCACCCATAAATGCACAACACAGAAAAATGCATAGCACTTCAGCAATAGGTTTGGCATAATCTAATAGAAAAACTTTACTATGGGATATTTGAAAATAGATTGATAATTATTGCCCCGCTTTGAACATCTCCTGAGCTACACTGTAATATCTGTACAAAGCTGACAACATCTATCAGGGATCTTCAGAGATGTTTCATTTGATTTTTCAGACTGATGAGAAAAGAAAAAAAAGTGACTGGACCAAGCAATTTCAGATACATTTATTTCAGATACAGTACATTTATCAATTTGAAATGAACTCCCTTTGTCTGCAGATGTAATGGCTCAGAAGACATTTTCTAAACAAATAGATATTTATTTTTCTATTTGAACTGAACAAGGACTGAAACCTCTATATAAGGATTTATATTAAAAAAAAAGTAGTTTTTTTATTAAAAAGAACATTCACAAATTTAACAAATGTGAAATCATGGCTACAGAAGTTCAAATAAAACTTAAGTTAAATTCTATCTGGCTGTAGATTTGATAAAACTAGATATGGGATCAGGATTATGAAAGGGTTTCCATTAGGTGGAGTTATATAAGTATTTTTCAGTTGGTATTCAGGATGAAAAACTAGCTGAAGTTTTTGTTTACTGCATGTACAGTCAGTTTAGCCTTGCTATTTGCACACAGACGTCTACTTCACAAAACTACATAAGTTATTGACTATAAATCTTGATAAGATAGGCTCTTAAGATAAGTTTATTCCTTGCTTGTTAGAGTGCTCTAAGAAGTCACATTAAAGAGAACAATTACTGAGCTGTGGTAAAGTCTAGATGCTGATCCTAGAGTTTTTATGGGGATTTTCCTAGGACTTCGACCCAACTAAAACCAGCCAAATCAGAACTTTCGTGAGAAAGTCATTATACACAATTCATTTGCAAAATTTAATTCATAGCAATGCCAAAACTGCAGTTACAATTTATTGTAATTGGCACCATTTCTGAAATCTCAATAGTTACAAAGAAGAAACGAGCATTTAAATTCAACTACCTCCTTATCTTTTCATCTCTACCTATTCAGTCAGTGACACTAAGTGTGCCTAAACCAGGAGTGATAAAGTTTGTATTCCCCAACCTATGGGGAGAAAGAGTGGCCAAAAAGGCCAGTTCAATATTTTAAATTAGCAAAAGTGTTCACTGCTTTCCAGTATTTCTGGAGCTAATTTTCAAATTTATTCTTTCTGCTTTAGTGAGTTGAAATAGTCAGGAAAGGAGAAACAGTACAAAAACTCCATGAATGTTTCTCATTCGTTCACTCAGAGGAGCTTTCTGCTGTTTTAAGATAGAGTAATCTCAAAACCTTGGAGTGTTCAGTACTACAGTATTGAAAATCTGGAAATCTAAATACTTTTTTAAAATGTCCCTCTGAGCTGAGATTGTAACAATAGAAAAAAGAGCTAGGTTATCTTTGAGCACCTCCAAGATGATATGCAACCATGCAACAAGTGTGACAAAAAAAAAGATAACCTTTTTTCCTATCAAGAAATGCATGTTATAGTAAGTGAGAAAATTTTGATACTGGTTAGCTGAACTATAAGCCATGTCTAGCACTGCCTAACAATACTCTCCTGAGAAAAAGATCAAGGTTTATGGCATACAGAAACAAGAACCTGACTACTGAATCTTGATAACAGAATCAAGATGGATAATATATACCCATTTTAAAATGTTATGTTGGCACTGTGGAGTAATCTATAGCTAGGCAGTATTATGAAAAAGTCTTTCAAAATAAATACAGATATATTGCCAAAGCAATCAGGGAAAGAACCTACCCACCTCTCAAAAGTTCAACAGATACTAATATGTTTCCAACTACCTGGAAGAGAAGATGAATCCTTCTTAGTTAGTCTCACTTACCAATGAAAAGTTTGATCAAGGACACACACACACACACACAAGCAATTCTGTATGTCACGTTATTTTCAATGGACAGGATACATACCTAAAATAGTCAGCATCAAATTCTAGTAAGGTTAATGGAAAGAGATCAAACAATTTCAAGAGACAAACTGAACAGAAGTCAGTACTCCAAACTAAACTGTCTTTGATTTGTGACTGTCAAAGTATTTCAAACAATTTAAGGATTCAAACAGCACACTTCCCCCCTCCCCCCCCATCACATTTTTGATAATAATCCCTTCCCTGACCCTTGAAAACCATCAGAATCACCACTATGTCTGTTCCCCCGGCTCAACAGAAGGAGGAGCAAAGGCCAAAGCTTATTGCTCAGTTTTCTGTCAGCACTACATAGATGCAAGTACCAGGGAAAGAAACTCAGTTTCAGCAACTCTGATACAGCCTATCTTCAAGAATTACAGTTCATAAAGAGTACCCCTGAATCCCTCAGCCACTAGAAATGAGGAGAGATGGGGTACACCTAATTGACTTTATTGCCCAGGAAGACCTCAGCTATGTAAGAACTACAAAAGATAAAAAGTGTCATTCCAATTCATAGCAACGTTAATTACTTGCTCATGCACTATTATCAAGATGTGTGGCCTTATATTTCAAAGACTGCAAGTTCAACCAAAAGTATACAGCTGAAGCTAAAACGAACATTGCAAGGAAACTTTAGTTAGTATGTAGGGAAGTTATGCAATTGTGATATTTAATGGGTTCATTTGCCTGGGTAAGGAAGATAGGAACAGTGATCTGCAATTTTAAGTGACCAAACTAATTGGGAAGAGGAAGTCTGGGAAAGTGCACTGCAAAGTTTGTGTTCCATTATTCACTTGAATAACAGAACAGTCCTGGAATAAATTGCAACTCTTCTGGTGTTGAGAACAGTTGCTTAATCTAAAAGGAGTATTCAGACTTGGACTGAGAAATGAGAATTAATCTACCAGGAAATTAAAGATGTATACATTATTTATGTGGCAGATTAACCAAAACTGAAAAATGAATGAGAAAATTAAAGGATGGGGTGCCAGCAAGTTCAATGCATCCATTACATTCTCAAGCACAGACTTTTTTATTATTATTAATCTAAAACTTAAAATATGGTTTTAAACTATTTCAGTGCTTTCCCATCTTCTTCCTTTTCATTTTTAAATATTTTTACTTCGCAGCCAGACTTGAGCTGCTGGCTGCACAGTTTTGTGCTCCATTCAGACACAGAAAAACAATACTGTGCAACTACTCTCAAACTGATTCTTTGTTCTATGATCGTGCATTCATATGTCCATGAGTTCTCTTTAAAGCCAGCTGCATAAGAGATCACAGCAGTGGGTAGGGGGAAATACATACACAAGCTCCTCAAGAGCTCCCTTCTGTTCTGTCTGAATGTGTCTTTTCAAGGCATGCAAAGGAAGAAGGCATCAGAGAGCCTTTCCTTGGTCATTTTCCTTTTGAATTCTCTCCCCATTCTCCTATGACTAGGAAACACACAGGTTTTCTCTTTGATTGGCAGAAGAATTCCAATTGCTGACAAATGATATCAACATCAACAAATCATTTGATTAGTTCACTACTATCATAAAAAATGCAATATCAAAGCCAGTTAGGATTTGACTGAAACATCCTGCAACAGAAACTTATCTCATTTTAGAATGCAAGATGCATCTGAGTACACCGTACTCAGTATTATGATTCATTGTGTATTTTAATTATTTGCCAAGGAATCAGACTTCATCTTTTTTGAATAAATTATTGATGCAATCCACCTCTTCCCTTTGCCCTCCCAGTCCCAAGAATAACTCAAACCAGCTACTCAAATGCAGTTCTCACACTTGGGCACATTATGCTTGCTTTCATTGAAGTAAAAAGTGAAATTCCTCAGAACTCGCTGGAAGAAAAAATCAGGGCTTGTATCTTGATACATACAGAGTTCCCTTGGCAAAGAACTTCCAAGGGGAAAGTAGCATAATTTTATCTTAAATCCTTAAAAGGAGTAATAATCACTAAGGGATAATAATCACTGAAGGAAAACTATCAGCTTCAGAAGTTTGCCACTAGATGGAGCAATTTAATATTAAAATTTCCATTGATACAGAAAATATTCTTTAAATTCCATTTTTCATTTATAACAAATTTTCAATTAGCAAATTTATTTTTTCCCCCTTTTTACTAGAGCTACTTGGAAATACTGTGTCCTTACGGATTATGCAAGTAAGAAAGCTGTATATGAATAAGCACTTTTCAGTATTCTACCTACATTAAAATAAAGAGTGGTCACAGTGTGGGGTAAACTGAAATTCTCAAGCACTTTAGATAACTGAAATTAATATTTGAACTATCAATCTACACCACATATTTTCCAGGAACATTAAGCAGTAAGAAATATCATGCAGTTTTCTTGAAGCATTATGTTCTCTGTTCAACACAGACAGTGAAGGAAGTGGTGACTTAGCCTTCACCCTAACTATTAAATATTTAGACTTCCTCTATATTTTAAAACAGAACTGAGAATCAAGAAGATTTTGTACCAGCACATGTTAAAAAAATAAAAAACTCTTGACCTCATTAGCCAGAATTCCCATTTACATCATCTGCACCTAAGATTCTGCAGAACTACTGCGTCTTTTGTCAGCATAAGGGCAGAATTTGAACATAAGACTATCTACATTTCAAATTTCAAACAATTTATAACTGTTGCTATCAAAAACACTTCCTGGTAACATTCATCTTTTTAGAAGTGTCGTGTACATTTAAAAAAAAAAAGAAGAAACAGTAGCATTGCTGCTGAATGCAGCTCTGTGGCACCAAAGGAAGTAAATCCTCAATGATTACACAGGCCTTACAATCCTTCTTAAATAGAGGATTTGCTGAGAAAAGGGGAAGCAATAAACAGTTAAGGGCAGCCCGTGAATGGCAACCCCCAACTGACCTCTGCTTCACCTTTTTCTTTCAAATGATTTCTATTGATTATACTAAATATTCACAGTTTCAAAGTATGTTTTGATAACCTGAATATTACAAAACCAAGTTGTAACATATTGTCTGCTGTATCTAAACTCGACATGTCTCATAATACGGTATACAGCTTTACTGTTCCTTTGCTACCCTGTCTATTATTGCACTTTTCTGATGATAAACCAGCTTCTACATGCATGGCTGGTGTAAATAGCCACTAGACATACCATTGTGTTTAGGACCATGGCAAAATGCATTCTTTTAATGTCTATACAAGTTGGTATCTTTTAATAATTGTTACTAATATCTTTCATGATTAATAAAAAAAATAAACATCATGCTGCTTATGCAACTCTTAAGGTACTTTTATACTTCTGGCATACAATATTCTGTCATGGTTCCAAAATACTTAGGACATAACTGATATGTGCCCATCATCTCCATCATTATTGCGACTACATTAATCTTAGCTAAATTAAGATAAATTCTCCTACCTCAATCAAATAGGTTTTAAGGACACTGTAGCTGAAGATTGGCCTCCTAGATGGATGTTGGGATGAAAAGAAAATATAGGACAAAAGGAAGGTAAGCCTTATTATTTTATTTTTAGATTATTATACTTCATTTTCATGCTTTGTTCCATCACTGCACTATTTCCACTAAGTGGGGGAAAAGGAAAAAGGGAACAGACACACAAAAATCAAGGAGCAAGTCAACCAGGGAAGAATGAGAGCACACAGAAAAACGCATTGCACTAGTTAAAGACTTTACTAACAGCTCTGTAAAAGAGGTCTTCATTAAAGCTAACACATCAACATTGCAGCAAGCAAAGAGATCAATGAATGTAAAGAATAATAGAATTACTCAGGTTGGAAAGGACCTCAAAGATCATGAAGTCCAACTGCAGCCTAACCGTGGTACCCTAACTCTAACAGTCCTCTGCTAAATCATATCTCTGAGCACCACATTCAAATGGCTCTTGAACACATCCAGGGACGGTGACTTAACCACCTCCCTGAGGAGCCTATTCCAGTGTTTAACCACCCTTTCTGTAAAGAAGTGTTTCCTAACGTCCAACCTAAACTTACTTGGCACAACTTGAGGCCATTTCCCCTCATCTTGTCACCTGTCACCAGTGAGAAGAGACCTACCCCGCTCTCACTGTAAGCACCTTTCAGGTACTGGAAGAGAGTAATAAGGTCTCCCCTCAGCCTCCCCTTCCCTAGACTAAACAGCCCCAGTTCCCTCAGCCTCTCCTCATAGGGCTGATTTTCCAAGCCCTTCACTAGCCTCGTTGCCCTTCTCTGGACCTGCTCCAGTACCTCCATGTCCTTCTTGTACTGAGGTGCCCAAAACTGAACACAGTACTCGAGGTGAGGCCTCACCAATGCCGAGTACAGGGGCAGGATGACTTCCCTAGTCCTGCTCACCACACCATTCCTGATACAAGCCAGAATGCCATTGGCCTTCTTGGCCACCTGGGCACACTGCTGGCTCATATTCAGCCGACTGTTCATCAGTACACCAAGGTCCCTTTCCATCAGGCAGCTTTCCAGCCACGCCTCCCCAAGCCTGTAGGGTTGCCTGGGGTTGTTGTGACCAAAATACAGGACCTGACACTTGGCCCTATTGAAACTCATGCCATTGACCTTGGCCCATCGATCCAGTCTATCCAGGTCCCTCTGTAGTGCCCTTCTCCCCTCTGGCAGATCAACACTCCCTCCCAGCTTGGTGTCATCTGCAAACTTACTGAGGGTGCAAAGAAAATTCAGGTTATCACATTTCAAATACCAGCCTTGTATACTTCAGCCTTCTCTTCCATCAGCATCACCTCAGAGTTTGCCTCTGATTGACTGCTCTTTGGCAGCATAGATACAGAAGACAGACCAAGACACAAAAACATTTTTCCACATGTTCTTCAGTAGCTTCTAGCTTCATTTTTCTTTCAAAGAAAAAACAAGTTCACTGACTGAAAACTATCTGCTAGGCAGCAAAGCAGTTTGCAAGCATTTTGTATTTCTATTGATATATTTTGTTATGCAACTACTATGGTTCAAATCACAGGCCATACTGACTGTGCAGGATTTCAGTGAATATATTTCAAGATACTTTGAAGCCACTTACAGCAAATGAATTCAGCTTAGTCATTTAGATATCTAGGTTTTTCTTTTCTATAATGTATAACAGGCTAAATTGTAACATTAAGTGATCATAGGAAAAAGAATCATGCTATTAAAAAAATCACTAGCATCTACATACCTAATTAAATCATGGAAGGTAAAAGAACTCAACTGTTGTTGCTCTTTCAGACACCTAACCTTTTAACTTCTCAGTCAGGAACAACTCAACAATTAACTTTGCAAGTCTACAGCATGAAAATCTCACCTAAGCCTCTCTACATTTGGGGTATTTTCAGGAATATTTTCATGTACCTACAAGCTTCTCCACATAAGAGAAAGCCTTTGAACACCAAAGATGTGTTAAAAAGGTATTACAAACAGAACGTGTGACTAATTTCCCTGTCCAACCTCTACTATTGCTATTCTACTCAAAAAAGGAAATCAACATTTAAAGTAATAATAATGCTTTTTCTTTCTACTGATGCTTAAACAACAACTTACTAAGGGTACATATAGAACACACTGTAACAAATTCTCTGAACCATTGAGCTCAAAAGCACAAGAATGTGCATCAAACAATCTGACACTACACTATATTGCAAGGGAGTGCATTTGTTTGCAATAGCATGAGAATAAAAGACAGGGGAGGCAGGGGGAGAATGGAGAAGAGGGAGCAGAGTGGAAGGGAATCAACAGCATATTTAGTATGAGCACAAAAGTTTTTTACAAATGCATCTTTCCCCTGATACTGTTTGACACATTTGTCCTTTTTCCTGAAAACTTTTAAGCTCTCTCTCTTGGGGATGCCAGTTCAATTAAAGCAAGTACTATGGACATACAAGAATGAAAGGCACCTTTTATTTGATGAGCATGGAAAACACAATTACAGCCAGCTATAAACCTGCCTGGTCACTCTTGTTTTAAGTGTTCATTAGATGAAGATAGATCTACCCTTTTAATTCAGACTCATTGCATACTAAGTACAAGTTAATAACTACTTAGGACTTCAATCCCTGATGGAGTTACACATGCAGATTATTCTCTCTGAGGAGAGATAAAGACAGAGAGAAAAAATAGCCATCAAGTTAATCATGACCAAAAATCATTTCCATCTAAGCCTGAGTGTCTGATGAAGTTTGTTTCAGGATCATTTGGCATAGTTGTCTATATTGCCCACAAACATATTAGAGCTATAGAAAGCTTTGATGTATGGACACTACATCACCAGGCACGGCACCATAACAGTACCTCTTCTCAGTTCCTGCCTCTGTCAGTTTTTGCTGTAGATTTCAGAACAGCAAACTAAACTTGGCTGAGGATAATCAAAAATTCATGAGTCCACACATCATCTTCCATAACACATGATGAGATCAGTCTGTCAATACCTATCTGCAGTACCTATCTGCAGTACCTACCTAACTAACTATCATGCAGTGGAGAATAGACACAATCTTCTGCCTTTTGAGTACTCTGATGGGAGCTGCTAGCAAATCTGCAGAGGCTAGCACTACTGGCAATAACAGATCTTTCAAAAATAGGTCAAATCCCATCTTAAAAGCATGCAGAGATGTCCTTGCAGCAGCTTTTTAAGCACATGCTCTACTCAGTGGAGATGTTTCTGGGGATTCCCATGTCTGACTCATTCCTTGCAATACATTTCCCTTTCCTCCAAACACAGACTGTGACTTCAGATACACTATAATTCTCAAACTCTGTGCTATTTCTTTTTGTTTAAATTTGCTATTGCTTTTGTGCTTGCCTGTTGTTTTATTTTTGTATTTGCAAAGTACTCTGTAGGAATTAGATTTTCCACAGAATCACGGAAGTTGCACACTCAAAAGCCACGTGTGAAAATGCTTCAATCACCACCAAAGCCTCAGTATTCTAATGTCACCCTATAAAAACTGTAGGTCATAATCACCAACGTTTCTTCAGAAAAATCAGCCTTCTTCATAACAGCATAACATGAGTCACACTTGAATGCATCTTCATGGAATCCTGCATTACTTTTGTAATGAACTAGGATATTTTAGATCAGATACTGCTTATATTAACGTGCTTACTATTTACAGAAAGAAAGCAAATAAGGTTAGGAACCATGCACAGGTAATAGTTACCTTATTTGTACTGATCTCTTATCTGCATTCATAGAAAATAAGGCCTTAATGTTACAAATGCTGCACCAAGCCCAATTCACTTCAGTGGATTCAATAAAAACACAGAAGCCCATCTGTGCTCACTGCAGAAACAGCACTGAGTACTTTAAGCTTGATCTTATCATCAAGTTTAATTAGAATCACTGGGACTTAGCATAGGTGTAAAGAACCATCATGTTGATCTACTTGCGGGATCATAGCCTTAATGTAAAGACATACAGCATTTTGTTATTACTTCAAATAATCCAAGTTGATCGCCTTTCAAGAAATAAGATCTGATCTTCCAGGTGGCTCTGCACAGGTAGGAACACGTTCTTTCCACAAGCATTAACTGTCACTCATAAGTCACAGTTTCTCCTCATAAGAGTAGATAAGAACAGGAATTATTCTCCTTCCCCTCCAGCACACTTTTCGCACTCACTGCAAGTCTTCCCAGGGTCCAGAATTAATAAAACAGATAATGTTTGTTGCACTCCACTCCTCAAGGCATCTGCCTACATTGCTGCGTGATAATATGCTACATCTAGCCCTGGGTAATAGGTATGTAAATCCAGAAGGCAATTTTTAACTATAAAGCACACTGCAATTGGTTGCAGATCTATGATTATGTCATAGTAACTCACTCAAAAATGTTAAGATTAGCTATGTAATTAAAAGAGTATTAAATGAATAGTTTAGGAATACACAACATTTGCAAGCAGGCACAAGAAGAGCTAAATGAACTTACATAGTCACTTTAGTTTTATATTCGGAAACGTCCTCTTGTCCTCCTCACTGTCAGCGGTACATCAGCAACAGCCTCAGAGCTCTCATGCTCTCTCTCAGGAGGTAGGGTTTTATTTGTTTATATGTATATTTTTGGTTGTTTTTTTTTCTTTCTGTTCATTAGATTTTTTTAAAATATGGAATTCCCTTTGAGAAATCACCCACTCAGATTAACTTCTAAGAAATACTGTGGAAGAAGTGAGTTTCCAATAAAGGAAACAACATTCTAAAGCTAAACACACTAAAATTACCCACACCTTTGATGTTTTTCCTGATTTAGCATTTTCTTTAGTAAACATCAGCAAGGCCTGGTCTAAAAAAGATTATGATATTAAGCTCTTTTATTAATCCAACCTCAACACATTTCCTTCTCAATTCATTGCAAGAATTATTACTGGAAGCTCTTGAAGAAAAGCACTCTCCTACACCCACAATTATCTGAGAAGCAAAATAGGAAGGTAAAGAGTAAAAACTTATAAAAATTAAAATTTATGTGTATGTGTTCATCTCATTTTTCCCATGCCTGATATCTCTAGGATTTCATAGGGTTTTTAGAGGATCCATCTTAGAATAAGTATTAAAATACAAGAGCAATGTTTCTATGTCTACAAATCAGGGAGAACAGGTATCAACATTACTGAAAAAATAATGGAGAAAAAAAAAAGAAAAAACCTGAAAGCTAACAGCAGGACTACATTTCTTTTATACACTTACCATTATTACTAAGCAAAGAAACTTAGAGAAAATACTCACATAAATTAGACTTGTGCTCTCACTTTGCAGGTGAAGAGTGGAAAAAAAAGAGAGGGAAAAGGATTTTCTTTAACAGATATCGATATTGCTTGCAAACCTAATTCATCTTTCCCCTATCAAAAAAAGTTCATTAATTTCTACATCTTATTTTGTGCCTAAAAATTTTGGGGCTGGGCTAAAACTGCTGTACCCTCACTCACCTACTAACAGGTGGATCTCATTTCTTCCCTCATGTTATCCACACCAATCACATTTATACGCTGTTGTCCCTCTAGAATACATCACTAATTTAAACAGGCAAAACTAAACAGAAGCTTAAAGAAAAACTTTTTTTCCTGGTAATATCTTGATGTCAAGAAGTATAACAGTACAATGATTAGATGTGTCTGCTGCTCTTCACATACCTTCCATCCTAATTTCTGCATGCATCACTCAGTGAAATCAGGCTCTCCCTTTCATTATATAAAGGACTGATTAAACCTAGTCTAAAAAATATCTTGCATTTTGCTTACGAAATCCTTAATATTTTGCTAATGAGTTCTGTAATATGCCCAAGGATTCATAAGGTACACTTGTGTAGTGGAAATGCTAAGTCAGGGCCTGAACCAGTGATTGAGCACCTGGTGGGAAGGCAGTGCCGACCCAGGGGAGCTCAGGTGAATGTAATGCCCCTGAGTGACCAGAAGGATTGGAGCCAGGATCCACTCCTTCCCAGACCTCATTTAAGGGTTGGCAGTGGAGGTGAGGGCATCTCTTGCTGGAGATCTATGCTTACTTGAGGCCCTCCAAAGGTAAGTAGCTCTTTTCCTTCATTTCTGCAGCTGCTGTGTTTGGGCTTGTTCTTATTTGTTGCAGCCAAAGATTTTGCCACCCTGCTATTATTGCAGTACTTTCCACTCCATTATAGCATTACACTTTGTAATACATAAAATATTGGAAGTCACAGCAATTTACTCTTCCAGCTCTTTAGGACAAAGGTTTTAATAAACAACCTGAAGAAAAAAATAATAATCAAATGTAATTTAGTCAGGGGTACTGTCATCCCTTCTATTTGTTTTGCTTTTCCAGCATGATAATTGAAGGGATGATCCAACAGAATAAGTGCTGAAGAAAAAGCATTCAGACATCTTAAGGCAAGGGCTGAACTCAGGATTCCATATAATGCTAAATTCATGGACTTACGTACTTAGCTGCTTTCTATTTTGAGACTCACTTGGAATGTTCTCTCTTGCTCAGTAATTCACTGTCAGAGTACTTAAATGTAGAGCTACAGTTGTCCAGCACTGCCTTGTATTTTCCAGAATCTGGAGGAAGAATGATTTAACTATCAGAGATGTAGCTAACAATGTTTTGTTTTTCAATTCTTGTACCAATACGCTTCTATCGAAGAATCCAGGACCTTGTCCTTACAAGTTGTATAAATTACACAGGGAATACAAAAAAGCTTATAGTTATCCCTGTCAAGACAGGGCCTATGTGTAGCCTTCACTCAATGGTTAGTCTAGGTTGAGTATGAATTAAATCAGCTGCCTGTTTCAGAGTTCAGCTAACTGTTGACACCTGCTCATACAGCTACAAGTTTTCTCTGGGTTTTCTGTTTCCTTCTGACCACACCTTACAAAGCACACACATAGACTTTTCCTCTTCCTCTGCAATAGCAGCAGGCCAGTAGATGAGCAGCAGTAAGGGACCATGTATATGAAGTGACTAACATACAGTAATTTCTGATTACTTGTATACATCTTCAAACACTTGTTCTCAAAAAAAAAAAATCTAAAGTTTGGCATCATTCTAGCATGCTCTAAAAGATTAAATTATTGTATAATTGTCTTTCCTTACTCCCCCACCTTGTTCCACAATGCACCCAAAACTTCACCAAGCTTTTTGACTTCTGCCTGCCAACTTATGACCACTTCATATGAGTTACAACAAAGCTATGCTAGCACAGATTTCACTGGATAACTGAAACACTGGTTATGGTATTTCCAAAAAAAAAAAAAAAAAAACATGAATGTATGGTGAACGTAGAATAAGTAGGACTGTCCCACATAGCCTTTCTCACAATTGTGCTGTATGAACAACTTCTGAAATTCTTCTTTATACCTAAGATTTGAGTAATGTACCTTGAGGGTCTTGACTACATAAAGATGTTTGTGGTGCCAAGAGTCAGAAATATGACCTACATGACTTTCTGAGTTAGAATTCCTTCTGTAGATTGAAACTGCAATGTAAGTAAAAAATAACTCAAGAACCCAAACTGCATGTGAGTAATTTCCATTCATCGCAGAAGGCACACACCTCTACGCTTTTATTCAAGTGCTAACCCCATTACTGAGACAATTCCCAATTTAGCCTGGGATGGTGTATCTTCACCTGTGACACTTGATGTACATGACAGCAAGCAGTGAGGAAGACCAGTGTGACACTGCTTTAAAACTGTTTTCCCTGATTTATGAATGTTTTCAGTATTCTTTGTCTATGACTGTTGGACAACTGGCAGGTAAAGTTTTCCTCTTCTCTACTTTCTGCTCTTCATTCCAGCCTACAATTGCCTGGCCACACAAAACAGAAATTAAAGCCATTGGCTTCCAGTGAACTAAGTCTGCATGGAGATCTGTACGTGTGCAAGCTTATGAAAAATCTTAACATAGTGGAAAATATCTCACTTGTGTATAGAAGTGCACTGTGAGGGCAGAAATATCTTAATTTTGCTTTTATGTAAAACTAACTCATGAAGACATCCATAGGCTTCTCCTGCACTGCATGACAGGCAGCACTTGAGGTGGTTGAGTTTGTCTGGTGCTCAGTGGAAGCGTAAGAACACAGAATGTTTCAGATTTGCTTGTAGTAAATTGTTTGCTTCTTTTTGATGACTTCTGTTCTGTTTTTCCCTCCACAAAGTGCCCTCTGTAATTGAACCTGCAGTTCTACAGCAAACAGACTATGATGGGCCTGCAGCCACACAGCAATGCACTGAAATGAGTGCAGCAAGCACAAACACTTGCATGAAGATGTACCTATCGAAAATACCTCAACTTGTACAAGCCTGGCAGGAACGGCATAGGAAAAAAACAGTTTTAATTACCTCCACGTAGCGTTTTGCATGAGCTCAATTAGCCTACCGTAACGTCTGAAATGAGGGTGGAATGCGAATGCACGTGTGTGTACAGAGCAGGCAGCAAAAGCGTTTATGAACAGGTGGAACAACACGCAGGCAGGAAACCGAGAATCAAAGCGGGTGCCGCGTGCCGCCGAGGGAAGAGGCACCACTTCCTCACAGGCGTTGCCCTCGAAGCTCTCAGAGCTCTCTGGGGACTCAGCGGGCACTGCCGGCCCCCGAACTCACCCGGCACCCGCACGCTGTCGCTCAGCCCTTTTACGCTTCGGGGAACCGCGTTCGCCGCCCCCGCTCGCCGTAACCTGCCGGCCCGCCACTCCCGGTCCCAGGGTGGCGCGTGGATGCCTTCCCTGCGGCCGCGAGGCAGCCGGGCTCGGGCCAGCTACAAGCGGCCGGGGAGTTTCAGCTGCCCTCAGCAGCGGCTGGCCGAGCCCCAGAGACCCTCAGCATCAGGGGTTTGCCACGCGCCGTCCTCCCCCAGCCATCGCTGAGGGAAACAACGGGACTCTGGGAACCGGAGATTCACGGGAGGAGGAAACGCAGGAGGGAGGCGGCGGGAAGCCGGGGGCTGAGGGGAGCGCTGCTGTGTGGAGCGCCGCTGAGCGGAGCGCGCCGCTCTGCCTCCAAGGGAGCAGAGGTTCACTGGCAGCAGCCGGCACCCCTCCGCCCCCGCATTCCCCCCCCCGCCCTTCCCTCCAACTGTCACGTGCTCCGGGTGCCGCAAAGCAGCGCCGCTTTTGCGACAGGGTGACAGCCAAATGGTGCGACATCCGCGGCGGCCGCAGGAGCAGCAGCCGCGGCGGCCGAGCGCTGCCAGGGCCGAGCGCCGCGACAGGGCGGGGGAGCGCACGGCGGCATCGCACCGCACCGCGGCCCAGCGCCCGGCGCGACCCCCATGAGCGGTAGGGGGGCGGCGGCGGCCCCTCCCGCGTCCCCCTGCCTCAGTGCCGAGCGCTCCCCCCGCCCCCGATGCGCCCTTAGTCCCGGCCCCGGACCCGCCTCCCTCGCTCCCCTCCCCGGCGGCGGCGGCGGCAGCGTCCAGGTGCGGACTTCAAACCCCAGCGCAATGGCGTCCAACGCGGCCGAGAGGGAGATCCTCTTCACCGAGCTGCAGGTAAGCGGCGGGCACCGCCCGAGCCGCGCTCCCCGGCGGGAGGATGCAGCTGCCGCGCCCCGCCGCCCCCTGCCCGCCGCTCGGCGCGCCGCCGGGCGCCCACCCCGCTGGGCCGGGCCGGGCCGGGGAGGCGGCGGCGGGGCGGAGGAAGCCCGCGCCCACCCCAGGCCTCTTCCCGCCGCGCTCCCCCGAGAGCGAAGGCGCCGCCGCCCGGTCACGGCCCCACCCCGCCGCCGGCCGCGACCCGCTTTTGTCTGCTGGCGGCTCGCTCCCTCCCTCCTTCCCTCGCTCCTTCCTCCGCGGCCCTCCGGCCCGGCCCGCGCCGCGCCCCCCGCCCTCCCGCGGCCCCGCGGCTGCCGAGCGCCCCCGGCCGCCCGTAGCGGAACGCGCTGCCCGTCCCGGGCACGGCCGAGGGGGGGGGGGGGCGGGAGCTTCCGCGCAGGTTGGAGCCCGGGGCCGCTCCCCGCAGAACCGGCAGCGGTTCCTTTGTGCGGGCGTTGAGCTTCGAGCTGGGAGGAGGAGAAAATGGTCCCTAAGCGCCGCTGGTCACACGGCGAGGGTTCTTGTGGCTGCACAATACCCCCAGATCCGACGGCCGGCGGCTTCCAGCTCCGAGTTGGGCCGGCCGGCAGTGCCCGGTGCAACTGTTACTTCTCTGTTTGTCAGCTGCAGGCGTAGGCAAAATTCAGGCGCTTCGCTACTGTGCTCTTATCTGTAAATGTCAGCCCAACCTGTTGGCTCTTCCGCTTCCTTGTCTGAAAGAGCGCTTGTTTTCTGTTTTCTGATTTTTGTTTTGTTCTGTCCCCTTCTTCTTTTTTCTTTTTTTTTTTTTTAATCTCGGTGAGTTATAGTTTATCTGGAAAAGAAGGCATTTCTGGCTATGTTAGTTGGACAATTAACCAAACTAAGAAGTCCATAAATGGAAAGCATTGAATTTCATGTTTGAATAGAAGTGAGAAAGGCACGCTTAGAAAAGGAAACATTTGTTTCGCAAACGCTGAGAAATCCTCTGGTAGATTTAAATGTTCGCGCTCTGCTCACGGCAGTAACAAAGGAAAGGAAGGCACAATGGGGACATAGCGCCCTTGAGTCTGCAGCACATGAGATGGCTGAAGGCTAAGGATCCATCCGGAATGCTGAACTTTAATCAGTGGCTCAAAAGTGCCTAGGAAGAATCGCTATGGTAATACCAACTTGATACGATGATATGTAAGCTGGTAAATCTGTTTGAAGTGGTGAGCTGTGTGAATAAGTAACTGTGGTAGCGCCACAGGTAAACTGCGTAGGGCAGAGCTTCAGTAGGAGTACTGAGGAGGGGTGGATTCAAGTAGAGGGGCTTTGTTGTGTTGGAGGGAGGGATTTCTTGCTTGGGGGTTGTGTTTGTTTTTATTTCATCTTTTTGGGAAGATGAAATTGACGGCGATGATAGATATTTAATGAAAAAAAAGTGGATCAGATACTTTGGTTAGGCTGTCTCCCACATTATGGGTGGTAACTTCCGTAGCAGTAAGTGTAGTCTTGATGCCTAACAGAAAGGTTACAAAGTTAAGGTGGAAATCCTGCTAGGGTTTAAGCTTTGTAAAACAGCTAACTTTAGGTATTTTTTTAGGGGAACTTCCACATCAGGAGGTACCACTTTGAAGGAATTGCTTTCTTTTCAGTGGCATACACTGGTAGAAATCTCAGTACCCTTTTCCCTGTGAGTTAAAGGCTCTTCGTATGCCTACGTATACAAGCTACTTTAGTGGCATGTTCCCCAAAAAAGAGGAACTGCAGTGAAGTGTGAACTATGCCATTTTACTCGTGTCACATAGAGAAAACTTCCTCAAACTAAAGGATACTGACCTCAGAGTTGTTTATGCCTAATCTGGGCTGTTTGTGCATATTGCAATTCTGCATGGAAAGGTACGGAAGTTGTAAAATGCAAGGCTATGCTAAAGGCTGAGTGCCTCCAGTAAGTGGCTTGATCTGGATCATGAACCGTGTGAGGTTTAGATGTTTTGATAATGCTCATGAAGACCTACTGAAAACAGTTAAACAGTGCTAACACAACGCTCGTTCGTGTCTTCGAATCACAAGTATCAGCCAGTGATAAATGTGGCATATGGCTTATTGATACTGCTCTGTGCTCTGTGTGCTTTTGTTGTGATGGCCACGAGTGCTCTGGTGTGCTGCATGTGGTTAACTGTGAGGCTGGGATTCATTTAGTGAAAGTGGCTCCATCCTCATGAATCAGAGGAACTTTCTTGGCATAAAAAGTGGTAAACTTTCCCCATTGCTGACTAACAGGGTGAGAAGTGGGTTTTGGGAAAGGGCAAAAGGGCAAAATCACTAACTGCTGCAAAGAAAGTGATGAAACACATGTGACATATGCACTTGTTTTGAAGTGAACTCCACTGAATCAAATAGGCCTTAAACAGTCTGATTGCACTTCTCTTCACAATGTGTGCATATATGCACGCACATTAAACTTACATAAACTTAGATATATAAATTAATTTTTAAAAAAGACTTCATATGTGATAGAACTGTTTCTTAAATGCATTTGCTGGCAAATATCCACATCTGTCCTACTACTGCTGCAAAGCATTTTTTTCCATTCTTGTATACTACTTCAGCATTTCACAAACAGAGGGTACTATTTCTTGCTTCTAAGCAAGTTTTCACATCAGTTTGTTCCAGGCAAAAATCTACCACTTATTCCTCAGTAGTCACCAAATGCATACTAGAAGGTGAATCTGGTGGTAACCGAACATCCTTTTAGTTTGCTGTGTTTAGTGCATCACCAACAAGATTTCCTGCTTGCCAAAGACTGACTGAGAGCTCACATAAAGCCAGCTTACCTTTTTACCTCCTTTTTATCTCCAGTACAGGTTCTTTTGTAGGAGGGGGCAGGAGCTTGGGTAAGAACCTGTATTGCTGATGTTGCCTTCCCTTCCAAAATTCGGCTGTCCTTCTCTTAGCTTGCATCCTTTTAGAACTTTGTCCAGCAGGTAAAGTGGCCTCGCAAATGCTTGCTTTTAGGCTGATTGCAGAGCCTTTAACCGTTCGCTTTTTGCTGGAAGTGACAAGAAAATATCTTATCTTACAGTGCAGTCAACTGTTAAATAAAGCATCTATGAAATAAAACTTCTTAAATTCCGTAAGAAAAATGCTGTCTTTGCTTTTTCAAAATCACTATTTAAAAAAAAGAGTTTTTGAGATAGTGTGCATTTCTAAGCATTTGTGCTTTCTTGTAAGTGACAATAGCTGTCAGCATACTAAATCGGTATGGCCTGCCTAATAGAAGTTATTACTCAGACCATTTAAATGAAGCCATTGTGTATGTAAAGAGACCGTGCTTCTGGGTGTTCCCTACCACTTCTTTTCCAGAGAGTAATATAAATGTTTTCATTTGTAGACTTCTACTGTTAATGTTACAGGAGTTATGGTAAGGAATAAAACTGTTCATTCAAAATTGTGCTTCAGAAACAATTCCTATTTAATTAAAAATGTATATTATTTGTTTTCATTTACAAAATTCAATAGTTGATCAAGACAGAGCATTTGCCGTGTAGCAATGTAATTAGGTTGAAAGAGTTTTTCAAACACCATCCGAATTATGTATTTATGAAATTACAAAGTATTTGCAAAAAATGTTTCTATATATGGGCTGGTCAGTATGAAAGGATTTGTTATTTTTTCCTCACTGATATCTTCCTTAATGGGCACCGTAGTCACCCACTGCTCTCAGATGCTGTAGTTAGGAAACTTGGAAATGTGCCTTTCACGTTAGAGTCATTTTTAAAAGACCATTGCTAACTTGTTTTTTTAAAGGAGTAATGAACAATACCATGACTGAAACGTATACAAAGTGAAGCTTATGCTTACTTGATGGCATTTCCTGTATAGTTTTTACTATTTGCTTTATTTTTCCATTTTATATCTGAGACAACAATACTCATAAAATGAACGTGATTGAAGAATGCTCAGTATTTTGTTATCTACATGCAACAAAGGGGACAACTTTGTTTTCTATATAAATGTACGTAAAGGATGGTGCTTGAACTCGCCATGTTGGACTGAGCTACCAGATGCATCTCTGCAGACCTGCATTTCCTTCCTGCCTGCTCTGCTCGCTGCCGGGTGACATTAGGCAGACGACTTTGCTTACTCATGTTTCAATTTCCCTGTCTCTAGAACAGAGGTAATGATGCTTGCTTTTTAGGAGATAAAGAGTACTGGGTATTTATTATTAGCTGTGGTCAAGTGCCTAAGGACACTTTAAAAAGGTACAAGTAACCTAATTAATTTGTTTTGAACAGCCATTGTAATTAGGCTGGATATTCAGCCATAAGACTACCTTCAGCTTCTGTTCAGCTAGGACAGATTAGCCTCAAATAATTTTGCATTGCTCTTCTTTCTTCTGAACAAGAAAATGTCACGTTTGGGTGAAATTACCTTAAACCATTCTGTTGCAGTTTAGACAGAAAATGTGTGTGCAGCTCTTTGGACTTCTCAGGTCCCTACAAATGCCTCCAGAACTGGTAAATTTAGGGAAGCACTTCAGTTTTTTTCCATTTGTAGGTATATATTACTCTTTAAACAGTACTCTGTTCAAAATTTGTATTAGTAAAATATACATCCTGTCCTCAGTGGAACATAAACAGTCCTTAAAATACCTTTAGGTAGGTGCATGGGTAGAGCTTTTGGTTTTGTTTTGGTTCATGGGGTTTTTTTTTCTCCCATCTTCTGAATTCTGCCAGTCTGCCTGCTAACAGAAGTCCACACCATGTATAAATCCTTGTATACATTTAGCTTAATTTCCTTCCTAGGAGCAGAGGTCTTTCTAGGACTCTGATCTGTTATTTTAACTCAAAATACATCATTAGTGATGGGTAGTAGAAAAGTAGATTTAGTTACAGTATGCTTAGTAGCTCTGCTGGAAAAGTTGTATACACCGTGAATGGTCATTCATCACAATGTAACCTAAAATCTATAGTGGAATAACTAGGTAAACATGTCTTTTGCACTGGGGAATGGTGGTTTAAGGGCTTAATAATGGGATTAGGAGTCTCTTCCTTCAGTGTCTCAGTGCTTTGCTGAATTAGAGGCTCAGACATTACATGGCTTCTACTTAGGTTCAGAGTAATGAAGCCTTATGGTGTGTTCTGTGCTTTTTCTTTTGGCTTTTCCCAGAGCTCACTTGTACAACTGCTGAAAGTTGGTTGCTGGTAGGGTTGTTGTTTTCGTGAGGTTTTTTTCTTTTAGTTTTATATTTGTTTTATATATATTCAAATATATATATATATATATGTATAATTTTCTTCATGTGGATCTATTAAGTGAATGAGTTCAGGAACAGACTGAGCTGAAGTTTCTCTCGTGAGCCAGTTACTCTGTAACAGGGGCATTTGTATGATACTCTGAAGTTTCATTTATTTATTTTGAAAACTAGGTCTGCACTTTCTACCATGAGGAAAATAGCTTCTTTGCTTTTGGTTTTATGTTTTTTCCTCCCCTAAAAGAAATGAAATTTATGTTGTGGAATCCACAATTTCTGCTACCTTGAGTGATTCAGACATACTATGTTGAAACAGGAGCTAATAGCACCCTGAGTCAAAGTGTGTTGGGCATACCCTTACCATAATGTTACATCTGGTCAGTATGTTTATTTTGAGTACATCATTCTAACTGTATCACACCGCCACACATCCATATCATTTCAGGTTACTGCAGATGTATGGTTCCTGGTCACTTACAATGATGGCTCACCGGTGATTTGGATTATTTGCATGGCAGTCTGGGCATGCATCCTGTGAAGCAAAGTTCTGCTCTGTGCATTTTCTCGTGGTGCTTTTTGGGATGCTTTCCAGAACTTGGAGGATTCCTGTGACTGTGTCAGACGAATGCAGTTTTGTGGCCTTCACTGACTGCCGGCACAGCTTCTGGCAGCTGCCATGGGGTGTATGGCTGAGTTCTGTGCAGAGCAGACACTAATGTGAACAGGACAGTGGGCAGCTGCACAGTTACCTTCTGCCAAATGGATCAGCTCTGCTGGGAGCTGTTCTGCTGCTGTACTCTTAGTAACAGAAGAGGGTTAAACCAGGATATTCAGCCCAAGGCATTTGCCTTCTCAAATAGGGTGAACAATCCGTTACTGTGGCACAGTAGTGGTAATTCGATGGTGTTGAAGAACATGGCCATAACTTCTATTTTTATTGATACTAGATACAGATGCAGGTATGCTGTGCATTGAAGATATGGCCACTTTGGCTGTAGTTCTGTTTGTTGTACAGTGGTCTTGGTGCAGAGCAGAACATTCCTGGAGTGACTGGATGCACCGTGACGGTAAAATATACTCCTGGCAGTGGAGTTTTTTAGTTCTGCCTAGCAGCTGGGGGAGAAAACAGGAATATTAGCATATGTAGCTCCACCAGGACAACTGTGTCTATGCTAAAGGCCTTTGTTGTACCATTACAGGCACTTACGTGTGCTGCCCTAGTACCTAGGAATTGTGGCTCTGGGTTGGGATCGTTTTGCACTAGGCTTTGCTTAACACAAGTAAGAGCTGCCAAGTGATGGAAAGGCAGGGAGGAAGAGAAAGCACCGGGATGAGCAGCTCGGTCATTTGTCTGGGGACGTGCTGTAGCAAGGGATTGCTCAAAGGAGTGTTGGAAGGATGTAGCTTTGTAGGTATTTGGCAGAAAATATCTTCCAAGGACCGGGGGATGTTCAGATATGTGGTAGGGGTGGTGGACAATGGTGACTAGGCTGAACATGAGTAGAAATAACCTGGAGATACCAAATAAGCAGTGACTGTTGGGAAGGCCTTGGCTATGGAAGATCAGTACATGCAGATTTTTTCCTGTTTGGGCGGGGTTTAGTTGTTTTTGTTTGGTTTGCTGTATAGAAAGGTTAACGTGTGGCAGACCAGAGAGGCTTGTTCTGACCTGTTAAGCAAATCCAGAGAACTGGGTTATGTTGTTGGGTTTCTTTGTTTTGCTTTGTTTTTAGGTGGGAAAAACAACAAGCCTGAATGCAGACAAAGTAAATTAGTTAGTTTTTTCTGCCTCTAATTCTTGTGGGTTTCCATAAGCCTTACTTTCCTCACTCTGGATGCATTGGTTTTTAAATTCCTGATTTGTTCTCTATATAAATACAAATCAGAGAGCTTGAATCGAAAGCTTGGAGTGTCTGCTTCATGTCTGTAGTGTTACGCACAGTAGTCAGTGCTGAAGCAAATTGATGTTTCTGTTCAGAGTTTCCAAATGTTTGCGGTCCTCTAACATGGTAAAAGGATTCTGACTTTAAATGAAGTCTGTTAAACAGAAGAACACACTAACCTAATAATGAAATTAGAAGAACTGGTGGCTTTGCTGAACATAATGTTGAGAAGAGATGGGGGACAGCTTTCCATTAAGTTCTGAGATAAATCACACGGATGATATGGGGCTCTGCTAATGCAACAGAAATACTTCGGAGCAGATCAGGTCAGAGAGGAACTTCTTATGTGGATTATAAGTCCAGTACACAACAAGAATGTTTTCTCTGTTAGTGCTGGGCATACAACATGGAGAATGTTGCTCAGCTCTCAGCTTGTGATGGCTTTTTTGATATCCTGTAAAAATTAATATTTGGAATATATAAAGATCACCATAGTGAATGTTATCTGTGTACAATTTGTGTATATATTACAAGGATTCCTTTTTTTTTAACGTTTGAGGGAAATTGGTGGTTGAAAGCAGCAGAAGTCTGTTGTTTTTAAGTCCTAAACACAAATTGTTTAATTAAGCACAAAAGAATTCTAGGGTTTAGTGTGTCACTGGTGCTATAGGTTGCCTTTAAACTTAGCAACTCTGTATATTTGAAAACTGTAGAAAGGTATGTTCAGTTAGTTCTGTTGTTTTAGATGACTGAGATACCAGGCAGATCTGTGACAAATTTAGGATGGAAAAGTTCTGCTTGTTCATTGTTCTCACTGCACGCTGTAACTGGAAGTTTTGCACATGCAGACTTAATCGTGTCAGACTTCCTCAGCTGGTGCTGCTGCTAAAAGTGGTTCTGTGCCATGTTGTGTTGCTTTACACTTGCGCAAACAGCTCCACTGTGAACAGATTTTGTTGATAGTTTTGTTTGAATGTGCGTGGAGATTTTTTGTGTTGCGGTTTGTTTTTGTTTTTTTTTTCCCTAAATTAGTTTTCAGCCTGATCAGTTTCACAGTCTAACTCACTATGTGGCCATATAAAGGTTTGTACTGGCGTACGTCAGGGAATAGTCTGGGGTAGGAACAAGCTGTTAGGAGAGGCCAGGACTGCTGGTTCTTTAGGGCTGCTTTTGTGCGTGTGATGCTGGTTTGTGTAGTAAAACATTCATCAGATTACAGGCCTGAGATTTACTCTGTGTATGTGGTTTTTGCTAGAGACTGAAGAGAGTCCAATTGTGCTGCAGATGAATATACAGATAATAAACAATATGCTCTGTCTGCGACAATTCTTTCCTAGCTTTGCATTCTTCAAGCAGAAGGTCTCATGGTATCCTGCATGTGACCTTAAGAACGTGTTTGTCTGCAAAAGCCTTGAAAATGGAATTGGTTTGGACATTGTGCATGGATGGAAGATGTAGTTACATTTACTCTGATGACAAAGACTGAGAACAACGTTAAGGTTTTGTAGCAGCGTGCAAGGTGTATGTGGGGGTACCACCACCACTTTATTTACTGGCTTCAGAAGTTCACGCTGGGGCTTTTGTGCGCTCAGAGCAAAAGAGCAGTTCTGAAAAATTCAGTTGTTTTGTTATTTCTGTAACTAAGCAAGAGAAAAAAAAAGCAAGTATTCAATTGAAACAGATGGGATCAAATCTTAGAGTGAGAAGAAAACTTATTGTGCAAATAATATAATGTTACTGTCCACAAAGAAAATGAAGTGTGTGAGGTATTGGTATGCTTCAGTTATTGAACAGTTCAATGACTGCAAGCCATTTGAATATTCAGTAGGGAAAAAAGATGAGGTGAATGTTTGCAATAACAGAATAGCTCTTAATGATCATATCAGCATCAATTAAAGCTCTAATTAGAGGACTTTGATGCTGTACAGTGGAGGTTTAGCCAAATTTAGGGGAGGAAAGGCCTGAAAATAATGTGCACAAAGAACAAAGTAAAGGTAGCAATGTAGTTAAATGTTTTCGAAATTATCAATTCTTTTACCTCTTCTTTGTACACATTGATAGACAGTGTGTTTTCTCACCATAACCCAGCTGTGCCATTAGGATTGTGGGCATCATTTCTTAAATTTGTGCTGTGGAGGTGAGCATTGTCTTCAGAATAAGCAAAAGGAGGGGTTTGGGTGATTCTGGGTGCTCCAAAGTACTTCTGCTGCCAACCGGCTTATCTGTTCTTCTGGGCAAGAACCTTTTATCCAGCTCACAGCTAAGTGGAAAGAAAATACTTCTGTTCTTCTGCCTACCTTTCTTATTTCTTTGTCACAGTAGGAGAACCATAGCCCCATTGTCATAGGTTTATGACTCAAACTGTTTGTCATATTATTGGAGGTGTGAGTGAAGTTCCTCTTTCATCATTGTGATGCATATTATCTTCTCACTTGGATTTTTAACTAACATAAGTCCAAAGACCTCCAAAACACATCCTGAGAATTTAAGAGAAACGCGAACTGACTTTGTGGCCTGTCACTATTTTACAAGCACAGCGTGTAAAACCATCCACTGCTTTTCTGCTTCAAATGTTTATTTATATGGAAGATTTTGCAAAGCAATTAAGTGGAATGCATTTTAGGAGAATGTTCCTCGTGTAGACACATCTGCATGTGACATGACAGGATTATTTCTTCCCTACTTCTCAAACTGTGTAGGCTAACATTTTAAGGGAGATGATGACAAAGAAGTGTCAGTTTTTCTTAAAAACAAAAGACAAAAGTACATCATCGTTTGTGACAATGCTCCTGCTGACAGCTCTTTGGAGAACTTGAGTAACTACGTGGGCTTAATGGCCTGGGGAGAAGGAATACAGAAAAGGAGATTCTAGTGAAAGGTTATAGGAGACAGAGTGACACTGAAGGCAAGATGTCAAAGGCTTGTATTGAAAGTACCAAAATAAGTGTACTGCAGAGCTACAGAACACTTGAAAATCAGCAAGGCCTTTTTGTAGGGCATGTTCTAAACTTAGTGGCAGCAGTAGAAAAGTAAAAGTACTGTAAATCGTACATGCCTGACTACTAGTGTAGCATTCTTGAACTGCTGCCCATTTAGGACTCGGCAATCTCCTTTAATGGAAGCGTGTTTTCTTCAATATTTGAGCTTGTTTATTGCTTATAAATAAGCTCATCTGAAGCTGGTGTTCGAGGCTGAGAATAACTGCGTGTTACAAGTTATCATTTGCAAATTAGCATATCTGTATAATTAGAGATCCTTAGGAAGATAGTTTAAATTCTGTTCTTGAAACTTATTATTTAATGATATATTTTTTTTAAGTTGCTAGAGTTTGTTTCTTAAGTCTCTCCTCTCCTGAGGAGCTGGAAATATGAAACGTGCTTAAAGGGTGTCTGGTTTAAGTTTCAAAATACTTTACTTCAGCATTGGGTTTTTTTAACTCTTGTTCTCTACTTCCTTACTCATACCAGTCAGCCTGAGTCAAATTAAATATTTGTCAGCTGTGAGAAAAATAATCAGTCCTAAGTATCTTATGTGCAGAAGGACAAGGAGTGCTGATCTGCTGTAGGGTATTGTTGAGTATTATCTTCTGTTTCTCAGGTCAGCAGCCAGCACCAATATTAAAATGTTCTTTGTGAAGTGTTCCTTCTCGATGGGAGTAGCTCAGTGACATGGTCAGGGCAGCAGCTGCCACACACGTGGGAATTGGTTTCTTTAACTCTCATTTGATTCTTGAACCAGATGACCTTGGGTATGGAAGGAAGACAAGGGAGAGAGTTCTGTAAGTGGTCTCACATTTTTGTAACTCTTTCCTTTCTGGAATAGATAATGTTTATGGACTTAAAAGTAACATGATACTTGTTTCGGCACTTGTCTGCCTTCCTGTTCATTATATTTACCTGGATGAATTTACCGACAACTTCAACTTCATGCAGCTGTTCAAGTAAGCACACTTTAAACTGATCTACTGGCATCTACATTCCGAACTACGTTATTCGCGTGTGTATTCGGAACTATTTTCTTTTGCATTGCCATCCAGCACAAAGTATTACCTGCAGACCTCCATCACTATTTTTTGTCTTGTGTTTTGCTAATTATAGTTATTGAAAACGTTAAATGTTCTGATTAATCTTGTGAAATTTTCCAGTGTTAAAAATTAAGCTGTCTACAGTCCCAAAGTAGTAAGATGTTTTTTTATTGCAATGAATATACTTGAATCTTCAAACACAGTCAAATACATCTACTAGGAGTTTCTGCAAATTGTGGTTACATCAGCAATAAGCATTTCAGTGGCATATATGGGAACAGTTCCTCTTCCTCCCTTATGGCTGGCAGAAGGGGAAGGGGGCTGCTGTGGTGCTGTTCAGAAAGTGGGGAGAACCTGTGTCTGAACAGAAGCACTGACTGTACCCCAGAATACTTTTATAATGCCAGTTTCTTACACCCTCCTGAGGTTAAACAGTGGGAAATGTGGGGAAGAAACCAGTAATTCTCAAAGAGGTTAGAGAAATGTATAGCTGAAAGGATGCTAGCCTGAGCTAAGCACAGTATCTTATTTTGGAAGATATTATAGACAGTTTGAATCCAAAATTTATTCCAATGTAGTTTTAATTTTGTTATTATTGGGACTGATTTTTATTTTCCTCTTGTGACTTAGCATCTTGACATCTTTATTAGAATGCTTGAGGGAGCCTCAGTGGCCACGCTCACCCTTCTCTTTCAAATACAGCTGGAAAATACAACCTCCTAAAGCCATGTATTGAGTCAGAACATGCTGCTCTTCATGATCAAGTAGAAGTGATGCTCCTGCTGCTTTTTCAGTTGAAAGTTAGTTTGTGTATTTTTGTCTGCTAAAGACAATGTGGTTTAGATTAGATAGCTCATTATAGAGAAACACAAAGCAGATACTCGTGGGAATACAACAGGTTAAACTCCAAACCAAAATAGCTTCTGACTGTAGCAATTTCTTTCTTTAGCTTGAAGGACTTCTTCGTGAAGGTATTGCTGAATGTCAAGCCTTGAGTATATTTTTGTAGCTCTTGGTTATTAGTAAGCAGAATATTCCACCACTGTTTAACAAATTTTACAGGCTACCATTTGGAATGCTGAGTGTGTTCTCAGACTGCTCACTAAAATGCTTCTGAAGTGGAATGAGTGGAAAACTTTGTGACTTGATGAAAAATGTCTTCAAAAGTTATGAGCACATCAAAATCTGCTGCGCTGAAATATCCTTAGAACATGTTTTTTTTAATTTTAAAGATGTGTGAAAACTACTATGTAGATATGCACTGTAAAATGGAGTGGGCCTTCAGTATTAAAAAGTGGATGAATCTAGACTGAAAAGAGGTTAAATATCACATGACTGGAGACTTGAACATGATTGATGCTGAAAAGCACATAACACGTATGTAGAATATTATACAGTCTGAAAAAGGAAAGACATTGAAATCACCATCAAGTAAGCCTTGTTGTGGGCTTTCAGTGTAAGAAGCAACATGTAGTTCCCAGAGTTCAGTGCGTTTATAAGGTGAATTCTTTTTTGCCATTATTCTATAGACTTTGTTTTGTAGCATATCCAGTAAGGTATTTTTATAGGCACACATGTACATGATGCATATAAAAGCTGTTGCTTTATGCTGCCTTAAAACTATTTGGTTAGAGGTGCATTAGTTATTTGGAAACTAATGCTTCCTGTTTTCATTTTAGCTGCTATTGAGACCGGGCTGATAACAGCTAGATGGAAGAGTCCTACCCAAGGGTATATGTGAAATGGAGAACAGCTTGCCTGGGAGATGATTTGGATTATTGTGCTGTAGGTCAGTAGGGGATCAGGGCTCCTAAAAACTACAGAAAATGCAGAAAGCTTAAAAAACAAAAACCTTAAGCAGATTTGTATTTTGAAATGTGAACGTATTAAGACTTTCTGTAGTCCACGTAATCAGTAAGTGAAATCACCTGCCTCCTTCTCATTGCTCTTGCACATGAAGCAGCTGTCAGAAAATTTTCTTCTTGCTTTGTTTGTAGGTTAAGACAGGCTTCGGGTTGTTTGTGACTTCTGTAATACCCAGGGTATTCTTAAATAGAAAATGGACATTAGGAGCTAGTGGGAACTTTCATACCGTATTTCAAAGGTCAAAGAAAGAAAGGATTACAGAAACTATTCAAATGTATCACAGCGTACATCAGTGATGCTCTGTAGAAGTCTCAAACAAATGGGGATGTGAAGTAATGCTGCTATAAATAGCTGAGTGTCCATCCATAAACTTCTACTGGAAAGGCATGGAATGAGATGCCTGCATCTCTGCAGATGGAATTCTGGGTGTGGCAGTACCTACTCTGATACTGAGAAGTGAGGAAAAGTGATTTTTTTTTCTCCTTTTCCCACTGGCCACCTGTAAAGATAAGGAAGGGGTTTAAGGAGGGAGGCTTTTCCGCCTTCCTTTTACTGCTGGAGTTTAAAACAGGAGCAACTTTCTCAGCTGTTTGGAGTGGACAGTGCAAACATTTTCCTGACTAACTTCAGATTTAGCAGCCCAAACTACTGTGAAAGAGTTCTCAATCCCGGAGTGTAAAGGAGGTTCTTTTGTATAAATACGAGCATACATCCCTTTCCTGTTTCAAGAAAAAAACCTTTTCAATTCGTCTACCAACCAAGGAACTCCCAAGCTGTGGTGAGAGGTCCGTTAAACAGTCCTAGAAAGCAACAGAAAGTCTGGTTCCTTTACCAGGATCGACTATTTGGCCGCTTGGCCTTTTGCCTCATAAAACAGATGTTAGTATTATCTCTGATATGTATTGCTGCATTTATAATGTACAAAATAGTTGGCCGCTAAACACGATGGCTCAATTAGAGTGGAATGTAGACTCTCAGCTCTTCCATTAGTTTTGTAATGGCTAAAAATAGCACTGCTAAAATATAATGAAGTTAAATGGAGTAACGCAGTGGTTGTCTGTGCTCGGAGCTGGAATTGCCAGAAACAGAGGGATCTTTTTCCAGGCATAATTATTCATCCCAGAAATAAGGGTTTTGATACATGAAGTGTTTTGTTGTGCTTTTTGAGTGAAATAAATTATTGGTTTGGTTGTCTGTGTTTGTTGTTGTTTTTTTTTTTACCATTGTCCTGACATTCATATGTTACTACGACATTCCTGTTTACTGGCTGAGGATTCCTTTTACATCCTTTCAATGACGTGCATTTTCTAACCTGCACAGACAGTACCGAGAAGTCCCAAATTGCACTGACTTATTTTTGATGTAAGGGTTTATAGCATTCTTCTACAGTTTACTGGGAATATGTAACATTTCAGCAACCACAGCTTACCAGTTGTGGTAATGGCTGATACTGTAATTTGTGGATGGGCAGAACGGACAATCTGTGAATTATGAGGCAGATAATAATACATTTTAATTAAATAATAGCAGCTATTCTATAATTCATTTTTACCATAATGCAGGGAAACCACAAGTGGGAGTGGACTTGCTTGTCATTAAGTGCCGATAACTTGGGTTTGGATTCTTTGGGTGTTGTGATACTTCTGCTTAGCGATTAAAACTTCACAAGTAGGAATTTAAACATGAATGTTTATTTTAACGTTGACATTACAACCATTGAAATTGGATAGTTGCAATGGTAACTGCATTATGGTAAGTATATTTTCTTGGATTCGTGCCCCATGAACTATACAGCCTTTGTACAGTATACATTGTGTTTGAGGAGTTAGCCAAGTCATAAGGCACAGCTGTGACTCAGGTCTATGTACTGACCTTTTTACCTTTAAAAACGTCTTCCACCGAGTAAAATATCATATCCTGTAGCTTGGATGATGACTGTTTTCTCCAGCATCTTGCGCTGTGTAACGTTATTCTGCTCTGAGGGTTAGACAAAATCAGATAAGAATTTCATATAAAAAATCAATAGAAGTATTTATATTGGAGCGAAGTAAAACAGATTATACTAACTTTCTGAAGCAGCAGGAGTGCTTTATCTTAGGTGTGTACTTCAATGCCTGCTTCAACAGATTCCTTATTAGTTACTTTTTGGGGAAGGGGGAGAGCAGTCATCGTTTCTGGACAGATCACTGGCTCCTGTATTGCAGGTTGTTAGAGGTAAATTCTCCATACAACATCGGCGTGAACTTAATTTTATCTCAAATAGTTCTGTATCATATTAATTTGTATTTATCTGCAAGCATTTCAGAGCAGTAAAACAACTGCTGGCACCAGACTTGAGCTTTGTCTGACTACAGGGAAATCCGTGAAGTCAAACTGAGACAAACCTGGTGTTAAGAATTGCTCTGAAAACCTTTTCTCATCTCTAACAGTTATTCATAATGTGTGTTAGTTTCTGAAAGAAATAAGATACCACACATACCCATTTGTAATGTTTGTTTGGCAAGAACATTAAAATACACCCTTTGTTTTAGAAGTGCATATTGTATATACTCTATTAAGATGAAGTTGTTCTTGTATTTCTGTGATATAGAAAATTACAGGTGTTCTCATGACGATAACAATAACTCCATGTTTACCTGAAAATGGTTTTAAAAAAACCCACTGAACTCCTTTCAGTGCTTAATTTTTACTAGCAGTTTAAAATGAAAAATAATTAACCATTCAGTAAAGAATTTTTGCTTTATACTGATTGAACCGGTTTGTGTTTGGGAATTTCATAGAGCTTCTACCACTGTCTGTGGTCTGGTTGAAACTATATTATTTTAAATGGAGTTTTCTTCTGAGTATGTGTTCAGCTTCTGTGTCTCGTTACACTGACTCTGTTACAGTAACACCGCTGATCCCATCAGTATTTCACATGCACGTAAAATTAAGTAGCTGAATTAAGCACATAAAATTAAGAAGCTAAATTATAACTAGTATGGCAAGGTCTCATAAAAGAATGGAGAAATGATATTACTGCAGGCTCAGTTTCATATCCTGGTCTTCTCCCTGGTCACATGTAGTACAAGTTGTGACAGCAGGCTGTACGGGAAGTTTGTGCTGTCTCTTTCCAACACACACGGGTTGGGTTTGTTTGTGATCTGCTGGATTCCGCTGCAGTTGTTGGTTGGGAGTAGGAGCTGTGAGTTACTTGTAGGAATCGGGGAACAGCTGCAGTGCCCATATCCAGTGATGGTTCTTAGATAGCGCAGCCATCTGCTGACCTCAGATCCAGGTGCTCCTTGCTTGTGCTGTGCTGGATCCTTCCTCAAGTCCTCACTGTCATAAGAGTGGCAATCGCGGCAATTTTCTTTTTGTGTCCTTCCTATTTCTTACATGTCTCTTTGCAGGTCCTTCTCCTAGCTTAACACATCAGGAGCTGCTACAGCGAGAAGTAGCTGAAGGCAACACTTCTTAAAATGTTTTCTTTCCCTTCCACAAAAAGCAAACTGTATCCTCTATGTGACTTGCTACAGTTAGTGCACAGCACTGCCACAGCTCTGCTTCTGTCCTGCAACCTCGGTCAGTAATGATCTTCTTGGGTTGGTAACCTTTGGCCTAATCAGGGACTGCTGGTGTCTGCAAGCCGTGGTGGGAGTGAGGAACCCTACACAGCCAATCACTGAATGGTTAGTTTTGCTTTAGTTGCAGAAGGCTCTTTTAAGGGAGAAGGGAAGGAAAAGATACCACTTCAGAAGGTAGCTCTGGGAGCACCAGTGATTGTTTTCAGTCCTCCCAGTGCAGTGTTCATGCAGAGCACAGCATGCACATTGGCCATCCCTGTTCTAAGGGGTGTTCTAAGAGCACTTCTTTGCACTTACTGTATCTCTTATTGGTACAGCCAGGCACTTGCTGTATGCACACAGGAATTGAACCCCACTTAATGAGTGTCCTACTTGAATTTATCCATGTATAATGCAATGCACCACAGTTATTTGTACCTTAAGCAGCCTCTTGCTACAAAGAAGAGAGCTGTGACTTGGATTAAATTTAAATCCTTGTTTGTAATGTGTTAGCATAGCAAACTAATGCCAAAATCTATTAAGCCTTCAAGGTTTTTTTGTTCTTGACGTTGGGTAAGTGCTTAGATCTTGACCACAATCACATTTCCTTCTGGGCAGGAGGAAACAGTCGATGTAGTTCCAGTAATCCGGACAGACTGTCACATCTGGTTTTATGAATGACTTCTGGGGGCGGGGGAGGAAGGTTTGCAATTGATTAACATTGTTCTTAAAATCAAAGACTACTGTAGTTTCAGGAATTGCTATAGCAGGCTTTTGGGACCTCAGCAGTTAGCTCAGAAGAACAAATTTATTCATTTTATCCCTTAAAACATGATACAGAAAACTATAATAATAGACTTAACAGTTCCAGATCTGTATTTCCAGCTCCTCAAAAGGAAATTAAAAATGGACACTTAGTCTTTCTGGATTATGGTAACTCTGTATGTATGTGTGTGTGTGTGTATACATAAATGAGTATAAAGAGCCAAACATTTTTGGCTATACTTGTCAAACAGGTTTTCTTATGTTTCAGCAAACTGTATTAGATGTAAAATGGTCTCCAGAATTAAAGAGCATATAAAAATGAACAGTAATACATTTAGGAAAAATGTACATAGTTTTACAGTGAGTTTTTATATAGCTTTTTTTTCCTGAAGGCAGGTTGATGGCAAGTCACTGTGGAAGATAAATGATATTGTGCCTAACTACTCAGTAGGTGCTAAATGTGCTGTTGTTTAAGGCCCTGCTTACATTTCTATAAGAATTCCTAGCAGAATTCAGCAACCTGCATTCTTGTCCAGTATTCTCCAAGATGAATCCAGTGGATAAACCAATGCAGCTGTACTGTGCTGCCAGAAGCAAGTCTTTAGCAGTTAATAATGCCCAGGATTTTAAGGCTATCTTTTTTTTTCCTAAAAGGTGGCAATTTGAGGATCTCATTTACATTGGAAGCCGTTCTGTCAATACAACTGAAGCAGATTCTCTGATATATTCACCGTCACGATAATCTCTTCTGTTCAGCAGTATTAAGTTCCATTGTTCAGCAGCTTCGATGCTTCATTCTTAAATGGGAGCTTGGGTGGTAAAGTCATTGTGTCGAAGCACCTGCATCGGTGATTATTTGGTTCAGCATTGACCTGAAAAAAGGTGCAGGGCCCTGATGGATGTTTATAAACAACATTGCTGGTGTCTTACACCGTATCAGCCAGAACAGACTCTATTGCTAAAGGACAGGCTCAGCCCACTACCCAGTATTTTCAGCATCTGTACTTAAAACGTTTCCCAGGAGTACACAAACTGAAAGCTAGCATCTTGAATTCATCTATGCAAATAGATAGCCTTTGAGCCTGCAGTCAAAGTGAGGTTGAGTCACTGGGCTATTGCAGTAGGACAGCTACATATGTGGTTCTCTCTCTCTCTCTCAGCAGTATTATCTAATTTGTGGTCCTTGATGATTTATTGCATTAAACATAATTTGTTTCATTACATGCTGAAATGTTTCCGAAATCTCCAGTCTGGCAAACAAATGTGTACTTTCCCATTGCAAAGAAGTATTCATCACTGCCTATAATTGCCTTCCTTACAGCCTAGCAGCAGGTTGGTGGGGCAAAGAAGGTACCTGCTGCCCTTTGCTGTGTGTGCAGAGAGGTGGGTCCTGGGCACTCTGGTGTGTCGGAGGGACAGACATCAAAACATAAGCAACAAACGGAAAAGAGAATATTTTTGAAAGAATATTCAGCTCTAACAAGAAGCTTTTGTGATATCTTAAATCAAGTAGCATCAAAAAAGCTTGAACATCCTGTATTTTAAATCATTTCTCAATTTAAAAGGGTTTGGACTAGGGGAGATGCCTTTCTTCAAAAACCTTAACCCTCTTACTCAAGTGTTAGAAGTTGTCCGGTGGTGTCTGTTGTCTCTGTTCTGAAGCAGAGTACCGCTGAGGCCACTCATCAGTCTGACATGAGGTCCTGTCTCCAGCCATCCTTGCATTTCAGCAGCAAAACACATCAGAGCACGAGCAGAGCAGCTTCCCTTGCAGAACACCCTCCTGCTCTATTTTCACAGCGGTCTTCAGTGTCTCTGGGTGCACGCTTTTCTCCTTTGAAAATTGTTTGTACCACAGTGACCTTTCTGCCGCA
This sequence comes from Gallus gallus, assembly GCF_016699485.2. NCBI lineage: Eukaryota > Metazoa > Chordata > Aves > Galliformes > Phasianidae > Gallus > Gallus gallus. Next base: position 14,936,964 of record NC_052539.1, on the reverse strand, counting down.
CGAGATGTGTAGGTAGCTAGGTGATGTGACGCTTTTTGTTTGTAAGTAGCATTACCTCTGGATGACAAGAGACACAGTAATGCCTGTGGGTTTGTTTGGGGTTTTCTTGTAGTAGCTCTGAAAAGTTTCTGCTCAGTTCTAGCATAGCAGGCTTTGTGAACTTTGCATGAAGTGCTGCACCCTGAGGCACTGGTAACCACTTGGTGGTCTTGTCTGTATATAAGTATATATAAATAAGCAATATTATATTTGTGTGTATAAGTACTTAAAAAGTACTTAATTATTTATAAAATAGCTATTTTATAACAACAACATTGAAATACATAGGCAACATAACCAGCTACCAGTGGTAGCATCTCCACTGTTGATGTCTTAGAAGCAGCTTAAAGAAAGACAGTATCCTGAAACTCCAACTCTAGGAACAGAGGTTGTGCTGCGACTGCTCTTACTGAGAACTTGACCTTAGTTACTGGAGTCTGAAATGCAAATCACTCATGATCATGAGAGGGCTCCAAAAACCTGCTCATCGAAGAACATAACACCCTTGAGCAGCTGAGATGTTGGGTTAGTGGAGGGATGAAAAACCTCCCCTGTAACAAAATATCGTATTGTTCAATAGATAAACAACTAACTGAAGAGTCTTCAGGAAACCCTAGTCTAGAATATTTCTGAATTATTTATATTCTAATTACATTGTTCTGTTTGAGAAGTGTACGTTCTTGGCATATTCTTAGCATACTTTAGGTGCTAGTATGGAAAAAAAGAGATTTGTTTTGTTTTACATCTACCTTTCCTCCTGGGAACTTTAAGAAGTGGAATATCATGCTTTGAAGGAGGTAAGATGACACATTCACTCCTAGAATTCTTGCAGAGCGACTAGAAAACGTCATGACTTAAAAATGCACTTTTTGTACATATTTACAAACACTGTTTTGATCTTTGTTTTTAAAGGCTAGATCATAGTGTGCTAATCCCTACATTTTTATCTGTTAAAGCAGAGAAATCAGAGATAGGAATCTCATTTGGGTGTACTCGTTACTTGAACACGAGCAAAATGGCATACAGTTGCTATATGAATTTACATTCAGTTTCGGTTGTTTCTCAACACAAACCTCTCAGCATGTGATGTGTGTTGCTTTCCTTCTTGCTGGCCACGAAGCGTTGTACTGCTTGCTTGCTCATCACTATTGATTATCCTTAAGGAAAAAAATGTTGATTCTTTTTATATGCCTATATATGGAAGCAATGTCATGGATCTCCCAGTACAGCTATTAATAGCCTCTCTACATATGCATAATAAATAATTTACTTTAATCTGCACTAACAGAAATGCACTTGCAGGAATTACAAGTGCCCTTTAAATATAAATTTGCATAGTTTTTCCCTTTGCATGACTCACTCAGTTTGTCATTTCTGACTTGTTTGTTTGCTGTCTCTTTCACAAACAGCCAAATCTTGTGGCTAAGTGATGATTCCAACTGCTTTTAATAGTTAAGAATCTTTCAATTGCTACCTCTTCATATTAGAAGTGATAGTCATGGGTAGAAGTTTTAATAGCAGGGGTCTAAAGATGAGTTAGTACAGTTTTTAAACCATCCTTTGAAACTAGGAGGTTGGATCTTTCTTATAGAAGGCATTGTTAGGGGAGTGTGTACAGATTTAAATATTTTGACTGGCATTATGTGTTGCTACGCACGGCCCAGGCAGAACCTCCTGATCCTCATCTCTCCAAAAGTACATAACGCAGAACTGCAGAGGATTCCTTATTCCTGTTGGTCATAGAACTACAACCTCAGAGCTTTCCCCCTTGTTTTATTTCTTTGTTAATTAATATATCGTAACTTGAAGTGACTGAAGATGTTCATATGTTGATACAAATTCAGAATGTTAACTTCTATTTCACAGTTACTCATTTTGAAGAAAGGGGTTTGTGTCTGAAGTCTGAGTCAGTAAAGTAGATGCAGAGTGTATCTAGAGATTGTGTGTTCATTAAGATTTATTAGCCTGATGCTGTTCTTCCTGAACTCCTTCCCAAATGTTGGTATTTGCAGCAACAAATAACATTCTGAGTGTAAATTAGTTGTCATTGTTAGCATTTGTGATCATATTGCTCCCTGCCTACCCAAACGTCCAGACAGTTCTGTTATCACGATGAGGAAAGCATCATGAAGATTTTGTTGTTTTTTTTTTTACTTTTATTTTTAATGAATGTACAGAAGTTAATGAGAGTTAGTAATTGTTAGAATTTAGTCTTATTTCCTGTTTTCATTTGATCTATTAAAACACACAAATCTAGAAAATTATAAATGTGAGTCATTAGCTCTGGGGCACATAAATGCTAGGCAGGCAGCCATGACAAAGCCAGAAGTATTTAAATCTCTTGCTGATAAAAATAGGCACAGTAAAAACGTCAATAAATTTAAAATTAACCTCCTGTAAAATGTAACCCCAGTTAACATATAATGTCTTGTGAGATTGCTGCCTTAGGGCAGCATGTAAGTTAGTACATGGTCTTAAAAAGTAAGTATTTAACATACAAAGGCCAAAAGCCCAGTCACTGCAATTTGCAGCATGTGTTGTCAAGAAACCATGTCTTCTGGTAGTTACATTGATGTTTTTCTTTCTAGGGGGATGCCAAGAGTCTTCTGGTCTCTGAGAACCTGAGCACTGGCCAAAAGTTGGACTTTTCAGATACAATGGTACAGCAGAAGCTGGATGAAATAAAGGACCAAATCAAGCGGGAAATAAGGAAGGAACTTAAAATCAAGGAGGGAGCTGAGAACCTCAGGAAGGTCACAACAGATAAAAAGAACTTGGCATATGTGGACAACATTTTGAAAAAGTCAAACAAGAAGTTAGAAGATTTGCATCATAAGTTACAGGAGTTAAATGCGCACATTGTTGTAACGGATCCAGAAGATGTTGCAGGTACTGTATGTTATAATGATAGCAGTCTACTCTTCCTAGTTTACATAAGCTATTGCCCATTTCACTTGGAAAAAAACTGCTCTGGAAATGAACAAACCTGCAGGTGGAAAGTTGGTTACCTGTGTGTGTGTTAGTTCTGACTCAGAAACAAATGTCCAGCCCCTCTGCGTTGAAAATTGTTTTCTGGAGCGGAGTACGGACTATTTGTTGATGCTGTGAAGATTAATGTAACCTGTGTTGATTCTTCACTCTCAGTTATTACCATGTTAATATCTTTTCTCAGTCACGGTAGTATCATCTAGTAGCTTTTCATTATGTAAGAGCAAATTTCAGTATGAAATACCCACAGTGAGGTTGCCCTTTTTAGGATATATTGAAATCGTTTTAATTAGTACTTTCTGTGGCTTGGTGGTGAGTTGATACTCCTTTTGAATATATATTTTATAAAAATAGCAGGCTTGGTATTTTAAGATGGAACGTTGTGAAAGTGAACAGTCCTTTTTCAGCTTTATGGAATGACTTGGGAGGTGCTGCCAGCCTGTGGATTTCATATTGCACGGCCTCTTTCTGGCAAAAAGTTAAAATAAACGCACCCATGCCATTGAAGGTGTTTGTAAAGTGAGTGCCAAGCCTAAAGAAGCTTGGGCACTAGAATAAAAAGATGACATCACCTTGCATTTTTGACAAAGGTTGGTTAGGGTGAGAATTCAGGAAAATACTGGTAAGTGATATCAGGAATACATAGCATCTGGCCCTGTAACGTTAGGAAAATGTTGCAGTGTGTATGGTACACTTGCACAATGTGTTCTGCATTTGTTGCTTTTGAGGTTTTGAGAGCGACAGTTGTGGGGGGCGGAAGGGAACTAGTGAAGCAAAGTAGTTGTTGCTGTGTGAAATGAGAATATGTACAATAATGTATGTTTCAGAGATGGCTGTTGGGTTTTATAGGAGGTATGAAGTGTTCTGTCTCATACTGGCTGAGGTTTATGAAATTCCTCTTCAGTCTTGAGAGGGACTTTTAAAGGAACAGGCAGAAGGAAAGGGGAAGAAAATTAGATGCAAATTCTCTAGAGACTAAATATAAAAATCTTAGTAGACACAGATGTGAGAAATTAATCTAGTAGTGGAACCTGAAGAGCTGGTGGCACAAAATGTACAGAGTGCCCCCTTCCAGGGCAGCATTTTAAAACTGTCACAAGGAGAGACTCAGCAATACTATCCTTGTGTCTGTGTGCATCTCAGGAAACACAACAGACCCTTAGAAAGCACTTAGTACTTCTAAAGAGATTTAGATCTTTGGGTGCAAATAAATAATTAAGTAATGCTGTTCAGGTCCTTGGTACATTTCTGAAAATGCCAGCAGTGCCCATTGCTTTTGTGAATAATGGATAGCAGCCAGGCTCATCCTGCCCTTTATTCTACAGCAGAGACTTCATGAAAGGCTTAAGGAGTAGAAGATCAAAGTTGATAATCTTATGTGCTTCTAACTGCTTTGGATGCATGCTAAGCCTCTTAATACCTTAATACTACGTTTTTAACTTTCATTCTGTTCAAGATGTTATTGGCAGATAGCCTTTACAGTCTTAATTATTAAAATATGCCCTGAGAAAAGTGCATTGTTTCTTAACTACTTCAATTATTGCAGGCTACAAAACTTTGAGATCTTTTTAAGATCAGAGTAGGTATTCCACTGTCAGACTCCTTTTAATATTTTACAAACTTCTAGAGAAAAAAAAAAAGATTTAACCATCCTTTTTTAGATCCACAGTCTACAACCATCCACCTCTCCAAAGCTGAAATTACTGATCTCTTGTAGCCTGTTTGCCTTGTCATTTAGTTGCCTGTCTCCTTCCTCGTTCACGGTCACTAAGTCATGGGGAAAGGATTGTCAGTCTGCAGACAGACTGAATGCTCACTAGCAGGTACATGTCATCTGGGTGTTTTTCTGATCTTAATATTGAAGTTTTATGTCCCTAATAGCTGAAGTCAAAACTATAGGCCTTGGCAAAGTAAGGCTGATAGTATAAGACTTAGGACACTTAAGCCTACTCTCTGTGTATAAAATATTTGTATCTGTTGAACATTATACACAGAGATGTGGCCTCAAACATCCCTGTCATCTGGTAGCACAGCTCTGTGGAGAGGTCACAGCTATCTCAGCCTGGTAATTCTTACTTCTGCTTCAGACTGACATCATGAATTTTATAACCATTTCCTGGAGAATGTAGGAGTGCCCAAGTATAAGTGCATTAATTCCAGACATTGGCTTTATTCTAAGTTGCAGCTTTTTACTTCAGCTTGTATTTCACCCTTTTCTGGTCTGTTAGATACAAGCGATTTAAAAGAGTGAAGGATGTATATGGGAAACTTTTAGACTATGCAAAGTGTAAATACAGAAAATGAGATTAACAAACAAAACAAAAGTGTGGGAGTCAAGGCTTATGTTCTCTTTATATACTTACACTATTCTATATTTTTGGCAGGGTGGTCCTAGGTTTTCCCAGTCTTCTAAGTATGTTGTAGAAGTTACTGGGCGTTCTAAGTAGCAAAGTCAGGACTGAGATCCTTCAACAAGTAACACTGAGGATAGTTGTCTGTGAGGTTATAATCCTTCTGATCTGTCAGGCCTGGTCTCTGAGGATTTTTGGATTGTTTCTGTTTCTACTGCTTGGATGAAAATGTATAGTGGTGGCTTCAAAAAGTCATTTACTCTTCCCTTGTTGCAGTATGTGAGAAGTGGGTGTGAACATATGTTTGTAAAGTGCTCTACACTTACAGCTGGGAAGTGTCACACAAGCTGTTGTGACTCTTACTGCTGCTTATGGTGTCAAGCAGTGGCTTGCATTACTTTTTTTTTTTTTTAAATGAACCACTAATTTGTAGTGCAACTACTATGTAATCAGCACAGTGTAATTTGTAATTTATGTAGGTAGGTCAGTCTGGAAGTACTGCTTCCTATTTATTTCCAGAGAAACAACAACAAATAGAGCACAATAACACTTCGACAGAGAATATTCTCAGCTACAAAATGCTCTTTTTCAACACAGCCACCACCATTAGCTGTGCATTTTCACCAGCCATGAACCAAAGCCTGCATGCCATGCTAGTTTTTAAAAAAATAAAATAACAAAATAAACCTGCACCTCTGGAAGTGGCCCACTGTCACTGTTGCCATTGCTGAAACACATCACCCACCACCTCACATCCGCTGTTTGGTCTCCATAAACGTTCGGTCAGTGTCAATGAATGTCAACGGATCCCATTTCTCTGCTTGGAGGCATTGTTTTCAGAGCAGCCCCCGTAAGTTAAAACCATTCAATGTAATCTTAATAAATCTTCAGTAGAAAAATGTGTCATTAACATTCAGTTTTAAATGAGTTGGGATATTTTGATGGTATCTTGGCTTGAGTTGAAAGCTTTCCACGTCCTGATCCCATAGGAAATTATTTTCCTAACTACTTAAATTGGTGTTAAACCTTAACCAAGAATTATACTTTGCTAAAAAAAAAAAAAAAAAAAAAAAAAAAAAAACCTGTATCATTGAGTGTGAGGATAGATATGGCAGCTGATGTGTGTTTCAGAAACAACTATAACCATAATGTATGTTTACTTTCCGGTATGAGGTTGCTGGTAAATCTAGATCTGTTTCAGAAGTGAGACTTTGCACCCAGGTCTGTCCTTATCATGCAGCGCATTAGTCATACTAGGACGCAGGGTTTTAAAATTCCTATGTCAGCACTTAAGTGTGAAGCAGAATGTAGCAATATAGATAGAGCAGGACAAGTGGAGTAACCATTACAGCTGAAAATCAGAGAGATTTATTTGAACGTATGACATGAGGATGATTACTTCACTCGTAGACATGAGAGCATTTTGTATCGTTAAAATATATTTCTGCATATTAGCACAGATTAAATTGATATTTTTTCATGTGTCTAAAAAGTCACAGTAGAGATTGCACTTTCTAATATTGTTCAGGGAGGTAAAAGGTTGTACTGGCTTACCTGCAGCAAGGCACTGATTTAATTAGGTAGGGGTTGCAACAAAATTAGTTCAGGTATTGACTTTTTAGATGTCAGACTGTACCTACGGTACTGATATTTGTAAGAATTTAATGGTAACTTTGGGGAACCTTAGTGTGGAATAATGCTTTTGAAGCAGTGTTGAGACAATTTGCTGTCTGTTTTTCAGTAAATCAAATTTGCCATTAAGCAACTGAAATTCATTTCAAATCGAAGCGTCTTTTCCAGGAAACCAGTGCTGGATGTTCTCTGTGCACGCAGAGCATCCACTGCTGTCTTGGACTTATGGACAGGTTAGTTCTGTGCCATCGCATCTGATTCCCTGTTTGTTTGATCAGCAATATCTCAACGCGCATCACAGGTGTTTCTGTTGGTTATGATACTACATTAAATGTCCTCAAATAAATTAAAATTGTTTCCTAACTTGCCACTGAGGAGCTTAGCAGCATGCTGCACTGCTATCAGAACCAAAATGTGGACAGTTAGATGGGCTCCTATATTTCATGCTGAGCTTGTTGAATAAATCATGTACTTACAATGTGGGGAAGTCTTCAAAGAGAAGAGAAGCAGTCTAGAAAAAGTAGAATTGTCACTATTCTAATAGGGATAGCTTAGATAAGAGCATTAGTATAAGGTCATTTAGAAACAAGGAGTGTTTGCTGGTAAGCACTATGCAGACTCAATTGAACTGAAGAGGTTTTCAGAAGAGCAAAGATAAAAGTGTTAAACACTTCAGACCAAAAAGTGCCATTATCCTGATGCAGTCCAGACACTTAAAAAAAAAAATCCATTAAAGCATTACTTTTCACTTCAAGTCTTATATTTTCATGAAAACAGGATGTCACAGGTCCTGGGGAAGCAGTATCACAGTTCTTGCAGCCTGGCTGTGTGTTAAAAGGCTGCACAAAACCCTCTAATGTTAGCAGCAAAAATAACAGGCTAGTTACGTGAAATGAAGTCTAGTTCACTTGAAATACATCTGTTACTTCACTTCATACTCATCATGACAAGAGAAGAATGCCTGGGGGCACTAATCCATTGACCAGAAGATCTGTTACTGTCTTATGCAAAGCTGGACTTGAATACATCAAAAGTGACGAGTCTTGTGCTATCCTTATTGACCAGCTAACATGGCAAATAGAGAATCTGTCATTTTCCTTGGTCATCACTTAGCTTACTTCAGTGAATTATCAATTTGGTATAAACACTTAACTCTTCAACTTGAAGTATGTATATAAATCCCATTGATTGCACTTACCTGGGTGAACTTATTACTTATTTGTATTACAGCGATGACTGAATGTCTCCAGGTGAGACTCAAGCCCCTCTGTATGACGCTTTACACAAATAGGTAATCACTTTAGTATGGCTAGTTATGTCTACTTAGGTTGTAAGAGATACAAAGAGGGAAACAGATGTAGCTTGTAGCGTTGCAGCTGAGATTGTCAATGCTTTCCATAATCGGACCTGTTTGGCTGGCTGACTTAAACTTTAATCTGAATTCTTCTATAAGAAGCTGCCTCAGGCTATTTATTGTAATGAGGCTGGGGGGGAAGGAGTCACTTGGAAGCCATTTCTGAAAAACTTATAGTAAACAACCATAATGTTCCATATTCAGAAGTTCAGCAAGCAGCTACTATGACTGAAAGATTTAAAGAAAAGAAGTCCTAATAATTAGTCTGTACTACAGAATTTTTCTTTGTTGCTGCTTGCTAACAAAACATATAGTAGCTCGGTTTCTACTAAACAATAGAGGGGAATGTAAGTCCACAAGTGCAGACCGGCTCTTTCGATGACCCAGGGAGACCGCGCAGACAGGGAGAGGGAGATAATAACAGCTGCATGGGCAGCCGGAATTGTGGTATCTCTAATTAGTGCTTGACTTGCAACTTGAGTGTTGTTTTAATGCAAAGGAAGAGTGCTTGTTTGCGTCTGTAAAAGCTGTGAAAACAGACTTCGGGAGAACCACAATCTTCCCTGTGGATCATCAGAGGACTGGGATCTTTAAGTGGTAGAGGCCGGCAACATAAATCTAAAGTTGGTAAATATTCATTTACAAAATTATTCTACTTTATAAGGAGACCTGACACTGTGACTTTCAAGTTTCATGTTTGTTTTAATTTTGAATAGATCAGTGGATGAGGATTTGTTAAATGTGAAGACATAAGTAAGAGAAAAGCATGTTGTTAATCTTTTTTTCATTAATACCAGATTTAAGCTAAAGCTGTGCAAGTGCAGTGTTTCACAGATCAAGCCAAAACACTGAAGAGAGGAAGAATGAGAAAACAGATGAGGAATAGCACAATTATTTATTTATTTATTTATTTTTGAGACATCTGGTACTTTCTGTAGTATGTTTAAGTAGTGAGTGTGCAGTAAGAGCCTTAAAGTGTCTTGAACCGAAGAGTGAATTAACAGCAAAGGAAATTAGAAGCTCTACTTATATGAGAACTGTGTGCAGCCTCATCAAAGACCGCAGTGTAAAATAAGGAAATTACATGGCAAACTTGAAAGTAAAATGTATTAAATCTCAAACATTAGTTATTAGAAGCTTCTGCAGAATAAATATGAAATGGCAGATAAGACAGTTAATAATTTGTAAGTTACCAGTGCAATGCCTGTGTTTTCTAATAACCAAAGATGTCAGGAACTTGATCCACCATCTTAGTTTTAATTCAAGGAAAACTAATTAAAATTGAAAAAAGACCACACTGTTGCTATCGGATAAATACAATCTTCAGGAGACCAACTAATGTCATTTTTCTGTAGAGCATCTATTCCCTCAATTGTTAAAGATAACAACGACAAAACATTGTAATAATGGATGTAATTTACCCTCTTCTACAGAAAGTTTAAAAGAGACGTCCTTGGGCCTGTTAGGGAGGACAATCAGCCATAGCAAAAAGGGATGGTCTTGTTGGAAATCACGGAATAATTAACCATTAGGAATTAGTCCAGTGACCGCTTGTTTTCAGTTCATTAACAGTTCATGGTGTAGAAGCTGAAATAGGAGCCAGTGGTTAATAGACTTTTCTGGAGAAGGAAAACCAAGTTAAGGAGTTCAAGTATGTAATTTGTTTGATTGAAAACTAACTCACATTCTATTTAATTAATCCAACAAGATGGAGATCTAAACACAGTAATATTCTCAAACAAAAAACTTCATTCTTCCCATTGATCATAGCTGTTCAGTATGTCCAATTAACTGCAGAGCAAAAATCATTGTCTGACGTAGGAAAAGGCTCGCGTTGTCTGTTCTTAATTTTGACAGAAATTGTGTTTACAGTGGGTGTAGCTGTAATAATATGCTAAAATCAATGAGGAAATAAATCTACTTAATATCAGCATTTAGAATATACTTATTGGTACTCAGTGGTGCTGTCCAAGTTTGTTTGTTGTAGATTTTAAATCGAACTGTACGAAAGCTTAATGGCAAAGTGCACTTTTAATTGACTCAAGACATGCCAGAAGAAATAAATCGCCTTTGAAACAAAAATAGCCCTAGCTGCAAACCTGCCTATATTACCACTCCCGGAAGTGATTCATGTGAATTAGGACGTGTGTGGGAGTCGCTGTGCTTTCGTGAGGCTTTGCATGCTAAGGCGCATTTGCAGAGCTGCTGCAAAGTAGCTCAGGACAGGACGGTCAGTCTGAAGTACCGAGCGCGATGCTTGTGCTTTGTTTATCTATAACTTAAGAGAACAGATAAGTTTTGGGGGTGCTTTGAGGTTTTTTGTTGTTGGTCGGTTTGTTTTTTTGTTTGCTTTTTATTTTTTTTCTTTGCTCCACACACTGCATCTTGCATTTAATTCACAGATTGTCCTAGGACTCCTGATACTCCAAACAGCGACCCTCGTTTCCCTACCAACAACAGATTGATGGCCTTAAAGAAGCAATTGGATATAGAACTGAAGGTGAAACAGGGAGCAGAAAATATGATACAGATGTACTCAAACGGTTCTTCAAAGGTAAGGCTTTGAAATGCCTAAAGAACGTGAAAATAATTGTGGAATTTCATATTGCTGCAGTATGAAAATACAGTGCGTAAGCAGCGTGCAATCTTGGTGTTTGGGGGTTGATTTGTTGTTGTTATTAAGTAGCAATGTAGAATCTGCTACAGACTGCTATGCTGTTTTTGTTGTGGTTTCATACCCACTCAGGATACTTGCTGGACCTGGTTGTTTTATCAGGCTGTCCACATGCAATTCAACCTCTATAACAAATCCGGTTTACTAAATTTAGTGTGTCTGGTAATCTTTGATCATGTGTGATTTACAAAGCAGCAGAGCTTGGTATGGATCGGGTGGTGGCTGATGCTTTTTCTAGCTCCACTAAAAAATGTACGTCCATTAATTTAAAGTTAAGATGTGCATGACAATTAGACTGAAGGTGATATTGCCAGATACGTTTCTGAAACGTTCATTTGATTTTAGTTGCCAGTAACAAGACTTGTACAGAAAAATGTGTTTCAATAAGAGATGCAAAATATTCAGATAGCATTGTTATAATCAACGTTGGTACACAGATATGTGAAATACTTCCTCTCTTTCCCTCTCCCTCATGTTTATTTACTGATTTATTTAACAGAAGTGTGGTATTGTAGAGGTAGTGACCTGATAACATCAAACTGAAACTAGAAGTTCTCCAAGGGGTAGAAAAGGGGGCTTGCTAACTCCTAGGTGGGTTTGACTTATTACATAGTCTTAACTAGGTAATAAAATTCATCATACGTGAAGAGAGTCCTTAACTCAACTGAAAGACTCGCCAAACTTTTTAATGGAGGTAGAAGAGGAAGAGTTATTTTGAGTATAAGGCAATCACGCTTCTCAAATGAGTAAAACAATGTCTAGGGGGATCCTACTTGCAGCCCCTTCTGCTTTTGTTAGTTACTAATTACCTTTGCTTTCCTTTTACTAGATCATTATGGAGATGAACTGAATCTCCAAACTATGGTGAAAAACTGACATAGGTATAACAAATAATATGTAGTATCTTGGTTGGTGTTAAGAAGTTGGTAAATACAATTGAAATGTTCTAAGTTCTTATCTGGCTGACCCAACACACGGATGAGATGAGTCAGTGAGCTTACTCAAAAGAAATGTTTGATTTGAAAAGTAAACTTCTGTAAATTGCATTGCTGCCAGTTAGAATTTGTACTAACCAAAAAGTAGTGGTGAGGAACTATATATTTCTGAATGAATTTCTCCCAGGGACCAGTGGAGAGGCAGATTACTTTCGCACCTGCCTACTCTGTGACTTCTTTGTACCTCTTGCTAAAACTGCAGAGTGCTGCTCACTTTCTGAAAAATCATTTTAGACTAGATGGCCCATAAGTGCCATCAAGCCCATGCTGACCTGTGAGCCAGCTGGTGCTGGTAACCTCAGCTGAAAGTGACCTGTCACCTACTAGCCTGGGGCAGGTGGAAGAGGTATCTGCAGCACCTTATGACTAAAGGCCGAGGAATGTACTCCTCAGCTCCTGGGAAGCCTGGAGTCTGCGTCCTCTGGGGCCATGTGCTTAATATCAGGCTTGCTCAAAAGTAATAATCAGCTGATCCAAATGGATCAAAAGATGTACATGATTTATAATCCCTAATAGTCCCTAATAAACCCTCAGCAAGTAACCTTATAACAGCCTGAAAAGAACTTAACTAAATGCTCAGGCTATAACATCAGACACTGCTAGCAAGCTTTGATCAGACTAGGAAGAAGGGGTAAATTCTGGCTTGCTTTATGACTGAGGCGTGCAATTTAAATTGTTGATAGAATCTTGTTCTATCAATCGGTAACACCAGTTTGGGTGTATGTGGTAACTGCTGCTGAAAACGAGCTGGAAACACTAAAGCATTGCCAGCTGCTTCAGCAAGCTGGATGGAAAGGATGTGTGTTCATTCTCATGGTCGTAGTACTATGTAGTGAGGTAATTCAGCAGGGTTTATATTGTAGGCTTAAGTATAATGATTAAGTTGTAAAAAACTGAACTTAAGTTTCTGGACGAGGTGGCCAAAAGGGGCAGAAAATCCTCACTTTGAATCCAACACGTAATTGGGAACACTAAGAAGGGCCCTCTTTAAAGTATATTAAACTATTTTGTGACTGTTACTCAGGCATACTACGATGAAATTTCAGATTTGCTGTATTATTTTCAAACAACTTTAATGGAGGGAGGTCGTAGTTTGTTTCTTAAAGATTAAAAAAAAAACCAGTCTGCTAATAATAATAAGTGTGTTATCTCAGGTGAAGGTTTTCCATGTGAACTCGTACTACTTTCTTCAGTAGCATTCAGCTCAACCTATTCTGCCATGTTTCTGAGGTATTGATCATCTTTCCTTGGACTTTCAGGATCTCTGAGATCTCATGACAGCTTTTGCAGATCAGTTTAACAGGCACTGTCAGTTTCTGTGTACACAAGAGATGCTTTGAAATATTTTTATTCAGACCCCAGCACTAACAGAGCTGCTAAGTATAACACATCCATTCTGATTTTGAGGATGGGAGGATGTTCTTTCCCTTGAAAACACTGGATGAGCTACAATCCCTAGCTAATTCAGTAACATTAAATTACCTCAGTTTTACACACTGATGGTCATTCTGTGCAAGTGCCTCCGGTGGAGTGACAGGATGTGGGAGACAGTCAGGTGAAGTAACATGAAAAATTAGATAAAAACAAAGATGAAAAATGCTTTCAGAATATGCCTGCATCAGGATGATGCATGGATGAAGTTTACTATAGGATTCTGAACTTGTATGTAAGCAGTTAGATCCTGTACTCTGCTGTAGGCAGTAGTTATTTCCAAAGGTGATGTTTGTATTTGAGAAGGCACTCATTTAAGAAAATTAAGTGTACTAATGAAATAGTTGGATAGCAGATGTGGAATCTTCAGCATAAGGACATTATAAACATAGGGCTTACGCCAGTCTTCATATTTGAAACATCGATTAATATTACAAATTAAAATCAAGAGTGTGTACCCAGCAGAACACAGACTACTATACAGATATCAGAGTGAGTAATGCATTCGGTGCGAGGTCATAGTGGAGATCTGTGAATGCAGGTTTTTTTTTCTTCTCAGCATACTGATCTTTCTAACATCCTCATTACAGTACTCACATATACCATAGTGCCAATCCTTCTAGCTCTGGGAATCTGTACTATGCAGTAGTTGTCTTGATGGGGGCAAGGGGAGAAATAAAATCTCTTCCAAGTCTTAAATAGTTGATAACTTCATTAGAAAATTAAAAATGTAAGTATAAACCACGTTTGTGGTGAAATGGCTTCATAATGAGGTTATGGAGTGGTTGCAAAATGAGTTAACCAGAGTGGCCTTTGGGCTACAGCAAGTGCAGTATTCATCTATACTGATTACTGTTTGTTAATCTGGCACTGCACAGCCATGACAAATTGACTGCCTTAATTTTTCCCACGCTCCTTTTCTGTTTCAATCTAAGTCAGATCATCCTTAAGTTATCTTGTAATTCCCCATCCAACCATTTGATAATCCATCAGAAATCAAATCTCTAGTAGCTCTGGGACCAAAAAAAACGGCATACCTGAGAAACACATCAGGATATCTATCCACGCTCCTGAGAGTGAATTGATATTATTAATGAATCTGAAAGTTCATCTTCAGAAATGTTCTCCTCTAAGCTCTTGTTATGAGTTTTGAAAAAAGGAATTGGGTAGCTCCTTTTATTTAGGAAAAAAAAAATGTTGTCCCTAAGTTGCTGATGAAATAGCTGGTGAAGTAATCTGATATTTTGTGTTTATTACTGGGAAAATAATCAGTTTGATCAGGCAAAAATAATGCAGAATTATTAAGAACTGAATATAATGTGCTGTGTGAGTTAACTTCATATTTCTCATGTTGAGACTGAAATTTAACTCAGGTGAATTGGCACAATGATTCTTGTATGTATTTCATTTAGAAGATTTGGTTGATGGAAGAATTATTAGAAGAGTTCTTATATTCACAAGGGGAAAAAGCTTTAAACTAAAAGAGGGGAGATTTAGGTTAGACATTTGGGGGAAATTTTTCACTCAGAGTGGTGCAGCACTGGCACAGCTGCCCAGAGAGGCTGTGGGTGCCCCATCCCTGGAGCTGCTTAAGGGCAGGTTGGATGGGGCCCTGAGCAGCCTGAGCTGGTGGGGGGCAGCCCTGTCCATGGCTGGTGGGTTGGAACTCAGTAATCTTTGAGGTCCCCTCAAACCGAAGCCATTCTGTGATTCACTATAAACTTGTCATTCTCCCTAGGATGGAGGTATCTTGCACTTTATATAATGTTCTTTCTTTAGCATCAGCTTAAAAATATTCATCTACATGTGTGGCGTTTCTAGATTGTGCCTCCTTTATCCAGCTTTAAACACAGTTTTCGTGGGAGTGGTTTGTAGTCTATAAATCCATCCGAATACCCATTGGTCCTAACCTGATTGCCTCCAGATTATTAACGTGGTTAGTTGAATTGGTCTGCTATACCTAATGAGCTACATAGTTCTTGTTCCTGAGCAAGTGGTTTGTAAAGCTTTCAATGTATTGTATTGTGAAGAGTTTACAATGTTATTTTTTTGTTTCAATAGGATCGAAAACTTCTTGCCACAGCTCAGCAGATGCTCCAAGACAGCAAGACAAAAATAGAAGTTATAAGGATGCAGATTCTTCAGGCAGTTCAGACCAATGAATTGGCTTTTGATAATGGTGATGGACTTATGTTATTAATGTCAGAATACCACATAGATATGTACCCATATGCACGCAGAGCTAAATATCTAAAACAAAGGTTAGACAAACTTGCATAAACTGAAAAGAGCCAAGTACCTTGGAGCTTATCAAAGAGAAATACAGGCTCTCTCCATCGTCTTGTTCATTTCTTATCAAGTCCACTCTTGCTTTGTAGACTTCATTCTCTGTACGTGTTTTCTCTGTTTTGACAATAACTAGTACTTCAGAGAAAACTCTTTTTAGGATAGTGAAAAGTATAAAGAAAAGATCTGATGTACCTATAAAGCCTGTTTGGCATCCTTGAGTAGATTGACCTAATTATTACTAGTGAGAACAGAGATGTAGGGAAACTTTTATTATATTAGCCTTTAGGCTTGACTGGGAAATAGTCCAAAAATCAGTACTTTTAAAAAAGAGATGCAATTTGAAACACAGACAGCATGCAAAAGTAGTTTTAAAATTGCACAACCCCTGGACTTTAATAGCCATGAGTGTACTAAAAGTTGTGGGCATATTGGTACATCTCTAAGTTTTAAGCTTCATTTGTATGTATCTCACAGAGTACCGAAATTGTAAGATAATGCTCCTAATTGGGGCCTCAGTATACTGTAGGTACTGTTTGTTTTGTGGAGTTGGTTTGTTTTACAGTTATAATGCTTCTGGCTTTCAACACCCCATCTTATCACATGGATTGTGTGTGTTGTTTGTTCCACAGAAAAACAAAGAAATCCATAAAATGTATAGTCTGCTTTCTAGCTTAGACTTACAAGAAGGCATGAGCAGGATAAAAAGTGTGCATCTGTGAAAGCACATATTGTTTTTTCTATAAGTAGGTATTAAAAAGCTAGAAAGGGCTTTCAAAGGCCTGTTTATGTTCCTACTACTCCTAGAGCTGAAAACACTGAGAAATATATCTAAGAAACTTTTTCTGTTCAGGAAATCTTAACATTGTAAGAGGTGGATGTTAAAAGCTGTTAACGCAAACTGTTTGGGGAAGGCATTATATGAGACCTCTTACATTCCCCATACTCGCACAACCAGATAACCTGGGATTTAGTATGAAGCAAGAGAATTCTCAGAAGCTGATCAGGGATATATATCAGGGATATATAGCTAGAAAACAGTTTGAAAGATAAACCCTCAGAATGTGATTCAGAAGCGTGCAACTCTCAGAACTTCTTTCTGCCAGCTGCTGATGTTTGGGAGATTTGGCTTTCTATGAAGCTCTTTTATCCCTAATGACGTCTTTTATTTCTTGCACCTTCTAACAATCACTGCCCCACAAGTAGTACTACCTGTGTACTGCAGTGAGGCTGTGATGACTACTTTCATTCTTCAAAAGAGAATTAAAATTTTTTTGAATTAGAATTTCACTGTTACTTTTATGACATGCATAAAGCTTTTCTTTGGTCTACTGAAGCTGAATTTTTTTCCCCCTCTGTGTGCATTGGGGTGGGTTTGATATATAAAGGTGTTAAGAAAGGGTGTGGTTTTCAGTGACGTTTGTTTATATTTCTTTGCAGCAAAACCTGTGATAAGCCCTCTTGAACTCCGAATGGAAGAACTACGGCATCATTTTAGGATAGAATATGCTGTTGCAGAAGGTGCAAAGAATGTGATGAAATTACTTGGATCTGGGAAGGTTACCGACAGAAAGGCACTTTCAGAAGTAATTTATCATTACAATTTCTGAAACTTTACTTTAAATGTTCTTTCAAGGGGAAAAAAAACATCAAATATTGTATTTGTTTTTGTATTTTAAAAAGGCACAAGCAAGATTTAATGAATCAAGCCAGAAGTTGGACCTGTTAAAGTATTCACTGGAACAGAGATTGAATGAACTTCCTAAAAACCATCCCAAAAGTAGTATTATTATAGAGGAGCTTTCATTGGTCTCTTCACCCACATTAAGTCCTCGTCAAAGTGTAATATCTACTCAGAACCAATACAGTACACTGTCCAAACCAGCAGCTTTAACAGGTACGCTTTATGGAGTTCTTTTATTTTCACTACATGGTATAAAACTGGTCTTTAGTGTTAACTTTGCCTTTCTGGAAATCTTTCATTGTTGGTTGTGTGGTTTGGTCTGGTTTTTTTGTTTGTTTGTTTTTAGACAAAGGCATTTAAAGTCAATAATGCAACGTCTGTGATTTATTTGTTCACCATTTTATAATCCTGCTGAAAAAAAAAAGTGAAGTTCTGGCCTTAAGTTAGGTCACTGGGGAACAATATTATGAGCGTTAACTGCTTTTCACCTTCAGATTATCGAGCAGTTTTAAAGGTGGGCAAGTGCTATTATCCCCATTTTACAGATGGGGAAACTGAGGTGCAGAAGGGTTAAGTGGCTTCCCCTGGTCATACAACAAGTATGGCAGAGCTGGAAATAGGCACCCAGATTTCCTCCCAATCCCTGTTTTGCTCACTGGACTACAGTGGCTTCCCAGAAGGTGAGATTTATGTTACTAGAAACTTACTTATTTCTAAACCAAAGAGGGAGATCCTAACAAAAATGCACAGAGCTATCAAAGCCCCTATTAATGGATAGACTTAGCCTACTTTGAGGGAACATACTTATAAGCTTTATGCAATTTCTCAAAGTTGGGTTCGCCTGAAATTATTGTCCTTCATTAGAAGTAAACTTTTCAAACAGATGAGCCAGACTTTTAACAGAACTTCTAAGTGTTTTCCTGAAGTATTTTGCTCTTAAAGCAAATAAAAATTTTGAACACTTGAAGATATGTTGCTTTACTAAATATATTTATTAAGTGGCCACAAATGAATTGCTACTACAGAGTTTGGTTTGTTTCCTAAACAGTTCTATAAGTAACTATTAAACCAACTATCAACAGAGGAAAAAGTTTTACAATCTCTAACTTGAAGGTTACTCTCTTCAAGTGTGTATAACTGATGCCAGAATTTAGTTTTCAAGTAGGGTTCTATTTTAAAAGAAGGAGGAGGAACTCTTCTGCCAAGCTGCAGCAATAATGGACAAGACTACTTGCCCTACATTTTGTTACCAAAAGTAACCGAGGGTAAAAAGCATCAGAACCTTGGACAACTGTGAGCCCTTGTGAGGACGCTGAGAGGAGAGATTGTATTTGACAAAAAAGTTCCCCCTCAAATGATCTGTGATGTGCATGGCACATCATGCCTTTTTTTACAACAGCCTTTTTTAGTCTTTTTGTAAAAGATAATCATGGGTCATATACATTGCAGTGACTAACTCCTCTCTGAACACAACCAATAGGTACATATTAAGGTATATACTGGTACTTTCTAATAGGAATTATCAAAACAGAGCTACATCCTTGTAGAGCTCTTAATTTGTCACTTTCATATTAACTACACAGAACCTTTATATTGAACTAGATTTAGCAGTGTCTTTGTATTTTGCCTCTAACACTTTGTGAAATATAGATGGATGCTACTGTCATACTATTTTAAACGCTCCAATGGGACTTTCTTGTATGTCTCTCATTCTACAAGATTATGATCTTTCTGCATATTAATTCATTGGGTTTTTTTTCTAAACAGTTTTGGAATGAAGTATTGTTTTATTTTTTAAACTGTCTGGGGAGCCAACAGAATCCTTCTGTGTATACCGTTATGCTGTTCTCAGAAACACAAGCTGTCACTTACGATTGTTAGATCCTTACAAGATGGAATATGATCTCAGATTGGTCTGTCAGAGTCTGTTTTGTGGGCTATAATATTGCCAGGCCACGTGTAGGTTTGGTCTGATTTAGCTGTCTGTTACAAAAGTGTATATTTAAGTTTTGCAGTTCTGTATACATAGAAGCTATGCTACCCTAAGAGCTAAGAGTCACCCTAAGAGGTGACTACATGGTTTTGAACTAATTTCACCACTTTTAATAGTCAATTTCATCACTGTTAGTTGTGTCATAGCTGTACAGATGCTATCTTTACAGGATACGGCAAGCCATCCGTTATGTTCAGATGCTGCTGTGCTGCTGGAGGAAGCTCTTTCAAATTAAAACCACAGCCTCTTCCTCAGTTGGTTGAAGATGTTGAAGAATAGCTTCTCAGCTGTCTCAGCTTTCTTAAGTCCCAATTCAGTAAAGTTCTAACAATTCAATGATTGTAAATTATCTACTAACTCAAACGGGACTTAAGCAGCCAGCAGGCAAATTTCATTTCTTGTTTTATTTTAAACATGAAGTCTCAACAGTCAGTGTGTTCATGTTAATTATCTAAGCAATCTATTCCAGTATTGCTTGCTTATTATCCAATATTACTTGGTTATGTAAAACTCAAGGAAAACTGATAGTGTCCCATGAGCAATGTTAAATTGGTCACTTTAGAAAGTGCTTCATCTTAGAACTTGAACCCGAGTCAGTTAGATTCTTAACAGAAGACAGGTTTTTCTGAGGCTAAATTATAGAACAAAAACTGGTTTTGTGGCATTGTGGTGAACTGTCGCTTCCTTCTAGAAGGCTGACTCTCACATACTTCACTTTTTTTTAATGCTTACTTTCAGGTTTGTCTATCTTAAATCCATTGCTTGTTTTTTATCTGATCTCTATTATACCCAGCACGGTTTCCAATATGAGCTATTGCCATAATATCAATCATTAGTCATTCACTTGGCACATTTGAGCACAGAAATTTTTGACAACTAGTTGTTTGTCTTGTTCTAGGTACCCTGGAAGTTAGGCTAATGGGCTGCCAAGACATCTTAGAAAATGTCCCTGGTCGATCGAAAGCCACATCAGTTACTCTACCTGGTTGGAGTCCAAATGAAGTCAGAACAACTTTCATGGGCAGAACCACTAAAGCTAAAGCTGGGATTAGTAAAAACCTCCTGAAAACTGATGACTTGTCCAGTTCAGTATACTTTCTACTTTTATGCTTATCTTTTATTTACATTTTAATATGCATGCTGTGTTTTGTAATTAGAAATACTAAATTGACTTGAGGCTGTAAAATTAGCTGTTCCTTCAGCTGTCAAGTTGTTATGGATTTAAAAATAGAAATAAAAAAGCCTGCACTATTATGACCGTAAGAACCAATTAAATATGAGAGCTCTTTTTAAGGGAAACTTACTGAAGACCTCTTTGTTTGTGGAAAATCCTCTTATAGTTCTAAGCTGAGTTTGTGTACTTTACTTACAGATGAAGTCTGTGCTGTACTGAAGCTGGATAACACTGTGGTTGGTCAGACTAGCTGGAAACCTATTTCCAATCAGTCGTGGGATCAGAAATTTACACTGGAACTTGACAGGGTAAAGATGCAGTCTTACTTCATTGACATGTATAGTTAATTATGTAGATTAAAATCATGTTGCTTTATATATTATTTATTTATTTATTTATTATTGTTGTGGTTAAGTTCAAATTATACATACACAAGTATTCTTGTCCCTAACAGAAAGAGTAACCTGGAGATAAGCTGATTTGGTGGGTTGCCATTCTACAACTTTTATCTTTTCTCGCTTACAAGGAGATGTAATGTCTTTTCCAAGGCCTAACACTTACTGTCTTTTTAGCCTCTAACAAAGGTGCTGAGATCAGCTTTTTATTTATAAGGAAACTATATCAAATACAGTTCAGATATTTTGGCAAACCTATATCATAGAATTTTTACAGTGCTTATCCATAATTATTACATGTTCTCAGGTGAAGCAGATCAGTTCTTATTTTTCAATCAGTGTAAAGTAGGCTAAAAATTAAGCCTTGTTTTAGAAACCTTAAAAAAAAAAAAAAAACCTAAACTGATGCATAGACATAATTAGAAAAAATGAATAAAAACAGGAAAAAACCCACCCCTACCTTCCTGGTTTTACTGACCAGTATTTCACTCTCACCACCCCACCTGTCTAAGCCAAGCCAAATCCCTTCCACAGTGAAGAAAGGATGCAAATTTAGACTTGCAGCTAGAGAAATCAAGGTTCCCAGCAGGAGTACAGAACAAAACTAGCAGTTATAGTCTGTAACTTTTTGTGTATTATTTTCAGATGGCTTTTAAGTGGCTTTTTGGTGCCAGACAAGAATCTTGCTTCTTGCTGGGTGTGGCCACCTATCATCCCCCTGTATTTCAGACCCGTGTTCTCAACCCTGTGATGTTTTTCTGTTGCTTCCTCTTAACTTCTTTTTCCTTGAAAACCCATACGTATCAGATAAAGAGGGTGAGCTGATGCACCATGATGGAATTAAGTTATGCCATCTGAAAACAGTACCACACAATGCTGACGCTGTATGGTGCGCTGCAGTTTGTAGCAAGTTTTGTTCAGAGCTTATAAGATGCCTTAAGAATGTATAATCCCACTGGCAAGATAGAGGCAGTTCCCTTCACGACCATGTTACAAAAAACTGCATGTATTTCTAGAAATGGAGTATAAAGTCTTGAGGTACACATCATGAGGTGTACCCAAACGCAAAAGTGTCACTGTACAGCCATGAAATTCAATTGACGCATTCAATACCTGTAATGTAAAACATCAGCAAAGCTGAGCTTTCTAAGAACAGTTAAAAACTTTTTCCCAGAGCTTAAGCTGTGAGGTACTGAACCAGTGCTTTTGTTAGACTGACTGAAAACTGGTGAATTTTTTTTGACTCTTTCCTTCTATTCTTGGCAATTTTACACTTTTTATTTGGATGCTGGAGATCACATTTGAACTCATGCAGAATGATGTATAGTGATCCTAGTGAGAGTTTGCTCACTGTGGCTCACAGCCATAAAAGCTCTGCATCTTGAGCACGAAGCGCTAGATCTTATGGTTATGGAGAGGTAATTCTTGCAGAACAATTACTCCTAAGTAATTTCCTGTGTGTGCTTGCTGTCATAGTCACGTGAATTGGAAATCTCAGTTTATTGGCGTGACTGGAGATCCCTGTGTGCAGTGAAGTTTCTGAGGCTGGAAGATTTCCTGGACAACCAACGGCATGGCATGTGTCTGTATCTTGAGCCCCAGGGCACTCTGTTTGCAGAGGTGAGTGTTGTTCCTTCAAATGCTTGGGCATAGTTGCAAGTATTATCTTGCAGAGTAGATTAACAGATTTTTTTTCTTTAACTTTTAAGGATGCATTTTGTTCTGAAACTTGAATGATAACATACGTTCCTTGAACTGCAGGTCACGTTTTTTAATCCAGTTATTGAAAGAAGACCAAAACTTCAGAGACAGAAGAAAATTTTTTCCAAACAGCAAGGTAATTGTTTAGTACAAACATAAAGCTTTAAAATTATATATATTTGTGATATTTTCATACTGAGATTTAAGGTTTGTCTGTGAATAAAGCTGTCGATAATGAAGTATTTGGCGCCTCACTAGGAAAATTTTTGTTCAGGAGTTCCTTATTATACATTAGCACTTAATATCGAGCGACTGTGAATTGTAAGGAGTGCTTCAAATTGAGTTTGTTCTTCATCAACTAAAAATTGATGAATATGATTATTTTTTAAAAGTTACAGATAATATATGCTAATCGGGTAATTACTTGCACCTTCTTTTTTCACAATATCCTCAGGCAAAACATTTCTCAGAGCTCCTCAGATGAATATCAATATAGCCACTTGGGGAAGGCTGGTGAGAAGAGCTATTCCTACAGTGAACCACTCTGGCACCTTCAGCCCTCAAGCACCAGTACCTGCCACAGTGCCAGTGGTTGATGCACGCATTCCTGAACTGGCGCTGCAAGCCAGGTAGGCAGCACCTACAGCTTCTTAATGCTCTTAAGAGAGAGTAAAGTAATAAAATGTTTATGCAAAAAGGTTTGTAAAATGAATTTTCTGCAACACCGAAGACAGACCTTTCAGCATTCTGTTTTGGAAATCTATTTTATAGACAGATGGTACGTAACATCCAGTTTTAAGTTGGTTTTTATTAAACCTTTCTCTGCTGTATGCTGAGAAGTTATTTTATTTTCTTGCCAGTGACTCTCCTGTAGCCAAATTGGACTTTGAGCTGGAGCCTGAGCCTCCACCTGCTCCGCCTCGCGCATCTTCCCTTGGGGAAATATGTGAACCTTCCTCTGAGATGAAGGCTCCTGACATGCCAGCTCAGGCAAGTAAAGTTAAGAATTTCAGGCTGTATGGTTTTATGAGGGCTGTAATGTTAATATCTTTATGATGGGCTTCTTCCTTTACATTTAAGTATTATGCTCCCGTAACTTACACATACAAAACTGTCTAAACAGAATGCTGTGATTATCCACGGTGGCAAACTGTTTCTGTGATTTTTCACGAGGGGGAAAAAAAATGCCTAAAAATCATGGGAGTATTCAGGAAAATGTAGGGGTTTTTTTGTTTTCTTTTTTGTTTTTTTTAAGAAAGAGCAGAATAACTGGAGGAGTAGCTTTCATCATTCTGTTAAAGGCTTGTTTATATGTATTATCTTAAGGTATAAAGTTTTGGCTTAGATAATTCTTGTGTTAAGCATATGGAATTCTTAAGGTAAACATTTCTGTATCTCTTTGCCTTAGCAATCTGTTTTAAATTTTCAAAGTTTTAAAATTTCCAAATGCTGTTTTCTTCACAGGATGATGTATCAACTTTTGATTTTGAGAATGGTAGAAATAGTATTGTTCCAAAACTCCAGCCTGGAATAATCTGTGAGTCTGATGTTCCACATTCAGACATAAAATACACCAACATCCGAGAACCTGAAGATAGAAGGTAAAAATGCTATGGTTTTGGTGTTGAATATGCATAACCTTTATTATAGTCAGCTAACTGAAAAGCGTGTGTTTATTTACATAGAACACAACAAAGATTTCAATTCAGTCTGAAGGACTTCAGATGTTGTGCAGTACTTGGCAGAGGACATTTTGGAAAGGTAAATGTGAAAAGGCTGTATCAGATTTCAAGGCTCTGTGAAAAACTAGATTTAAGTCTTAAGTCATTTATTCTTTGTTTCAGGTGCTGCTGGCAGAGTACAAAAACACAAATGAGATGTTTGCTATTAAAGCCTTAAAGAAAGGAGATATTGTTGCTCGTGATGAAGTAGACAGGTCAGTTTGTAAATATCATGCATGGATTGTCTAAATCAGTTCTGGTTCTTTTCTGCATGCGACACGACTATAAGCTCTACCAAACAGTAACTGCTTTCAGTGAAAGCACAAAACAAATCTCCCTGTTCGGTTGGCTGTTATAGACCTGTAGCCTTTCTTCTGGGGCAAGGAAGAAGCAGGATAGACCAAGAACACTGTTTATTTTAGTGCTTCTCTTACCATGCCTGTATTACTGCTCTGGCTTTAAAGCCAACCCTGTTTTTCATTCAGATTCTCTTGTAATCATCACTTCTAATTGTTTTATAGAATTCCATCACATTCCAAGAGGACAGTGACTATGCTTTCTTTGCTGGCAGAAATACATAAGATGGTATTTCGCAACTTGTAACATTCTATCATAACTCTGTTCTTCATATTTTCCCTTGTGTATACTACGCTCGTGTTGTTAATCTTTGTCCAAGTCAAACGGCAGTTATATCATCAGATATCTCAGTTCAGCACAAGAAGGTGCTTCTACAACTGTTTAATGTCTGTTTATGTTGCAAAAAAATAAATAACTGTATTAAGAATAAGCTGATGATCAACTGCATTAAGGAGAGATAATCAGGAGTGCTCGTAGATAGATATCTACAATATTGTAACTTTTGGCCTACGTATGTTATACATAATTAAAATGGATGCAACATGATGCTACATGATATTGACATGTACTGATTTGGAAGGAAAATGAGCAGGATTCTGTCTTCAGGGACCACTAAGTTGCCTTTTTTCACTTGCGAAAGACCAAATGCATCTCCTTGGATATCCTGGCATCAATTTAATATGTGTGGAAATATCAAAAGCTCTTTCCTAAAGAAAAACATTCTTGTTATCTTACTTGGAGGAATAGAGGGGGGGAAGCATAAGATCTATGTTACAAACCGTTTTCTGAGAGTTGAACTGTGGGTTCAGGATTCAGCTTTAGGTTTTACTGTTTTTTTTTTCTGTTTTTTTTTTCTTCCTATTTGCAGCTTGATGTGTGAAAAGCGAATATTTGAAACTGTGAATAGTGTAAGACATCCCTTCTTGGTGAATCTTTTCGCTTGTTTCCAAACCAAAGATCACGTTTGCTTTGTAATGGAATATGCTGCTGGTGGGGATCTGATGATGCACATTCATACTGATGTCTTCTCTGAACCAAGAGCAGTGTGAGTATCCACCCCTTTCTGTGGCATTAGTGGAAGGGCGTTTTGTTATGTTTCACCGGGCAAGAATGACGGTATTGCCTCATGCCTCTACCTTATATCATTTCAGAAAATACTGCTGAGTTTTTAAAAGGGCAGATACCGATGTTATTTTCAACTAAAAAAACACATATGCAGATTAAGTGTACCATTCTAGGTTGAATGCAAATAATGGCATACAGATATTTCATGTTTATAGTTGGGGTTTTTTTTGGAGAAGATTACATTAAAAAGCTAAATCAGAAGTTAAAATAAGATGGAAGGGAAAAAAAAAAAAAAAGAAGGAATAAGACAAATGAGGAATCCTTCAGTGCCACAATGGCAAACCCTACACAAAACTTACTCTTCAGGCCAAGTAAACATATGTACAGCTTGCAAGTTTGAACACTGTTGGCATTTGAGTTTTAAATTCTGACCCTGTATAAAATGAATCAGTACCAGAAAATGCAAACCATAATTTTCAGAGGATGGCTAATAAAACAGATGCTTTATGATGAACTTCATATTCTGAAAAGCAAGACTCAAATCCATTGAAACCTCAAATTTCAACCTTTTCAACAGATTCTATGCAGCATGCGTTGTTCTTGGACTTCAGTATTTACACGAACACAAAATAGTTTATAGGTAAGTGGTCACTGACACATTTCTGACAGATATATTTCAGTAATTTCAAATATCACTAAAGAAACCTTGTTTTCGAATGTTCATGTAGAGATTTGAAGTTGGATAACTTATTGCTGGACACGGAAGGCTTTGTGAAAATAGCTGACTTTGGTCTTTGCAAAGAAGGTAATGGCTCTTCATTTATTTATATATTTATTTTAGGGAAGTTCCATCAGCCTTCTTTCTTGCTCTTGACTGTTCCTTACTGATAGATGTGTACTTCAGATGTTGATCTGGTCTCATTTGAAGGAAAAATACATCTCAGTACAATTAGGGGAGACAGAAGGAAGTTCTTTAATGGGGATCTTAAGTTGTGAGAAATAGCTGGCAGCTGACTCTTACTTCATCACGTGCTCTAGAACTCTTTTCCTTATTTTAAACTAAAGTTGGCACTGTACAGTGAAATCAAGGTGTAGAGTTAGATATAGAAAAGCTTATACAGAAGCACACTTGGAAGAAGGGCATGGGAGGGAAGAATATGGGAATGTTTACTTAACTCATTAGAGTGAGTTTTCAGGACAGACCCCAGGACCTCATTATCACTTAGCTGAAGTTGCGTTAGAGAGGTTTTGCTTGCTAAAGGAATAATGTGTGGAGTTGCAGAAAACTTGCTTGCTTTTCATTAATTGTAACCTTTCAGGAATGGGATTTGGAGACAGAACAAGCACATTCTGTGGCACACCAGAATTCCTTGCTCCAGAGGTGCTGACAGAAACTTCCTATACAAGAGCTGTAGACTGGTGGGGTCTTGGTGTCCTTATCTATGAGATGCTTGTGGGTGAGGTACGTTCCAGTAAGATACAACGAAGTCATAATAATGTATGTTACAAAATTTAAAATACTGGCCTGTAAAACATTTAATATGCCCTACACACAACAGTTATATTGATATACAGTATGTATAGGCACACCTAGTTTTAGACTGAGCATCTTCAAGATTCATTAAGAAAAAACAGGAACCATTTAACTGATACTAGCTGCTCTTAACACTGCCAAAATTGATTAGTCATGTCATGGGCTTAAGTTAAAAGCTGCTCTGCAAGCAACTGAGTCATAGTCTGTTCAAGACCTTTGAATTTGTTCGGTTTGCTTCTAATTACATCATTATGTCTTAAATCAAATTATGGTAATGACACATTAATATCAGCAAGAAAATGGCACGTTTGGTTTGGGGAGTTCGGTATCTAGCATGCAGGGCAGAGCAGTAACAACTATCCATTTCAGTTACCTCATCTTTTATTGCCAAATTTGGATGCATAATGCTATAGCAGTCTTCTTTTTTCCAGTGTCTGAGTTTGGAAAATCAACTCCTTAACTCCTGTAGCTTGAATGGAAGAAAACCTTAATTCATAGAACTGGGTAGTAGTGAAAGATGATGCCGAAGTTACCAATTATCTGAATTACCCATTCGAACAGAATTGCCCCAGTTCTGTATAAATGAGATGGTACAAAGAAATTATTATTAGGTAGTTACTTAGCATTGCATATGTAGCCTTACCTTCAGGTCTATGTTGTTAGAGTTATCTCCAGAGTAACGTGGTGATGGCTTACATGCTAAAAATGTGGGAGAAAACTATAGATTTGTTCGTCATAGTATTCTTTTTGAAACAAAGGTAGCTCCTTTCAGGTTTTTTAAGGAGGAAAAAAAAAAAAAGGACAAAAAACTTGCAAGGTGTGGTCTGCATCATTCAGGCCGCTCTAAAACATAAGCTATAGCATGGTGAAGATATAAACCAGCCTTTCACGTGTTACTTGTGGGTGGCAGCTGTCCCAGCAAAGAACTAATAAATGCCTTCCACATTCTCTATCTGTCTTGTGTCAAGAGTTCAGAAAAGAGACTAGTTAGTTATAGGTTTTTCTGCTTTTAAAAACACACTTTTAAAGCACAGTCCTTTAGTTTAAAAAAAAAAAAAAAAAAAAAAGGGATAACAACAGATTACTTAGAAGGGATAACAGATTCTCTCTTAGTTACGGAAAAGGATTGTGTATTTCCAGGGAAAGGAGAGTTTCAATTTAGGAAGACCAGCTCCAAGCTGTCAGCTGAAAACGTTGCAATTTTTTCTTCTTTGAACTGCGAGTGATTTTTAAGCCTGTTCAGTAATTGTGGGGTTTATCACTTCGATTATAGTCTCCTTTCCCTGGAGATGATGAAGAAGAAGTGTTTGACAGTATTGTAAACGATGAAGTAAGATATCCACGATTTCTGTCTACAGAAGCCATCTCTATAATGAGACGGGTAAGAAATGAAATAATTAAAAAAATAGCGTTTCCCTCTTGTCCTTTTTCCTCTTCCGTCCTATGGAATTTAATAACTTTCATGAAGAATACTTTTAAGAACCTGTACTCATTCTTTTCTACAACCAAATTTCAGACTTGCTTCATTTATGCTGTGCCATGCCATCACCCAGTTTCATCTTAAAAGAAAACTCAGTGGCATTTCACTTTCTTATACGAGATCAAGCTTTTCTTATTGAAATGTAAAACACTAGAGCTCTATTTTCTCCTAGAACTAAGTTTCATAATCATATCTAACTAGAGAAGTTCAGGTTTCTTCTTCTTACAGAACACTGCTGCATTGACTGACTTGGTAGCTTAATGTAGTCACATGAATATTTTAATTCAAAGACTTCTAACTCCTTTTGGTTCCATTCCAACTGGGGCAGGGAACACCATACACGTGGCACCTACAGAGCCCCACTCTTCTCAGAGAACAGCTGATTTTGTGATTTTTATTAATGTTATTCCATATTGTAATGCCTCTACTTAACTTCAGACTTTTAACTTCTTTAGGTGTCTGAGTTAGAGGCTCATCTCAGTTGACGGAAGAGCAGTTCTTGGAGCTGGTTCAAAGTCTGACACTGAGCACTGTTAGTCGAGCACCCAATTTAGGAGTAGGCAGTAGTGTGTAAGTTAAAGCACGTCTTAGTAAGTACTGTTAATAATTACGTACGATAAAGCAGAAATATTCTGTAGCTCAAAATGAGTGCTTCCCCCCAGGAAGGGGATTGTTTTTCTAGAGTAAGGAAAAACAAATTCTTTTTTAAGGCAGTACCAAAAGAAGGTATGCCACGATGAGGAAAAACAAAGGAAGGAATCTACTGACCACTGAAGTACCCTCATCAGATTTGTTCTCTTCTGAGCCAAGCAAGCAGAAATTTTAGCTTATGTAAGTTCTCTATCCTCGCTATCAGAAAGTACGCTTCTTATTATGCGTGCTGAACACTATCCTCACAAATTACTTCAGGTGCTAAGATTTACAGAGTAAGAGAGGCAAGTCCTCTCAGTACATGTTCAGAGCTGGGCTGCTTGTACAATCTACCTGTGAGATTCAGCTGACACTAGAAGAGAAATGCTGTCTCTTTCTACACAAAGTTTCATCTTTACCTTTCTCTGAGGACCACGAGTTAGGCAATATGAACTTCACCATCCATCCAGTCTCAGTGTTGACTCTTACACGGTAGCACTTATCCCTCCTTCCTCTCACTACCTCTGAATTTTCACACTTAAATCTTTCTTGTTTTGTCAGCTGCTACGAAGAAATCCAGAGCGACGTCTTGGAGCTGGAGAGAAAGATGCTGAGGATGTAAAGAAGCATCATTTCTTCCGGGTGAGTCAAAGTCAGCATTTTTTATAGGGACATGAAGGAATAGAGATGGGAAACTGAACACTAGTTGGTTTATTTTACAGCTAATAGACTGGAATGCTTTACTGGCCAAGAAAGTGAAGCCTCCTTTTGTACCCACCATTAGAGGAAGAGAAGATGTTAGTAATTTTGACGATGAATTTACCTCTGAAGCACCTATCCTCACTCCACCTCGGGAACCAAGGATACTTTCAGAAGAAGAGCAGGAGATGTTCAGAGATTTTGATTACATTGCTGATTGGTGTTAACTTCTAGACACTGTGAAATCCTAGCTGACTGGCTCACAAGAATGCCTCTCTCAGAAGAATACCGCCCCTCCAATTGCTCTCTGTGCCACCTGTAGCTTCTGTTTTGTTTTGGTTGGTTTTTGTTGTTTTTTTTTTTTTTAATTCATGTGAAGATCCTTTTTAAGTACTGTTTTTACACTCTTGTGAAGAGTGGCCTCTTTGTATATTGTTTTTTATCTGAGCACTGGAAAGCAGTTCTATGGAGTTCTTAAGCTGAGTGGGTGAATCCAGGCTGTACTGAGCTTGCCACACGTGGGCACACTTGGATCTGTACTGTTTCTCTCACTCTTCCACAGCAGATAACATTTTTTCAAGTATCTGCCTTAGGTGGGAAAAGCAGACTTCGAGCTAGTAATCACGTAATGCTACTCAGCCACACGAAATAGAAGTTTGTGATACTGATGACACTCACACAGAACATGGTTCTAGATGGAGAAGGCAAACTATTTCAGTTAAATGTCTTGTGCGGTCTGTAAAACTACACATTTCTATGTACACCTTCCTCTTGTGTTCTTAAAATAACGGTGTTGAGAACAGATAATGCCTTGTTTTATAAATTTTCTATGGTATTTATTAGGAAAAATGTTAAACGCCTTGCCTTTCAGATAACAACAGCGTAAGTGCTTCCATGAAAAATAAAAATCCCGAAAAACCCAGGAAGTTTACAAAGCCACTTGCCAAACAGTTTTGCCTTCAAGCTTTCTAAGCATGGCTTAAAACTCTGGTTGAAACAAAGAATGTAACAAGGATGTTGCTCAGTCTAACCACAAAGAGCAAAGCATATGCGTTTCCTAAGCCCAACCACTTCTATACTCAAACTCATGCCTTTTCCACTCACTGAGTGGAAGACAAGTTAACCATTCTGTATTTAACCACCTAGATCATCCTGCATCTGCTGTACAATATCGTATCACCATTAGGAAACATAAGGATTTGCAATGTATACATGCTGTGAACATGTATATTTGGAAGTTGTAACGTATTCTTATGTCCAGGCAAGTAATTTAATTATACCACTTCATTGATTTTGCACAGTGGCCGTGTGAACAACATCAAACTTTGAGTGAAAAAATATTTGTATGGGCCGCTGAACTCCAGAACTTAGATTGGCAGTTAGCAAGAGTAAAAGCAATATGTTGTAACAGAATGTATAAATATTTTTGATTTAAAAAAAAAAAAGAAACTGTATATTTTATAAACCTCCTAACACTAAAAGCTGTACCTCAAAAGTTGAACAATAATTTAGACCTGACACTGTGTACTCGTAAACCAAGACCTGTTGTGGTACCTGGTGTTCTGCAGGCAAACATGAATTCGTAGAAAATAAATTTCCAATGTCACCCTTTGTTCTAGCGCCATTTAGAAGTTGTGTATTCAATCTCACAGGTGTATCCTGGCCAAGAGTTTGCTGTTGGTGGGCTAAGATAGGGAGAATCAGCACTGAAATGAATTAATAACATATAATTGTAATCATGCAAAGATGAAACCACTGGACACTGAGGTGGTGGCTTAAAATCACAATGCTGGACAGACCTGCAGGGTCAGGCAGAGGAAAGGCGATGGGGAATAACGGTTAATTGTTCTGAACTGGGCTTCCTCCACCCCAGGAAGCAGGAAGGGCATCTTTACCAACTCAACAAATCATGTTAGGAGGAGAGAATGAACTTTTCAGCAGTTTGAAGCAAATTACGTTCCTGTATCTAGCTGAAACAAAATACTTTTGAGGTACAGTCAGCTTACCCCCTTGGTTCCCAAATATATATATGAGCATCTAACAGGGTGCTTAACAATTATGAAAGTATCCTGAAAAATACCTTTTGTAACTACATCTTGTACAGAAATCTCTTTTTTAATCTAAGTACATCTCTTAAAAAATAGAGGGCAGGGTATGTTCACCCAGTTAAGCTGAAAGAAAGCACTAATTTTATCTCTGTAGTTTTTAAATATTTTTAGGCAGATTAAGATTTTAAACCCTAGATTGTAAATATATTTTGCTATACTTTATCTGTATGTGGCTGCTCAAGCACTTTGTAAGGAAATTAGGATATTTTAGAATGGTACACTATGCATTAAAATGAAATGTGCCTTTAACAATGTCATTTTAAGTGTTTTGCAGTCATTAATATCACAAATTAAAGTTTTAAATAGAGTAATTTGTAAATTGTGTCCCAAACATGATTTTGCTGTTTCTTGAAGTGATGCCATGTTTTTCCCACGGGTTACTTCAGAAAAGAACTTGCAAACAGGAGGCGACCTACAGAAAACCAGTCTCTTAGTGGCAGTTCAGTGCACTCCCATTTTTCCCCTCAGGTCCAAATAAATAATCAACTCTGAACATACCTTCTTTCAAATTAAGGTAGTCTTGTCACATCGGGATGAGCAATCCTTCCAAAGGGAGCAGGAAAAGATCACATGCATTATTAGCTGGCCAGCTTGGCTCTGCATTATCCCCTCACAAGCTTCTTTTGAAGACAGGGGAAGGCAGCATTCCCTCCCTCCTGGGTATTTCTTCATGACTGCCTTTTTTCCCCCCATTATGTAGGGCAGCTCTGTAAACAAACAAAAACCTGCACATAACCAAGAGTAAACCTGTTCTATTAACAGGAATGAAAAGCTTTCTTTTCTGAGTACGCTTAGAAAATGTATCTTTACTCACCACTCTTAAGAACGAGCTGAAATTTCACAAGGCTATTGCCTAGAGCCACCTTACTTGAATGCTTAACTAAGCAGACATTCCAGAAAGGGCTAGATCCAAACGAAAATACAGTTTTAAATATCTAGTCTAAATTGCAGTGAAATAGGAAGCACCTAAAGATATTATGCCACATCCTTTGCTGTCTTGTCCCAGCCGTCTCACCGCAGAGACAGCTCCCAGCAACACCATAGGCTTCTCAGCAGGGACCCGAGCACCCACCAACACCCCAAACTGCAGCCACCCTCCTTGCTCCGCTTGGGCTCTGCTCAGCATCCAGGGGGCACTCAGCTACCAGGCTGGAAGCCCAGGGTCAGAGCCCTCTCCCCCTGTGAATGCTCCCCAACCAGGCTGCTGAGGTGTCACGCCTCTTCACTACACGCAGACTTTTCTTTGGAAACCAGCAGTACTGCCATCGTTCCCTTCGTGCCATGGTATCATGGCTCATCCTGCAATTCACCCCACTATCCCCTTCACTTGGTACTTCTATTTAGTAAACAGAGAAAGCAGTCTCTTGCCAGCTGCAGCGATGGCAGTGAGCTGCACCTCACTCAGTGCTCAGATTGTCCAAGAATATGCTCTGTCTGCTGTTTTTAGAAAGCAGTTACTTGAGCTTCCACGTTGCTGCTACAGCTTGCAGTTCCTGGTGGAAGACAGTCTGACCTTGCCCTGTTGTTAACAGCAAAGGGAAGACAGTTGAGCAAATGTGCCTGTTCTCTGTCAGGTCACTGCATGCAGCCAGCAGGCTCCCATGCTGCACCTCAGCCTGAGAAGACCACTGAGCTACTAGGGCAGGTTCTTCTCCAAGTTACACCACAACCAGGCTCAAGACTCAGGAGAAAATTCCTTACAGAGAGCATCTCTTCAAAGTGCCAGCATCATCTTCATGCCTGTACTAACACTTCAGTTTACAGCAACTGTATGAGCCCCACTTCAAAGGCAAGAAACTTCTGACTTAAAACACAAGGATGACGGCCACCTAGGAAGCGCGGTAGCTTGCCAGGTGTGTATACATAAGTTTAAACTCATACAGTTATTTCTTGTGGCTTTAAGTAGACTTAGGATGCCACCAGACATTTAGAGACTGCTTTTCCAAGGAGCCAGAGCGTCACTTAACCTGGAGGACAGGGGCAATCACAAGGGCTACAAGAGTGCAGCAGAGCTGCAAGAGGCTCGAGCTTATTTACAGGACAAAAACTTTTGTCTCCTTCAAGTCACACCTATCGCTGCACAGAGAACTGCTGCTGCACCATGCACACTGCTGAGACATGCTCCAGCCAGAAACACACAAAGCTCACTGCTGAAGGAAAAGCTTCTGTGAGAAAAGCAAAGCCCTTCATAGATCAGCACACTGAAGCATCAGTAACTGCACAAAAATGAATTCAAAGTTGCAGGATTTTTTTCCCTGGAATGCTTTACAAACACCAGACAATTTAAACCAGAAGTAACCACTTTTCAGAATACACTGCCCCTTCAAAAGCACATTCGGTGTTGCACCACTTCAACCTGCACAGTCTATATGATACCATCTCTACATCGGAGGCCTACACGAACTACCTGCAGAACTGCAGGGAGAGGCAGGGCCCAGCCAGGACAGCACACCTCTGCCTCTCTACACCGCAGAGCTTTGTAATGTTTCTTTTAAATCTCACTCCACACAGCTTTTGGTGCATGTAAAAAATTCAAACTGCACACACTCCCCACTCACATGTCAAGTGCTTATTCCCAATGCTTGAAAGCATTTGAAATAGGAGCATTCCTTTCTAAACTGCACATAGTAGTTTTAACATACTGACACAT
The DNA here is from genome assembly GCF_016699485.2 of Gallus gallus. Classification (NCBI taxonomy): domain Eukaryota; kingdom Metazoa; phylum Chordata; class Aves; order Galliformes; family Phasianidae; genus Gallus; species Gallus gallus. The sequence continues at coordinate 14,902,023 of NC_052539.1, read as the reverse complement.
GCTGAAAAGTACCCCTGCTGTATATTTCCACCTCTGCGTTTCCAAACTGTAACACTAAGGTACAACCCCATCCATTCAAAGCATCGTGCCCGCTCCCAAAGGAGGTAGCCTAAGTAGCTCTAAGTAAGATGGGGAAGGCCTACGTAACAGAGGTAGCTGTAACCAAGTTTAAGGAAATATGTGACATGAGAACACAATCCCCCCCAACTACCAAGAACACCTTTCCCATCTGTAGCAGAATCATTTTTCATGACTGCAACCAACAGCTTCAGTGATGTAAAAGAACTGTATAGCCTTTGTTATTTGTTCACAGTAAAAACCTTAAGCTGCCACATTTCAATAGTCTAGAGTGGCAGAATAGGATTAAAACAAAACCACCAAGAAAACAGCGAGGGCTATTAAACATCAGTGCTGTTAGCACCAGACACAAAGCCCTCCTTCTGGATGGCTTAGGACCAGATGCATAGCAAGCTGACCTCTACAGCTGTTCATTTGGGTAATTAAAATGAATTTGCACCTGTGATGCAAAATTAACTCGGGAACCAGAAGACTCCCAGTTAAGCACATTTGTTGCTTTACACACAAAGAAACACTGTCAAAACACAGCTACTTTTCAAAACTATTATAGTTTGAGAAGGGCTGAACAACTTCTGCCCTTCACTTCTTAGCAGCTGGTGCACCATTTCACGAGTTCAGAGTGAACCACCGGCCAGCCAGACTGCACGCTGGAAAGAACATTTCACAGCAATATCAGGATGATTTTTTTTAACCTTCCTTTGTACAGAATCAAACATCACGCAGTTGTCAGGAATTCAGTTCAAGCCTTTATCTTTGGCTGCTTTGTCATTACGTAAAATTCAGAGAAGCAAAGCACGGAGACATCAACAAAAATGAAGGAGGGGCTGTGCCAAGGGCATGGCTGATCTTTTCAAAGCAGGTCTGGAGATCTGTAGCAACAGTTGCACAAATATTCAAACCGCTTTCCACCAAAAGTTTGCATTCTGGCTCAAGTCTTCCCTATTGCAAATTGCAGCTAACCGCGTATATTAACGCCACACTAAAGATTAAGTTTTGAAGATTAAAAATTGTCACGGAGGGGAGCCTTGTGACAAAACCTCAGCATAAGGCTAACTCCACCATTCCACGGATTGCATTCCAGTTCTCCATTTGTGGAAAAGTATGTGTGTGTCAAATGGTAGTGATACCCACAAGATCGTAAGTGTTTTTGGAAAAGTTTATTTGGGAATTACATAGTATTTTCAGTTTTCCAAAATACATTTTACTAGATCCCTACAAAAGAAATCTGAATAAGTACAATAATATGAAATTAAGTTTGTTGCAACAGTCATTAAATATTTACTTCCACTAATATATACATACAAAATGCCACACAATTAGCTTGTTTACCCTTGGAATGTGTGCTGCATTCCAGCAGTTATGCTCAAATATCCATATCCTCCAGTTCCACAACATGAAGACTCAATATTAACACTTTGTACATCCTTTATTATAGACAAAAACCTTTTTTTTTTTTTGTTAATAGAGATTAATTAACCTTCAGCAACTTCACAGCTGTGGTAGCTTGTCTACTGGAGTATCGAACTTGAAATCTGCTGGGAAGAGATCAGGAGCTCGAGGATAGATGAGCCTGTATGATTGTCTGATGGTAACATCAGCCACACCAGCAATATCACCAATTTCTAAGACAAAAAGCAGACAAATGAATAACGTTTTTTAATTTTTGCCATTCTTACTGAGTAAAACAGCATATCCTTGTTTGGTCTCTGCTGCGTGCCATTGGAACAGCAGCTTCCAAGTCTACAGAAAACGTGAGTTCTCTTTTAAGCAGTAAGATGTTAAAGAAAGTTTTACCTTTTTGTGTCCTTTTCTCTGCAGAAGCTTGTGATGCCATATAAATAGCTGCAGCTGCTACAGAAATAGGGCTTCTCCCAGGAACCAAATCTAATTCCACAGCTTTACGGGCAATGTGTGTTGCTGCCATTTGTACTTGTTTGGGAAGACCCAGATTTGAACAGAATCTTGACATGAAGTCTCCAGTTGTAATCAGATCAACACTGGTTTCGAGAGCTTTCAGAATAAGTTTAAAACACCGACCTATTTCCTTCTTTGAAATCCTGGACACTGCACATATTTCTAAACAAAGAGGAAAAAATAAACTTCACATTTGACAGTATTTTCTGCCTGAAAATATCTGAATTTGATTATATGTAGGTGAACGCCACAAAGCAGGCCAATGTGATGAAGGCTACTACACCACAAGCTTTGCACATTAATGAAACTTCAAAATCAAATATTTAAGTCAGTTCAAATTCTCACAAGAAGCTAAAAAGCACAGATTACATAATAAGGGAGATCTGATACTCTCAGTCAAAGTTGTCTCCTCATCAGGGAAAAGGCGCACATAATTACTGCAGAGCTGTTGGCTCAAATGCAGTTCCAAGAGTCCCTATTTTCATAACATCAAGCAGCATCTTAAATCTCACCAGCACTCAGAAAGAATCTCAAATGCCAATTTTTAAATGTATTATCACCAAGAATCCCATGCCCAAAAGCCTACTCACATTATGAGTGTAGCAAATTTTGTCTAGACTCCACCTCCCATCCCCAGGCCCAAGCAAGGTGGGCTTTAGCTGCAAACAACCAATTTGGCAAAGTCCAGACATTTGAAAACTAACATCCTATAATAACAATAACTAGACACTCGATAGCAGAATTGAATGTGTACCACTGAAAGCTTACCTTTAAATGTTCTTGGAACACCTTCTTGCCTACAGGCTATGTAGAGACAAGCAGAAGCTATAGCATCATTGCTCCTTCCCTTGAGGCTCTTCTGCTCATACACTTGCTTGAATAAATTATTTGTTCGATCCTTCAAAGCAAGACGACTAAATTTAATTAACTCTAGGCCATTTAATTAGCAGCAATATCAAAAATTCATGTGCCCATTATATTATGCTAACTCAGTCAATGCCAGAACAATTTAAGACAGAGACATGAACTTACAACTATATTTCTAGGGAGGTTGATTCTGTCTGCCATGTTTGTAATTTCTTTAAAGGCGTTCATCATTGCACGATCAGAGCTACTCATCGTTCTGCGATTTTGGTACTTGGAATTCCCAAATTCATCAAAACTTGCTGCACCTGTGCCCTGAAAATATAGAGATATATATAGTCAATAAAACACAGTCAACTTTTTCCTCATTTCAAGAGCAAACATATTCCAGCTTTATAAATCCTAATTCAAGGCAACAGATTGGAACAACTGTGCAAGTACATGTGACTGAAGTAAATCATACAACCGAGCCTTGTCCCAAACATCATGCTCTATATTCTGCACAAGTCTTAAAACATTAACTGATTTCCAAGGACCACTGATTACATGACAACGAAAGATGAATAGCACGTAGCTAACATGTGTCTGTCAATATGCCTAATACCAATGTTCAGGTCCAAGTTTATGTTTTATGTACATCAATTAGTCTACATCTGCATCACAGCAGATATAGCCAATTCAAAACAAATTTATGGCTAACTGGAAACCAACTGTTACACAGTAACTCAAAATGGAAGTAAAAGTATAGGCAAAGAGAATATCCAAACCAATGACCATTTCAAAACTAATTTGATGCTTTGCCTGCTAGCAGCAGCAAGCATTAGCTGTTGCAAGATGTAAAAATCCATATATTCTGCCTTTACAATAAATCCAAGGTCCTCTTAAAGGAAAATCTTGAAGTCCTCATGATGAAGTCATATCCACTTCATAATCTGATGGCTACCTCTGTTGTTGAGAGCCACACTCCTGGTGTGCACGCTTTGATACTGCTGTGGAAACATAAGACCCTGGCACACAAACCCCTCTCACAGATTTCCCCATAGGCTGGCCTATGACAGACACTAGATCCCAAGACTGTTCTTGGCTTTTTTCCTACTCCTTCCAGCACTGCTCCAGTGAAAGAACCACCTAGAAACAACCCTGGCACCAACACAGCAGAGGGCGCACTGAACGAAATCCTAGTGACTTGACTGGATGAATCCCTCCAACTACCCAAAGGTTGCCATTGAGTCTTAAAGGGAAACAAAGAGCAAGAAAGCACAAAAGACTTCAGGCCTCAAAGAGCTTTACAAACATACCTTCAGCAAGACTTCCCTTTTAGAAACTATTCCAGAACAACATTCCTTGCCTGAGACGTACACGTCTCAGGTCAAAAGGCTCTTTCCTGGTCATCACTCATATCCCTGCTGCCTGCGATGTTCCCTGCAGCATTCATGCGTACCATAACTTCCTGCACTAGCGCTGTGCACAAATACTTAGAGGAACGGTATTTCCTTCAAATCTTGTAGCTGCCAGAGAAGTGACCACAAGGGCCCATCATTTTTGGCAGCAGGTTCCCAGACCCTGTGCTCAGACGTCACATTAAGTGTCCCTTCTTTTCCAGGAAACACTGCTCTGTTCTGAGGCCATCAAGCATTCCCCTTCACCACAGGGATTTTACTTTCCCTGGTCCATTATACACAGCACCTGAAAGATTTATTTAACTGTTCTGTAATTTTCTCCTATATCTCCTTGTAATGGGCACTTTCTTGCCCATTACTTTTTCCTTTGAATGTCTGCTTACATACGTCCAACTACCAACACAGCTATACACAAGTACTATTAGTCAGAGGATTTCACGCTGCCGGCACCTTCCAAGAGCAACCCCAATATACAATAGCTCACAACTATAAAAGGGTTAAACCACAGCAGTTCTCCTGCATTTACTATTTAAACGCATCATCTACTTTCCTTCCAGATCATTCAATTGACGGACAATGCTTTGTTGGCTTCAGTTCTTCACAACCATGTTAGGAAATACCTTTCTCTGCATGGAAAAAAAAACAGAAGCCCTGTAGTTTTAACTGAAATCTAATTGGTTTTAAGAACTTCGTATCTTTTGGCTGTTGCCTTCATGAGTTACCTATTTGTAATCTTTAGCGCTTCAGCAAGAAGCACGTCGAACTCAGATGTTTCACCTTTTTGGCTTTCAAAGACAGGAAAAAACATGATGTATTTCTTTATATCCCTGTCCTGAAAACTGATTCAAAGATAGCTAGAGTCAAAATACACAGTGCAGTAAACAGCAGTGATCTCTGGAGGGACTTAATGGAGGGTAGGTGTTGGCTTCCAATGGTTTGCACCCTGGTATACCCTCCCCCTTAAGAGCAGAAGGGAGAAGCATCACCATCACCACTGACTTGAGGTTATCCACAGCACCAAGGAACGCACCCTTATCATGCAGGAAGCTTGCCCAGTACAACCCGCTCATTATGTGGTCTGGAGGTAACCATGGATCCTTTCTTCTTTTACATTCATTTCGCCTCTACTTATCAATATAGCACTTTCAGATACAGGTCACACGGTCTGACAACACCCAGCTTCCTTTCAGAGCCATCTGATCAAAGGATAGAAATTCTATACCAAAAGAATACATTAGTTTCCTGTTCAACCAACCTACATTCTCTTGTAGTTGCAGTCACTACAAAAAGCAATACATTAACAACAAAGCATAACAAAAGACAACTTTTCCCACAAGATCTGTAGCAGAACTGCAAGTTTTCTTTTAAGTTCCAAGAAAATACACTGGTGTATAAGTAACTGGCTCATCTCTTTCTCTTGAATTTTGCATGAAATAACCATGATAGTTTGACAACCGAATCACAACTAATACCAGACCTCACTATGCCTCCAACTGATCTGCACTGTCACCAAGTGAGCTGCAGCATGCTATCTACTTGCAGAGAGAGACACTTCTGTGTCAATACCCTTAAAATCCTCCAGAAGAATGCAAGCCATTTCCACCACAGCTAACTATGCCACTCAACTTCCTCTTCACAAATTAATCTTTCATCCAACACACACTTTTGCTACCTCAGACAGATGGGTCTCCTAAGTACTAAAACCAATTAGGAATTAATCTCTTTGCATGGGCAAAACAACTTCTCTTTGGCTATTAGCAGGTAAAGAACGTATTTCTGCAGCAGAAAGGAGTTTCAAAGCAGTACCTCCCAGTTTCAAAAAGGAAACTATGAGAAGACATTTTGCAAAGCAGAAGTGACCCAATCCTTTCTTTCACAATTTAAAGTTCTGTTTTAACTGGCACGTGGTTCAGACTCCATTTTCACCTACATCCATCTCTGGATGTAGGTGCCTTCTATTATATTCCATGAAAATAATTAATCTTCACTTTTGGATTTTCCACAACACAAGCTTTATTTTTGTTGTTGCAGCTGGAATTTTAGCTTGTTTGTTTAAACAATCCTACTAACAGCAGCTCCACCTCGAGCAGAAAGGAACTTCCTATCCAACAGGAAAGGGATCTCAGGCACACAGATCTGGAGCCTCCTCCAGGCCATTCTGGCAATTGTTATTAACCAAGAAAATATAATCTTATCCTGCTTCACTGTCTGGAACTCACAAAGGCTGTTCTTTATTCTTTCAGATACTACTCATCTTCCTCATGACTACACCGATCTCTCCATTATTGAAACATCGCTTACTTTGAGGTTAATTCTCATGCCCAACTACTGTTGGCACTGGCATCAGAACACTGCTCAAGAAACTGGCTAATCTCTTGGTTCAGTTATTTTTGCTGCAAAACTCACACCCTTTGCACATCGATAGAAAATTTCTTCAGAACCTTCTGATAAGCTGTTCTCTTTCTTTCAAATAACTGAGGAAAAAGGCAGCTCCCAACACTCACAACATTCAGAGCCCCTGCTCAGTGGCAACACAAACACAGGAACTCTTGTCCAGAACACATCCTGGTTTGTCACAAACAACTTCCTGTAGAAAATAACGTCTGTTCTCTGGTTCATTCCCTTGCAAGTGAGATACCTACAGCAGGGCAGATTGTCCTCTGAAATTCTCCCTGGTGGTTCTAATAATTGGACGTTTTCACTCACAGCTCTCATCAGTTGTGCCTCACCGACAATCCTGCAGCTTGTATTCTCTGAGCAGCAATCTGCTACAGCTACTTTAGTCCTGTCTATTCAGGGATATTCTGGTTAACAGCAAAGCTATTACATTCAATAAATCCTTATCCCTGAAAATTTTTGTTTTTCTTTGAAAAACAAGTTTTTCATAGATGTTTCTTTAGGTCCTTAATTTCTCTCCCTGGGTCTACTACCCCTCTTATTCTAAATAAGGCACTGAACTTCAAATGGGAAGAGGGTTAACAGGTCATGTTACAATTTGTATCCAGCTGAACTGTATTTCTTTCTGAAATACCTTTTTTCCTTTCCAACATGCAGGCTCCAGAAGAGTTGAAAATGTCACCCTACTTATGAGCTCCCAGAAACAAACCCTGTATTTGCAGAGTTCCAAAATGAAACAACAGCATGAATCTGGAGTAAGCTGTCCATTTCTCCATTTATAAAGGTGCATTTCTGACCTTTATCATAGCTTATCAAATCTGCAACAGAAATCCAAGTCCTGAGAATTACAATCCTTCTGGACCTATTATGGTATCATTAGAACTCCAAGAACTTCTAAAGCATTGCTTCACAGAGCTACTTATAGCAACACTCATTTGTTTAATGAAGCAGTGCAGAAATTTGTTTGAAGGGAAACCCAGTATAATGCATCCTAAAATCTGGCTAGAAAGCAACAGTGCTCAGAGAAGTCCAAAACACAAGCATCCAGATGGACAATTTTATTTATTTAACTAATATATCTTCAAGATTAGCTGCTCCTATCAGTGTTCACTGTTCCTATCAGTCTTCCTCCCTTTGAAGAAATCCTAGCTAAGAAGTATGGTGGCACATTCTCCTATGCATATCCATACGTGTTTAGGTATGCCTATTTCTTTATCTTTTATGGAGAACCATCTTCTGTTAGGATTCACGGAAGAGTGCTTGAATCATTCATCAAGAACACTAATGGCTCTCTAAGTATCCACGTGATTGCTGTCAGTTAACTGCTGTGTGTTAACTGCAGATTAAACTATATTTCTTTGGTAACGATTAAATACTACACATTTCCAACTTTAATGGTTGAAGACCATCTCCCTGTTTAACATGAAAATGAAACTGACACGTTCTTAAAAATGAAGTGGAAATGCTGCACTGAAAACGGGCTCCTGATTTCATTAAGTTATTGTGGAGGATATCAGATGACAACTGTCAAAAACAGACAGCATGAAACATTCAGGAAATCCACAAATAGGAATTTGAATTTTGCAGTAGAAAATATAACAAAGCACAATGAAAGCTTATCTGGGTCACTATTTCATTAAAGGGAGGGCATTTGTGTTATTAATCTTGCTTTCACTTTCTCATAAACATCTGACACAGCTGTATCACAAAACTTCAAGCCAAACATACACTGAATATTTTCTTCTGGAATACTTACACCATAGAAAAATTCTATATTTAGTGTTTTCACGTAATATTCACTGAGAGAGCAGGCACAACATGTATTTAGCTCTCCATGTCTCCAATATTAATCTGATTTAGACATTATTACAAAAAAGCTAGTTCATGTTGCAAATCAGAGTGGCAATTAACCCCACAGCACTGCAAACTTCTGTCTTGTCAAAAAGTTCAGTCCTTTCTTGCTGTCAGCCAGAAACAGACACATTTTACAGATTACTGAAATGCAAGAGTTCAGTTTCGACTAAATCTCTTTGTAAATGAAACTCTGAGTAGTTTCAATGGACACACACATACGTAGTAGACACAAAAATGCTCATGCTTAGTAGCATTTAATATTTTATATTTTACCTTTCCAATCATTGTACTCAGGTCACCATCACTCAACAAAGGATTCTGGGTATCCCCAACTCGAGATGGGTCTTTTGTTGCCTTATCATTGCTGAAAGTTCTCCACTCTGACCCTACATCTATGACACGATCACCTGTAGTAACAGAAAGCAATAGTTTGTATCAACATAACATTTTGAAACAGCTTCTGAAACATTAAGTTACACAGCTGAGCTCTCAGTTATAAAATGCAGGCTGTTACCAAGTGCAAGGAGGATGTAACTGCAGGTCAACACACCAAAAGTTTTAGTTTTTTCAATCTAAGTAGAAAGCAATAACAGGAGCTGCAGAGAAAGTTTAAATACCTAGATAAACGCATGCAGAAAACAGTGTTGCAGCCACCCTTAAAGAATATTATAGGTTACACAATACACAAAGAAGGAGCTTACAGTTGTCCATAAACATTCTCAGTGATGGACAAATGAGTAAGTTATCCTACCTTTGACACTTGATCAAAGTACTCATGAATTAGCTATCAAGCACAATCTCATCAAGAAGTAGCACATCACTTCCATGAATGAGCTCCAGGTCCTTGGTACTCAGAAATGAATAAGCCACCTTCTAAACCACCATAACAATATTTTGCAGCTCTGTTTTGTTCCTTAAGGGATTCCTGACCCTTAAGAAAAAGACTTCCCTTGGGAGTCCTCACAACTTCACCTAAATGTTTCCAGCAGCATCTATTCAGATTGAGAAATACCTCTAACCAACATTAATACAGGCAAAAAATCTGCAGTAATCACAATGATACAAACAACAATTAAAAAAAAAAAGGTTCTGTTTGTAGTGCAGCTCATTCTATTCACAGGTCTGGTAAAACCAGCACCGCAAAGGTGTTGTCTCCAGAGCAATACTACAGTACTACAGACTTTTTCAGGAACATGGGTAGAGAAAAGCATTAAGAAAAAAAGCATTACAGTTCTGTGCAGAATATCAGAAGCCAGTATAACTGTCACCTCTGCTTTGCTAAACCTGAGGGAAAATTCATTATCTTCATCGATGTTTAAGTGTTGTGAAGGCAACATTCACAAAAATAAATAGCACTGACAGCAAGAAAAATTTCTGGCATAGAAGTTCAAGTATGAAACAACAGAGGCTGGTTTAACCTAGTGAAAACATAAGCAGACAGACAAAAGCACTCCCTACCAAACAGTGATAACATGCAATATGAAGCTGGAAAAAAAAAATACAGGAGCAATGCACAGAGTGGTGTAACTGCAAAATTACTTGTGGAAAAAAATCTGAATGAGGAACTTCACCCTTAACACATCAAGGAATGTGCCTGAAACTAATGAATCTAAGACAACAGGCCAACCTAAAAAGAATAAATTTAAGACAGAAGTACTCTCACTAGCATTCATCCGACATGCTCATAGCTATGCTCCACATTTATCTAATGCTCTAATGAGGGCTGAGGGAGTGGAGGTGGAAGTAACAGAGTTACAAGACTAAGAACACCGCAAAGTAAAAGAGAGCACAGATCCATTCTCCCTGCTAGAGGCTCCTGTCTTGCAAGCTTTCATTAGCAGACAGCGTGCTCCTCTGGCTCCTGGGCTCTCTGTAAATATTTGATTCAGTAATGCGCCTTCTATGGTCTAGCAGTGACTTTACTTTAAGACAACCCCCCAGTACTGTTTACAGCATCTAAAAAAAGCAAAATGTACTTAAAATTCTGGCATGGTATAAATAGAACACTGAGCACAGGGCAATGATGTAATATTTTTTCCACACAAGTAGGAATGACCTCAATGACTCACTCAAGGATCTGCCTCTTGTGAGTTATGAACCATTCCTGCTCTAACAAAAAAGTGTTATATCACTGCCTGCTTTGGCAAACATGCTACAAACAGAGAATTGACACTACTATTTCAGAGTGAGAAAAGATTAAGTAGAATAAATCTCTGAATATAAAGCATTTGTGGAACTAAGATGCAGTACCTAAATACCTTCATGTTGCCAAGAAATCTGCTATTGCAAGAAAACAGTTTTCCTGTATATTCTTTACTTACAAACGTCCGAGGAATCACATTCATCCCTTCAAAAGCCTTGCCCAGAAGCCTGACACAAGCTAGAAATAACAACAAAACTGGAACAAATAGGCCAAATGTTTCCATAGATGGAAAATATTCAACTACAAGCAGCTAATTATCCTAACCCACACACAAAAGAAAGTGCGGCACTAAGAATTCTTTTAACCTTTCAGAATACAAAAACCACTTTGGAACTTTTGCCTTGGTATGTATGCAATAAAGCCCCACCTGTAAGTGACAGAAACAAAACCTTAAATACCAGGGTCAGTTTTACAAAAAGCAGTGCAACATAGCAGCACTCAGAGAATCAGCGTTGAACACTGGTTGCTAAGTTAACATTTCAAGCACTGAACTACATCTCCTGGCTCATAACCTACTGATCTGCTCTCCTAAATCACCTGGAAAATGCACCTGAGTGGACAAACAGCAGAGTAATAAAAGCTCCCAAAAAATACTATCTAAAATCCCTGCTTTCTCCTATCGTTACTACATAGGTTTGTCAACTGTATCCAGCTGTGATAAGCTTGGGAGTGGTTGCATACTCCCTTCACTACTTCCTTACAATGCCATCTTTTTGAACAGAAACAAACTTCACAAGATACAGTCATATTAGACCTATCCTTAATTTAAATCAAACATGAGATCATCCCTTTCTGCTCTGATGTAGATAGGCAAAACACACTTTACAGGACCAAATCTTTACAGAAATCCATCTCCAGCATAAAGCATCTTCATGAACACAAAGGTTTTCTTCACTGCACTATTTCATTCATAAACCCTTCTCTCAGTACATAACCAGTCTTTAAAATACAGTCTAATTGACTAACACGTAGATTGCAGTGGAAATACACAAAACAAACTTCAACTCAGTTTACATACCATCTAAAAATGCAAAACTGCTGTTATTCAGAACAGAAGACCTCGGAGCAGTTACTTCTCTTCAGAACCGATACACACAAAGAGCAAGTGCTCCAGAAATGAGTCAACTCAGTATCAAAAATTAAAATGCAATTTTCAACAGTTTTTAGTAATTAGCTTAGCATGTCTATAAAACACAAACACTGCATGTTTATTTCACCCCAAAAATAGAAAGCAGTTTATCAAAGGAAAGCACTCTTACTTGACAAGTTCTGCATTCACAATTACATATGTTCAGACAAATAATACCAGCTACTTCAGCAGTGCATCCACTTGAAATACTCGTGATACATGAGTCCTTTATTCTCTATTTGCATTTTTATTATCTCTTACATTAAATGTACACATATAGCTGCAAACTGAGGAGGTTTAATCAAAACAAATAGGATGAAATTCAAGCCTCAAATAACGTTATCTTCCATATTCGGTCCTGAAGCATTTTCAAGATGATATGGCTTAAATCATTGTAAGAGGAGCCATAATGGTAGATGTACACTGAATCAAGCTCTGCATATGAACAACCAATATTATAATCTCAAAATAAATAGCAGAACAATGTTTATTCACAATTTAAAATACCAAACACCCACAGTTTCTAACAATGTTTGGCTCATTCTGACCATTAGTTAAGGAATCTGCTGCCATCTAGTGAGCACATACATGGAAACACTTTTTAGAACACCATGCTTAAAAATGTACATAGAACTCTAATTTCAGCCAACTCCTTATTATGGAGAGTACGAGGTGCTGAGACAAATTACAGTGAAAAATCCAGGTAGAAGACTACAAGCCAAGGAGAATTATGAAGACATAACTGCACAGAACCAGGCTGAGCTGAGCCTTCCTTCAAAACTAAACGGTCTCCATTCACTCATATTGAGAATACACCTGTCCATACATCACTTTTGTTACCTTCTGCTGCACTTGCTCCAACAAGCCTAAGCATTCCTTGTACTGAGGAGCTGGGAGTTGGACATGGTATTCCAGATGCGTACATTCATCCACATTCTGTTTATTTACTTATTGTCAATGATTTGGGGCCAACATGGCCCACTAACATGACTAATGGTGTGAAGGGACCCACAGACACATGCCCCAGGAAATGGGGAAGGGAAAGAAGGGAAAAGGTGTGCCTAAAAACTAAACAGTGACAATGAGCTAAGGGAGAAAACTGATTTAATAAGTACGATATCGGAATACAAGAAAATGCAATATAATACAATATAACTGGAATTGAAGTTAATAAATCAAATAAAAAGAGAGTGTCCAAAAACTGAAGGTCTTACTCTAATGCTGAGGTGAGACAGCTAGGGAGCACTCAACACAGAGACAAGCAGTAAAAGAAGGCGACAGTCTCGTGACTTGTGAGCAGTTTTGCCTTTCCCTCTAAACTGAAAATGGAAATGGAACACAAAGTCTTCTGGGAGATGTAGTTCTTCCCTTCTGAGAACCAGGTACCCAGAAATAGCAACACTCCATGGACCTAGTGCATTAACTCTTTAGCTGCCACTGCACTACAAGATGCTATGATGTGGAACACTGATAACAAAAATCATAAAACCATAACACTTATGTATTGCCCAATACAGTTATACTCAACTTCATTTCAGTTTTCAGCAAGCAAAATTACTTTACTTGAGCTCAACCATATAACATTTTAATAAACCTTGCATATTTAAGTTAACAAAGAATAATTGTTGAAAATAAACAAAACCAAACCCAACCCTAACTTTACAGTCACAACTTCCTCTACACGGCTCCCACTGAACCTTTGATTAGGCACACAATCCTTTGAATAGTTTCAGATATCAACACTGTATCATCAGGAAACACCCCCCAAACATTCAATGATTCAGAATGTAGATAAACATACTACTTAGTCTAATTGAAGTATTCTTCATATTGGCTCTGACCCGTCTTTGGTTCCCAGCCTAGAACCTACAAACTGTAAAACCTTCCACATCCTTTAGGAAATATCATGCTAAGAACAGTGACTGCAAAGCCTTGCCAAAACTGCTAGGGCTTCTGCTCCTCATGTCTTAGCAAAGACTAAATGATGACAGTCATGTCATGGCTGCATGACTCAGTACTAATACCACCACTCAGGCTAGTGGGTGGACAACAACATGTTTACCACAGCCCTATGGGATTTGGTATTCAGGCATCCTCAGCAATTCACATCCAAAAGACAAATACAGGCATTTGTGGAAACTTATGCTGTTTCCAGCAAATACAGAACCGAAATGGGTCAGACTTAAGACAGAGACTATCTGAAGTGCTGAATGAAAAAGGCAAATAGATGACTCTTCTCATACAACAAATTGCCTGTATAAATCCAGCACCCACGAACACTCATGCATTCAGCCACTCAAAGTTTCTGCAAATATAAGCATATCTTATCATTAGCTTTTCCATGGATGCAAAGAATTTTACTTGCAAGTACAAACTTTTATCCAATACTTTTTAGTACTCTGGGCACCAAACATAAAAGCAGTAACTACCTATAAGGTGCTAACATACATCCATATCTAAAGCTTATTGTCCATTTAATTAAAATCTAAAATCTCCAATTAAAATCTTAAGTGTAGAATGTTAACAGTACTTAGACAAAGAGATAATCATCAACATACATACAGATATGGAAAGGTTTTTCACCATTTGGAGGTTTAAAGATTTCACAACTGCCACAAAAGCCCTCTACGTGATCAGAAGTACTTAAAGCACCTTCTTCACTTACAGGATACTACCAAAAAATAAGAAAAAAGAAATGAAATTATTGGTTTATTTCAGAAAAGCAGCAGAAAATGTATGCAGAGATGTAATCAGCCTTATCCCTGATGACAGACATTGTCATGGTCTGAGTAATGGAGTGACCAACAGATACAACTAGGAAATCCACTCCTAGTTATTAGTTGTATCATAATGAAAAAATTATCTGTGGTAAAGTTAAATCTTATCTATACCATCTAGACCATACTTGAATTTAAGACTAGACATTTACATCTCAAACTTTTCAGAAATATTAGCCAACTAAATAATGCAACAGAACTTTCTAACAACCATACCTCTGACCACAAACTATGGCATGTTTGCATGTTTTCCCAAGAACTCTGAACAGGTATACAGAAGATGGAACAAACTTCTGCACGTCATTCATAACCTTATCCTAGTCTCCTGTTGTCTCAATCTTTTTCTGTTGCCTTTCCCCTCCTTTTCAGCTACATAACCTCTAAATGCAACATCAGCCGTAATACTAGTAACATCGATTTCATCACACACTCCCAGAAAAGATAATGGTCAAACTATTCCAAACTCAAATTTGGAATCAATGTATCAGCTACTTTAACCACTAACAGGCACATGGGGAAAAACAAACAAACAAACAAACAAGCTTTTCCTCAAACTATGTCATGTATCTCTGCCACAGCAAGCAGGAAAACATCATGTGGAAATACACTAAGCTTTGTCAAAAATTCTTGGATCTCATTTCAGCCATCTTGAACAAAAATACTGGCCAAGTCACACCTCTACATACTTTATAGCAGTGGAACACACCCACATTTGGCATATACCATTCTACCACTCTGGGACACAAGCAGTGCTCTACAGACACCAAAACCCAAAAACACTGTATTTTTATTAAATGGAACTGTGACAGTAATTTGCCTACAGAGTATACAGTCTTGCAGATTCTTCTACTGTTCTAATGGATCCCCTCCAGTGGTAAAAATCTCATCAAATTTCAACCCAACCCAAAACACACGATGAGTAGGATTTGCACATATCAGCTACACCTGTGTCAGCTTAGAGAAATCAGAATGCAAATCTGTGGCTTGCTTCACTGTGTAGAAAGAAGTGAAATTGCTACTGCCTTAATGGGAATATATCACGCAACTTGCAACCAATACATACAACTTAGATGATTCAGAAACAAAATGTTGTCTACCCGTCATACATCCAAGAAAATATCCCTTTCTCCTCATGTCTCTAGAAAAAGAGACATCACGAGTAGGATCTGATTTTTTCTTTCTCTAGATTTCCTAACAAAACTATTAAATATTCACAGTACTGTTTGGTCATGCACTCTTCAATTATTTATCTGCTAGTTTTCCAAACTAGCTGTTGGATGCTCTAGCTAAAGAATGGAACATATGCAGGATAACTCAATTACTCAGTAATGGATGGCAAAACAAAATGAGAACAATTGGCACAACAGTAAATGTTAGAATATTTTAGTGATGATTCCACGTGACAGCCTGCTTAAAAAATACTCCATACTTAAAGAAAAAAAAAAAAACACATTTTACCCTAGCAGTAATGTTGGCTCTCAAGAAGACTAAGTTCTATTTAAACACATTTTGAAAATACAACTTGATGGAAGTATGCATTAATATCCTAAGGATTTTTTTTTCTAAGCTTTTCTCTTTTTTTCCATTTTAAATATTCCATTATACTTATCAATACAGTTTAGCCTCTGTATTTACTGCTACGTATACAACGGAGAAGAGATCAGCAAAATTTAGGAGAAAAAACAGTATTTATTTTAGGTAGTATTAAAAGACTTAGGAGAAGTAATTAACAAAAGCAAGTATTGGCAAGGATACAGAGAATCATCCTTCAGGGCAGAAAATAACGTTCAACCAGTGGGAAACAAGAGTTATTCTGGCTCTGTTTATAAGGAAGCTATTTGCCTAAGGGCTTTTATTGCATTTCTTTTACTTTACTAACTGAAACAACAGTTGTGATTAAAGACAGAATACTGGACTAGGTGACATAATATTCTAATTCAATATTTCAAAATATTTCAAGATTGCAATCTTTAAAACACGTTTGTTTGGTTTTTTCAGCTTTCCACAAGAAGTTACCAGAAGAAAGGCTATTAAAAATAGTAACTTTTTGGCAAAGAGATCGTCATACAATAAGACACTTAGGTATCAAGACAAAAAGCTAAACACTCAAATTACATTCCCATTTTGTGAGGAAAAAAAAAGTACAAAAAACTCAAACAGATCTATATGCATAATTTAAATTACACAGTAATTCACAGGGATAAGAAATCCACTTACCTACTACTAGCCCACACTCCGAACAAATCATATCACCTGCTCTGTAATCCTCCACTAAAATGGAATCTGGATGGTTTGGGCAAGTCACTCTCGGAAGAGCATCCAAACTACAAAGAAAGAAAAAAGAATTAAATTGTTATTATCTCAATCAAGGAGGGTGCATATCCCAAAGCATGAGTTCACTGCTGAAAAGAATGATTTACGGTGATTTGAAGGACTGATTATTAACCCAAAACACCTGAATATCTTAAATTCCAAAACTTTTGCAATTCATCTCATCTCAGAAACATAAAAAGCTTCCAATAAGAGCATCCAAAACTTAAATACAGACAGGACTAAGTGCAGTCCACCTCGTACTGTACCATTAAGTGAAGTTCCTGAAGAACTTAGAATTACTTCATGCCAATGGGCGTTTCCACTCATTCTTATCAAACCAATATAATTTATCAGGTCTTCAATCCAGGAAGTAGTGGACACGCATTTATTTGAGAATGTGTAATTCTGTCATTTTTTCAAGGGTTAGAAAAGAAATTCCAGGCTGGAACTGGATTATGTAAATTAAGTAATTCATTAGTTGAGAGATCCTAATGGAGAAACTACCAGCTCAGGACAAGAATCAGGCAACAGCTGCTTCTGAGACCCAGGAACCACCTCTTGTACACCATATATCTTCAGCAGCTATGAAAAACTTCCAGTAAAGCCTCATCATTATTTAACATGTGCATATATACAACAGCACTAAGGCAGAGCAATGACCAATTGCTTCTAACCAAACATTGTAACAGTAAATACCTCATTTAAACTGACAGCGACTGTCCAGTACCTCCATTAAAACAATTTTGTTCAAGGTTATTTACGCTTACTATTTGAGGTTTCATATTCAACAGAGCCATTTAAATGAGCTAAAAAAGCAGTGGGTATGGCAGCTGGTCGCAGTAAAATAAAACACTGCAAGTACTTCTCAACCTAAACGTGACAGCACCGAAACCACCTGCTAATCCTTCAGACAGGAAACAGCCTATTAAAGAGCTGAATTCATCCGAGTTCCCCCCTTTCCCACCTGCCCATTACTGCAGCCCTATCTATATAGAGCCATCCCAATTTTCACGTTTTAGATATACCTCATGCGTAAAAAGAAAATAAACACGCTATTCTCAAGCGATGGCCGTTCAGAAGAACCTCTACGACTCAAAACGCAGCTCGAGAACCACCGGCAGAATTAATCTCCACGACCCCTGGACAGAAGACGTTCACGCACGACCTTCGGATGCAAACCACGCAGGATATCAGACACACGCGCTCCCTCCCGGCCCTTCCTCCCTCGCCGCCCCAGCGGCTTCACGTGGCAGACACAAGTGTTGACAAAGCACGGAGGGCGCCCATCTGACATCTGGCGTTACGCAAAACGCCGGCGACAAACGGAGAGAAAGAAGGGGGGAAAAAAGATCAAACGAGAAGCTCCAAAGAAAACGCTCGCAGCGTGCTGCCGCAGGCTTCTCCTTCACAAATGACCACGCAACAACCGTTTTTTCTACCCAAGTTTTAATTAAGCGATGCAGACGGACGCTCGGCGAGCGGCACCGAGCGCTGCGGCACTGAGCGCCGCGGAGGCGGCGGCGCGGCCCCGAGGTCGGGGCTCTGCCTCGCAGCAGCCGACCGCCTGCCGCGGCCCACACGGAGAAGCCCGGGAAAGCCCCTGCTGCCGTCCCCCCCCCCGCCGCGGGGCGGCTTACAGACCCGAGAAGCCGGGGAGGGACGGCGAGCCGAGCCGGGGCCGGGCTGGAGCGGCGATGGCCGCCGGTTCCTCCCCGGGCGGCAGCGAAGGCCGACGCGGCCATTTTCTCTGCCGGGCCGCAGACGCGGAGAGATGGCGGAAGCCGCGCCGTCCGCTCCTCGGGGGAACTCCTCTGCACGGGCCCCTACGAAGCGCCGGGCCTCCCTTACCGGCTCGTGGACGCCATCTCGCTCCCTCCGGCGGCAGCGGCTGTGCGCGGTCGGGCGGCAGCTCGGCGCACCTCCTTATATAGCGGCCGCGAGGGGCGGGACCGCCGGCAGCTCGCGACGGGTCGCGCGAAGGGACAGGCGGCGCCGCGCTGCGACCGCGTACCCTGGGCTGCTGCGCGCGCCTGCCGCGAGCCCCGCCCCGCGCGGATCAGCGCCCGCCGCCGGGACGCAGCGCAGCGCTGCGCGGGCTGGGGAGGGAGACCACGCCGGGCACGTTGGGTTGCGCGCGCCCGGAAAGTGGCGTCTGGGAGCCGACGCCGTGAGCAGCTGCGTGAGCAGAGGAAGCTCGCGCTGGCAGCTGCTCCAACGTGGGGCTGCCTGCAGGCAGAGATCGATACCACGAAGGGGAAGGAAGGACCTTTTTCTGGTTGCAGTGACGTTTGCTCAATAAATCCAAAGGGTGAAATAGACATTATAAAAAAAAAAAAAAAAAAACCACCTTCGCAGTGGGAATAAAGCTTGCTGTATTAAGTTTCCCTACGACCTGTGAGATGTGGAAGCAGCAGCGCCTGCAACAGCTGTGCCACATCAGCCCTCAGCACCGGTGGGTTTGCAGGGTGTGCGGCTCCCGCGGGTAATGCGCTCGGCGGGAAAGATCTCCCACTGCCCCCCAGTGCCATCAGCAGGGCTCCCCCCTCTTCTCATTACCTGAGGGTTCCATTTACACTACACCAAGACAACGGTTTGCAGAACTGTTGCGAAAAACTACAAAAATATTTCTTCGTTCCCTGTCTGCAGCCATATTCCAAGTGCTTTCCCTCCCAGGCAAAAGCATTTGATGCGGTACATGAGAACACCACTACCAGCAGCCTTAACAACACATCCTTTAAATAACTCGTGGGAAATCCACCTTGCTGTCCCCAACTACAGCTGTTCTTTCCCATCACTGTAGTTACAACAATAATCCTCATTTTAAAATGTTATTTAACTGTTCATTCCGGAGTTTCTTAAAACATAATCCGAAGTTATCTCCTGCTGTCTACCGCCAGTGATAAAACGCTGCAGTCCTCACACTAACACTACCATTCCATCATTCAATGGGATATTCAACTGCCTTTGTAAGCACAACAGTACATTAACGACAATAAGTCATCAGATCTCACTTGTTTGTCTAAAGGTCCTTTGTAATCGTTTATGTAGCCAATGTTCATTTTGTTCAAATATCAGATGTCAGTCAAATGCCTCATAGGAGCAAATGGAGGCAACCATCAACAGCCAGAGCAGCTGAATCGTGCTCGGTACATCAACTCATTTCTGCAATTCATCTCACACGGCCAGACCTTTAATGAAACAAAAAAAGATAGCACATTACATCAAGTGTTTTGGAAGCAATGAGGCTTTTGTTCACAATGCAATATAAATGCAGTGAAGGGAGGCGAGGAGCAGAACCCCAAACACAAACACCTTTCTGCTTTTGAGAGGATGCACAGCCCATTTATACACACACTCCCATGTTACCAGCAAGCTATCCCAGGGAAATCTTAGACTGCAAGAACAATTGTAGAAGTACTCAGAGAACTGTGCTTTTTTGCATTTATATTTCAGACTAGCACGATGCAATGATCTTTATATGTAAGTCTCTTTTGATATTATTTTTATCATCGTTGTATATTATTATTTGTAATGACCTCTTGAAAATAGCAGCTATCCATTTTTGTGGCGAGATCTGGAGAACAACACTGCAAGGCAGCTGAAAAGACCCAGCTATTGGGTGGGCTACTGACAAAGCAGCCCAGCAGATCACTTCGCCATCTGATTTCCATACAGTTCTTTTTGTCCTCGTCCATAGTCACAAACTGATGGGATTCTGCTAGACTCTGGCTCAGTAACCACAGAACAAGTAAAATAGTTGCAAATCTAGCAATAGAATTTATTCGAGCTTCCCAGCATAAGGTCTGTGAGATGAATACCAAACGAATGTGAAGAATACAACACATTTAAAAGTTACCTACCTGGACTGCTTTCGCTAGTGGGAAACCTATCCAGAGATTAAAAGATTGCACAGAGAGGAGGCAACAATGAAGGAATTCTCCACATTTATCTCATCTGAACCTGTCCTTTATCCACAGAGCTTGGAATAGTCAAAGTTGAGCTCCATAGTATCACAGAATTACAGCACAATGTTATGCCTGTCTCCATGTTCCCACTTGATCTTAAGGCTTTAAAATAAGTTTGTTGTGAAGTTACCAATGGCTTTTGTGAACGTGAAAAGAGCAAAGAAGAGATTACAGGATTAATTCACCTGATGGAGATGCCTCTATAGCAAGTCCTTTTATTTTGCTTCGCAGATTCACTTATGTCATAAACAAGAGGGTAGAAATAAAAGAAATCCTATTCCAAATGCCACTTGCATAATTTTATTGAGGACTGAATACCTTCAGAACAGCACAAGACTACTGTGGGAAAATCAAATACAGATTATCCCTTTAGATCCTGCCTGTATAAACACAATTGATTTAACTCAATCACTTCAGTTAAACTGATGCAACCTGTGCATGGACAGAGTAGACAGGTACATAGAAAGGCACTGTGGTTATCTTCTCCGAGACATACAGTAATTTTCCTCCACCTCATACCAAAAAAAAAATAGCCACAACAATTACTTATTTCCCAGTTCTAGAACTCTTTGTGTTTCAGTAAGACAAAGACATGTGAATCCCACAGATTATTTTTTAAAGGAAAAAAGTAAACTATTTTGAAAAGAAGGAAAATAACCTCTGAGTTGCATTACAAATATCAGTAAATCACTGTTTTAACTCCTCAGCAGGTGGCAGTACAAAGTTATTTACAATGTCATATTAATTCTGGACCATATTAAGTAATTTGTTCTTAAGTTTGCAATAAAAGCCCTAGTGTAAGATAATTACACCAGACAGAAGAGTTAATTAAGAGAAAAAACAAAAACAACAACAACAAAAATCAAGCTCTCTGCTTCTTCCAGTTCTTCAGAATCACTTCAGCTGCATCCAGAGTGCTGTCTTTCTGCAAAACAAGGAGTATCACTATTACTGCAAATAAGGATTCTTGAAAACAGCAGTAGTCGTATTTATATGATCCCAAATCAATATTTGGCAGCGTCATTGCAACCTCTTAATATCCCAGTTGGTCACATTGTCATTAATAGTTATAGCTACAAATCTACACTACACACAAAAAAAAAAATCTGATTCCTTGCAAATATTTATGATATGTTTGTTACAAAAATGTTTTTTCTCAATATTAATATTATCAAATTAAATTAAACTGGGTAGTCCTTATGTAAATACTTGGCATTTACCCACAGTGACGCACTTGGCTGCTCTATACTGGACACTTGTTTGCATAATTTCCTAATCTTTATGTATATAGGTGGAGTTTTTAAAACTTTATGCAACCAAGCTATGCTGTCTACTCAAACATAAACCCTCTGAATACGAGTAACCCAGTAGTCAGTTGCGTGGCTTGGCTACAACCTGATGAATCATACAGGTGGTGTTTAACTTGTTGTGATTAGTGCTGCTCATCCTTGGCAAGCTACATTAACTATCAGCAAGTTTCATTCTGGTTGTTACTGGCGCCGTTTGTATCACTGTCTTTATACCTCATCCTAAGAGCTGTGATAACATAAGCAGAAACTCCCATTCATTACTGGTTCAAGCTAAGGTACAGATTCTTATACTAAAACAGAGTTGTCACGTTTCATTATGTTGACTCTGTGACAGAGCAACAGGAGAAATATCTTACAGAACTCAGATTACCAAAGATTATGTATATACGTGTCCTCACAGCATTTCTTTTCAAGCACAGATTCAACAACTGGGTGAAACACCGGGAAGAACATGTGAAGTTCAGGTGCTCACAGAATCACAGATGTTACCTAATTCATGATATCTCTTTTCTTGGAAAAAAAAAAAAACAACAGATGAAATTCCTTCCCATGTCTTTGCTTTCTTTTATAGCTTGCAGCTTACGTAAAACTCATTGTATTTTCAGGTGAATTAAACTTCAAGTCAACTTACTATTTTTGTTGCTGGAAGCTGAACAGACATGCAGTATTTCATGCATATCATTTCATTTTAGTATATCATTCTGCTATACATGGGAATTATTCCTTATTCTGGTTATAGGATCCACTTTAAGTGAGAGCATAATCATCTCATACATTTTCAGTGTCATCAGTGGTCAATAATGCTTTTACAAATCAACAAAATATCTTAAAAAAAAAAAAAAAGACCTAACCACCCACTTGTTAGCTATGTCACCCATATTTCTGGTTTCAAGTCCCTTGGCAAAAAAGACAGTTGAAACTACTTCATGCTGAATTCTACACCAAATTGATTTTCTGTTTCTAAAACCATCCAACTCAGATTGTGAGCAAAAACACAGCAGTTGTCTACTGCAGTTTTTGATGCTGCATTGATTTTTGAGCTTTGAGTCTTCACGGGACACAAGTTTACCTTAATGAAGCAAAAACGTATATATTTTTCAAATTGCCTTTTTGTCTCGGGCCCACAGAACGCTGAAAGAGGAATTGCTGAGAGTTTCTGAAGAATTAAACAGAAATATTATTTTATATATATATATATATATATATATATATATATATATATTAAAAACAGTTCTAAGGATGATTTTCTGAAATTCTTCCAACATTCAAGGAAAACACAAGGCTGAATTTCATTTTGGCTAACTAGGCTTAAAGAAATCCACATTACTTTTCTTAGACAAAACATTTCAAAGGTATTTTTCTACAACTAGCATTTAAGCAGAGAAAGAACAAGTGCTGGAAATTAACACAAACCTATAAAATACATTACCAGTATGCTTAACAATATTCAAAGCCACATCATTTCCAAAAGATAACATGAATACCAAACAACGTTTTGAATAAGCATGGTTGCACTGCTTTGGATTTCAGTAGAAAAGCATTTCTAAAACTAGAATATAACTAGGACATCTTACCTTGGATGATATCATCCATCGGACAAATTTATAATCATAAGGTTGATTCTCATCTACATCCGGGAGATCCACATCTAAGAAAAAGAAACTGTATGATTTTCCAGACTCCAGTGGGAAGGCATTCACCAACAGCATTACAGTAACACTTCAGAATAAAGATGTATGTTTATATTAAAGAAATATAATTCAAATTATACTGAAACAGCTAACAAAGTACAGGAGATTAAGCCAAATGCTTGGCTCTCAAATCTTTTCATAATCACAGACTTTTAGGAAATAGATTTCTTTTTTTATCCACAACCTTTGCCCTTCCTAAAACTTTGCCAAAGCTTTGCAAAACAAGGACAGTTGTTACAATTGCAAACAAACATTTTTCCTCATGCTTATAAAATCCACCTCCAGTCAAATAGAAGATTTAATTCCCAGTTAGTATTTCTGACAATGTTATGTGAACAAGAAATGAGAAGATGGTTCAAAATAAAAGTTGTATTCTCAGCTTAAAAATATTTGCTTTCTATACCCTAATTTTATTTATTTATTTATTAACTCACTTAATGTAGAAACATCAACAATCATAAAGTATCCTCCTTCTGGAATAACCGGTGTCAGCCCAACTTCTTGAAGTAGCTGAGCCATCCGATCCCGCTTGCTTTCCAGCTCTCGAGGCAGTGAGTAAAAATAGCAGTCAGGGTCATCCATGCGTTTATAGTCTACCCAAAGTGCTTGTGCCAAAGCCTCCTGGAAAGACAATGTTCAAAATACTTATGGACACTCACACTTACGAAATTAAGGAAATTTCATTATGAAATTATGCAGATTTTTCTTTGTTTCTGTAGTAGGATCTGGCTCTTATTAAGCAAATCAGCAAATAAAAATTACACAAACTACATCAAATAGTGTAATTTGTTCATTAATTTGTATTGCAGCAAAACCCAAAGCACCACTTGCTTGCTAGGCATTAATCACATACCAAAGCTCCAGACATATGAGTTTACAACATGAACTAAAGCTTAGTTTAGTGACAATATAATCATATAATACTAATAAGTAAACTGTGATCTAAAAGGTAAAGATAACTGTCAGTAAAACAAGACCCTACTGCATCAACTTTAACTTACATTTGGCAGGAAATCACATAGGTTGTTAGGAGTGGTGCTTTCTGCAAGAAGCAGTAGTTTGTATGTGAAAGAAGAATCAGCGAGACTTCCTCGGTTTTGTTTTGTTATGGATTTTTGTTTTTGTTTTGTTTTTGTTTTTTAATGTCTGGTCAGCTAATGAAGTTTATCATCTTTTTCTAGCACCCCAGAAGACATATTTTGACAATTAAAAATTAATTGTTGTGATTATTGTTTTATCATGGTGAGGCCTACAAGTTTGCTATGCCAGAAAATAACTACTTTGGCTCCATCTGTACCTACCTGTAATGGAGTTGGGCAAGTATATAGTGTATTTTGATGAACTACTTGCAAATGCTTAATCAGATTCTGGGGGCCAATAGACCAACCAAGCTACAGGAGAAAAAACATGCAGCAACACCATTAATTCAGATTAACAAAGAATTAAAGTTAGAAAATGTCTCAAGTTTTTCTTTAAGAATTAGTAGTTTGTGCTGATAAAGAACCCAGAAAAGAGCTAGTTTATACTAACTTTGCTCTATAATGCATTTTTAAAAATCTAGATATGAGACAAGAATAACAGCTTCACTTAACATGTCTCAAAGAATATCAAGCAAACTTTCAATTCTTCATATAATGAGTCAGAAATTAAACTGAGCCTTTATTAAGAATGATATTGCCAATTGTTTTAAGTCCATCTCATAGGCACCCATGTCAAAGGTGGTTCAAGCATAAAACAAGAAGTCATTACTGGATCAAATCTACTCTCAACCAGATGCAACTCAATTGTCATGGTTCAGTCTGACCACAGGTGATGAAGGAGGCATTTAGCTGTAAAATGGTTATATATTTTATTTTCTAATATGTATTTGGAATTCAAGCAAAATATTATCATTTAATATTTTAATAGTATTGAAAGAGAAACCATTTCAAAAGGTATCATCTCAATCTGAAAACAACATCACCATCACAATACTGGAAAGTTAAAAATATGATATTATCTGAGTCTTCTCCAAGAGTTTTGACAGTATGATTTTGAACAAATTATACTGTATTTATTTATTTTTTCTCATAAGAACTCATTATTAAAAGACAAGAACAGACTTAAAACACAAGAGTTTTTCAGTTGTTCCAACTGAATATTTTCAGATTTGTCAGAAACTTTTAAAAACAGGTAACAAAAATGGAGTGTGATAAATGCATTCTGTTATTTACTTAACTAAACTCTTACACCTATTTTCCTTACCTTCCAACCAGTTACACTGTATGTTTTCCCAGCACTTCCTATAGTTATTGTTCTTTCCCACATACCTGGCAACGTAGCTGTATATAAAATAAAATTAGTTGGGTTCAGGTGCATTCACATATTCCATGTAATTTGAAGAACTGTACTGCTCCTAGCAAAGAACTACAATATGTTGATACATAATTGTAGTGAGAGTATTTGAAAACTATAGCAACTGTAACAAGTGAGAAATAATATGGACCAAAGCCAAATACTGTATGAGTCAGAAACCCAGTACAGACTGAGTAAGTAAATTACATTTTATTATACAATTTGAACAGGCCTGAGATTGACACGCAGTAAGAACTAGGTAAGGGTGCCTGCAAGTATTAAGGGATACAAGAAAGCCTATCTCCATCTTGTAGGAGACCAAAATCTTTTCTTTCTTTTCAAAGGTGATGACAGATCAAAGGTCTCTTCTGTCAGCTTGCAATTTTCTTCTGTACACTGCTTTGCCATTTTGACTCTGACTTAACTCATTTGCAATAGAAACAGGTAAATCAAGACACAAGTCTCAGACAAAATTAGACAAGGTCATAACTGCAGTTGCAGTTTCAGTGCTAAGCAACACCTGGCTCTAGCACACTTGTACATTATAACTGCTGCCAATGAATTTATCAGTTGTTAAATTCCCTCTCTAGAGAGATCAACACAGATTTTCCAAACATAAACACTGACTTTCATAAGAAAGGTTTTGCAGCAGTTACAGTCATTAGGCATGGTATAGGTCTTTGAACACTTCAAAAACAACGTCTGTTGTGACGAGACGTGCCAGTCTGTTACCTGGGCTGGCACTCAGCTTGTTGAGATGTCTGTTCTTAATCCTCAGTTACAATATGCTACCTCTAAATCCTAACCATTACTTAGAGGAGGTTCACTGTTTTTACCAAGTCAGATAACAATGAGAAACATGATGAAGTGCACCATGCTACAGAAAACAGCCTTAGTGACAGCACAAAGACTGTACTAATTTAATGATCTGTGATGAGCAACTCTTGTTAAATTATACTAAGGAACTACCATCAGACACTGTAAATTGATGCAATATCCATTTTGTATCTCTCAGAAAGGAAGTGTCAGTGCACTGATGAAACGTCGAAAGTTTAATATGAAAACACAGGAGCTATTAAATAGAGAAATAGCACATGCCATTTTTTCCTTACATTTTCTTTTTGTAGATTTAAAGAAGTCTAAGAAACTGAAGTTAAAATGAACAGATCTTGCTTCTTTTACTGAAGTAATGTTATTTCTCACAGTTTTATGAAAGTTTTATGATCATCTTAACAATAAAGTTAAAGATGATGTCATGGGATTGATCATAGAGTACATACTGAAATTAATGAAGCTGAGTAACCTTCCAGGCTTCACCATTTCTCATAATCACCAGGGATTTTTAATTTTGCCTGCTGAAGTACAGAAAGTCTTCTGTTCAACTGTAAATGTTTTAGTTTGAAGCGTTAACATGACAAGGCTGATGCTAATAAGCAATACAGTTACTGTGTTTTAAGAACTGAGCACCTGTCCACTGAGACAAAGCACAACTGACAACCTGAGTGCTCAAGCCTGTTGTTATGGCAAAGGAAACTAAATGGATTACCTTACACCACCCACTGTGTCTTTGGTTCTAAAGATGGCTATTTGCATGAACCACCTGCTAGGTCTATGAAGAAAGCTATAAACTAAACTCATTTGACGTTGTAATTGGAACAGGATAAAGCACCAGTTACTGTGGTAACTTGGTATGATGCACTGACGCAGATTACAGTCACGTGAACCCAAAACATTCCACTTCCTCAGTGTCTGAAGGTCTTCTAGAAGGTATCAGTCACATGAAGCATCTAGAAGGTATCACCACAACAGCCACGAGATTAGGCTACTTTCAAAACAGACTCATAGCCTATGCATGGCCAATGCAATTAACATACTATAGCTGTACGATCAGTAGCTGCGTAGCTGAACTAATAAGCATTCCAAGGTCATTTAGATATAACTTCCTTTTCATTTTTATAAGAATCAATTTCTACAGTGATGCTTCCACTATAGCCCTCACTAATGGAGTTTCTTTTATCGCTGCTCTTGAGATTGTAAGATAGTAAAAGTTTAAAGTTTGAACTTCCTCCAGCAAACGTTATTTTAGGGGTAAGTTTACAGTATCATTCCACAGCTGCTTCTATGACATCACAAAAAAAAAAGATAGGTACCTATTTTTATGTGTTTGTTTCCCTTGTACACCAGCCACTCATACACCTCATCACTGATGCATAGAGTATCATGTTTAATACAGAGATCAGCTATTACTTGGAGTTCTCCTCTGGTAAATACCTGGGATGCAAGAAAGTAAAGGCAATGCATTAATCACAGTATTTAAGGCATACTCTGAAATTACAGTAGTGTTAAAGCAGAACTCTTACCTTGCCGATAGGGTTGTGTGGGGTATTCAGAATAATCGCTTTTGTTTTGGAATTAAATTTACTTGCAAGTTCAGCTGGATCTAAGATCCAATCAGCACTAGATGCAGAGTTCCCACCATTTTTCTTGGAAAAATAAAAACAAAACATGCATTACTGGAATGCAACACTTGCTACTGCCTAAACAGAGGTGCCCAAGTTACCATCCTCAGACACTTTACTAACTGCACATGACAACTTCTCCAACCTGTTCTGCTTCCCTGGGAGGAGGTGCTTCCCAAGCAGACAGGAGGCTAAGATCAAGATAAATTACTGTGACAGTGGCAGTCTTGTCCTGCCTGATGCCTGTCTCACAGCTTCCCCAGGAACCAGTTTCCAGAATCTGGTTACACACACACTGACCAATAGTGTGTAATGCAGGAAGTCCAATCATATGACAGTAGAGTTTGTAGCCTTCCCATACATTAGAACAAGTTATGTGCATGCCTGGCTGGAAAGATAAATCACCACTAGACTAGGATTTTAGCTCCTTCCCTCCTTATCTACATGAAAACAGCCAAAGAGTTAAAAACATCTACCACTGAGGCTCTGGAGTTACATCCTCAGTATACATGAAGATGACAGAAGTTTGGGTCAGTTTCTGCTAAGATCAAAGAGCATGGCCATACTAATTTTCCGATATATGCCTAGCAGGAAAGAAAAGCAGTCCCTCAGCCCTCTCTTGGTAGCAGGACCAACATCTTGCATCCATAATAATTCTTGCAACCTGCCAACACGATGCCAGAAGTACCAATATGTAAGTTAACCATATGGTAACTCCTTTTTACCAATAAATATATCATCTACCACATAATCACTTATTAAATAATAAGTGGATTTTAGAAAATAAATTCTACTCTATCACTCTGTGAGTCACTGAAGGGATCAGAAACCAAATATTCTGAAATGCAACAGATACAGAATTTGCACTGGCATGATCATCCTTCCCACACTTCCACTGAAAACATTTTCTGATCACATCCAAATAAAGGAATGTTGGTCAGCTTTCAGACTGCACAAATTAAAGTAAATGAGAAAATGAGAAACACTGTCCTACCTTTTCCAGCACCAGTAAAACATCCGATTTGCTTTGGATTATCATCATCCCAGATTTACTCTATAACAATCAATCTCATTTTTGTGTAATTGGATATAATGAAACACTGTACAGAAAAGCATCTCCTATAAGGCTTTCATCAAACTGTATTAGATATAGAAGTTTCATATAAAAAACAATTTTTAGAAAGCTACTCACAAATCTCAGTGGAATAAAAACAGGCTTTGCACCCGCCATCTTTACCATTGGTTCATAACAGTCATAAAATGGCTCTATTATTATTACCTGAAATTACAATAATCAATATCAGAAATAGAAAATTTTCAGTGCATAATACCATCATATTTCCAGATTTGCTTTGGTAACCTAACTTGATAATGTTTCTGGCACTCTATCCTGATTTTAAGAAAAAAATTGCAGTGTTATTCTTTTCCCAGAAGGCCAACAGCATCCCAGGCTGAACCAAAAGAAGGGTGGCCAGCAGGGCAAGGAAGGTGATTGTCCTTCTCTACTCTGCCCTCATTAGGCCCCATATGGAGTACTGTGTCCATGTCTGGGGCCCTCAGCTCAGGAAAGATGTGTAGCTTTCAGAACAGGTCCAGAGAAAGGCCATGAAGATGATCAGAAGACTGGAGAACCTCTCCTACAAAGACAGGCTGAGGGAGCTGGGCTTGCTCAGCTTGGAAAAGAGAAGGCTTTGGGAAGACCTGATCAGGGCCTTCCAATACTTAAAGGCAGCTTATAAGCAGGAGGAAAATCAACTTTTTACATGGGTAGACAGTGACAGGACATGGGGGAATGGTGTCAACCTAAAAGAGGAGAAGTTTAGATTAGATGTCAGGGGGAAATTTCTCATTGAGAGAGTGGTGAGATGCTGGAACAAGCTGCCCAGAGAAGCTGCGTACGTCCCATCCTTCCAGGCGTTCAAGATTAGATTGTATGGGCCCTGGGCAGCCTGATCTAGTGCCTGATTTAGTGGCTGGTAATCCAGCCTGTACAGGGGGGTTGAAACTAGATGATCTTTGAAGTCTCCAAAAAAAATAAAAACAAACAAAGCATATAACTTCATATAATAATACCTTTAGACTAAGCATAATAAGCACTACTCTTCTTTTTGACAACACACACTGGCTGTTCTTGTGTAGTTACATGTTGCAGTCATTAACATATAATACTGGGAATGTTTGGGGCCTTGTTGCACAGATGTAAATACGCAGGACAAAGATGGGAGATAACCATAGCAAATTGTTGAACAACAGCACAGCTGCCCTAATTTATGACATTCCAGGTGGAAGTATGCACTTGTCATGTCAGATGGAATGTATTCCTTTCAAACACATGGATTCCACCAAGCAGCCTCCAACACAGAATTTCCAAGTGTCAAGGAAATCCTGAAGAATGGCCTAAGTCTTCAAATTCCATCAGAAGAAAATTTTCAAGTTGGAAAAAAAAGGACAAATTCAAGGAAAATTGCTATGCAGAGTCTCAGTAATATGAAAAGAAAAACCAAAACAAGCAAAAAAACCGCAACCACCAACCCGGAGACAGGCTAAGAGCAGAGAACTAAGAGAACTTTTAAAAAGAGAGAAGTGAATATCAGAGCAACAAAAAAGGAATAAAAGGTAGAAGTGTGAACACATTCTATAAGAGAAAACAACAAAATGCTGACAGCAAAACGTGCAACACAACAAAAGAAGCTTTTGTTCACTGCAAACCCAAGGAAAAATTCCCCCCAAATGACATTTAGTATCATTACCAAAAAGACTGAGATCAGTAGCAAAGAGATGAATCACCACAGATAGTACAGAAAAATAATGATCTTTTCTATAAAGGACTTTTCTGCCTTTCTGCTGCCTTTGCTGCTATAATTCAATGGTTCAAAATAGAACTTGACACACAATAGCTTTTCACAGGTAATACTTTGTACCACGCGTTGTTTTCTGTTGCAGACAACAGCCCAGACATTTTCTTAAATAAACATACAATATCGTGTCATCTAACAGTAAGAGTAAAGAAACTGCTGCAGGCATTGCCAAGCATGAAAGAAAAGGGTCTGTAAGCTGATGAACTGATGGGGAAGGCGTCCAAAGGATGCTTCTAGAACTGCAAGTCAAATATGCAGAGGTCTGAACTACTTCCTGTAACTAACCAAATTACTAGAAAACAAAAAGAAGCCCAAAAGTTAATAAGTGGAACAAACAACAAAAACAACAAAAGCAGACAAATTCCATTTTCAGTGTATATAAGGTGAATATTTCAAATAAAAACTTACTTCATCTCCCTCTTCAATTAAAGCCTGTATTGTACTAAAGAGAGATCCATAACCTCCTACTGTCACCAGGATATCTGTGAGAGGATCAATCTTTCTTCCACAAACTCTCTCATATACTTGAGACAAGGCTTTCACCAGCGATGGATGC
Source organism: Gallus gallus (assembly GCF_016699485.2). NCBI lineage: Eukaryota > Metazoa > Chordata > Aves > Galliformes > Phasianidae > Gallus > Gallus gallus. Next base: position 14,869,921 of record NC_052539.1, on the reverse strand, counting down.
CCCTGTTCAAAGCAAAGAAATGCAAATGAAAGAGATTATACATCCTCAAAAACAGACCAGTGTTTCTGGGGGCTTTTTTTTGGGGGGTGGGAGAGGGGAGTTAGGGGGGGATTATTGCCCTTCCTCCCATGGATCAAAATAACACGTTTTGAAACAGAAAAATATGAGATGGACCCTCGGTGTTAATGTGTTTTAACAGGCAGTGTAGCTTAAAGAATTTGTACATTGGGTAAGTGAAGTTATTTTATTTGAATCTACTAGGAAATTTTTTTTGCATAGCTAATACTTTTGAATTTCTATCTTATCATCATACCTCAGGATAACTTTAGGTAGCCTGTAGGAGAGCTAGGACAAGAGATAGGAGGAGAGAAGGGAATAAACCAATTCCAGTTAATCTTCCTTGCTTTTAGAGTCTCCATACCTACCCATGTCTCCATCTGAAGTGCCTTCTCGTTTTTGTTAACTTTCAACTAAAAATGTTTTGGTGCAAGGAAAATCTTTTAATCTTGTTTATATACTGCTAATAAACAGCTCCCGTGATCAGAATGATAATTCATATACTGCAAACCTCAGACCACCTTTCGCCAGTTGACACAGAGGTTAATGTTCTCTTCTCAAAATGTGCAGTGAACAAGAAAACAAACATAAAACAAAGCCCATCTACAATACAGAAATAAAAAGGCACAACTCTGTTTACTCAGGAAGACGAGAGGTTTCCTGATACGAAAAACCTTTTTTTCCTTCCTTTCTGGACACTTCGTAAAAAGAGAGAAAGCAGTTCTGGGAGAAAATTCATCTATATAACAAAAATCCTCCTCTAAATATTCAACATTGTAGCTCCACACATAAGGCATAAAATTATGAACCTCTCTGTAAACAAAAACATTACAATAATTTAAGGCTTGCAAGGCATTTTTTATTCAAATCACAGCCATTTCTTCCCATGAGTGCGTCAGCTACACAGGAATGCTGCACCACCCAAGTTACTCCACAACCAACTCACGACCAAAGTGCTACAAAGCAAGTTACACAGTGTGTAATCACTATCCTCCAGAGGGGAAGCTTACTCTTTCTAACACTTCCTAATCTCCACTCAGATCTACTAACATCATGGGTGAATCTTTTCTTGAGGCATTGTCTCAACTGATAGTGTACATCTTTCTCATCCTAGTATTATCCTACCCAATTCATGTCTACACTGGCCAAATAAAAGGAAAATGTGTAATTTACAATCTTTTAATCTGTAAATTGATTTACATCGTTTTTAAAGGTTCATACAATCAAACATATGCTACCATTTCGCTCTTGCTCAGGTATTCTGCCATAAGGAAGACTACACTCTGTTGTTCGGTAACAGATAAAACTACTAGGGAAACTTAATTTGGGGCAGAAGGGTATGAACTACCAGCAAAACCAACTTAAAGCAAGGTCAATCTCTTTTCCCATGGCAAGTTCTCCACTGACCTCTACTCCTTAAGTTCCACAGTACTTACAAAGCCTCGTGTGTACTGGTTCAGTCTGTCAACTGCTGCTGCTTTTGCCAGCTCTTCTTTAACATAGCTGGGAGGGCATATATCAGGAAGGCCTTGACCAAGATTAACAATTGAGGGATCTGCTGCCACCTTTGTAAATTCAACCCTAACAGAAAAAAAATACATCTTCAATTTAACATATCAGAAGGAATTATCTTTTCCTTTATGAGAATTAGAAGACAAAAGAAGTATCTTGCTTTGCCAAATTCACAGTAGTGGAAACAGTTTTAAGTAAAGTGTGCTGAGAAACAGAGTCTGGGACAACGTTAAGTAACCACAGGAGTCAGAGAACCCAATGAACAGTTAACTTTCTGCTCCACAGAGTAACTGTCTTACCAGCAGAAAGGTGCTCATATGTACACACACAAGCATACAGTTTTTCTGCATGTAGGCAGAAGTGGAACAGTAGCCTATTTGCAAAATGAAGTAGACCTGAATGAGAACAGGTATATTACATGATTTAAAGGCTAGATTTTGTCAAGTGAAGGTGTCACTTAAACTACCCAGTCATCTCTGAGGATTGTAACTTCTTTTTTTGTGACTTTAGGCAATGGATTGCTACAAGCGCTTTGTTAAGTGCTTCCAGTACCCTGTCAGAAACTAAGCTTATAACTCTTGAACAACTTTGTTTGTATGGGTGTTTTGGGTTTTTTTTTGTTGTTGTTGTTGTTGCCTTTCACTCTTGTTAACATGTAGGTATTCAGGAAAGGGTAAGATGCAAAATTTAGCCATGAAAAGAGGAAAAGAAAACACAGCACCACAGTTCAATCAAAAATAAAAACAAATTGCTAACCAAAGAAAAACCCAAAAAACAACGATCTGAGGCTGGATGATCAAAACAATTTTGTGTTTATATATGTACATACTTACATATATATATACATACATACTAATGTAAGCCCCAAGCTGTTTTCATTAACTAACAAAAGCCCACCTTTACCAGTGTTAATAGTGCTTTGTGACCAATTTAATAACTAGTAAGAAGCACCCTAAAAGTAAGAATTTAAATTACAAAGACAAGCATAATGGCTTAAAAATAAAGTCAAATTCATTTGGTAAACAAAAAGTGAGTATGACTGAGATAATTATTCAATTCAATTAACATTTAAATTTGAAAGCCAGCTATACTACCACACCCAAGAGCTATACCTCTTATGTGGTTTACTAGATGCACAGAAGCCTACGCCTAATGTCTAATGCTCAAAAATAATGTTTAACAAAATTTGGTTCATTGCTTCTGTCTTTTTAGCAGGTAATAAATATATTTCAGAGACAGCAAGAGCTGTGCACTTTCTTATTGGCAATAATTATCAATTCAGGAAGAAAATGTATCAGCCAAAGACCTTTTCTGAAATTAGCTGATATTTTCCTTTTACTTACCACACATTGCTATCAAGGCCTTCAATTCGTCTTGTGTTTTTGTGTCTAAAGGCCATTGTCTGCAAGATCAAAATATACAGACAGAAGGGTTTTGTTAAGAAAGACAAAGTACTATATTGTTGGATCCTGCATGACAAACCCTCCTTCGTGCTTTCTGAAATACACCACTGCCAACTGAATTCAGTTCTTACTCAAAATTATAGACAGACACGGTCTTTCATTAAAGCTTCTGTAATAGCTTGAATACAAACTAAGGAGAAAATACATTAGAAGTGTCATAAATCCTCATTCATCACTATCTCAAACTGAACTGGCAGCAAGGATTGATGAGGAGCATAATGTAGTTCAATAGGTTCAAAATAATGATTTAAAAATAAAAATTAAAATACATTCTTCGTTTTTTCTACGATATACTAATATCTTAACAGTTGTTTTTCTTTCAAGCCTAATCCAGTTTAGAAAGTTAGTTTTTTCTTAGCAATTTTATTTGCCAAAATGACCATTAGCAAAAAAATAGGAAAGACAGTTCAGATTACAACACATCAAAACCTCATTAGAATATATCTTTTTGCTGTATATTCAGGCCTCTACTGAAGGTCTTAGGAAACTGCTTTAGAATAGCCCTCTTAGTCCTCCCTATAAACTTTTTAATAGTTCTGGTATTTTTTTTTTTTTTAAGGAAAAATTGGGAAAATAAAACCCTCAGATTTATTTGTATGTGCAAGCAACAAAGAAAATAATCATAAAGCAGTGCATGCTCATTTCTGTCTGGCAATCAGCTTGACACTTGAAAAGCAATTCACATAGAAAATAAGACCTTTAGAACCCCAAACACTGCAGTTTCTCTGAGTCAGACTACTAATTTTAGTGACTTTTACCACTGTTTGGTATTATTAATTTGTGAAGGATTCAAAAACCATACTTCAGCTACCACGCTTTGAGAAGGACTAAATACCTGAGTTGCCATTACATTTAAAGTTGCAACTTTGAAACAATGGGATTGACTCACAGTTGTAATTTCATGCAGACATATGTTTGTACTCAATCTTTTTACAGTAACAAAGCTACTACATATGTAACAATTTGAAACGTGGGAAAACAATAAATAAACTAATTGATATTTTGCTGCTCATTTGTCTTCTGTATGGATCTAACTCTGACCTCATCTGTAATAGACAAACATCCAAACAACAGCACATAGGACATCTTTCGTTTATCCTCAGGCAGCAAACAGTAACTAGACAGACAAACACCATAAGAGTGTAAACATCCAAACACTTAAGAGTGAGTTTTGACTGGGTGATCAGTTCTGCATCTATTTAAAAACACATACAGTTTAGAAGATGAATCCAATTTTACAATGTTTGTCTTGGTAAATATGATTAATGTCTGCCTGTACTGTATAAATACCAATAACACATGTTAGACTGAGCCCCTCTCCACATACACTTTCTTTTTTTTTTCCTCTCCACATGCTAGACTACTACTCATACTACAAGGAATAAGAAACATTGCTTTGAAACTTTCCAGCTAAAAATGAGAATTCTGTACGATGCCATGGGAATTTTGTTCTACTGATCAGCTCCTCCTAAAATTGTTTCAGTTTGCTGAAAGCCTTTCCACTGTAGGACTTTATTGTTAACCACAACATAGATCTTAACTTCAGTAAGTAATTTTCCATAGCTAAAAATACATAGGCAAGTAAAGCAAGCCTGTTACAGTCCACGCGCTACCTTAAGTTTAAATACTTAATATTTCAGGTCTACTTTTTTGTGTGTGTGTGTGCCTTGAAAATAGCTTCAAAACAGAACAACTAAACATATCAGTTTTCAGATGTTCAACTTACAGTAGAGTTGAAGTCCACCTCGTTACCTTGAGAAAGTGAACAAATTACACTCATAAATGATACCCTAAGGAGCTTTGTTTCTTCTAAAAGGTCATGAGAACTCTTAATATTCCTTTTTAGTATAGCCCAATTACGTCACGGCTTTATAATCTTCAAGCCCTTTTTAGGTGCAGAGCTAGGGCTGCCATGAGTTTAAGATCAGTGTTAAATTAAGAGCTGTGTCCTCATCAAGTTCTAACTCTAACCTCCTGCTTTCCCTAACACTAATTGCTCTAGATGGAAAGTCAGGTGCCGCTTGTATTTTATCTTTTTTCATAATACAAAGAAACTTGGGATCAAATTGAATGGCAATATGTTTAATGACAAAAACACATACTTTCACATAATTAAATTGTGGAATTCCATGTCAAAAGCTGCAAATGAAGCCAAAATCTTAAGTAAATTCAAAAATAAAGACAGGATGAAATTTCAGCTTGGTCAGTAAGAACATCTAGGTACTAAAAACAGAATAAAAATACAGCATACAAAAAACTGACTTAGGCCAAATCTGACTTCCCAAGTGGCTTGTATGTTAAAACAAGCCTCTCATTTAAACAAACTATGCTACAGTTGTACAGTTCAGCAGCTGTTCTAGAGGATCTGCCATGTGCCTTGGTTGATCCAGCTTGCTAACTAGATGAACTCCTGCTCTGTGACCTGGGAGCAGAAATTACATTCCAGAGTTCTATACACAACATCAAGCATAACCTCCAGCCACACACCACATTGCAATGCTCTTGTTTTTTCTCAGCAAAAGAAAAAGACTTAAGCTGAAGTTAAACAATCTCACATGTAGTTAAGCTGGAAAATTAAGGAGATTCTATAAAAAATTAAGTTTGCAGTGCTTTTATATCCCTTGTTATTGCAGCATCAAAAATCACAGCTACCCCTGCTGAATTAACAGAAAGCCCAGATACAAAGGAATTGACATACCGAAGTTCTGTGATAAAGCTGGCAGGAATCAGTCTCCTATAGCTCAGGCTAACACTCTAACAATTAGGCAATCCTTTCAGCTCGTTCCTGCAGAACTGACTTTAAAAACTGAAAAGGATACACAAAGCAATAATTGCCAAATTCTGTTGTGCTCACGTGGTTAAATATTTAACTGGTTAGAAAAACTTACTTTAGTCTTAATATTAAATGCTTGGGTCAAGGTAACTAGAAGTAAAAAAAAAAAAAAATACAGCTACTGTGTATTTATTGGCAACATTACAAAATCAGTGCCTCTCTAAATGATTGCATGAAATAGTTTAGCGACGAAGTAGATTGAATACTTACATCAGAGGCTGAAAGCTTGATGGACCTAGAAAGTAAATTTGTTTGTAGTTGGTACGCTCCAATGCCACGGCAACAGAGGCTTCGTGAAACAAAAAGCATGCCTGTATAACAAATAAGTAATCTGAAAAAAAAAACCCTTATATTGCAGGAACCAGTTTCCTAAACATCACTAAGCATTTTTAAAAGATAAAACCTTCTCTTCCTGCCAGTGTTTTCCTTTCATTGAAATCAATTCTAGTAAATTACCTTATCACATTTTATATGAATCAAAGATGAAACTTTAACTGACAAAGTTTAGAAATCTTTCGGAACATCATACAAAATGAAGGTTTCCTCCATTTCAGGGCAATAATCTTTTCATTTTTTTTCCTTAGGATGAAAATTAAGACTTAAATGCAACTGAAAGTCTCTGTCAGAATTGTGAAAATGCATTTGTCTAAAACAAATTGCTATCAGAGTTGACAATTTATACACAATATAAAAAGGACCCGGCATTAAAACCGGTCTCAGTTTTCAGGTGTTTCAAATTAAGCATTCAGAAACTGAGATAATGAAAATGACCAGTCACACCAGAGTAGCAGGTCTGTGCAATTTATATAACTAAAAAGTTTTGCCTCAATGACTTGAGCAAACATTAAATATTTAGCATAGCTGAAAATAGACAGCCAGAAAGGATGTTCTGCATGAAGTAACAGATTGTTCACTGGCTGCAAAAAACGAGCCCTGTTAATCAATGACTGCAAAAAGACATATGAGCGGATACCTAAGGTAGCTACTTCCAAGAAGTTTGTTTAAACATATGCATCAGATGACAACGTGAAAATGAACTGAATTTGTAAGAGAAAAACATAGAAGTTTTTCATTAGGAAGAATGGATTTATTCCCATAAAACAGTGTTCCTTACACTGCAAAGGTAAATAAAGACCACCAATACTCCTTTTAAGGATGCATCATACAGTAAGTTTTAGAAGTACGTTATTTTGCCTTCCTTTTTCTAGTACTACAAACTCAGTCTCAGTTCTTCTGAGAAATTAAGGTTCTTCTGACACAATACTGAGTTGAACCTAACTCAATTAGAACCTCAGGAATATCCATACAAGCCCATAGCATTTAGTAATCTGCAAATACGTAATTCACTGATGTTTCCTTTAAAAGCAGAAACAGTAGCAATGTCCTCGACTCTGGTGGCCAGAGGACAAGCAAAAGTAAACAGCAATTAAATATTTCACACCAGTCAGCAGATACTCTTAGAGACATGAAAGAAATATATATGTTTAATAAGACCTGTAAGTACATTTAAAGTTACTTTCAATAATAGCACTCAGCATATCTGACATAAACTTTGATAACTACAAAGACAAAAAAGATCGTGAAGCCCTCCTGGTTAGAATCCATACATTATGGATTCTATCTTACGTAACTACAGCAACAGCACTACTCTCCCAGGGTTAGATGAGTGACAGAGACAACCTTACTTTTACAGCAAACAATTGCAGTGGTTATTGCAGTGTGACAAATATGCAAGTCTTTACCTGGTCAGTTTATACTGAGGAGTAGCATGATGATATAAAACTTTCCAAACTCAACATGCAGTGTTAATTTGCAACCTTAACAAAAAAAAGAAAAAGGTAATAGAGTCAGTAAGTATCGATAGTATTGGTGCCATGCTGCACTAAAAGGCAGCGTGGTATTTGATGAGGCATTACTTGCTGTGAGGCAATCATGCAGAACTATAGTATAGCATGAAAAGCGGCATACTTGTATCACTGCAGTGTGGTCAATCTCTGAAGGTACATGAAACACCTGAAGTAAAAATTGATACCCACCTTTAATGACAGAGAAGTGTAGAAACTGTGAAAATTGTATGAGGAGCAGAAGGGGAAAAAAAAATCTTGAATATATGGAAACACTGGGAAAAAAAAATGGGAAAACAAGGAAAGTCAAGGTTTCAGTATGTAGTTCTGCTGCACAGAAATATTTGTGATGCTTGTCCAGGGAATGTTCTTCCCTCTTTTGCAACATGGAATGCTTGCTTTTAAGCAAAATTTTAAGGAAATAAAGGCAAAGGCCTGCTACAGTCATGTCCCCACCCCCCCCCCCCCCCCCCAGACCTCAAAAAGAAAACATGGCCTACTCTTCTTTCTCCACACACTCCCATTATTGTATATAACACTTTACACATAACATGGGCTCAAAAGAATTATTTACTGTTACTTTTAGGATCAGCACACAGTTAATAATTAGCTCTGTACATGTTTCATCAATTAGATGTTTTATAATGTTCTGTGGCAGCTTTTTCTCATTCCAATAAAGTTTCTTCCAGTAAAGTTACAAAATGCTTCTGATGAACTCATTCCCTCCCTCCCTCCCCTCCTTTGAAACTACAGGCCAAATGCTGCTGTCCCTTCATATTTACTTTCAGCCACACCACCTCTATAAAAACGCCCTTGGGCTTGACAAGCTTACAGCCAGAGCCCTTCATCTGGTGCATTTTTTTCTTCATGCAGAGTAATCTCACTCTGCAGTCCCAGTGACAAACATGTTACTAGAAACAGTGCAGGCCCTTCAGCTCCCACAATGCAAATACAACTACTGTTATAACCTTCTGCTTAACATTAGTTGGATACACAAACATAGAAGGATGTCATATCTCGGACAAACCATATGAATTCTTTGAAAGGCTGCACCACTGTACACAGCCAGAGAAAGAAGCGTTGGAGGAAGAGAGGATGCCACCTTACAGACTCCTGTCCACAACATTTTTTCTGCCACAGAGAAGCAGCTCATGGCAGACCAGGCCAAGAGAACTGTTGCTGAAACCCCTGAGCCGTGGGAAGCTGGGTATTTCAACAAAGGCCACTGAAACTGAACAAGTGTTGCACGTGACAACATTTTGTCCCTTTCTTTTCCATACTCCGCGAAATGGAGACAAACAAGGGCGGAGAAACAAAAATCACAATCCAAAACGAGAAGAGGGATCAGATAGGGCTTTGCTTTACTTATCCCCACATACTGCAGCTGTGGCACTCAGGCATTTTATACCGCACTTATTACGCTGACACCCACCTACCAAAGCAATACTCTCAACGTGAAGCACCCCAAGCTCGCAGCTGGAAAGGCACCAGCCACCCCCCCCCCCGCCTCACCGACGGCCTCACTCCCGCCCGGCCTGCCGCCTCGGACCCCGGCAGCGCAGAGGCCCAACAAGCCGCTCGGGGAGGAGCCTTCAGGCGCCCTCTCAGGCCTGACGCGCAGGTGCTGTGAGGAAGCGTCGTGTCGCACCTCCGGCGGCCCGGGACCCTCCCCCGCTGCGCGGCAGCCAGCCAGCGCGGCCGCACCGCCCGCCCCGCCACTGCTGCGCTCCCGCCCAACGGGAGGAGCCGGGAGGGCGCAGCCGGGCAGCCTGAGGGGATGGGAAAAGCCCCACTGCCCCGTGTGGCCTCGCCGGCGCCTCTGAGGGAAATGGCGGCTGCGTGGTTCGGAGAGCTCACCAGCAGCCCAAGGCAGGCCTCAGTGCGGGCCGTGAGCGGCCGAAGGGAGCACGGATCCGCGCGGGCCGAGCTAGGTGCGGCCCAGCGCCACACGAGAGCGGGAGGACGGCGGCAGCGCCTCCACCGGGTGCCCCACAGCCTCCGGGGAGCGGGACAAGAGCTGAAGCGGTGCTCAGCCTGCGGCCTTGGCGTCCCCTCCTGAGGGGAAGGTGGGCGCCGGAGCGCCACATGAAGCGTTACGCCGAGTAGGGCGGCTGAGGTGGAACTGGGCGCGGGTGCTACTGATGCGTGGTGAAATCCAGGGGAAAGGCTGGTGCTTACACAGTAAGGCACAGGAACACAGCTGAACATTTTAATAAGGTTGCTGCTTTCCAGGTTCTGGTGGATTTTTGCCAGAGTTTGAATTACAATTGTCCTGATAACTCATACTCAAGTACTTCTCTTGATAAGAAACCACATACAAAAGTAACCTCCTGAAAAACATAAGAATTGGCACTAGGCCAGTGCAAACTGTGCTGGTTACTCTCTTGGACTTTGTTTTGGGAGGGAATGAAATGTCCGAATTGTTAACACAGACCTCGTACATAAGTTCACCTCTTTGAAGAATAGGATTTTCTCAAAGCATCCCACAAATTCACAGGATTTACACTGCTAAGTTTCCATGCACACACAGAAGCTACCCCACTTCTAAATGAGAGCTGAGGTCACTGCAAAGTGAAACTTCAGACAGCTGTGGGTACCGTTGTTTGGGTGCACCCTGACTGCTTTGAGGCTTGCTCCCATTAGGTGTATGAGGTCACAGAAAGTTTCCTTTCATTGTCACTAAATTTGGTTATTTACTTAAGGAGACATACACTTAAAATGTCTCCTTCCCAACCTTGTTCTGTTTTTACAAATCTTTACAAAACCGGTTTCCCTTCTATCAACATCACCATACAGAGTTCTAGGAAGGGATGAGCATGTTTTGTAACATTGTGATCTTATCATCTAGTATCTCAGACTGCTGCACAGCTGAAAGAACTTCACATGCCAGATTTTTTACAAGGGCCTATTGAAGCAACAGGACATTACATGTCAAATTCACTCCTTGCTCTAAAATCTCCATTAATAGAGAAATTGTTTTTAAAGAACTGCACATAAGATACTTTTCATAGCAAGTCTTACTTGTTTTATTTTTAAACATTAATACTAGAAGAGTTCTTAGTGTATCAATAATGGTCATGAAGAGGTGGGTTAGCAGGCAGAATGTTAGCAGGTATTTTTTAATCAGATGTAGCGGGAACACCTACCACTTGGATATCATTAGTGCATGTGTTATATTATGCATGTAATCATTATAGGTATTCATATATCATAAAATAGCAAGAGCAGATTGAAAAAAATTAATCTGTCATAGGGTGAAATAGAACACATCTACTTGGATGCAAAAGTAACCTGAAAAAAATAATACTAAGAAAGGAGACCTAGCTGTGACTTTGATACTAAACATGGTACAGAAAGAACTTAACATTTTATTATTATTTTATTTTATTTTGTGCTTTTTAGAAGTTTAGCGGTCTCAAGCACGGTGCTCCTGCTGCCTGCAGTTCTGCACTCTTAGATGTAATCTCTGTAAGTATCCATCGGAGGGCAGCAGATTACAAACTTTGTCATGTCATAGCACGGTCACTTCTGTTGGCCATTCACAACATTGGTGCCCAGATGTTTCGCAATCTCATGTACAAGGCAGGCATAACTGGGAAATCCATACAATGGTACATTCTCTAGGCCTGACTTATGTGTCAAAGTCCATTGTAATGATAGACCACTATGAAAAATCTTAGTTGATCCTTAACACGCAGTAGCATTCCTCTCAAACTACTTTTGCTGGCACTCACATTAAATTGTTTTGTCTTTTTTTTTTTTTTTTTAAGACATCCCAAGTAACTCATATGGACATTCAGTTTAGAAGCATCTCATTCATTTTGTGACTGCTGTGTAAGGCCTCCTGATTTTTTTATTTTATTTATTTATTTTTTAATAAAATCCATGCATGGCTGTCGTAACTGCATAACAATCCTCATTTCACTGGAAGTGAGATTTAGTGCACTTTTTTATTAATTTATTTTAATATAATCCTGCTATATCTTATTTGTAAAGAAGAAACAGGAGCCAGGAATCTCTATGCTGCCAAATAGGCTAGTGGGAGGCAGTTCATTTGAAGAGGAGAAAATTACTTTAGTAGATGCCAAATTACTTGGCATCTGTGGCTGCTATTAACAGTCCATAGAAAAATCAGCTGACTTAGCTAATTTTTGCCTACTGGAGTTTTCTAGCCTAGTTACAGCATGTAAGACTAATTAAACTGGATATTGATGAAATCAGGTAGAGACGAAAAACAAAATTTAGGTCAGGTTTCTCTTGGGGTATAGCCAGTGTGGTGTTATGCAAGTCATAAAAACAACTTTATACGTGATAGTACAAAAGAGCATATAATTTCCTCTTTATATAAACTTAGGGCACCAGCTTTTTTTTTTGTCAAGATGAAAAGGTACTCAATTACTGATGGGATATACAAGTCTTGGCTGCTAACAAGAATTGATGAAATCCTATTTTTCTGATCAGGAAAGCAACTAGACAACACATGAGAAGATTCCTTTGCTCATGATTCCTCTACTTATCATTTTTTCTTTCTCAGGACTGCACAGCTATCTTGTGCTAACAGTCCTCTTTTTCAATCACAAGCACAGGAAGACACGCTGATGTCTGCAGCATCTTAATGCCAGTCCTACATCCATGCTTCTGCAGTAAGTTAGGCAGGACACCTACACATCTCTAGACCGTGGGTATCCTGGAGTCTCACAGCTGGGAGGCATCTATCTTACTCCCAGCCCATTGCCAAGCTGACACTTCACAGTCTGCCTTGTTGTGTCTGTAAGCCCTGTTCAAGAGAAACAATGTGAATCTTTAAGAATTGTTTACTAAAGTGATGTTATGGGAAACTAGTCTACTATGATGAGCAAAATGTGCAGTAATGCAGGTTAAGGAATACTGATCAAATATCTTTCAGGCTCAATTTTGTTCCTACTGAATCCAGCCAACATCTGGACTGGGGAGGCTGTGCATACCTGACTGCTTCCATGCTTTGTGTGGAACGCTGGATTGCATCATGGGAGTCTACTAAGCTGGAAATATTTCAGTGAGTATTTCTTATATTACTCACAGTCTGCAGCATTAAGCAAATACATAAGAATTTTCAGTCATTTGGAGTGAGCTGTTCAACTTGCGTCTAGATATTTTTATGATTAAATGTCCCAGTATGTGCCAAGGAACATGTCATATAACATGCTATAGGCATTTATTATTTATTTTGATTCCCATTCAAAATAAATGTTTGGGTTTAGTTGTTGGAGGCTTATTTCTTTGTTTTCCCTAGTTGGCTACACTGTAATAATTTACTTACCACTTAGCACTATTTAAAAAAAAGGCACCACAACCAATTACCTTGATCCCAGAGTTCAGATTATACTGGCTTTATTACCTCTAAAGATCTAATCTTAGCAGGTAATGAGAACACTTGAGTTCTAAATGACCTCATATGCTGTGTATATCTAAGAGAAAACTGAATGCAACAGCAGAGTGAAGAAGGTGGTGGATAACTGGCATTTCTTATTATCCATAAACAGATTAATGCTCATTTATTTAGATATTGTTCACACTGATAAAGCTGATTTTGTGCTGACAGATTCCAGAGGTGCCTTCTCTGATTATAAATTTGGGAAGAGATGCTTCAATAGAACAGACCTCTTATCTTTTCAATATTCTTCGGGGGGAATGCAAATTTCTTCTTGAGATGTAGGATCTAATCATCTTACCAGAAAGGAAGCCTCTGGCCTTTTTACTGGTAGGAGCTTCAAATAGTACAGAACTAGTGTTTTAACCTTCTGTAGGAGTATTCAGAATAAGTTTTTCAGATAAATCACTGATCAAGCCACACTTCAGGAAAGAAAACTGAAGTGAATGAGAAATGTCCAGAATGAAAGTGTGCTGAAAGACAAAGAAATTAGTTTTGATCTTTTTGACTTAAAACCTTCTGTGAGGATCTGAGGCTGCATGGTGCCAAGCAAATCCTGCTATACTTTAAGGGCAAGTTAAATGGAAAAGATCTTATACTGCTTGATCCCAAATTGTTTCTTTCATTGATTCAATCAATTTTTGTCAAACCAAATTGGAGAGTAACAGCCCACATAGACCAAATTGCAGTTCTGACATGAACTCCTGGGGAAAAAATAGTTGGGGACTATCACCAGCAACAGGAGGTTAGTTGAAGGGGGGGGTGCCTTGAGAGCTGAGTCAGTTGAAATCAGGGTTGTGTGTCTACAGCCTAAGTACAGCAACAGTGATTACATAGAATAGCATAGCAAATAGTTCCTTAGTGGAGGACTTCCAGTTTCTAGTTTGTTAACCTTCACAGTAAGCATAAAGCTGTCTCCAGACAAGTTCTGGACTGACTAGAAATACAAGGCTTTGCAAGAGTGCTGGGCAAACAGAAACAAACACTAATGAAGTAATTTCTTCGTATAAAGTTATTTTATCTCTGTATAAAGCAAGTGAAATGCAAGAATTAACACAGAATAAACAAAAGAAAGACCTAGGATGCTTGTGAGTAACTTTGATCTGCATAAGAATACATCAAAATGTATTTTCCATCTTTTCTGCAGAAGTGTATGTAATATAGGGTTTTAAGACCTAGAGTCTTAATTCCATTTTTATTGGATGGTAGTTATAATGTATTCAAAGTATTTGTAAACAAGAGTGAGTAACAGTACATAATGCTATAACATGGTAGGGTACTATGGCTAGGCTGTAGTTGGACCTGATGATCTTGGAGGTCCTTTCTAACCTGAATAATTCTATGAGTCTATGGTAGAAATTATAGCAATAAGAACAGAATGACACAATTGTAGGCTGTAGCAAATGAGAACAAGCCCAAATGCAGCAGCTATGAATACAGAAACAAAGGGAAAGAAAAGAAAAAGAGAGGAGGAGAAGGGGGAAAAAAAAAAAACCCTACTTACCTTTGAGAGGCCTCTGATACACAGGAATCTCCAATAAGATATCTTTGCCTCCACTGCCAACCCTTAAATAAGGTCTGGGAAGGGGTGGAGCCAGGCTCCATCCCTTCCAGTCACTCAGGGCTCCCTGAGTGACCTGAGCTCCCCTGAGTTGGCCCTGCCTTCCCACCAGGTGCTCAATCACTGTTTCAGGCTGTGACTCAGCATTTCTGCTACACAGTAGAATCCTAAAGCTTAAAAAAAATCATTTTTTTTAATTAGAATTTGAGCATGCACTGATCAGTGGTAAGTAATGCAGTATGAAGTGTCATATGTGAACTGTTCGTGCTTATAGAGTTTGTAGAACTAAAAAACACTTACTTTGTGTTGAAAGCAATTAGGGGAATAAATACTCATTGTTAGCTGCTCTGTTTACTTGAAGTCCACCTCCAGATTTCTTGAAAAGTTTCAGACAAGACTTCACAATTACTCAGTAAAAATAAGATGCTAGGATCACCAGGACAAAAGAATGTAATGCCATCTAAAATAAGCAGAGAATAACCCTTATTTTTTGGCATTTAAAACACAGATGATGACTGGAAAACATCCTGCTTAGAAAATGACTGTTTATCCTACATTATGCTGTATGTTTTTTAATTTCCTTTCCCTCTTACTGTTACTCAGGATGTCTCCTTGGTCCCAACATACTAGTTTCTTCTTTATTCAAGCCTTCTGTTTCCTTCCCAAACTCTTTGAATACATTTATTTCAGAAGAAATATTTCTTGTACAATATTTTCTAACTAGACTTTATCTCTGCTTAGTACAGGCTTTGTATTGAACATAGGAATTACCTACTATGTAATCACCTGCTTCCTGTCTTTGAATGAAGGTTTACTCCATATCACCTCAGTACAGCCTTCGGCACCGTCGTCTGTTCTACCTTTTAACACTGCATACCACTTTGATCCAATCTTCTGACGGGTTTTTTTTCTGTGGAACTTCTCTACTTCCTGTTTCTAAGTACATTTCTCTGACTTGGAATGTTGTTTTAAGATTATATCTTTATTATCTGTTCCCCTTCCACCATCTTTCATCTATTCATCGTCATCCTGTGTTTTGAAGTCCATCAAAAGCCTTCATTCAGCAGAGTATGTGAACAGAATCTTTGTTCAGCAAAATGTGTAGTTATGACTTTATGTTGTGTTTGTACAACTGAGTTAAGAGTACACGTATTCTTGCACTGGGACCAGTTCCTGGAGATGATGAGTGAAGTACAACCATACTCATTTGTCTCTGCAATCCTCTCTCCTCTCTCTCTAACTCTTCATCCTCCCTCACTTTGGGGGCACTATTCCAACAGATTTGAACTCAAAACAGCTATATTTGAAAATGGAAGTTTCCATCAAAAACTGCTCTGAAAAGTGATATGCTGGTTATTACTGGTAGTTTGGAACAGGTGGCCAGATAAGAAGTATAGCACTCAATTAAAATTCACAACCACTTTTCTTGGTTTCTATTAGAGTCCTTTAAGATGTAGCACATATTCCTGGTCAGCTGATGCGACATCAAATGTTTATGACTATCATATTAATTTGATAAATGAAGAAGGCCGTTGCTAGTCTCTTACTACCCAAAGCTGTCTGGAGGGAGCAGGGTCTCTTGCCTAGCCTAGTGGTACAGGACCGGGGCAGCTCTCTCCAGTGCGAGTGCAGCTGTCACTATCCACAGATCCAGCAGAGGGAAGTGTTGTTCTAAAATACCCACCCACTTGTAATACCCACTCGTGGCTATTACTTGTAAACTGCAAGTCACAGTACTGCACCAGGAGATCAATGATCTGGAGCCTATGAAATATGTGATTTATAAATTCGCAGAAGAAGACAAAGAAGCTTTAGCAAATGCCGGAAAGAGCAAGCACGATAATAATCTGGATTTGTCAGGGACTGAAATGAAATTATCTATAGATCTTCGGAGCTTAAATGTTTGTATTCTCTTTTGGAGAGCAGATGTTTGTGTGGCATTTTAGAGATTAAAGGGTTATGATCTGATGGTTTGTGCTTCAGCTAACTATGAAGCTGTAACCTTTCGTATCAAAAGATGGGATCTTGAAAAACAGATGATCTGAAATACACTTGGTGATCACAAGGCAAGTTGTCATAGAAAGCTTTATTCAAAAGGTCTGGCTTCGTTTCAGATAACTGCTTCCAGAGCAGTTGTCATTCATGATGCTGTTGCTTCCACAATTCCAAGCAGCACTGGAGGGCTAAAAGTCAAGTATAATGTCACCTTTGTGAAAGAATGTTCACTTAGAAATATTTTAAAGTGAATATTCAATTCCAGTCATGCATAGCATTTGAAACTGTTACTTCTTCTGAAGTTCAAAGCTGGTTTTGTAACATCTAAACATCAAGTTAAGAAAGATCGGGGGTGGCATGATGTGTAAAATGAGACTCAACTTTTCTTAGTGTGTGGTAAGTCACCGTACTGTGTTGAGTCACTGATTGAGCACCTGGGGAAAAGACTCAGTCAGCCCTGGGAGCACAGGTGAAGGCAATTCATGTGTGCGACCAGAAGGGGTGGAGCCTGGCTGCAGCTCTCTTAGACCTCATTTAAGGGCTGTCTGCCAGTGGGGAAAGTTTCTGGTTGGAGATATCTCTCTTGTGGAGTTTCTATTGCAAGCCCTAGGTCTTTAGAGACAAGTGAATACTTTTTCTTTTATGACAACTTTCTATTGTGCTGGTCCCTTTGTCGTTGCATCTCTTGTCTCACTATTCTATTGTGTTGATCTTTCTTATTGTTACATTTAGATTGTTCAAGTGATGTTTTTCTGTATGTTATAAATGCCTGTGACAAACAATTAGAGCTTGAAGAATGTTTTCTAGATAATGCTGTTTCAAAAATATCAGAAGGAATTCATCTTAATATAACAGCATTAGGATAACTCCAAAGATGAACTTAACCCACTGGGCTTACAGTCAGGAGCTGCGCAGCTAAAAACAGCAGTGGTCTTCAGTGGGCAGATAACAGAGTATATCCATTGCTTAGATATCATTGTTCAGAGACCTGTGGGGTGTGATGGGTGGGTTGAGTGCTCCCTATGTGGATCCTCAGGAGCCATTCAGCAGCAGAATAAATAAAACCAAACCTGGAAAGTTAGGTTATAATGTGTTACTTAAGCAATTAGAACCCTATAATGATTATGGAAAGGGTTCCAACTTAATATTTTACCTGTTATTTTTAGCACAATAGTGTGTCCCTGGTTTTGTAATTCAATGAAATAATAATTTATCTTCCTAGCCTATTACTGCCAAAAAAAGAAGTGTGGCAGATCCTGCAGACAGACTTCTCATTCTTAGTAAGTTGAAATAAAGATTATAGTATAAGATTATAGAATAAGATATATTTATTTTGCTCACAGAAGTGGTAAATAGTTCCAATATGGTAAAGCAGATTAAATCATTAATCAGGGAAATGCTAGCAGAGCAGGTGATTCATAATGATGATGCAGTCAGCTAAGGAAGATGCAGGTCAGGAGACAAACAGGACTGCTGGCCTAGCTCATGTTTACCAAAGTTCAAGAATGATCTTCAGAGAAGAAACTGCAGAAAATGCCTTATGTTACTATCACTGTGATAACAACAGCATCTTTTCTGAGGTTAAAGTACCATTAATTGAAGTCTACCACTGTAAGTACAAGCTATCAGCCTAAAGCAAATACAAAACAAATACATTCTACACCATGCTAGCAATATAGCTGCAAACCAGGAAAACAGCATGCAATTTTTTATGACATATCTGTTTGCATTAGCGTAAGTTTGGATTAAAGTGCAAGCTTCAGCTTCTTTGTAACTAGTTTCACTTTGGGCTCAACGGTGATATTTGAGTTCCACAATGTTTTTGCACAAAAGTATGTTATATTTTAATAGCCCTTAAAGGCTGAAACTAATAGAAATACCTACATGTGTGCTCAATATGATGTAGGAATTATTATTTTCACAGAGGTTTGTGCCAATGCTGTTTAAATGAGGAGTTTTGTGCAGATGTGAGGAAAAGGATTGTTTAGAAAATGGATCTTTGATGTGAAGCTGGTGACAAGGCAGATGGCAAACATTTCATAGCAGAACATAAGGAACACAATGATGCTGTAACTAGAATTTTGAGTAGGTGTTTGCAATGGAGATGGTAAGAATGAAAATACTGCAGAATTACTTGAGTGCATTGAGCTGTTTGTGCACATGAGTAAGAGGAGGTAGAAACAACCCCTTTGTCCCAGCTATTGGTAGAAATCGGGGTACAACTCCAGTTTTTCTTCTGGGCTTTGTGCATTTAGCCCAGAAGCAGCCTTTGCAGACATGCTTGAGGGAGGGAATCACCTGACAGCTGGGGAAAGAGGAAGCAGGAAAGTCAAATGAACTTCTGGTGGTTTTTAAGGTGCTGTGTGTATCTGTGGCTTTTTTAATGTTGTCTGTTTTTCACTGGAGTTGAATAGCCGAATTAGGGTTCGCATGCAGTGCGGTGGTTTTCAGCTGTCCCTTTCATAGAGGAGGATGCTCACTGGGTGTGTCTGACCACAACAACGGGGCTGGAGCTCTGCACAGCGTGCAGCGGTGGGAAAGCTCAAGCTCGCTTTGTGCACGTTATTCATTTTTTATTTGCTTTAATTATCGCGGCCGGCGATGGTTGTTTTCTCACCTCTTTCACCTTCCGCTTTCACCTCCTCCGTTGGTCTGAACGCCGGGGGGAGCGGCAGCCTCTACGCCACCTCCCCAGCCGGGCCTCGGAACGGGCCTCTCATCGCCCCTCTGCCGCTTCCGCCCCGTGCGGCCGACCCAGCCCGACCGCACGGCGGACACGGTGCGAGGGGACCCTCGAGGCGCCGCCGCCGCTGCACCGGGCGGGCTGCAGGTGCGCGGCGAGGGGCGGGCTGGGCGCGGCCGCGCTTTTGTCCTCCGGAGCCGCCTCCCCGCCCCGCGGCTCGTCAGCGGTTCCGCCGCACGCGCCCCATTGGCCGGCGCGGGCGGTAACGTGACGGCGGGGCGGGGCCGGAGCCGAGAAGTGCCGGTTGGAGCCGGTGCCTCGCGCCGCGCTGCGGGCTGCTGCGTGGACGGGGCGCGCTGCCGTGTAGAGCGCGCCGGGCGGGCGGGTGGCTGGCTGGCTGGAGGGGGGCGGCTGAGGCGTTGCGGATAGGTAAGCGGGAGCGGCCGTCTCCGGCAGCGCTGCGTCTTCACCGGGCGGGAAGAGCGGGACGGAGCGGAGCCACCGAGGGCGTCGTGCAGCCCCGCGGGGATTGGGCCCGCGAGGTGCCCGGCGCCGCCCGCCCTCGGGGCTGCCGCCCTTCCTCGGCTGCGCGCTGCGGCGGCGCTCACCTGCCCGCTCTGTGAGCCGCTGGGCTGGGCGCGGACCGGCCCCGGGGATCGGGGCGCCTGCCCGTGCCTGCCGCAGGGCCCGGGGCCGCCCCGCCGCGGGTGGGGCCGGGAGGAGCTCGCTGCTCCGCTTTGCGTAACGGCGGCTGCACGTGTCCTCGGGTGACCGCCGAACGCAGGTCGGCCGTTGCTTCCTTCCCCTTTTTCGCCCCGGTGCGGCGTCACCTGCAGCCGCGGGGCTGCTGTCTGCCCTCGGGCGGCTCGGAGCTGAGGCCTGGCCGTGCGGGGCCGCCCGCGCCCTGCCCCGGGCTGCCTGGTCCCTTCTTCCCCCGCCGGTGCTTCCATTCCCAATCCGCGGCAGCGCGTTCCTCACGGGTTCTTGCACCGTGGCTTTTGCTTCTCCTCGAACCGGGTGAGTTTGGCGGTGCGAGGCTGACTTCTTGCTGGTCTGCTCTGTGGTGGAACTGAGGCAGCTCTCTGGCCCCAGTTAGGACTTTGTGGTGAGCATTGCAGTCAGTCGTTTTGGTAGGAGCAAAGAAAGTGTGGAAGCTGCCTTCCCTGAAGCTTGACTTTATACGGAGGTTGTCATTAATGATGCTGGTCAGGTAACTAACTGTGTTTGAACTAATGCCTAATGTGGACATTTGAAGTACTGTCGAGGTATTGCTAGAACAAGGTGAGAGCTGTATGGTCATTTGGGATTTTGAGCATTGATGCTTCAAGTTCTGTGGGCTCTCGGCTTTTCTCATCAGTTTGCTGAGTGATAAGGTGTGTCACCGGCTGCTTCCCAACGTCTCAGAGATCTCCCTTCTGTACCTTTCCAGCAGCGAGGGCATTTGGTCACAGGGTTACTGTTATGAGTCCTTAAACATTTAAGGAGGCGCTCTGAAGGCTTAAGGGTTACAGTCTTATAGGTTACTGCTCATAAAATTCGCTGTGTTTATGTGTGGCATGTGCTTTTTTCACCCTGTGCCACTGAGCTGGCAGGAGGGTGGTGGAGTTCACCTATGCAGTGCTTTCCCTCTGTAGGTGCAGTGCTAACCAGTGCAAGGGATGTGGCAGGGAGAGAGGGGCTGCAGCATAGAGCCAGCAGCCAGGGCTGGGTACTGCTTCTCTGAAGTGTTTTCCCCTGTGTACTAAAACGTTTTGTTGTAACTGGCGAACAAAACCTGAGTTTTAGCATATATTTTACACAGTAAAGAAGTACTTTACACAGTAACCTTCTTTCAATTTCAGTAGGATTTGTGTAATTCATGGAAATTTGAATGTTTATTCCTTTGTGCTCCTGAGAAGTGAGTTTCTAGTCTGATTTTGCTATTCTTTTTTTTAGAAAGATGGGATTCTGATCGGGGAGAAAAGGAAAACTCCCTTTTGTTTCTCTTCAGTTATGAATACAACTGCTCTCTGAAGTTGGTGAAAACATGTTGAGTAGATTTTAGACAGGGGACGGTAGTGCTGAAGAGGCATCCACCAGTAATTCAGCATTATGAAATGAGCCTCATTGAGCAGTATATCACTGCCAAAGAAGTATTTTTTAGTATTCATTTCATGAATGAAGGGGAGGGAGGAAGGAAGCCTTGTGTTCTCTTGGAAGTAGTGAAAGAGGCTGTGGCTCCAGTAATACTACTACAGCGTACAATACCTACTGCTAAAACCATGAAGCTTTACTCAGCTAGGATTAGAAATGGGTATTTAATGTGCCTGAGGGGATAGAGCATGCTTTATACTGGTCTCCATTTTCTGTTTCACGCTGCTATCTGTATCCTCTGCACTAACCTGTTGGACTCTATTTGTTGTTCCTGTAGGCATTCTTGTAGTAGCTGTTCAGCTCTTGTCTTGCAAATAGTGTTATTCTGCCAGTTGCTCTTACAGTTCTTTTTTAAGAAGTTAGAGCTAATTTGTCTGTATGACCGGAGTAGTAATGTAGAAGGGCAGTGTGTGAAGTAGTATTAATATTTGAGTATTTAAAATTGCTGTAATGTCAATGCTTAAGTGGGATAGATATGTTACTTTGCTAGTTAACAAATGATTTGCTTGATTCTTCTTAACTGGTGACGAGTTATGGTATGTCCTGTCTAATAAAGGCTTGTGTTATGTGTGGGGTGAGTGCAGAGCCACACATCACAAGCTTGTAACTGTGCTCTGTGATAGCTGCTAACAGCAGCTGAGAGGCTGTGGCCTTCATTTTGTTCTCCCTGCTATCACCGTGTGGGCAGTCAGTCTCATTAATGTCAGAGAGCTTATGAGTCGTGATCTGAAGTTACTGATAACTAACTAAATGGCACACTTGTATGTGCTGTATTGTGTATGTGTTCCAGTAGCAGTCTTGGTATGCAAACTTTGTTTTATAGTTATGCTTGGGCTTTTTTATTCCCTAGAAGTTGTTAGTATGCTGTAAGCTGGATTCAGATTCCAACTAGTTATAATCAAATTGTAAATCAATGCTGAAGTAAAGTTTTAGAATACATATTTTCTGCAGTAGTTAAAACTTTACTAGTATGAGAAGATGGATTTCTGGTGGGGTAGTACACTCAAAAGAGGGTAGACAACACAACTCTCAACAAAGCTATTGCAAATGTGGCTGGGGTGTAATACAGGCATGCTCTCCTCCACTGTATGCCAGAGAAGGTTCTGGGGCTTTTCAGCAGTCAGAAGAGGATCGTGGAAAGAACTCATAACAGAGTCTTCCATTTAACTCTTATTTGTGCCATTCGGTTTCAAAATACCATGTTCACACACCCAGAATTGAGTTATGTGAGTGCAGTGCTCAAATGCTCTGTATGTTCTATTACTGTAAACTGGAATGTGGTTTTTCCATGTGTAAGTTGAGGGTTTAGCTCATTGTAAGAAGCAGAAGAGACTGAAAATGCTGGTAAGGAATCTAGTGGTACTAATGAAGAATATGGTAATGAAGCAGTCTGGTTTCCTCGCTTCTGTTAGTAAGCTTAGGACACTGCTTTGGATTGTCCTGTTACAAACTGTTTACTTGTTTGGGAGATACATGTCTGAATTGTGGTTTTAGTTTCATATGGAAACTAAGCTTCAGTTCTGTGGCATAACAGCCACAAAGCTATGGCCCTGTGGTTCATTCAGGCTTAACGAGTGACATTGATTTTAAAGCTCTTATTCAAAAACCCAGGAAATGTAACCCTTGATGTCCCAGACCCCACTGCCTTAGTTTTTGTTATTCTCTGAGCAGTTCAGGTTTTCAGATACTTCTCCAGATGTGCTATGGTAGATGAAGTTCTTCATGCAAATGTATACATCTACTGAGCTCGAACTTGAGAAGTACAATTTTGTACTGTAATGCTAATATATTTTTTCTTTAACTTAATTATTTCCTATGAATGCTGTAGTGCAATCTGGTATATTTAAAGAAGTGGGCACTTGAAAACTTAAATGAAACTGTTTTCACACCATATTTAAATTATTAACAAGGGTGGCGATCTATCACTTTTAACTCATAGCAAATGGAAGTGTGAAAGTGATTATAACTTTGTCAGTGCCTTTGCAATGCAGGAAAAACTGTTTCCTGAGTAAATGTCTTTTATTAAACATTAACATTGCTTAAATACTAACTTGTCAATGACACTGGCTCAGTCAGGGAAGCACCGAAGTTTTGCTTATCTGGCATATCCTGCCTGCTTTGCTGGGAACTGCTATTTGGTTCCTCACAGATAGGGGGCTGAAGCTTTTTGTACTTCAAAGCTCTTAATGACTCAAGTGATAGTAAAAACCTTGACTTGAAGTTATTACATTTTGCTTCATACCGAAAAGTGGTTTTTGTTCTTGCAGTAAAGCTGTCTGGAAGAAAAAGAACTTGCCACTTTCTAGGTCTTTTCAGACAATCTGCTCATAAAGAGGTTTTGGAGCATGAAGGGCTGCACAGCATGGTTGGGTTTGATGGGAAGTATAAAGAGTAAATTTAAGTACTAAGCTAACTTTATTCAGTTATCAAAGCAGGATTACTGCTGGTTTACTGTAGCATTCAATCCTGATCACACGTACTTTGTTCTGAAACAGCACTGTTCTAGAAGATGATGCTGGTAGATAAGGTTAGTGTTGCTTTTAACTGTCATGCTTGCATGTGGATGTGTGTTTTCAGGAAATGTAATATTGCACAGTACGTGCAATGTGGAAATGAGTCCTTCAATCCTTTAATTTTATTAAAAGAAAAAAATGTAGCTGGGTGCTTTGTCCAATTTATAAGTACATAACACAAAGTAATAGAAACAGATGATAGGAGGTAGGGATGACTGTGCACAGCATGCTTCCTGCTGGAGTGTTAATAAAACTTATTCCACTTCCATTTCAGGGGAATCAAAATTATGCTCTGTTATGGCTAGAATCAATACTAAGTGATTTCTCAGATCAGGCAAAGATGGTAACAAAAATATCTGTTTGAGCCTACTGGGAGTAGTAATAGCATGTGTGCTTCCAGCTCTGTCAGAACCTAACAGAACCTATTGTACAAACCAGAATCCCCAGATTATCTAGTAGTATGCCACATTTAAATATTTCATAAAGAATGTGAGAAATTGCACTACGATTTTTATAGTTGAAAAACTTGAGACAGAAATAAAATGCTCAGTAGCTCTATGCAAGTCAAATCAGAGGTAAACATACCTGTTAAAAGGGCTATGTGTGGTTACTATATGAGAAAGCAGCTTGTGATTTAGGAAAGTAATGTAGAATAGAGATTCTGAATATCTAAATATATTGAATTTCTGTACTCTGCTTTTAGCAAAGCTGGCAAGATTTCCTACCGTATACAGGATGTTGCCCACCTCCATCTTGATTTCAGCTCAGTGCTGCTGAAGTCCTTATCTAATAGTATCAAGTCAGAATATGAACATGCTCTAGTTAACACATCAGTACCTGTGGTGTTAACTTACAATACTGCCTTGGTATAGCAGTGAGATATCCTTGAGGACTGCAAAACTTACTCTGTGCTTACCTGAATTCTTGAGTAGACTTTGAAGTGCACTTTGTTCTGCTGGAACAGCAGTGCTGCTTAGGCTAGTTGGACAACTAATGCACAGCTGGTTTGGATGTGTACATGTACTCCACGGTTCCCCCCTTCTGGAACCAGTGGAACACTAGTTGCCCTTAAGTTGTCCTTAGAGATATTCAGGGGCAAGCTGGACTGTGGGCTTGTCTCTGTGCAACCTGATGGAACTGCAGGTGTCCCTCTTCATTGCAAGGGAGTTGAACTGTAGATCTTTAAAGGTCCCTTCCAACTCAAATGATTCTGTGATAATATTTCCTTATTCCAGATTGTTTCTAGTGAGGTTACAGGAATCATCTTAGATACCTCTAGGATCTCTGGCCATTTATGATTTTACCAAGAATCAGTTTATTGGAAAGTATACTGAAAATGGAAGAGCCTTTTCCCAGTGGGAAGATGGTCTTTAGGTAAATGGTCACAGCTGTCTTGTGCAGCTGGCCTGAAGATGATAACCTTTACAAAAATTAAAAATCTCCTGGTAGAGAAACCTTGCAGCAGTTAAGTAATGAATATTCTCTAGTGTGTTCTTAGCATGCTTTTCTTTCTGATGTCCTGAGCGTAGCAGCACAATGAATGGACGTCATGAGAATCTGTCTGACTTCTAGAAACTAAGAGGATAAAAATTATTTTTCTATTGTAGCACTTATCTTGGTATGCAGAATTAAGTAGATACTCTTGAGACTTCCCTTAGAATGCTGGAGGGATAGTGCTGATACCATTGTTTTATGGTTATGTATTCATATTTCTCTGCATGAGGAAGACCCAAGAATGTGGTTATGAGAATAAAAAGACACTAAAAGTGAGCTTGGGAGTCTAATTTATTGTGGCTTGGCAGTTGTCTTACTCAGTACTAGTCATGTTGGTACTGGGATGGAAGACTTAGTGTGCTGTTGAGTAAGGTGCTTTCTGAGAAAGTTATAAAATGTACAGCATGCCACAGATATCAATCTCAGTCTAGACATGTTGGGATTGCTTTTGGTATGATCTTGCCTAGGATGAAGAGCCAAGGAGACTTTTCATACTTACTGCTTCAAACTTGCCTGAAGATTTCTTTGGAAACTGGAATTAAGGACTGTTTGTAGTTTTGACACAGTTTGTTTTCAACACTGCTGTACTGATTTCAAAATTTAACTGGGACGTGGAGGAACAGCAGAGGAGGGCTATTCTTGCATCTTTTTAGGCATAACTTGAGTGTAGTCTGTGCTACTTGCCTTGCATCTTCCATGGCATGTATAGACAGATATGTTTGACAGCACAATACCTGCAGTCATCTCTGGAGAGAGTTGTCTCCTCCTGCACTGGTTTGGATAAGCATTAGCTGAGCACAGATGAACTGTGTCCCTCCTGAAGAGGCAGATGTATTTCCCATGCTGTTCTATTCTGTCCTCTCCACCCCTGGTGTTCTCACTCATCTTCTCCTATACTAGAAAGCCAGGTTTCTTCAGCTTACTTGCTTAGACTCTGTGAAGTATCATTTTTTATCACAGCCTGCACTTGAAAGAGCAGTATAGATAATCTTACATCCCACTGGAAGCTGAAAACTCCAAGTTACGTAGCATCAAATGATATTACCTCATTTCAATCATTCCAACTGTTATGGAATTTTCTTAGAAGAAATCACTATGGAGATTTTCCATGGTCAAGCAGGAAGGATGTTCACAGGAGAACTTGCTGCAGCTCTTGATAAAGACAAGGATGTGCAGGTGGTGTAATTGCCAATACCAAGTGGGAGCGGCCTGTGGACTCTGTTACCATGAGTTGGCTGAGCTTACCCTCAGAGATCAGCATGGTGCAGGCTGAAGGGCACCTTGGATGTTCAGCATAGCAGGTCTGGGCCTGCTAATGAGTCTGACTGGATCCAGAGCTCCTTGGTGTTCAGTGGTCTGGCAGTCTGCAGAGCTACAGCTTGTTATACTCCCATTAAAAAAAAAGCCTTATGGAAATATTTCTAGTTATTTTTCATGCTTGAATGGGTTGCTCTGTGTTTTTTGAGGAATCACCAGGCAGGCTATTGATGGCAGAGCTTTAAGTACCTGATTGTTCTAAGATTGTAAAATCTGTGTGAAATTTTGGTGCACTATTTAAAATTCCCTTTATGGAGAGCACGTGGAGCATACAAGTGTTTGAAGAAATGGAAATTAATGGAATTTAAAAAAAAAAAAAACACTTAATGGAGAAAAGTGCTAGAGTTTTCCCTGAGAAATTGTTTTAAAGTTGGTCAAATGGTTGCTTAAATGTTAGGGAGGAGTAAAATGTGAATTTACCTTTTGGGTTCTTTGTACAACTAACACAGCAAAGCTCTGCTTCTTTCATATTTATGGCAATCAATATTTTAGATGCAAGCAAGCTTAATAAAATATGCAAATAATATATTTTTAGCTTAGAAGAATTAAAAGGCTGTGAACACAAGCAGAAAATAAATCCATAGTCTAGCAAAGTGACTGCATACAGTTTAGCTGAAAATTTGCATTAATGTGTCCTTAAGGAAAAAGGAGGCCTCAATGCTATAACTTATCTATATAGTGGAAATCCTTCCTATATCAGGCAGGGATACATATATGACAGAGAATATATTTTTTTTTAAATGTATGTGTCTGAGTTAGCAAGTAGTGCTGGTCCACTAAAGCTGTACAAACTTGCTCAGTTCTAGAAAAGTATGTCAGAACTGATTCAGTCTGGATTCTGTTTGGCTTGGTAGGGACCTTGGAAAGCACCATGACTGGGGGTGAAACTTCACTGTGAATTAATACCTGCCCAGAATGCAGAAGGCTTGCATTGATCAGTTGTGTTGACGCAGTGACTTGCAAAACAGACAAAGCTGGTGTACTTCTTTCTCACTTTAGTTTTCTTACTGTCAGGAGGCTTGCCCATTCAGCTTTAACATACCATCCAGAAATGTAGCTCTTTACTTGCTGTTTTTTCCTTGGTTTTACTTTGCAGTGATTTTTGTGTAGGTCGCTTCTCTCATCTACTGCTTGGTCCTGAGCTTGGACTGAAGCTGGGAGTTGCAAGCTAAAAATAGAAATGCATGCCTAGATGTTTGTCACTAATTCAGGCCTTCCTAGGAGCATAGGTTGTGACCTGTTTTAGCTAGAGTGCAGTCTGCCTTCCAGATGCAGAGGTGACATCTTGAACTTGTCTTGATGGCTGGGGAAGTGCTACTATTAAAGCTGAAACATGCACATCTGAACCTGAGTTTATATTTACAATTGCTCTCCAGCCAAGACTACTATGAAATTAAAAGTACTGATTTTTTTCTAAGTGTACATATCCTGTAGCTTTGCAATAGTTTCATAATCAAGTTTAACTCTCAAAATATTTAACTTGGTTTCTTCCTACCATCTGTCCTCAAGAATTAAGCTCAAGTAATTTGAAACACTTAGGCAGAGCTCAGAGATGTGGCTCATTGTTGTGTGGCCTCCGGGTCTATAATTTGAACTACCTGTGCAACCAGAATGCTTGAGGATGAACCAGCCCCCTGGCAAGGGTTTGACCAGCAACATATTTTACTACCACAGACTAATTCTTTACTGGCCTTGTTTAAGGAGAACTGATTTAATCTTTGCTTCTTGGTGACATTTAAGGAAAAGTTAACAACATATGGCTTGAGGAAAATAATGGTCTTTTCTGCAGTGATACAGTATAGATTGAAACTGCACAATATGATGTACCTAGTCCTACTTAGATTTCAGCAATGAGTCTTTTGTTTGTGAAGCAAATCAAATTAGAATAAAGCTTACTCCTAATTTAGACTAGACTATAAGATAAAGTATCTTGCTTGTATTAAGTGTACTAGAGGAAGGAAGTAGTAAAAATCAAGGTTGCTTCTGAGTTTAGGTGAAGCTGTTTTCTGGATAATTTTTTTCCAGCTACTCAAAGGCCACCTGTGTTGAACCTAAGAATGTTCAATCTTCTGGATAGTTGGGAGAACTATTTGCAGTATCGTTGCTAAGTTGTATGCTTATCTAGTTTCCCAGCTTGCTACAAGAACGGAAGTGGTAGTGCTGGATAGTAGTTGCTGAATTCTGCAAAGCCTTTATATCAGCTCATGTGCTGTGCAGTTGTCTGAAGCAGTAGCAGAGGAGGAGGGTAACTCATATAAAGTAAAAAAATGGAAGCATTGCCTGATTTACTAGATTTTATACTAAAAACATGATTGCATTTTCTTCCAGTAATGAATGGACCTAATAGCCTTATGTAAGCAGCCTTCTCTAGAGTGAAAGGATTGTTTCTCAAGCAGCATAAGTCTGTTCCACATGTTATGTTCAGCAATACTGTCCTGCTAACATGACTGTTGAGGAACTACTTAATCCTTTCACAGATGGTTGACATTGTCTATGCTTGTGGTTAAGATCTTTGACTGAAATATCTTTATGTATTTAATGGTTTGAAAGGTTATGTTAGACTTAAAAACCATTCCAGAAGCACAGGATGTTCAAGGAGTTTGGGAATGTGTTCAGGCTTATTTTGAATACAAGAGGATAATTACTTGTACAACTTTAATCATCACTCGTGACCTCTTCAGAAGGAACTGGAAAGAAGCTTTCTCTAATCTTGTTTGCATGTTGTTTGTGTTCAATGGAATACACTTGCAAAACTGCAATCCCCATCTAACAGATCCTAAAACTAAGTTTTCATGTGCACACAGGTGGTCAAAGTACACGTTCTAGAAGGCCGCATATCAAATATAGTGCTTGAGTTGAGATCTCTTGTCAACAGAAGGCTGAAACTGAAAGAAGCTGCAGGTGTCTGAATCTTTAAAGAGTCTCAAAGATCTCTGTAGTTATCTCCTTCTTCATGAAGTCAGAGCTGCCCCAGAACTCTCCCAGTACCTGGGCTTTTTGTTGGTTGCAGTCACTTGAAGGAGGAGTTGGTGGCATGCTAATAGAAGGGGAAGTTTTAACCAAGTAATGTTTTTGGTGATGAGTATGGATGGGTATGGGTTGTTCTGATCTTCCTTTGAGAATATTCATGAGGATTTGTCTATTCTAGGGTCACTGAAGTACCTGTTGAAGTATGATTTAGTTTTATAAATCTATTTTTATTAACTCTGTGTCAGAAACAACAATCAAATACTTAAGGCTACGCTGGTTTCGTAAAGTGTTTAAAAATAAAACCTCCTGTCAGATGTTAGCTTTTGTAGCCCATTTTTGTCTGGGGGAGGAGACAAGTTGTCCCTAACTGGTTGTGTCTAAAATCATGTAAGCAGTAACCCAATGACAGGGTCATACAACATTACGAAACCTTTTTGGGAGGAGGCATTTCTGGTGGCAATAGTCATTTTTCAAAATGATAGCCTCATATTCCTGTTCTAGATTTGTTTCTCTTTATT
The DNA here is from genome assembly GCF_016699485.2 of Gallus gallus. NCBI lineage: Eukaryota > Metazoa > Chordata > Aves > Galliformes > Phasianidae > Gallus > Gallus gallus. The sequence continues at coordinate 14,839,618 of NC_052539.1, read as the reverse complement.
GAATTTGTAAGTAAGTATGAAGTAATTAAAAATATTAGTGAACGCGATTGCTTTGTCTTTATGGCCTGAGGCATGGTTCTAGTCTGGGGTAAGTCCTCACTTAGCCTGGGGCTATTTTTCTATGTCTCATCTTCTGAGAAAGAGTGCCAATTGAATTTGGCTACTTTGAAAAGCTTTTATGGCTTTGATATGGGTTTTAAGCTGCTGGAGATGAGAATCATCAAACCCATTACACTCCAACATTATTCCATTTGTTTAGTCGCTCTTGGTGTACAGACGGGATCTGAAAGAGAACTATCTTGAGCAAAATTATCATTTATAACTCACATTTGTATTGCATTTGTATGTGCTCCGTATTTATCCAATAGGAAAGCTTTTGTATACCTATAATTGTGCATGTGCTTCATCAGGAAGTTTCAAAAAGTAGTCATTAAGAAGAAAAAAGTTCAAGTAATTAAACACTTAATATGGAGATGCGCATTTTCTGCTAGGAAATGTTTCAAAACCACAGTGAGAACATAGCCTTCTTTCTAGGATATGCCATAGGGACTGGCAAGTTTGTACATGGAGAGGAAGGCAGGTGATAAAGCATTTTATAGAAACAGACCTTAAAAAATTGCAGGGGGCGGTCTCAGTCTGAGTTCTTGGTTTACTTACACGCTACTTCAGAACACTATGGCATTTATTGAAGAAGATATTTGGGTTTATGCTTGTACTCAAGTACATTTTTAATAAGTTCAATTTTCTATTTTTCTAAAAGTAACTTTAAAAGAATAACAAACCAGAACAATTAAGCAGCATTAATGGCAGTATAACTTAACTGTTTTCTCATACCCTGAATTTTGTAACTAATATTAAACAAGAGTCTGCCATATTCCCTAAAATGGGTTTGTTACTAAGAGTTTTCTTTGTATCAAGCAGCACCTATGCATGAAATTGTATTGTGTAACTTCCTCCAATAAGTGCTTAATTGTAAAAGCGATTTCTTAAAATGTTATCTGCCCAGCCCCCTGATAAGGTCCACCTGTTCTCCAGAAAATGAAGTACTCTCATTTTCATGGAAATTTGACTTTTCACACTGTTTTAAATTCTCATCTAATTCTGTGGTCTTGACTCTTCCAGATGTTTTCTTTGTTATGTATATTTAAAAAAAAAAAACTAATATAAAAATACTTACAGATGTGTTTTTGCAAGTTGAGCTGGAGTGAATGAAGAAATTAATGAGCTGGAAAGCTGTGGTTAGAATGAATCTCAGCATTAGGATTAGTAACTATGTAAATACAAAAACGTTTTAGCTGAAATGGTTTTTAAGTCAGCAAAGACAAAGGAGTGTTACTTCATTTCTGCTTCAGGAGAAGTAGCTCTCAGATGGTGACTAAATAGTTCACAGAGATGTTATCTTAGATTGTTACAACTAGAGCTTTTGCTTATTGAATGTTAGCTCTTTAAAAGAGCTATAGAAAGTTCTGAACTGTTGTTGTAATACTCAGTTACTGGGATCCAAATGTTTTGTAATCTAATGATACCTTATTTCCCTCCAGGGGCACATTATTACCATCCTGTCCTTCTTCAGCTGCTTTCCCTTGAGTGGGCCTGGTAAGTTTCTGCATTTTCTTAAGTAGTCTTGTCAAAACAAGGATTAATTTGGTTTTGGCCATTCCTCTCCCTTTAAATGTGAATGTAGGATAAGAATGTGGTTTTGCCTTAGACTAGCTATTCACATTATTATAGCCACTAGTCAGCTCTGTTTATTGGAATTGAAAATTGCATTTTTCTTAATGTGTTCTAAATGCAGTACATAACCATTCCTTGTTATCTGTACAGCTTAACAAATTTATAGTAAGAAACTGGTACTGTCTGTGGTATTGTGATTGGCACTGGATGTTTGTTTGATTCAGTAAGTAAAGGCCTCCGTTTCTGAGAAACCTACCTTTTTGCCAAACCGTGGCATATAAAAAATGATTGAACTTTATTTCTTGAAGTCTTGTGTGGCTTTTTTTTATTTTCTTGTAATTATTTGGTCAAAAATTTCCCAGTGAAACAGTGGAAGCTGTAGACTTTCCTCATTCTTGGTGTGATTGTGTGAGACTGACTTTACATTTCTAGATTATCTTGTCTGAGTATGCTCTGTTCCATTTAATGTAGCTGTAGCAATGTGGAGCTTAATAGATCCTGCTGCATGCAGTAGGGCAGAAGTTGTGACGAAAGCTGAAATGTTTGCCCTATATTTTAATGGCTTCACCTAAATAAAGTCAATGCTTTTCCATCCAGAATGAAGACAAATGTAAAGATGGCATGTCCAAGGAATTTTAAAAGGTGTAGACCTCCTGACTGAGAGGTGCTGTGTATTTTTTTAATAAAGTAAGTATGAATCAAGGCTACCCTGCTAGGGGTTAAATGTACCTGTTTTGTCTATATAGCATACATATGCTTATACGTGGGTATATGACAATAATGGACAATTTGTGTTAGAAAGCTACACTTTCATTAGTATACTTAACTGTCTTGGTGAAATAAGTTTGGGATTTGCTATTTTGAGGTGGGTTTCTTGATCCTTTACTGATTGGGTAAAGTGATTTAATCCAGTGTAAAATTCTAAATTACAAGTATAGTTATTTTACCATATTGCTTTGATTTTTTTTATAAGAGAAATAACTTAAACAGAAGGATTGCTAGCAATATCTCAGGTACTACTTTAACTCCTACCTGACCAGTACCCAAATGTTTAGTCAAAACACCCTGATTTCTTTTGGTAATTTCTTTAAGTTTTTTGCATTTTGAGTAACTTTTGCTAGAAAATAAAATGAGATCATGTCTAGGGTTAAGTGCCAGAAGTTCTTAGATACTTTTGCTACACTGTGGGTGCTAAACCAATGTTGTGTTACATACACAAATCATGAAAACAATCATATGCTTCAAGCTCTTAATACAGAGAAATGGTTTTTAACAATTCTCTAAGGATGTTTTTTTTTTCTTCCACCAGCTGCTGTTCGTACAGGTGAAAGTCATGATCACGCTAACAGAACTCAAATACTTAGCAGATGCTCAGTCATCCTACCACATACTAAAACCATGGTGGGATGTCTTCTGGTATTACCTCACCATGATAATGCTGCTAGTTGCTGTGCTTGCTGGGGCTCTCCAGCTTACTCAAACCAGAGTGTTGTGTTGTCTTCCTTGCAAGCTAGAATTTGACAATCATTGTGCCGTGCCTTGGGATCTAATTAAAACCAATCTTAACATGTCTGCTAGCTCTACTGCACAGATAATCATCCCACTTAAAATCCAGAATGATCTCCATCGGCAGCAGTATTCCTATATTGATGCAGTATGCTATGAGAGACAGCTTCATTGGTTTGCCAAATTTTTTCCATACCTAGTGCTTCTGCATACCTTTATTTTTGCAGCTTGCAGTAATTTCTGGCTTTACTATCCTAGTACAAGTTCTAGGCTTGAGCACTTTGTAGCAATTCTTCAGAAGTGTTTTGATTCTCCATGGACAACACGTGCCCTTTCAGAAACAGTTGCTGAGCAGTCTGTGAGGAAATTGCCAGTTGCCAAATCAAAAGCAGTGATTTCATCGCCTGGGAGTTCAGTAGATGTAGGTGCCAGCAGACAGTCCCTGCCATATACACAACCTGGCTTGGAAACCACCGGAAGAGAAAATTCAAGTGTTCTTGACAAAAAAGAAGGAGAACAAGCTAAAGCTATATTTGAAAAAGTGAAGAAATTCAGAGTGCATGTTGAAGAGAAGGATGTCATATATAGAGTGTATATGAAACAGATCATAGTCAAAGTCATTGTGTTTGTAATAATAATAATTTATGTTCCCTATTATTTATCCTTTATTAAACTTGAAATTGATTGCATAGTTAATGTACAAGCCTTTACAGGCTACAAAAGGTACCAGTGTGTCTATTCATTAGCAGAAATTTTTAAAGTTCTGGCTTCATTTTATGTTGTTTTGGTGATCTTCTATGGCTTAACTTGTACGTATAGTTTGTGGTGGATGTTAAGAAGCTCACTTAAGCAATATTCTTTTGAGAAGTTGAGAGAGAAAAGTAACTACAGCGATATACCTGATGTAAAGAATGACTTTGCATTTATTCTCCACTTGGCAGATCAGTATGATCCTCTTTATTCCCAGCGATTCTCAATATTCTTGTCTGATTTGAGTGAAAACAAACTGAAACAGATAAATCTGAACAATGAATGGTCAGTGGAAAAACTGAAAAATAAGCTAATAAGAAATTCCCAGGACAAGGTTGAACTTCACCTTTTCATGTTAAGTGGTCTTCCAGACAGTGTCTTTGAACTGACAGAAATAGAAGTCCTAAGCTTGGAACTTATTCCTGAAGCAAAACTTCCTTCAGCTGTGACCCAGCTAGTCAATCTCAAAGATCTCAACGTTTATCATTCATCAATAACTATGGATTATCCAGCAGTGAGCTTTTTAGAAGAAAATCTGAAAACATTGCGTCTGAAATCTAGTGAGATGGGAAGAATTCCATTTTGGGTATTTCATCTGAAAAACCTCAAAGAATTGTGCTTAACAGGATATTTCATGCTAGATCATCAGAACTCCATTTACAATGAAAGCTTTCAGGGGCTAAAAAATCTGAGATCAATTCACTTAAAAAACAACCTTTCTCGCATACCTCAAGTGGTTACAGATCTGCCTTCTTTGCAGCACTTATCTATCAACAACGAGGGAAATAAACTCATAGTGCTAAATAACTTGAAGAAGCTTGTGAACTTGAGAACCTTGGAATTAATCTGCTGTGATCTAGAGCGCATTCCCCATTCCATTTTTACCCTAAACAACTTGCATGAAATTGACTTAAGAGAAAATAATCTCAGAACAGTGGAAGAAATCATCAGCTTTCAACACCTTAAGAACTTGTCTTGCTTAAAGTTGTGGCACAACAGCATTTCATACGTCCCAGTGCAAATCGGTGCGTTGTCAAACCTGGAACAATTGTATCTAAATTACAATAATATTAAAGATGTTCCATTGCAGCTGTTTCTTTGCAAAAAGTTACAATATTTGGATCTTAGCTATAATAAGCTAACCTCCATCCCTGAAGAAATCGGTTATCTGACCAATCTACAGTACTTGGCTTTGACTAAAAACCATGTAAGTAGAATTTTGAATTACTACTTAAAAATATGTATATTTTTAAGTTAATTATACATTGACTTCACATTCCTTCTGTGGCAGTTTCTGATTGAAAATGCTTTTTTGGTGTACATGGTTAAAATAAACTCAGTAAAGATAAAAGTAGGTGGTACTTGTCCAATTACTGGAAGTCTGTGGTGTCATCAGAGTTTAAGACTGAATAAGTACCACGCTGGTCTTGTAGTGGTTTAAGGACTCTGATCCATAAACCAGGATAGTACATGCCAGGTAGAGGCTAAAATGTACCTGCTGTTCCTTACAGTTGTCTATCCTATGTAGCATTTTAATGGAAATTGGCAGTGTTACATTTTTACATTGTTTTGTCAAAGTGAAAGTTTGGCAAATCAACAGCTGGTTTATGAGCAGCACAGCTGCCTGGCTGGGAGGGGGGAAATAACTATGCCTGGTAACCTCATCAGCAGTGCTAAGCTGACTGGCTCATTATTGTAGGGTCCAGGTTTGACTTAAGACTTCTCTTCAAGTTTAGAACTGTTTTCACTGGTGAGATTGGTTTTAGATGTTAATGTCAATAACATGGATTGGGACTAATTACCACTGTGCTGTGTGGTTAACTGCTTCTACAGGCTTCATGACACTGGAGCTGCTAATGTCTCTCCACAGAATCTGCTTCATCTTCATTAAATGATTCTTAGGAGATAGTGGTCTGTTTATTCTCCCCTGCCACCTGCATGCATTTGTACACACTTGTGAGTGTGCATGCATGTATATGCTCTCCCTGCTGTGCTTCTGCTTTGACTTCTGTCAGTAGCTAAGCATCTTCATAACAAAGCAGGTATATGAAAGCACTGAAGTGTTCTCAGGCACTTTCTCACCTAATGATAAAATATTAGTTGCCCATTCCTGTATCCTTCCATAAGCAAGGAGCTCTCTTACCCTAAAATGAAATTGGGAAATGTGAGAATGTGCAGCAGTGTGTGTTAACAGATTTTAATGTATGTTATTTTTGTTCTTTTCTTTCCTCTTTCTAGATTGAAATGTTGCCTGATAGATTGTTTCAGTGCAAAAAGCTGCAATTTCTTCTTCTGGGAAATAACAGTCTGATGAATTTGTCCCCTCTTGTGGGCCAGCTACTCAATCTTGTTCACTTAGAGCTCACTGGAAACTATCTTGAATCACTTCCTGCTGAACTGGAAGAATGTCAGTTCCTAAAACGGAATAGTCTAATTGTAGAAGAAAGGTTGTTAAAAACGCTTCCACCTCGTGTAAGAGATCGCCTGCAGACCAGCTCAGATAAGTGCTAAGCTTGAACTGAAACTCTGCATCAGTGCATCCTGTAAGCCTTCTTGCTTAACACTCTCTAAAGATCTGTACAGATGGGCAGAATAGCAGTTTACAGTTTAGTCTTAAATGCATTGAACAGAGTTGATTGTATTGGAAAAGCAAAACATACTTAAACAAAAATTACAGCCTTTGACAGGTAATCATATGTTTAGAAAATCTGAAGTATGAATTGCTGGTTGGATTTCACTGGTTGAAATAATTTGGTTAAATGCTTACATATTGGAAGAGTTGATTGCCTGGCTATCGTGAGTTTGTATATACTTTCTTTCCTATGAGGAAATTTTTTCTGTTGGTAGTGATAACTTTAAACAGTTTCATCTCCTGCCATATGAGGCCTAAGAACTGTCTGGAATTAGTTTCTAAATGTGAACACTTCACTAACTTAGAATGTTAAATAAAAAATTAAAACTTTTTGAGCAGCTCAATCGCATGGGATATACTGAAAATCTTTTTCACGGTACCTTAATTTTTGAAGGTTTTTGACAAGTACTGAGAGTTAATTCTATAATTGTGGAAGATGTCATTTAAATCTTGCTATTAAAGCCAGTTGGACAATAATACCTGAAGCCAGTTTCAGTATTTTGTCTTAAAGATAGTAAGTACAAAATGAAACATTGCCTAGGAACTTGGATGAATCGGGACAATCTAGAGTAAGTGTTGTGCATGTGTGCTAGTCACATTTTACAGTACTGTCATAAAGTTGGCAAACAGCACAAAATTATAAAGCTGTCTTATGTATGTTGTGAGCATCCCAAGTGTTAAGTGTAATGTGTGTTGCTATTTAATATTTTTCAATAGCCTCTCATTTACTGACTGCCTCAATGCTGCTTCTCCATGCCCAGTTATGATATTTTGGTGACTGGGAAGAGAATGAAAGAGGTTTAGGACTGAAAGGCACAGTTAGAACAAACCAAATAATCACATGCTTAATAAGTACTTGAGAAGGAAAAATAAGTTATAAGCTTTGTCTCTTCTAGGACTGGAATAGTTTCATAAATTACAGTGATGAAATGAGTTCATATGCCATCCTTAATACCTGCAACACTGGATGGAAATAAAATGGTTCCTGACTTTATTCATTCTTCTGCTGTGCACTGTTTTATTGTGTTTGGAGAATTAACTCTGCAGACATTAATCATGTTCACTTAAAGTTCCCCCAATGGTGGGGGAGTTTGGGGGGAGGGGGGAGGGAGGAGTATGCTTTCCAAAACCCTCAGATTTGGAAACTTCTTGTAGTATCTTGAAGTTCTTGAAAACGTAATCTCAGTTATGGTAAAATTGATTAAGGTAAAGTGTGCTTTTAATTATATCATTTTCATCAAGTGTGCAACTATGCATTCTAGCTTGTAAATACAAATAATCACAGATAAGCCAGTTTTAGCACTAGAGTGCTTCTAGTCATCTCTTCTTCCCATTTCAGTGTCACTTACATGGAGAGTAAGGTCTGTTACTCTGTGAAAATATCACAAGCAAATCTGATCATTGTGAAAGTAGATGTCCCTACAATAGCAGTGCAAGAGGTATGTCTTTATTCACTGTACAGTTGGTGTTCCAAAGACCTCTGTAGTTAAAACACTTCTTCTCAGGGAGCCAATGCATTGTAACTTATGTTTTACGTAGTTCTAGAACTGTTTAGTGTAAGCTGATTAGTTGTATTCATGTGCAGATCAGTGCAGCTGGAGTAATCTTTCATAGCATCCATATGCAGCTTTCTCAAACTCTACTTACATCTCATTTTGAGTTGCATAATAGTTCATAGGTATGGATGTGGTTCGCAAACACAGCCAGTTGTGCCGGTCATGGTAAATATGATTAAAATGGAGTACACTGATATGCACCCCTGTGGCTGGAGTTTTGTTAATAATTGCAATGGATCCCTGTCTGGGCTTTGTAACTTAACACTGGAGAATGCTTCATGGCAGAATTTGACACACAAGGCTTACAGCCTAGTAATTTTTTTAAAAAAAGATTAAGCACGTGTTTTCTTTAAAGCTTTTTTGTAATGAGAAAGCTGTGTTGAGAGTTAAATAGGTGTATATATGGCTTTGTCCAATACCTTCAACCTTTTAGTAGTGGATCTGCCCCATTTATCAACACAACAGACAGGTGAACAATGATATCAGTGTGCATTTCTATTTCACTATGACAGAACTAGCATAAGCTTTGAAAGGTACTTCATTTCTAAACTGTATAATCACCAATCCTATGATGACCCAGTAAGAAATGAATGAGTATGCATGTCTTACAGTTTAAGTTGTGTTTTTTTTTTTTTGTTCAGGCTTATATTTTGTCAATTTGCACCACTTCAAGAGGATTGGATTCTTTTTTACGGTATGCTCGGGTGTTTACAAGAGATGCAGAGAAAGGCCAGAGAGTTTAATGGCTAGAATCTCCAGCCTTGCTTTCAATCCAGTGTGCCTTTATTACCCATTTTGTACCATTAAGCACAATACTAGTGCTTAGAAATGGAGACAAAAACAACTCTAAATTTCATACATTTATTTCAGTCATGATCTTAATATTCAATATTTCTTCAAACGAGGAGGTTTTCTGGGAATCAGTATAAACACTCTCATAAGCTTTGTACAATAAGCAGTGCTGGCATTTAGTCTTTGTATTTAATAATTGCTTTCAATCAAGAAAAGTTTTTCAAGTGTTGTTGACCCTTGTATTGTGACCTACCATATCTTGAATGCTTTTTAAAAAAAATAAATTTTTTTGCATTACATTTCTATGAACTGTTTTTTTTTATTTCCCATGTGAGATGTGCTATTGAATATGATGCTCAGAAATCTGCTTCCCAGCTATCTGTGTGCTAGCAGGTGTGTCTTCAGGAGAGCATGAAGGAGAAAAGCAGCAGTGGAAAATAAACACTGTGCTTCATTTCAAAGAAGTTCTCATGTTCTGGACTTGGAGGAGAAGCTCCTAGATACAAGTTTGCATCTTAATAGCTGTTCTACCAACTACAGGCCTTGCACTTCAGTTCTTAGGAGCTGAGTAAACGTGGAATGCAGCCTGGGATTGTACTGGGAAAAGTGGGAAAAGCAATGATTCTCTTCCTGGCTTGTCCTTTACGGCTGTCACGCAGCTAAACTGCTAAAAATAATGCTGTTTATACTAAGTCATGCGTGAGTTTCAAGTACTGCTTATACTGTGAGCTTCAGAATCTCATTTCTTTTGCCTAATAGTTTTCTTTGTGGGAAACTGTGTTTCTCTTCTCTTTTTTGAAGAGAAAGGAAAAAAAAACATGTACAAACATGTTTGAGTGCTGGTTTTGGGTCTTTTAAAACAAAAAACCTTCTTTGTCATTTTTACAGTACTGTCTCTCATCTTGGTGATGAAATTAAATACCTGGATCTGTGGAAGCCTGGAACAGCTTAAATGAGAATTAGTTGCCTTATTTTATTAACATTACCAGGAGTGTTTTTTTACTGGTTTTGTTGGACTTCTTTTTACCAGCTCATAGAAAATTCATTGGTAACGTTAGTTAAAAATATATATACTCTATACTGTGCTGATATCCTTTGTACCCTTTGGGAAATATATATATATCTAGTTGAGAACTAAGGTACAACAGAAACAATCCCATTCTCTCACAGCAATAAACTAAGGCAATTCCAGCTCTGCACATCAGTTGCTCTGTGTATGTGTATTGCATCTGGGGAGACGCAGTGAAAAGATTTGCAAGTTTTTGAGCTAGCATCAAACTAGTTACAGCCTGGCTGTTACTGCCAACTAAAAGCAGAAGCTGTTACTGCAGCATACTGTTTAATTCCTTGTGGAAACAATTGGCAGTAGCTTGTGTGTCTCAGAAGGTGACTTTCAGTTGAGATGCAGAAACTGCAGCTTACTTGCTGTTGTGATGGAGTTGATAGCTAATGCAGGCTGGTAACAGAGGAGGAATGGTACTTAACTGATTGGAAAAACTAAGTAGTAATACTACAGTGCTGTCTGCTTGTAGGATATGGTAATGTCACTAGAATTCCTGTCTGAAGAAGTCACCATCTTGGCATTATGTGAAGAGTTCATCCCTCATCTCCTTCAACACATAGGTGATGGAGGGGCAGTAGCAGTTCACTCTGAGGCTGGATTGGCCTCTGAAGGGGTTTAGGCATTAACTCAATTTAGTGTGTTTAGTAAATGAACTGTTACATTTGTCTTCTTGCTTCCTTATGTTCTTCCATTTACATGAATATATCTGTTCTTTGTCTAGCCTCTAATAACTCAGTCTATTTTTAGCACATTTGTACAGTAGTGTTCTCTTTGCTAAGCAGAAGCTGGCTAAAAGGCTTTCAAGTGGATGGCTTGTACACACAAACCCCAAGAAATCTAATGATGTAGGAAGAAAAAACTGGTTTTTAACTCTTGAAGTCATGGCAAGGAAGGTGAAACCTGATCAGTCTTCCCTGTGAAAGGAGGAAGGACTAATTTCTCAAAGAAACAGGGAGGTGTCTGGGAAGATCGTAGTCGGTATTTAGTGCCCAGCAAAGCTATTGGGGTCTAACTGGGGAGTATTACTTGCTGGTAGGCAGTTATGAAGTGTATGGTGCTTAACACAGTGAGGCATTAGTCTAAAGCACTTGTGGGCATGCTATTAAAAAGCCAGGTGAATGTATTCCTTAATGTTGCTTTTTATTTAGAATGCTATTGTATGTCATATAACTGATGTTTCTGCAATTTGTAAAGCTTACATATAAATCTTCCTTAATGAAATAAACTTCCCTTCTCTTTCCCATTAATTCTTGCGTGTCTCTGTTGCAGAACAAGTGCTACTGTCAAAAATGCTTTGCAAAGCAGCTAACATAATTTGTATTTGAAAAGTGTGCAAGGATGAAAGCTGTGATGGAAGTCTGTGGGAATGCCAGTTACTACATTCTCAGTAATGACAACATGCTACTTAATTTGCTAGTTTTCTGCTGCTTTAAGAAGTTGAATGATCTTGGTAGAGTCTGACAAGTACCAAAGTTTGTAGGAAAAAGAGATAACTAACAAGAACCTCCCCTTATGATGGTTATTTAGGATGCAACTTTGCACTTGCTTGCCAAGGAACTATCCTGTTCTGCTGCTTTTTATTGTACTTTCTTGCAATCAAATGGCAATAATTTCTATAGGTGAGGTACAATATACGTACACACATGTAAGTATTGAATCCAGATCTAATATTAAACACGTCTAGGGCGCAGTTGTTATAGTAAATATGCTCTTCTATCTTAGTGTACCTCAAAATAGTAATGAAGTGGAAAGTGAAAGCATAAAAGATGTTTAAAACTTGTCAAGAATTTATAAGTGACATGCCTTGAAATAATCTTATTGGGTGACAGACATGCTCAGTTACCTTGGCTGTAAGGTTCCCTGAAAATTTAGAAGTAGGAGGGAAACCAATCAAACCATCTAGCTATGCAACCTGCAGTAGCTGGTTGTAAGACAGGACATTTGTATTCCTGAATCAGGTCCTTATTCTGACTGGTGAGGGAAAATGCCGGTTTTTATTCAAAGCAGTCTGTCTTTTTATAGGAAACTCATGAAGGAATGTAGGGCTATTCAAGGATTGATTCTGTATGGTGCTGAGTTTGAGTAACTGTTTATGCAAACGAGCCCAACTCCCACCCAAAGCCTGTGGGAGTTAAAACTGAGGCTTTTAAGTTAAGCTCACAAATAAAGATTAATAGTCAATAAGTGGTACTTAAGATATTTTGATGAAAGGCTCTGCATGTTTTATGTTGCCCTGCGCTTAGTTCTTAATATATCAAAGATGTTTGTGTTGGAAATGCAGAACTGTCAGTGGGAAGCTGGAGCAGTGGGCAGATGGGAAAATGGAAAAAGCACAGGAGCTGAGTCTTCAGTCAGCAGTGAAACGGCAAATTGTACGTGACAAGCTGTCTTTTAAGGCTTCAGGCTTAATCAGTTAAGATCCGTCATTTACTTTCCTTGGAGTATCGCTCTAGTACCTTGCAGGCTCAGGAAAACAGAACTAGAGCAGAGGACAAGTCAGGGTTCAGGGATTTTGCTTCACTGAGAGATGTGTTCTCTTCTGTAGCAAAGTAACAATGTCATGCTGCAGAAGTCTTGTATGCCTAATAAGGCTTTGAACTCCGAGCTGCAATATCTCTCTTGAATTTTTCAGAATTCTCTATTTAGGGAAAATGTGTATACAAGTTGATTTTAGCCCTGCCTTTTCTCAGTGATGACTTATTCTTAAATGAGTTATAAATTTAGTGATAATTGCCATAGGACAAAGGAATCCTCTACAACATCTAGGTGATGCTGAAAGTAATCTCTGTTGTGTTTACCTACACATTGCATTGGTTTCTGTGCTGAGGGCAGGGAAATGCTAATTGCTGTGGCTCCTGCCTCCTCCATATGCCCAGCTGGTTATTATGGCTGATGTGTTGGAGAATTGCTTGCGTTGTAGGAGAGAAAGAGCTGGGAAGGGCAGCGTAGGGCTCATTCTTTTGGTGGCAGTACTAGTTCATGTGAGTTTTGATTGTTGGTAGATAGAATTAGGGCCATATCCAAGCGTAAAACATTGAGTAAAAAGTGAGAAGACCGGAAGGTGAACTTAGTAATACTCTAGAAATTGTCTTTGCTTCATGTTGAAGCTGGTAAAGGTGGTGGGGAGAATACTGTTTGGAGGGGAAAGCTTTGGTTGTAGAACTGAGTTCCCTCCCTGTGTGAGCATTCGCAATTCACATCCTTAACATTCGTTTAGCTGAGAGCTGTATTTTTGCCCTCTTCATAGAGTTAAGCCAGTGGCTTCTTTAATAGCTTCTTAAGTTCATAGGTCAACAGGGAAGGAAGTAACATTTATCATAATTCTTCTTTTTTGATGAAATAATAGGCTAAAGAATCAGAAAGCTTTGTTGTGAGCTGTATGTACTGATATTGTATCAGATTGCCAGTCCAGCATGGGGCATGCATCCTGTGCAGCTGGTGACCTGATTATTTGGAAATGGCAAGGAATGCCTTTGCCTTTCCTTCCCAAAGTGCTACGTATGCTGAGAGACAATATGTTGAGGAGCCCTAATAAAAAGGTTGCAGTCAAGTGCTTGCACAAATGTATGAGGTATGTGTATGGTCATTTATTAAAAAGTAAAGATTCTACTACTAAGAGCTCAAAAGTAATCTGCTATGCCCAGGAAGTTGAAATAAAGGTTTACAGATACTCACCATGTGCTCTTGCTTGTTAATATTTTTCTGCTTGGTTTTTTTAAATCTCCTACTTAGGTGGCAGATGTTACTTATATGCTGCATAAGGCATTTTACTGTAACGTTTCTTTCCTCCTTTATGCAGCTTAAGGCATACTTTACTCTGTCTCCCTCTACTGGCATTATCACATGACTGAATGGGATTTCAAGCGTGGACAATCTCTTTAAAAAGAGTGTTTAAAATATTTTAATACCAATAATAAAATATATATTATAAATATATATAAATATATATAATATATAAAATATACAATAAAATATTATTACTAATAATAAAACCAATAATAATCTATGCCCTCTGAAGTTAGAATGTAAGCACACCTTGCATTTCCAGTTGCTGCAGTATGGAGTAGAGCCATGAAGGCTCAGAGTGGAATACATATGAGGCACAGCAGCACCAGTTCATCTTCATGCAGGCATATAGCCAGTGTGTGCAAAGCAAACATACTGTCCAAATAGCAAAAAGAGAAAAAATTACCTTTATGTATTTGAGTGGCAAAATATGTCTCTTCTTTGAGTGTCAGAGAAGTTCTGATACTTATTAGTGCCAACTTAGAAGGAAATGGTGATACTAAGGGGGGATCAGAGATATTAAGCTATGTTGGAAAAGTTGTATTAAATGTTTAAGTTTAAAAAAAAAGGGGGGGGGGGGGGGGGAGATGGGGGAGTCCTTTTTCCATTAGCAAACAGCTATCTTTAGTACAGGAGGAACTAAAAATAGTTAATTTTCTTCTCACTTCACGTCTGTGTCAGAAGTTTTACTTGTGAGCATGTTCTACTCACCTTTTTCTTTTTGTTGGTGTCTACATGGAGCAGTAGTCGGCATGCAACTTGGCCATCAGTTTGGAGTGTCTCCTTCCTAGGCCTTGAGTCACCTTCTTTAACTTTTTCCTCAAAATCTGCTATTTTCTTCATATACCTTGAGTGGCTCTCCTCATAAGTACTTCATTTAATTTGGAGAAGTGGGGAAATAAAAACATTTGTTATTTTGAAGCTGTGGCTAAGATCTGAGTAGCCTCCAAATGAATCAATTGTCTATCGTAGTTTTTATTACTTATTATGCATGTACAGCATAACATACTCCACATGATTTTCAAACAATTGAATAAGTAGTTCCATTATGGAGAATAGATGAATTAAATAATCAAATATGTAAGCTGCTGATGTCCGGTGTCTACCTGTTTTCCATTTCCATCTGGAAAAATGTTGCATCTAATGGGTTATGTTAGGTAAGAAACACAATGTGGGTTGGCGTGTATTCTCTTGCTGCCTTGCTTATTTACAGGCAGTCACAATTGTCTACCCGTTTCATTTCTGTGTTTAGGAAAATTGATTTAATCCACTGATTTCAGGAAAGATGTCTTCCTTGACCAACTCCTCTTTCTTTGTCTAGTTCTTTCCAACCTGTGCACCACTGTCCTATATTTAAATATATATGTGCAATATATGTGTATGTATAATGTAGACTGTATAGCAGCCTTGCTGGGGTCATTGTTTTAGCTGGGGGTTTCTGTTCCATTACAGGTATGTACAATTACTCATGTGCAAGAGGAGGGCAACTATTCTTATGTGCCAGCTGTTCACAGAACGTCTCACTGTAATTGTGCTACCAGGTATCCCCAGACTAGTCACTAGAGGTCAACATTATCATCTTCTAATAGAGCACTAAGTCTCACGTAATTAAAGGGCAATCTCTTGCTTGTAACAGATCATGCTTTTAAATGTGTTTGATGTTCATGATGAGATGTTGCTGATACTGCCATTGTTCAAGATTAAGAGAAGAAGAAAAGACAGGAGTCAGTAGTTTCTCTGTGTAGGCTTTTAAAAGATACCAGGAAGAAGAGATTAAAAAAAAAACAGCTGAAGGTTTTTGCTTGTTGAGCCTGAGGTTACTTTTTGGGAGTGCTTTTGGAACAGTGACAGAACCAATAGGGTAGAACAGTGGAAAAAAACCCTTTATTCTGGGGCCATTAGTACGTCAGTGTTGTGCAATTGTCCCTCTAATATGTGTAGCCAGGGATTCCCATCACTGCAATGCACGCTTTATTAGCATAAGAACTCCTGGAAATCCCAAGGATTTTTCAGGTGCAGGAGGTGTTATCTTTACATATCTTTACATTCTTTGGGATACTTTTTGTGGTTTCTAACTTGGACAAGCATACAGGCTCCTCCTTAACTCTCTGGAAAAAAAACTGTTCCATAACCAGAGGAAGTTAAGAAAATTGAAGCAGTGAGGAGCCCAGCATGGCGTTGCTTAACAGGCAGTTGAAGGAAAAAAGCTGAAGCTACAGATCAGTGTCCCTGAAGATTTCCTCATTGCTGGAGTATTTAAAAGTGACCTCCCTCTTACAGATTTGACGCTGTGTTCTCATCTTGAAGGCTTTCTCTTGAATAGAGCACTTGCAGGATCTTTGTCCCCAGTGTAGCCAGTTGCCTATTTTCTTGCAACTCAAATGAAACCAGTTTATCCTAGGTTTGTTTTGTAAGACTTGTTTGGAATTCACCAGAGCATTAAGTGTTTAAGTTACTCATCGTGTTCTTTTAATACTCATTCTTTATCTGATATCCTGTGGGGATATGATGTAAATAGTCTTCATCCAAAGAAAGCTGCAGAAACTGTGTATGTTCTGAATGCGGTATCCTGTGGGCTAAATCATCCACCCCACACTTAATGAATTCTACAAGAGAGCATGAATCAGTGTTCCAAGTGTGCATCTATATAAAATCTATTCTCAGCTTTTAACTTTACCTGGTAGGTCTTAAGAGGAACACTGAAAGGGAAGAAGAGGAGCTTGACCTGCCTACCTAAAAACCCACAGGATAAGATTGCCTGGGTGGCTCTGGGTGTAATTATTAAGGCCTTACTGAGGCAGGGCTTTCACTGATGTTGCTTTTTTTTGGAGAGTTGCTCATAATTTCCTGTGTTTCTGTTTTTTCATAAAATCATGATGTTCCTTTGAAATGTATAGAACCTAAGCCACTAGTATACTTGTATTTCTTATACTGGAGGGGAAAAAAAAAAACAGAAATGGTACTTTACATTTTTCCTGTAGGAGTTATCCCAACTGAGGTCAAGGGACTTGTCAGGGGAAGGAATGCAGGCTGTCCCCTGTTCTGACTGAGCTGCTCTCTCTCTGTAGCTAACACAGCTGTGCTGCTTCTGGGCTACAAGCTTGTCCTCTGCACTGTGCCAGGCAGCTCTCCATCCCTGCTCTGGTCTAGTTCAGGATCTCTGCACAATGGTGCCTTGCATGAGGGACCTGCTCTGCAGTGAGGAGACTGAAGTTCACACCAGAGAAATGCTGTGGTTGTAATGGCAAAATATAGGTCTGGGGGCCAAAAGTTTGGTTCCCATTTTCAAATGCATCACCCTTGGTAGACTGACACCTCTGCTTTTTCCAAATGTGAGTCTAGGCAAGAGATGTTTTCTGGCATACAGTGCTGTTACAGGGCTAAGCTAAAATTCTATTAATAGTTTGAGCTGGCAGAAACTGATGGTACAGTGCTCTCCGCTTCCTCCTGTGTCTGCAGATATTTCTGCAGCTGTGCAGACTCCATGTGCATATGCATGTGTATAAGCTAAGTAAGCCAAGTGCAGAAGCCAAAGCACTGGCATCCTCTCTACCTGTACTGCAAATTGTAGTATCGCCCATAGCATGACTCTGGCATGATCAGCATTCTTTCTGACAATGTGTAAGCATGGCTCTGGGTGGCACCACCCAGCTGACAGTTTGGTTTTAGCCCTGCTGGTGGCAACAGGGGAGTGAGCAGTATGAATGTGGGCTGTTTTTTGCAGTACGTAGATACAGAAAGTAGCTATCATGTCATTGTTTGCTATTTAAACCTTGGCAAGCTGATTGTATCTAGTTGAATATCCTTGGACTCGTAAGTGGGTTTTCATATTGCTGTCTCTCTGTGCTGGACCAAAAAGTAAACAACTAAAAGGAATAGAAACACTTTTGTGTATGGTGAGAAGACCATCAAAAGTTGGAATTACGTGAACAGTGTGCAGTAGCCACGGTGTCACTTGGATTTGATACCTGATACCTATTAGAAGTTGCAATCTTTACTTAATAGTCACTTTCAGGACCTGAGCTGTATGTGAAAAAGCTGAGCAGCAAATACTTCCAGCTCTGGAAATTACTGTATTTCATACCTTTCAGATCGACCTTATTTAAATGTCAATTTTCCTCCTCCAGTATGTTGGAGTAGCGGTTACCTGAATGAAGAGGGCAGAAGGCTCTACTGTGATGTTTGCATTCATTATATCCAGATACCATTCTGTGTGGTACTTCATTTTGGAAGCACCCTGCTTGTCTTGTGTCTTAGAGCAGGTTTTAGTTGACGTGAATCAAGGTGGCAGAATGGATTTCTTGATTAGCCTGAATGGAGATGTGTCCTATTGCTTTTGAATTCCCAGATGTGCTGTTCTTTACTCTCTGAACTGCAGTGTTTACCTGTTTAGATGGAATATTTGTCTCTGTCCTTATACTTAATGGCCATCAAGACATTCCTTTACGATTATTAGGTGGAAGCATGAGCAAAGGGCTCTTAACACCTTCATCAGAACTGAGATCAAGCTAAAAATGAATTTGATTTCACAAGATAAAATCAATCACACATTAAATCTTATGCTGAGAAAATTTGTACTATTTTGTTTCAGAGTTTGCTTTTGATATATAGGCTTCCTGTTAGCCTGGTATGCTTTCTTCATTCTTCTTTTCACAAACTAAAATAGCTTTGTAGTGCAGAGACCATCGGCATTACTTTTGTTCCCTTGTTCTGCTTGTATTTTACACAATCTCTGGGAAACAATCCTATTCCTGGAAATTTATCACATTCCGCACAGTTGTGTGGCCACACTGATGGTGTTCTTCAACTGTTTAAAATAATTCAGTGGAGCTTCCATTTGTGTTTGGGATTCCTTGAAGGTTTGTCACATCGTGTGCTCTAAAAATGCCATGCAGCAGATGAAGTCAGGCATAGAAAAATGCATGGTTTGAACTCTGTAAAGTTGTCACTACCCAATCTAAAGGGGAAGTTCTCTACTGTGTAGCCTGCTGGCTATTGAAGGTCGCCAGTGAAAACACATCTTCAGCCTTTTGCTGATCAAAAATTCATCTTACCACATACCACCCAGCCAACAGCTTGGATTTCCATCTCCTTAGGTTTGTGGTATAAGGCACAATTCTCTCTCTCATCACAGCTGCAGACAGGCTGCTTTTAGTAAGTATATATGCATGTATGTACACATACATATAGTCTTCAAATACGTCAGTGCGATAGTTGTTCATATAGATTCAGACTTATGGTAATGCAGCCTGGACTGCTTAGACAGCTCTGCAAATCACATCCACCAGAAACACCAACAGCAGTGAGAACGAAGAATGAAGCCTCAGGGCTGTGATCAGTCTATGACTGGCTTGTGGCCAAAGCCCAGAGGGATGGGACTTTTTAGAAGTCAAAACAAAGACCTAATTGTGGAGCTGTTGATGTAGCCGAAACAGATGTAGCTCCAGTGGAGAGCCAACCTTTGCAACTTGGGAGGGGAGAAAGTGTACATGAACAAGACAAGTGCATGCCTTGTGTATGATACCTGATTAGTTGGACTGACAATTACTGTAGTTTACAGGTTACTGTAACTGATGGGTAGATGAGAGAGCAGTGGATGCTGTCTACCTTGATTTCAGCAAGGCCTTTGATGCTATCTCCTGTAACATCCTCACAGGTAAGCTTTAGGAAGTGTGGGCTAGATGAGTGGACAAGTGAGATGGATGAAGAACTGACTGATTGGTGGAGCTTAGAGGGTTGTGATCAGTGGCAGAGTCTGGTTGGAGGGCTGTCGTAGCTAGCAGTGTTCCCTCGGGCGCTGAGTCCAGTAATAGAACAGAATGGTTCATCGAGTCAAACTGCCTGATAACTTCAGGTCTAAGCGATGTCAAAGCATATTATTGAGGGTAATACCCAAATGCCTCTTGAACATTGATAGGCATGGGGCATCAACCACTTTGTGAAGAAGCCTGTTAAGTATGCCTCAGGGCAATGCCTTGTTTAATATTTTCATCATTGACCTGGATGAAGGGATGGAGTGTACTCTCAGCAAGTTTGCCGAAGATACAAAGTTGGAAGGAGTGGTTCACACACCAGAAGACAGTGCTACCATTCACTGATTACCTGGATGGACAAGCTGGAGAGCTGAGCAGAGAGGAACCTGATGAGGTTCAACAATGGCAAGTGTAGAGTATTGCACCTGGGGAGGCATAACCACGTGCGTCAGTACAGGTTAGGGGCTGACCTGCTGGAAAGGAGCTCTGCAGAGAACAACCCGGGTGTTGTAGACAACAGGTTGGACGTGAGCCAGCAGTGTGCCCCTGTGGCCAAGAAAGCCAATGGTATCCTGGAGTGCGTTGAAAAGAGCGTGGCCAGCAGGTCAAGGGAAGTGATCCTCCCCCTCTGCTCTGCCCTGGTGGGGCCACATCTGGAGTACTGTGTCCAGTTCAGGGCTCCACAGTTCAAGAAAGACAGGGAACTGCTGGAGAGAGTCCAGTGGAGGGCCACAAGGATGATGAAGGTCCTGGAGCATCTCCCTTATGGAGAAAGGCTGAGACCTGAGGCTGTTCATCCTGGAGAATAGAAGACTGAGGGGACGGATATGATCAGTGCTTATAAATATCTAAAAGATGGTAGTCAAGCGAATGTGGCCAGGCTCTTCATTGTTTTTTTTTTTTTTAATATCTGGAGATATTCAAAACCCACCTGGTTTCCTGTGTAACTTAGCTAAAGCAGCTTCCTTAGAGTAAGGGTGTTGGAAGTTGATGATCTCCAGAGGCCCCTTCCAACCCCACTGTGTGATACCTACACACCTCAAGAGACTGTTACAAGTTCCCTAACACTGTTCACTTTCCAGGCAGCCAAATTCTTCAGAGACTCTGTCCACCGGGGCTTTTGAAGCAAAGAAGTGCTGCATCAATGAAGTATGCTGTCTTGAGTTGTTTCCCTATTGAATTAGTATGAAGTAGCCAGAGCTGAAACTGTGAACTTATATTTTTTGCGTTTTTCTCCTAAGAGTTGGAATCAAATTGATTTGTAATAAAGTGCAAGGCTAATACTTGTGACTGAAAGAATCTTTTAACCGTGGGCAAGTCTGAACATAAATAATGGCAGTGGGCTCAGATGCATTCCACATAAGCAACTGTCAGATGATGAAGTTTCATAGGAAGCACAGCACAGGATGTATGCTGACTTCCCCTGTTAGAAGTAGTGTTGGCCTGGACCTGTGTCATACATGTAAGCGTGAAATGTGTCCATTCATCTGGTGTGAGAGCTTAGTCTAATGATGCTAAGGAGAATGTTGGGACCTGCTTTCTGCCATTACAGTACTGAGTTAATGATAATGGCATTGAGCTAGGATGATGTGAAGGTCTTCCTTTGGTAGCAGGATGGCCTGCAAGCTGTAGTTCCACACTTGGTGTGGAAATCAAACTAGATCATAATATTAGTGTCTAGTATCTCAGTGATGCTTCGCACTACGAATTCAAAAGCATGATTACTTTTACCTGATGAAACACTTCTGCATTAAGAGTCCTGTGGCTCTCAGAGCCCCTGAGATCCCAGAGGAGCTACCAAACAACACTTTGCTTTTTGTTCCTTATCAACTATGATTGTACCAGATAATTACCTCTGCAGGTAAATTAGTAGCTCATCCCCTGTCCACCGCGCCTCCTCCCTCCTGCCAGGCACCCCGTTTCGGAGTCATTCAGTGGTGTGGTATTTCTCAGTGTTGATCTGTTCCAGCAATTAACACAAAACGTTTTTATTTTAAATTTAGGCAGCCCAGATCACTGCTGTGTTTTACAGCACTTTCTATTTCTTTCTAATTTTGAGGACCTATTCTAATCCTGACCCTTTCCTGGCTAATAAGCATACCGTGTGTCTGACTGCTTAGGTTCCCATGCAGGATAGGGAATTAAAAATTCCAGATAATTAACAAACATTGTTCTTTGTTTATATTGAGATTAGTTTTAAAATATAACAACGGTTTGGGGCCTGTTTCACAAACATTTACGTGATGTGTAAAAGGATATTTTCACTGAGAGTGAGCTGTTTGTTTTTCATTTGATTTATTGGCACAGTTTTGCTAGCAGTAAATGACCTGCAAATAACTGTTGAAAGAGAGTGGACAAAAGAAGAGTAATTTCCCAGTGGAATTTTGTGGTGGAAGAGTAGGAGAGATTTGAAGCTGAGGTCTGATGACAAGAAAAGACTGGGATCCTCTGAAACATCCAGGCACAAAGCATGATGCAAAGTAGACCACAGCCGAGTGTGTTCTCTCTTACCATGATGTAACCCAGGGGAGCAGGCCATGTAAGTAGTGATTCAGTCTCATACAGGTTACCAGTCAGGGTACCTCAGTGCTCTGAGAAACAGACACTCCCTTCTGAGTAGAGCTGCTTTGTGTTAATGTGTGGCTTCTGTGCATTAGTTCAGCTGGCTCTGTGAGCATCGCAGCCCTGCCTGTGTGGGGCAGAGGAGTGCTGGGAAAATGAAGTGTAATAAAAAAACCCATCACTTGGATTAAGTCATCTGAGTGCTGGAGCAGGGGTAAGAGGTAATGCCCATACAGGAAAAAAGGCCTCTGTGTGCAAGACCAAACGTGGTCATTCAGTAGAGAACCTCAGAGGGGGCAGAGCTGGGGAGGTTAGGAGGCAAGAGTGTGTGAAGGCTGGAAAGGTGGGGCTGCCTCTCCTCTTTGAAATCCTCCCGTAGATGTCCATGCTGTTGCTTGTTTATCCAGTCACACCAATGAAGATACAGTGGTAGTAATAAGAACAACTGTTATTTGGAAAGCAATGGTTAGCAATTATAAAGTGCTGGTTGTGAGCTCTGGTTGCTGGGTTCCATCACTCCTGCCTTGTATGAGCCACCCCCACAGAGTGCATCGCATCTGAGATCGGATGACAAGAAATCCCGCCCTGTGAAGCGCACAGCTTAGAGCTGCAGTCAGGTCTGGGTGTAGCAGTGCAGCTCTCTGGTCAGGTCTGCAGGCGCAGTGCCGAAGGAAGCCCAGCCATCAGAAGCCATACAGAGGGAAAGTGTCACTCACATCCAGGAGCTCCGGTTCAGCCAGAGGTCAGGAAGTGGGAGTTAGCCCTATGTCTTTTGGCACAACTTCAGTTCTCTGTTTTCCCAACAATACGAGGTGCGTGGGGAGCGCTGTCAATAGCTGCTCCACAGAGAACTGGGCAGGCCAAATTCTTCCCTGGTGTAATGGTACCGCTTTCATTGTAATCAGAAGTACCGAACGCGGCTCCTCTTTACTTGGGAGCAGCAAAAGAGCTCAGGAGATGAAAAATGATTTCATTGTTTGCCTTCCGATTAAAGCAGTTTTTAATACATAAAAAATGTTGCAGGATTAGGAAATGACAGCTTAATCTTCACCTTGCTCTGAAGCTTTGCTTCTTCTGTCTTGATTCAACCCATAGCGTCCGTGCAACTCATTGTAAAACTATTCCCAGCACGCTGCTATTGTTTAAACATCTGCTGCATCCAAAGCCGTGTTTCAGAAACACTGCTGTGGCGAGGGGTTAAAATGTAAATCTGGAGAATGCAAACTGGGGAAAAGATGAGCTGCGACAGAAACTTGAAGCAGCTGAGAAGTGCTGGAGCTGTCAGAGCGCGCAGCTCGGATGTGAGTTGAGTCAAGTCGCAGAAGTAGTTTCTCAGTACTTCGTCTGAAAGCAATTTAGCTTTTCTGTGTTAGCAGATTATGCTGTTTTCAACAGTTGCTGGGAGGAGATGACTGATGGAAAGCATTTCCATTGTGGGTCTGTTTCCAAGAACAGCCCAAGCTCTTGCATTCAAGCTGTGGTTTTCTTGCCCTGCTCAGCTTGAATGAATGGGTCTGCTGGGCTCCAAGCAGCACCCCCCTCCTTGCCCCCAGTTTCAGGGCTGCTCTTGGGACCCGAGGCTCTTGAGCACAGGGTGAGTCTTTGAGTAGGATTTGAAGGTTTGGGGCTGTGCTCTGGTAGATGCTGTGTTGGTGCTGAGCAATGGCTTCAGGGCTGCGCATCTCAACCCTCGGTCCCAGCAAGGAGTCTGCCTGTGGGTGGGTAAGTGCTCAGTGCCCAGTGTTCCCTGCTGCTACCAAGGCAGTGCTGCAGCTGTCTTGCTGCAGTGTGAATACTGCAAGGCAGCACACGGTAGCAAGCAGTAACACCTCTGGAATTTGTAAACGGTGAATATAGAACAGGCCAATTGATAGTAGATGCAAATGCATACGGTTGGCAGCAGCAGTGTGTCTTAGGTGGCCCTGCAGGGGTTCTGCCCGTCGTTATTCCTCGCAGGGAAGAGAAGCTCGGCCCTCAGCACACAGCGGCTACTCTGAACAAAAATAACCCCAAAGTCCACAACAGGAAACGTTAACAATGGCAGGATTACTGGCTACCATGTCACCATCACATAAATGAGCAACTGAGGGGGAGCCGAAGGAAAGGCAGCAGTGTGATTAAGGGAGCGGGAGGGACTGACTGATGAGGAAAGATTAAATGAGCTCAGCGATGACGGCAGGGTGAGCAGAGAGAAGAAACCATCCAGGCCGGGGAGGGATTCTCTAAGCTGCTGCCAGGAGTTAGGAGTAATGGAAAGAAACCAATAAAATGAACGCCGCGGTCATGGTAACGGCTTCTTTAGCTCAGAAACGAAAGCCAGATGGAGACCTTGCTCGTTCGTCCCGTTTTAATCTTCTGCCACATCCCCCCCTACGCGCGGGGGTAACCGTGGCACCGTGTACTGCTGAAACGCTGCAGGAATCTTTCAGGCTGGCGGCTCCGCGGGGAGGGAGCTGCGCCAGCGGCCGCTCAGGGCTCGGCCGGCTGCGGCCTCGCGGTCCCCGCAAACACAGCGCGACGGGGGGGGCTCGGCCGAGCCGGGCGGCTCCGTGCGGCGCTCGGGGCGAACGACGCGCGGAGCGCCCGCTGCTGTGCCGCCCGTCGGATCCGCGCTCCCGCACGGGGCCCCGCAGCCCCAGCAGCCGGCGGAGGGAGGGAGGCACGCGAAGCAGGGGCAGCCCCCGGCCCAGGGAGCGCTGTGCGGGCGGGCGGCCTCGGGGCCTCACGTCCTGTTTGTTTCCATTAACTCCCCCCCACGGGGTTTACGTATTTGTGTTTCTCCGTGTTTACATAGTTGTGCCGTCCCTCGGGGCACACGCGGGCTGTCCCCGAGGCCGGAGGCGGCCGCGGAGGGCGAGTGCCTCCCCTCGGTGCGCTCCGTCCTCTCTGAGTTCCGCCGGAGACGCAAATCTTTCTTGGAAACGTCGGACAGAAGTCCGTTGGAGCACGCTGTTCCTTTCGGCAGCGCTTTTCAGTCCGCGCGTTCTGAATCGCGGGGCTGGAAGTTTGCGTTTCCAATTGTCGCTCTCCGAGGCGCTTTCCTGCGGTTAAGGCG
Source organism: Gallus gallus (assembly GCF_016699485.2). Taxonomy (NCBI): domain Eukaryota; kingdom Metazoa; phylum Chordata; class Aves; order Galliformes; family Phasianidae; genus Gallus; species Gallus gallus. Next base: position 14,814,489 of record NC_052539.1, on the reverse strand, counting down.
ACGCCAGCCGCGGCGCAGCCCTCTCTCCGCAGTCCCCCCCACCGCACCGCGCCGCAGGACGAGGACTTCCCCCACCCACGGCAGCTCCCGGCGGCGACGCCGCTGTCCCCGAGGCCTCGGCCGCCGTCATCGGCAGCGCCCCCCGGCTCAGCCCGCGGGGCGGAGCGCGGCCGTCCCTCCCGCCGCGGCGGGGCCTGCGGGGCGGCGCGCCCGGAGCTCCTCCGTCAGCGGAGACCTCTCAGCCCGCGCCCCCGGCCCCGCCGCCTGCGTCAGGCGAGAGACGTGGCCCGGCGGCGGCAGCGGGGGGGGGGGCGGAGCGCGGCTGCCGGCGGCCTCTCCGCCCCGCCCGGCCCCGCCCGGCCCGGCCCTGTCCGCCGCGCTCGGCCCCGCTCCGCTCCGCGGCATGATCGCTCTGCTGCCCGGCCGCCGCCCGTGAGCCCGCCGGACGCGCAGCAGGTAGGACGGGGCTCGGGCACGGCGCTGCGCGGGGCCCGGCGCCGCGGAGGGGCGGCCGCGGGGAGCTCGCGGCGCCGCTGACGCCGGGAGCGGAGCCCCGGGGTAGCCGCGCTCCGCTCCCGGAGGGGCGGCCCCGGTCGGGCGGGGCTCCGCCGGTCGGGCGGCCGCGGGGTACCCGGCGCAGAGCCAGGCGCGGTGCCGCGGGGCTCGCGGCGCTTTATTCTCGCAACCCCCGCGCCGCGGGGAGCCCGGAACGTGCGGTCCGCCCGCGCCGTGCCGTGCCGTGCTGTGCCGCGCCTCCGGGGCTCGCTGTGTGCGCCGTGCCGGGAGCGCGGGGCTGGCCCGGCCTGCGTGCGGAGCGGGGCGGACGGTGCTGCTCGGTGCTCGCGGGGAGCGGTTGGCCCGGAGAAACGGGTGATGGAGCGCTGCCGAATGCATCTCCTGCGATCGCGTTGGGATGAAGGTGTTTAAAGGTGAAGGATTTTCCGGCGGGTGTAAGTGTGTGAGCTGTGGATTGCTTTTTTTAATGGTTATTTTTACTTTAGGAGTAAGTATGGGCTTTAAAGAAAGATGTGGTGTTCGCGAGCGGCCCTGTGTGAGCACGCACGTGTCTGCGTTTGCTCCCGGGGAGCTCAGTAGGGCTGATGATGCTGTGAAGTAACCCCGAGGAGGCAGAAAGGCGCTCTGCGAGGCGGTGGTGGGGAAAGGGCGCAGCGTGGGAGACGAGGCAGAAACGCCTGCCCGATCCCGCTGAGCGGCCGCGCTTCCCCTCACCCCGCGGTGTTTCAGAGCTGCTTTTCCTTTTCCTTCTGGCGCGGGCAGCGGCCGGAGGGCAGCGCTCCCCCCGGGCGGTCCCGGGGAAGCCGCGTGTGGCCGCACTGAGCGCGGTGTGAGCGGCTCCTCGTCCCAGCCGGCCTGGGCTGCGGGCCCTCGCTGTGCCCGGGCTGCACCAAAGCACCTGTGGTTTCTGAATCATTTCCTTTCTCGTTGCACTCTGAGTTCGCTAAAATGCGTGGCAGCCATGATGCTGTTTTCCTCCGGTCTGGATGCTAACAGGCCCCGCTGCTGGGGGGGTAAAGTAATACAACATTCCATCCTTTTTTTTTTTTCTTTTTAATTTATTATTATTATTTACCCTTGGAGGAAGTTTTAAAGAGGATGGAAAGCCAATGACCCTCGTGACTGCATGTCCAGCGCTGGACGTGGCTGGCGCTGATGCCAGCGAAGAGCAGCACTGGAGGTTCTTGAACTCCTCCCTGGAGCTCTGTGCTGGGCTCTGCCTGCAGTTGGGTTTTGGTGCCTGCCGGCTGCTCCCCACCGCCCCACCACCTGCTCAGGGGGTGCTGCCCTGGGAGCGCTGTCACACCGGCCCTGTGCCCAAGCGGCAGCGCAGTGAGGCCCGGTGACGGCGTAAGCCAAGGAGCAATTCCCCCGATTGTCTGCTGACCTCCGCTTGCACTGATTCGAGTGGCCGCTATTCATTTCCCAGCCCAACTCTTTCAATGCCGCAGGAAGCAGAAAATCTCAGATGGTACTCCAAACAATTCACAATGGCAGGAGCTCGGGTTTAATTGTACAGGCTTTCTTCTCCCTTTGGGAAAACTTAGTGGGAAGTTCTTGTCCTGGCTGCCGCGGTGCTTTGCGGGGCAGGGGAGGGGCGTGGAAGTGCCTGAAGAGGAAACATTCTACAGCCAGGAAAAAAAGAGAAGAGTCCCCAAATACTTCCCCAAAAACCTCACGTAGTAAAGCAAAGAAACCATTTTCCCTCCAAAACGGTGTATCAGAATGTTAAGAAGTGTTGGATTTCACACGTTTAGCACACCGGAAACTTCTCTCTCACCTCCAAGTAACGTGCCCAGGGACTGTGTGCGACTCCAGTGATGCTGCATCTGGGGAGTGCGGGAGCTGTGGTTCACCTCAGGCAGATACGGCTGTGCCACCTCGCCTGCCTGTGGCTGCTGGCTGTGGCAGAGGGCCGCATCGTCACCTCCCGGCCCCGCAGGTGAAGCAGCAGAGCTGTGTGGTACCCGGCAGCCCCAGGCTCAGCTTCCTGAGTCAGTGCCTGACCAGAGGGGCTCAGCAGGCACAGAGCGGGACTCGTAACCACATCGTGTGGAGAGTCCTGAGCTTCGGTAGGGATGGGTTTTTCTGTGATTCTGATACTGTGGAGATTGTGTTGACTGTTTCCATCTCCCAGAGTGGCGTGCTGGAGCCTGGGCTGGCACAGATACGACACAGCTTGCTCCTCAGGGCAGTGCTCAGGATGTACTTCTCTCTCTGTTGAGGTGAACTTTTACCTTTCCGTTGACTCCCAGGCAGGCAGCATCCAGCCTTGCATACCAGCTTCAAATTCCGGACTAAGTGGTGCTCTGTTGAAAGCAGCGAGGCAGGACCGCACATCTTCCTTCAGTGGCAACAGCACATCATTGATTTTGTAGGGGTTGGAATCTAAAACCCAGCAAGGTGGCAATAAGGCTGCGAGCTGCTGAGAACACTTCCAATGTCGTTTGCTCACCCCTGGAGCTGAAGTGGGAGCTTGGATCGCACACTTGCCCAGGGCCACGCAGTGGAGCAGAGCACGGGCCCGGCACTGCCGTGCAGTGGGGCGAAGTACTGAGACACAGTGTGTTGTGTCACCCTGCAGTGGCTCAGGAGCAGGGGCTGCTGTAAGGAAGCAGTTTTGGTATTCGAAGAGCCCTGTCTGAAGCTTATAGAGCAAGTTGGGTGTTTACACACAATATTGTCAGAAAAAATCTTTGTTAAATGTAGTGTGACTAAAAGAGTGTTTGCTTTTTGCCATCATTTTCCTGTGACAGTGTGCTCTGATGGATTATACACCTGCTGTGACATGGCCAGAGCCCCTCGCAGTGGCTTTGGGGTTGGTGGACTCAGCCTTCCTGCTCTGTGGAGCAGCCATGGCCTTTCTGATGGAGCAAGCTTCAAGCTCTTCCCTCTTCAGCAGGGCACGGCTGGACGTGGAGCTGAAAACATCTGACCCATTTAGCAGATAGCTCTGGTTTTCCAAATCTCTGAGGTTTATAATCTTTAAAAGCCTTCCTGCATGAGTAGCAATTCAGGTTCTGTAGCTGTTGGTGCTTATCTCTGAGCGCGTGTAGATCATATCCACTTTGTGTGCTGGAATTTCTATGCGTTAGGCTTTTCATTTTTTCAGGACTGCAGATAAGGCTGTGAGCTGTATTTTCATTGTTGGGGATTTTTGTCACAAAAGATGGTTTGGGGGCAGGAAAACGCATCAGCAGTGTGTCAGGCTGAGAATACTCACGTGTTTATTAGGGCGTTCGGGGATTCGTGTTTTATGAGGGTGTTGCAGAGTTTAGAAAGCTCTCTTGTGCGGCATGCGAGCAGGAGCAGAAAAGGTCCTTTATGTGAAGGAGCCTCACAAATCACGAAAGCTGCATTTCTTTAATGCTTTTGGCTCAATCACTGCATAAAAAGTTTTTAACTAACTTTTCAGCTGGTTGAGCTGCTTGGACTCAGAATGGAGCCTTTGTGCTTCCTGTCCTAATTAGGAATTAATTTTTAATTATGTCGGCTGAACATTTTTTATGATGAGTGCCCGTGTTAGCCCGGGGTTCCTCATTATTCCTTTGACAATGTGTGGTACTGGTTCATGTAATATTATCTGTCCTGCTGCGTTGTTCCTGTCTTTGTTACCTATCTGAGTATCAAAGCGTTTTGGATAGCCTGGTGTAACTTTGATTCAAGCTTGATCTGCTTTACTTGACTCAGTCATTCAGACCTATTTCTGCAGCAGGGGAATAGCACTTTCTGGATAGTTTCTTGCTTGTGCTGCAGTTTGCTGTTAAAGGTTAGCAGTCACATTAAGAATATTTTGCAACTCTGGAAAGAGGGCCCTCAGCCTGAGTGATAGTTCTGATGAACTTGGGTCACCATTCCTAAAGCTGAAAGGTGGTGAGTGGTGCTTCTGCTGTAGGCTTTGACATGGGAATGTATCGAGTTCCCTTTACTTTGAATTTGAACTAATAGTTCAGCAAAGCCAAATCTCCGTGCAGTGCTATCACACAATGCTGTGGTACAAAAGAGCTTCTGTTGATTTCATGGCAGTGTTATCTGGCAGAATCTGGCCACAGACACTTTTTGTCTTCAGCCCAGCTGAGTGGAACTCCAAGAGCTGCTGACAATAGGAAGTATTTTTGGTGGGGAACGCATGGAAAAGGACTGTGGCTTCAATACAAACAAACAAGGTTATAGTATGGGATGCCGCCACCAAGGCGGCACTTACTGGATGCGTAGGTGGAAATTGCAGCATATACTTTGGCGTGCAATTCATTACGGTCACTTCCTCGTTATGTCCATCCCTCACATCTCTGAGCTCAGGGCTGGGAGCGGCTCCGGGCGCTGCGGCAGAGCCAGGAGGTCGCTGTTGGCTGCAGGGGCACCAGGCTGCAGCTGTTGGCACAGGGCCCCGTGGGCTGGCTGGGCTTTGGCCACTGCCCGCCCTATAGCCAAATGCAGCTCTGATTGCGTCCGACATCAAGTTGGCTGCAGTGGCTCTGAAGGGGAGTTTTGGCTTGCTGTCAATTCAAACTCAATCATTTGCAGAGAATTGGGAAAAAAAAAAAAAAAAAAAAAGTGGTGTATTATGACTTCATAGCACTGTTTGTTCCTACGCCCCACCAGAAGTGGTAAGGGAAGCGGGCACCTTCCTATTGCAGCTGGGCTGCTGAGGCAGGGCAGTGCAGGGAGCCCGTGGCCGAGTCCCAGGAGCCTCAGTGCCTGTCCTTCCTTCTGGCCACGTTTCCTTGCTGCCCTGAGAAGATGAATTTCAAGTAGTTTGTTTGACAATACCATAAACACATGTCTTTTAAGAATGACTTGTTTGTATGCAAATGGATTGGTTTTAATGACTGTCCGGTTCCTCAGTGCGGGCTTTATGTTTGAGCAACAGCATCATTTGTTTGTATTTCTGCCAAATGATGGTATTTCTTCCTATGGAAACCTCTGCTGTAATCATCAGAACACAAAGTAGCCCATGTTTGGAGAAGTGGCAACGTGCAAGGCCTTTCTGCTGTGTTTCCAAAAAGCCAGGTTTTAAAGTAGTTTTGCCAACAAGAACAAACTGACAGGTTTTGTTATTTTTTTCAGGAAGCACCAATAGCTGTAGAGTCTAACAGGGGAAAGTGGGCTCCTGCGATGCCTCCAGTGTAGGGAGCGGCTGCTGGTAGAGATATTGCTGTGTGCCACATGGGAACAGACCACATGCTGGACGCTTTGGTCAGTGCAAACATACCGCAAAGTAATTGCCAGCACCAAATGTCAGGGTAGTTCAGACACCATTCCACCGCATGTACCGTGTGTGTGAGAACTCAGATAAGGGTGCAGTGCCAAACTCATGGGATTTAGGAGTTGTGAATTCCAGCCCTGAATATTTTATTTCCCTATCAGTCTTCTCTGTTTTCCAGCCTGGATGTCCCCTCTCAATTAGATGATGAAGTAGGGCGAGTTTATCTGCAGTGCAGGGCGCTCTGGGCACGAGTTGAGGCTTAGCCCTTGCAGTGGACATGTGCAAAGCCATGGTTTCCAAGTCTTATGAATTAAAATTAGCCAGCTGTGGGCAGCTATTTACAGTGCAGTAAGAAATGCTTCACCCATACAGCGGCCAAATTTGGGGGCTCGGCAAGGCACTGCCACCAAGTCCAAGACATGAACTCCTTGCTTCCTGTAATTGCTGCAGCCTCTGTTAAGTGTGCACTGTGCTCTCTTCCTTTAATGAAGATGAATGTGCTATAAATCATGTATGGGAACCAGCCCAGAGACCTACTTGCAGCAGTATTCCCAAAAGGCATTTCATAATTTATTCTAACACATGCAGTATGTTTAAATCAGCAAGGATTGCTGGGTAAGCCCAGCCCAGCGCTTTCTGCTGTTGATAGATCTCTGGCGTGCAGGACTGCACGGTCCCAGTTGGAAGTTCCTCGGTCTCCCCCTGCCCTTTCTACTTAGCACAGTGCTGCCGGGGCTTGGGGCTGCAGCTCCAGGGCTGGGCTCTGTCTCTGAGGGGTCTGATCCAGCCTCTGAGACACACAAATGTGTCCAGGTGGCGAATAACTTCAGTGTCTTTTCTGGTTGGCTTAAGAGATCTCACCAACTTCTTGTGCCTTCCAGTTGTAAGTCTCACTTTTTCTGCAACCTTACCTCTCTCCTACCACAGTGCTGCTCCTCCTTTCTCCCTCTGGTCTGTTATTTATGCCCTCCCCCTACTGAACGAATAAATTCTTGCTATTAATTGCCAGTCCAGCACCCAGGGGCCCTGTTTCTCGTGCAAGGCTGTGGACATTACTTTGAAACAACTGATGGATGATGGCAATTGCTTCAGTGCATGGCAACACAGTTGACTAACAGCCGGAAGAGTAAGGTAGCAGAGGGCCTGACTTCTGGAGACAAACACCTGCAGCCTGCACACACAGCTCTTCCAAACCACAGTCACCCATGTACAGAGCAATGAGTGGCCATGTCATTGCCATACTGGTGCACAGCTGTGCCCAGGTGTGGGGCACATCTTCGGGCCTCTCTCGGCAAGGACATGGTCTGCTGGGCTGGCAGTGTCGAGTGCTGCCTGCCCAGAGGTGTCTTTCCCTTCAAAGTTGGGCCAGTCCCCAGTCTGGGGACAGCAGGTGATGGTCCTTGGCTAACCTGCTGCGTCATACTGGGCTCTTGGTACCGAGCTGGTGCTGGCATACTTACACAGAGAGATGGAATGAAGGCAGGGACTTCAGTTCTCTCTGTCTGTTTCACTGTGTGTGCCTTTTTCAGTCACCATGCCTGACAGAAGCTGTGCCACAGGAGCTCTGAGCACAGGCTGCAGCCAGCACCAGCATTTGCCACGGTGCTCAGCAGCGCAGTCCCTTCAGCTGGTGGCAGGAGTGCATCTGTTCAGAAGTACTCTGTCAAAAGTGAGTTAAGCTGCTCCAAAAGAATCTGCTTAAAAATAGCAACAATCACTTAGCAGTGCTAGAGCGTGGGGCCGGGAAGCCGTGAGGAGCCAGGAGCAGGTTTATTCAGGGTCGTATCAGAGATGCACACCCCTGAGTGCTACAGGATCTGTGAGTGTAACGGTGCAATGTCTCCCCAGGCGCTCTGAGGCAGCCCAGGGTGGGAGAGCCCCGTCTCACTATGTGTTGCTCCATCAGCTCCTGCCCGCCCGGCCCGTGTGCAGTGGCTGCAGTCCCTGTACATGAGGCCTTCCCTCTGCTGTGCCCACCCCACTCCCCATGCTGCCATGCTGGGCAGCTGATGAGTTAATTTCCTTTGCGTTGTGTGCTGTGTATCCCTGCCTCCTCCCTGCATTTCCCCTGATGAAACCCAATTGCTCGGGAGCTGCTCCTCTGCGTGGCCATTTTGGAGTCATCCTCTGATTTAATCTCTTGTTTATTAAGGCTAATTTGTGTCCTGTGCTTTCCTTTCCCACTCGGACTTATTTATTCTCCTCAGCCCTTTCAGGTCACATCAAGTCATCGTGCTGTGCTGCTCATTGCCCATGCATCAACTGATGTCTCCGGGTAGCTTTCTGCAGCACTAACTATCTGATATTTGGCTGGAAACTCTTCCTGTTTACATCAGTGAAGAGTTTGGATCTAACTGGGTTGGGTTTTTTTTTTGTTTTGTTTTGTTTTGTTTTGGTGCTTTTCCATGTCTCTTTCTAGCAGTAAGTATATGTGTTTATTATCTTCAAGCGTTTGCATGTCCCTTCAGGGTACTGTATTTGACCCTCATTTTCCTTTGCAGTGAAGATCAGGTATTCCTTGCACACCTTCCTGGATTACAGCATTCTATCTTATTATTACTATTTTATTATTCTTAGGTGCCATGTATTTTTCCATTAAATAGCAGAGCTCCTGGTGGGCTTGGGTAGGTGGGCTGTGCGCGGCTCTGCACTTGGACCATTATGGTGGGCAAGCAGTGACTGCTGAAGGGAACGAGGAATCACAGCAGCATGTGTTTGTGCTGCCAGAATCTCCTTCACCTAAATTCCACACACATCGCTTATGAGAAATAAAGCAACCCTGTAACACAACAAAGGCCCCTAAAACTACAAATGGAGTCTACCAAACGCAGCGGCCACACTGCACGGTGCATCCTTTGGACTGCCCCTGGGGAGAGCTGTGCGCCCAAACCGTGTTGGTGGGTTTCAGTGTACTGCTGAGTCAGGAAGGTGAGCTCTTAGAATGTGACAATGATAGGCGGTGATTGTGGTGAGCACTTACAGTATTAGTCAAAGGGCATTTCTCATTAATTGTCCTTGGGAGTATTTTTGTTACGTTCCCATGTGGATTTATCTTTCCATCATAACTTACCGGGGAGTTTCAGTGCTGGTTTGATCTCAAGGATGCATTGCACAACACCCTTTGGTATCAGTGGCTCTGCCTGTGCATGCTTGCCTGGTAGCTGATTTTTCAGAGGAGCTGGTGACGTCAGCCCAGACATCCGAGGTGAAGATAAAGCCCTTGATCTGCCCATAGCACCCACAGTTCTGGTTGCTGAAGCGCTCTAGCAGCTTGCACTCAAAACATGGTAGATTTAAAACCGCAGTGAGTATGCACGCAAATATTCCGGCACATCTCAGAAACCGCTATGAATGGCAACGGAGGTGAATGAAACACAACGGCTGAAAGGGCCTGCAAAACCTGAGCATGGGGTAAGGCTGTAGCCAGGTCTCTGAGATCACAGCCAGTGTGGAGCTGGAGGGACGCAGAGGCCGTGTCGACCCTCTGGTGGGGTGGGAGGCGGCGTGGGGCCGGTTTGTCTCGCTGTACACACGGGGCCTCGGTGCTGCCATGGGGCCCGTTGAGATGGGTGTCAGAGGGACCCGGTGGGAGGCAGCCGGGGACCTGGTGCTGCTTCATGTCCTGAGTGGGTTTCAAGCCTTGCGGAAGGACTTTCTTGCTATCTCTTGTGGGTGGGGAGTGCTGGCTGCAGGGGGCTGAGCGCTGGTCTTGCTCTTTTTCCAGGAGGATGATTCCCGTGACCGAGTTTCGCCAGTTCTCAGAGCAGCAGCCGGCGTTCAGGGTGCTGAAGCCCTGGTGGGATGTGTTCACGGACTATCTCTCTGTGGCCATGCTGATGATCGGCGTGTTTGGGTGCACACTGCAGGTAAATCGGCTGGGGCAGGGCTGGGCGGTTCTTGCAGAAGTGCTGGGAGAGCAGTGGTGCCTTGGGCTGTTAATCACTTGAATTTGCAGCGAACAAAGCAAAATTTGCAGCTCCCAGGATTAAAGCTGTTTAGGCAGAAACATCAAATAGCACAGGCCAGACTTTATGCAGCTGCAAATCAGTAGAGCTGTGCTGGGGTCAGTGGAGTGGTGCCAGCTTAGATAAGAGCTGTTGATTTGGCTTGTGCCTGGATGCCTGTTTTCACCACAGTTTGGCATAACAAAACAGATGACCAAATGAAGTTCTTACACATTACCACATTTTTGCTTAGGAGCTTGGAAAAAATGCAATTTCTGTTTTTTTCTTTATTTGGCAAACATTAATACTTTTTGCTTTTATGTTTCAAAGGGATTTGAAATGGATGTGCTTATTTTATTCGTGCCACCCACAACTAATATTATGCTTCCTTCATTCCAAAGCAGCTCCAAACATGCTTACATGTAAACAATTGACATTACTGTCACTTACTGTAGCTAAATTTTGCTGAAGAGCCAAAAGCTGAGGAGAAGTGAAAAATACTGTCCGGGCTGGACTCCACGCAAGCAGACAGTTACAGTACTAGCTCAGACACGGATCTCTCAGTTTTTGGCATGACTCAGAAATGGAGCTCTCATACTGATACAGCTCTTATTTCAGGAAGGTTTTGCTCATGTATGTGGCGTAAGATTTTCACGTACCGTGTCCCAAATTTAATGTGTAATCTACTGTATTTTTACCTGGATTCACCACGTCAGATATTTTCACAGAAGATGCAGTATCCACGCTTAAAAATGTCTCCTATACAGTTTATATATTTTCCATCAACAGCAAAGTGTTTGCTTAAGCACACAAGGTAAAGCTTCTCTTGTTTTTAAATATACCTGCTTGATTGGATGAAGCCCACTGGAAAACACTGTGAGGACATGCTTCAAACTTATTCCAACTTATTACCAGAGGCATGAATCCAGGGTGTAAGTAATGGTGTATATCAGAACAACATTTACAGGCAAAGATTAGCAGTAAGAGTTTCTGAAGTGTCGACAGGTACTGTTAGAAACATGTAGTCTCATCTCAGCATCTCCCTGCGCCAGGGCAGATCGTCAAGGAGGATCTGTTTTGGGAAGCTCTTGTGGCATACTCTATTCTTAGTGCTTTCAGCAACCAGCATGTCAAAGGGTACGTCCACATTACAGAAGAAGGCACATTGTTATTTTGGGCTGATCCCAGCCTTTCATTCAGGGCAAATAACAGAGCTCTTTGGTTTGTCATGTGGATTCGTATTTTAAATTCAGACCTGTGGGGACTGTGGCAAGCAATTCAGGCTTATCCCAAGTTAAACCAAAGGTGATTGGTCCCTAAAGGCAATCTCACCTGAGTCTGCCAATGTGGATGGACAGCCTAAAATAAGGAAGTTACTCTTTTTTGTGTTATAGACAGACCCAGGAGCAGATGTACTTTTTTCCCATAGGAGTGTCATGGGAGAACTCTATATGGGACACCGAATAAAACACTGTCCATGTGCGCATGTATAAAACACAATTAACTCTCTAAGTATCCCTATCTGCCCTTTCAAAGACGGAAGATAAAGAATGTCCCAGAACAGATGTGCTCACATTGACTCTTTGTCAGCCATTTTGGATGTGATGGACGTCACTGTTTGAGTGTAAAGTCACACAGATGCAGTTACACTGCTTTCAAGCCTAGGCTGTCTGAATACCGGGTAGCACTTTGCTAGGGTGAGTACACCCAACAAGAACAGTTTGTCTCTGGAGGGAGCAGTACAGGAGATCCCTGGTCTTTTGTGAAAACATTACCCATGCTTTTCCTTTTTCTGGTTTATCTCAATGCCCTCTTATCCAAATAATGGAAAGCTAACCATCACTGAAAAGGGATGACCTAGTTCTTGGCATATAGAACTTGCTGTGACTGACAACAGTAATAGTCATCTCACAGACAATGGGACCAAGTGCTAGGCTATGGGGTGGAATGCCCAACAGCTGAAGGAACTCCAAGGGCAGTTACCCAGTCATACTGCCATCATTGTTTGTACATCAGTTTAAAAGATATCTTTTTGTGTGTTTCAGGTCATGCAAGACAAGATAATATGCCTTCCAAAGCGAGTACAGCCTTGCCAGAACCAATCTAATACTTCACATGTAATTAGCACAATCCCAGATACAACCCCTCTTCCTCCACCCAAGCCATCAACCCCTCCAGCTACAGTTGAAATGAAAGGACTCAAGACTGATTTGGACCTTCAGCAATACAGCTTTATTAATCAGGTGTGCTACGAACGTGCCCTGCACTGGTATGCTAAGTACTTCCCTTACCTTGTCCTTATACACACGCTGGTCTTCATGCTGTGTAGTAACTTTTGGTTCAAATTCCCTGGATCGAGCTCCAAAATTGAACACTTCATTTCAATACTTGGGAAATGTTTTGATTCTCCGTGGACAACAAGAGCCTTATCTGAAGTTTCGGGAGAAGACTCTGAAGAGAAAGATAACAGGAAGAACAACGTAAGCAAATCTAATACTACCCAACCGAGCACTGAAGGCACTTTGGTTAAGACACAGTCTTTAAAATCAATCCCTGAGAAATTGGTTGTGGATAAGGGAACACATGGGGCATTAGACAAGAAAGAAGGTGAACAGGCCAAAGCACTGTTCGAAAAGGTGAAGAAATTTAGACTGCACGTTGAGGAGGGGGACATACTGTATGTCATGTATGTTCGCCAGACTGTGCTTAAGGTAATCAAATTCCTTATTATTATTGCTTACAACACAGCACTTGTCTCAGAAGTTAATTTTACAGTCGTCTGTAATGTTGATATAGAAGACATGACAGGATACAAGAATTTTTGCTGTAATCACACAATGGCACATCTATTCTCTAAACTGTCATACTGCTACCTGTGCTTTGTAAGCATCTATGGCCTCACATGCCTTTATACTCTATACTGGTTGTTCTATCGCTCACTGAAAGAATATTCCTTTGAATATGTCCGGCAGGAGACGGGAATTGATGATATCCCAGATGTCAAGAATGACTTTGCTTTTATGCTTCATATGATAGATCAGTATGATCCTCTCTATTCGAAGAGGTTTGCTGTCTTTCTGTCTGAAGTCAGTGAAAATAAGCTGAAACAGCTGAACTTAAACAACGAGTGGACTGCAGATAAACTAAGACAGAGGCTACAAACGAACTCCCATAGCCATTTGGAGCTACAGCTTTTCATGCTCTCCGGATTACCTGACACAGTGTTTGAAATCACCGAGCTGCAGTCTTTAAAACTTGAAATCATTAATAACGTAATGATACCAGCAACCATTGCACAGTTGGACAATCTCCAGGAGCTGTCACTGCACCAGTGTTCTGTGAAGATCCACAGCGCTGCCTTGGCCTTTCTGAAGGAGAATCTCAAGATCCTGAGTGTGAAGTTTGATGACATCAGAGAACTTCCGCACTGGATGTACGGCCTCAGAAATCTGGAAGAGCTCTATTTAATTGGCTCCTTAAGTCATGATATTTCCAAAAACATTACATTGGAATCCTTTCGGGAACTTAAAAGCCTTAAAGTTCTTTACATAAAAAGTAATTTGTCCAAAATACCACAGTCTGCAGTCGATGTTTCGAGTCACCTGCAAAAATTGTGCATCCATAACGACGGCACTAAGCTGGTGATGCTCAACAACCTGAAGAAGATGGTCAACTTGACACAGCTGGAACTGGTTCACTGTGATTTAGAGCGCATACCTCACGCAGTCTTTAGCCTTCTCAGTCTTCAGGAGTTGGATTTAAAGGAAAACAACCTCAAATCCATTGAAGAAATAGTAAGTTTTCAACATCTGAGAAAACTGACAATCCTAAAGCTGTGGTACAACAGCATAACATACATCCCAGAGCATATAAAGAAACTCACCAGTCTCGAACGGCTTTCCTTCAGCCATAACAAAATAGAGGTTCTTCCATCCCACCTATTCCTATGCAACAAAATCAGATATTTGGATTTGTCTTACAATGACATTCGCTTTATTCCACCTGAAATAGGAGTTCTGCAGAGTTTACAGTACTTTTCCATTACTTGCAACAAAGTGGAGAGCGTGCCAGATGAACTGTACTTTTGCAAAAAACTTAAGACTCTGAAAATTGGGAAAAATAACTTGTCAGTCCTTTCACCTAAAATTGGTAATTTGGTATTCCTCTCCCACTTGGATATTAAAGGCAATCACTTTGAAATTCTCCCACCAGAACTTGGTGAATGTAGGTCTCTGAAGCGGACTGGTTTCACTGTAGAGGACACTTTGTTTGAAACGTTGCCTTCTGACGTCAGGGAACAAATGAAAGCTGAATAAGTAGCTTCCTCTTGCTCAGCTTTACAGAAATAACGCTTCTACTAAAAACCCTGTAGAAAGTGCATACTCCGAATATGCATTTAGTTTATCTTTTTTTTTTCTTTTTTTTTTTTTTGCTTTTTTGAAAAGTCCTTTCTGTACAGACAAATTTGGAGTAAGGAGTACATATATTTTTAAAATAAAATTTTCTTGTATTTTTTCACTGTTTTAAGATATTTTTAAGTTTATTTTGCCCTGACAACAAGGGTGTTTGTAACTTAATTTTTACTAGCAAAAGTAAATGGTTTTGTCTGCTGTTTTCTTTTTTTTTTTTTTCCTCTCTCCCTTTGGTAAATCCCAATTGGGAAGTTGTATTTAAACTGTATGCTTTGGATTGCATAATTTGTAACAGGTAATTATATTGTCTTCCTGGTTACTGTTAATCTCTTAGGATGTGGTCTTCAACAGGTAGTTCTGCAGGTGCTGAATGCCTCATTCCTTCTTTTTTTTTCTGATGGGAACTGAAGGTGTTCAACATCTACCAAGGTCTGGGTTGACCTTCCTTTAATTTATGGCACTGTTTTCTCAGATGGCCAAAGCAAGTAGATACGGTTCTTTCCATACAAGGGCTGGAGGTACTTCCATAGGTCGGAGGGAGTATGCAGAACTCCTCCAGGGCCTTTTGGAAAGTGTAGTCCAGGTCTCTGTTTGCGTGCTGTCGGAGCAGGAGGCGCTGACTGCGATTTCCGCTCCAGAGCCGGAGGAGTGAGGGCACAGGTCATAGAGGAGTCCCTACAAAATGACGCATGCTGAAGATTTTCAGAACAATGCAAAGGGATTCAGCTGCCCATTTCCTGCTGACGTGAATGGAAGGGGTGTGATGAATGCACAGTGTTGGAAAAGTCAACCCAGGGAGATAAAACACTATTTTCAAAAAATGCTCTACCCATCCTCCACTTCGTGTCTGGTCCTGCAAGGGAGAAAAGTGTCCTCTGCATCTTTCAGTCGCTTCCCACAGGGATGCTTGGCAGCATGCAGGACCGGGATCCAGAAAAAGTGCAATCGTCTTTAGTTTGTGAACCTTCTGGCAAGGAAATAACATTATTTCTAACAGTGAACATGCTCCTTATTTGAGCTTTGGTATTACACTGCCAAGCCCAACAGAGGAACATTTGCAGATTTGCAAAAATGGGATTCAGTGAATACATTATGAATACATTAACTTTTTCAAAGTCTCAGCCTCCAGAGGACAGTGAAGAAGGCTATGTTTTCCTCTCCCAGATAGTAATTAAATCAGAAATCCTACACTTGGAGGTCTGACTGCTTTTTAAAATAATTTAGTAGTCGATAATAAGTCTTTAATGATTATGCTTCAAGTTGGGAACTTTGTCCTCTGAAACTGTTCTGTTGTTTATTTATCCAGCCACTTGCTTTCTTCTAGGCAAGTTTGGCAGACATAGTCCATGATAACTCACGTGCTGCTCGCAAGCTAATTTAAGCTAATAAAAAATAACCGTATGATAGCAAAGTACTCAGCTGGGAGGAGACCTTTTCATCCTATCCAGCAATGCACATTTGAGTCAGATGCAGGCACTGGATAAATGCTTTGCAAGGATACCTAGGAGTAAGTACTTCTTTCTCCAGGAGACAATGCTGTTTATAAGTTGCAGATTGTTCGAGGTTCTATAAAATAACTGTTTGACTGTTGTTGGGTTGGTTGCTGTTAAATGTTTTCTATCTGCGACCAAGTGTTTTGAACTACCGTTGTTCTGAGGTCTTGAGCTTATTGTTGTTTTGAGTCAGACTTACACAGATGGGGAGACAAAATGAGTGTTTCCCCATTCATTCAGGGTGTGATGCACAATCCGATGAGTGGGTTTGCCCCCAGACCCAGTGAGTGATTTGTTGTGCGTGAGCGTGTTCTGGAGATGATCCGTGTGATTAATCAAAGCTGGGTCAGGCATGGAAGAATCAAAATGATTTTTTTTTTAAAGTGGTTTGATTTAGTTCCGTGAAAGAGCTATAACTGATGTAGCTATTGCAAGAGCTACTCTTACTCATATATGGAATGCACTTATTGGAACAGCTTGGCAGTATATATATATTCTAAATGTATTTCACTTTGATGTAATGCAAGGGAGAGAAATGTTTCGTTGCTCATATTAACCTAATTATGTAAACCAAAGTGCTGTTGTCCCTGATGAATGTAAGCTGTTCAAAATGTCCAAGTAGTCGGTGGAGCTGTAGAGTTATCTTACTTAGATTTGAAATACGGGATTACATTTGGAGTTTTTTAAGAAAATCTTTATATTCCTAGATGTTGCATTTTAAGCCTATAATTTATTTTGTGTCTGATGTTGTTCCGTGTGCAGCGGTCTGTCTTCTGAATGGAAATGATGCACACCTCATAACTGAAGGCTGGAGATTTGTTCTGTGCTCTGTTTTTAAATACATCGTGTGGAGGATGTGGGGGTTTTGTTTGCCACTGATTATATTTATGCCAGTGCAATCCCTCATGTGGACGCAGTTACATGAGTATAAAGTGCCTTGTGCTGGTATTTCCTTATTTACCTTCTGCATAGGAATAAACCTTACCAGCCTAAGCACTTTCAAGCTAATAACTGTATCTTCCCCAAGGGTTTGGTCTGTTAGGACAGCTTAGTCAATGGAACAGTTTGCTGCCCCTGAGGAGGGATTTCCTTGGTGTCCTTCCTCCTCCCCTGCTCCCATTGCGCAGCATCTGACTGCTTCGCTCATACCTTTACAGCTCTGGTGCTTGTCTGTTCCCTCCACAGGACAAATCAGCCTACTGAGCCAGCAGAAAACAAAGAAAAAAAAAAGGGGGGGGGGGTGGGGGGGAACACGACACATTTGCTGCAGGCTCAGCTCTCTGAAGGATCGATGGACACTGGGGTAGGAGCAGCCAGGGTCTGTGCCAGGAGCAATGGGTGGGCTGCTTTGGAGATGCTAGGTCAGCTCAGCACTTGGAGAGCCATGTGCTGTGTGTGTAGCAGAGTCAGGTGGCATGGCTTTCATGGTTGGACAGCCCTCAGGCTTGTGAATGAAAAAAATATCAGATCACTGTTAAACTGAATGAAACAAACTCAGGTAGCTGCACTGCTGACTTTTCTATACTTCCTATCTAGTCTGTGGGGTGTATTTTCCAAAACTGTATTGTATTTTAGAAGTGCGTCAGCTCAGAGAAGATTGTTTCCTAATTCTGTATGACCTCCTGGAAAACATATAAAAGTGCCATATTTACTCAGTGATTCGTGTACTGCTCATATGTATATTCATGTGCAATTGCATACTAGAAGACTTTTCTGTGAACTATAGTATTTGGCTTGGAATGGATGGACTTCTTGTGGATGATGCTTCAGGCATGGTTTGTATGAGTTCATATAATTAATTACACTAATCAGGTGCCTAATAACTAATACAATTGCCAGAATATAAGAAAGTCATTTAACATTATTGCTTAAAAATAATACAAGTCTTCCTTGGTAGCAGAAGCAGAGGTGACAGTGCCTCAAAAATAAGAAGACAATCTTAATTGTGCATTAAGCCTGAAAAACAAAACTGCTTTGAGATCAAAATCGGGTGGTGTGCACTTCCACCTTTGTCACAGTTAGGATGGATATCATGCTGACCTTGTGCATCCAACCAGTTCAGCAGCTTCTGCAAATTGTGATTGTGAAGCGCCTGCTCCGAGTCTCATATCGCATTTCTGGCACTTGCACTAATTCTTGTGTTGAGTGGTGACATGTCCTGTAAGAATGCCAAGGAAAAACTTTGAGATTTGACCAAATGGACAGACACCTTAATCCTGCAGCAAGGATCTTAATTTGTCGATAGACCTGCCTAGTGTTACGTTGCAATATAGTGCACCCAGGAAAAAGTGAAATAAAACGTTCTTTTATAATAATGAGCATGGTCAGACTGCAATGTTGTGGTTATTTCTTGGGAAACATTTTGTTTCTGGGCTACCCACAGATAAGCATAGTCATCTTTCAGGTTTAATCTCTCGGGAGGGAAGTCAGGAAAACATGCTTGAGAAAACATCGTTAGGCGTGACAGGATTTACAGTGACACGGTCTGGCTTCCTGCACTCCTTCCCTCCCGTGGCTCCCCGCTGGAGGGCACACAATGAAGCCATCCCTGGGGAGCAGCTCCCTGTGCTCCACGGGGGCCCAGCTCCTGCCTATGCCATGTGGGAAATGATGCTGCAAGCCCTGGTGCTGACGCAACCCCCTGTAAATCCCACTGCTCAACATGATGGGCTCGTGCTGCTCACACTCAGTATGGTGTGTGTGCATCATTTCTTTAAGTTGGGAGCAATGACAAGTTGTAAGAAGGGTGTGGAGGGCCGGGAGAGCTGGTCCACTCCCTGCTGCCCCACAGGAGATAGCATCTTGGGGCCGCTCCCATTGGGATGGGCACAGAAGTGCTGGCCAAATGGCCATGGGGTCCCTGGGGCAGTGAGGCCACACCGTCAGCGCTGATGTCACCTGTTCTTTAAGCACTGTGGTTGCAGGACAAGCTCAGGGCTGGAGTGAGCTGAGCTCTGACAAACCTCATCCTTCAGTTTCCTTAGGATGTGTCCAGAGAAGGTGGACCTGAGGACCCAGAGTCAGCTCGTGAGGCTGCGCCTGACCAGCAGCAGCTTCACATGCTTGACAGCAGACTGCAACACAAGAGCCAGGCTGTCCTTCACATAGCTGCAAGGAGCTGTCAACAACCACCCTGGAAGGTTTGTTGTAATATGCTGCATGTGAAAGTGCAGACAACCAGATCATCCATCCTCTTCTCATTTGGAGTGTGCGTGAAACCCCGAGATGAAGAAAAGCAGTGTTGTTTCTTTTTCCCTTGTGATTGCCTCAGAAACGCCCCTCCTGCCAAGGGCACAGATCTTCCCCTTGCCACCTCCTTCCCAGTCAGCAGTGGGAGAGATGGTCCTCGTATGAAGGCCAGGGTCACTGCAGGAGCACGGAAACAGGACCGGCAGTGCTGGGAGTGCAAGGACGAGCCCTCAGCTTCCTCCTGCAGCTGGGGCAGCGCCAGGGCAGGGCCGGGCAGGCTGTCCTGCCAGGGGGGTGGCTCAACAAGGCAGGTCCGTGCAGGCCCACCTCCACCCACCAGCACCCGCACAACTGCAGGCTCTGATCCTGGTTTCCCATCCTATGTGCTGCCCTTTCTGCAGCCGAGGACCTGGCAGTCAAACCCAGGCTGCACCTGCCCTGTCCCCACTGGGATAAGAGAAAGACCTGCGTGCTGCAGGCAGGCATGAGGTTTGGCAGAAGTGCAATGGGCGGCAACTGGCCCAGAGCTTCCATACAAGGAATCCCAGCCCATCAGGAGGACCTCACTCCAGCCCTCTGGCTCCAGGCGTGTGTTTGAAGGAGCTCAATACATAGTCTCAATACTAAATAGGCTGTGCTGTGACAGGGCCAACTGCATTTGCTCAGTCAAGTAAGCTCTGATGCTAGTCGTGGTTGTCAGTTAGGGCCGTGATGGGTCCTTGTGCTTGGGCTGCCTGCAGGTGGATAGGCCTGAAACGGTCTTCTTCCACTGGGCCAGAGTGGGTCTGGATGTACCCAGGGGTTGTTCTTTCAGTGAGAAAACAAAGGCCATAACCTCAAGGAGCGCTACAGTCATGACCAGAGGGATCTGGTGGCTCTTGGCCAGGGCAGAATTCCCAGGCGCTACCACGGGCAGTGCTGGCAAGGCGTGCAATCCCAGGGTGTGGAGGTAAAACACCTACATTGCAGACAAGCTTGAACCTTTCTGCTGTCAGGCATGATTTTATCAGTCCATCCTCTCCTCTGCTGCCAGGGCTCATGAAGCTGCACCTAAACTGGGGGAGGGTCTGAGCGGCACATCCAGCAGCACTGTCCACGTGGCATAGTAGCAGTGGCATGGGCATTGGGAAAGGCAATGGCTAGATGCTTATCCTTCAAAACCATTTGAATATCTACAGGACGGTTGCGATATGTGTGTCTGTGTTCCTTTACAATGCTGCCATGGCTGGCACATGACACAGGTGGACCCTTAGTTACTTCCAATGACTTACAGGTCCCCCAGCACAGCACAGGGGTAGCGAGGGAATTCCCTAGGAGAGCCAGATGCAATGAGAGCCACAGAGCACGTGGAGACTGCAGCCAGGAATCTCGCTAGCACACATGTTGTTGCCAGCCTTGCGTGATCCTGCAGAACGTGCACTGACTTGATTTGTTGTGCTTTTGCATTTCTGGAGTAAGAGGGCTACTCATCTGCCAGGGGTATTTTTTCACATGAATTTTATGGGGTGTGGTAAATAAGTGTTGATGTTGTGTTGAATTAAAATTGAACTAAAATGTAACCCTTGCCTCTTGCCAGCTGGGGTCATGTGGCACTGCTAGACTGGCTCATGGAGACTGAATGCAGTTGTATTTATTCAGTAAAATATTTTGGCAAAGCTATAGCATCCTGCTTCCTTACTGTGAGCAGAGAGTAGTTCAGTGAGCAGAGAACTCCAGTGCCGTCACAGGGTTACCCTTCAGAACAGTTGCTGGCTGCAGCTAAAGGCTAAATGGGATTTTTACAACTCCAGAACAAGTTGCAAACCAAAACAAAGTGCAAAGTAATCCCCTTGGCAGACAGTTACTCTGGGAAGCTGAAGTGTCAGGAGCTGGTGAGCTCTGCAGCCCCTGTGCCAGCCTCTGCTTGAAGTTGATGCTGCAGTGAAGCAACTTTCTTGCCCCCTTGGCTGCAGCAGCTCTGCAGTATTGGTGCTGAGTAGGAGAAGACTGCCATGCTCAGTGGGGTAGGATTTCTTGTTGTCTTTAAATATCCCTTAAAGCAAAGTAAGCCTTTGGGGAATTCTACCCCCGTTGTTGTAGCAAGCTGTAGAGTTTCTACCAAGCCAAAGACCTGAGCATCTGTTTCATACCTTCAAATAGAAGTGTGGTCTCCTGAGCCATGCTCTGCAAAGCATGCACTCGCCCAGTGGAAGAGCAACCCAGTGGTTCGGATTTGGGGCTGGGTTGGGCAGTGCCAGCTCCTCCTGTACTCACAGGGTCTCCACGCCGAGGGTCTCCATGTGAGTGGCCTGATGTGCTGCCATAGGAGCCAAGCCCTCACTTTGCTCAGGCCAGTGACTGTTTCTGAGGTACGAGGGACCAGTGTGCAGGGGCTTTGCTGGGACTGAGGCTGCTCCTGGGCTCGTGCTGATGCCGCAGGGAGTGGGGAAGTGGCAGAAGTAGCGGTGTTGCCATGGCAGTGCAGCAGCAGGGATGTAGGCACAAACCGCTTTTTCTTCCACTTTTTAGTTCACAGGGAGCCAACACAAAGGGCTGTGAGGCCCTGGGGAGGCAGCAGGATGGGGCTCGGGCAGCCCCAGCTCCGAGATGCAGCATGGCCCTGCCCCCCAGCACCCAGTCTGCCTTTAGGACAACTGGGGCTTTCCTGCAGGAAAAAATAGTCTGTGTTTACCTAAGCTTTTTCTTTTCTTTCTTTCTTTTTTTTTTTTCTTTCTCTCTCTCTATTTATTTTTTTTCCAGTTTTGCAGCTGTAATTCCCCTTAGGAAGGCTGATTCCTGCTGATAAGGGCAGGAGGCGAGGTCATCGCTCCTGGGGGAAGTTACACCTACATATGAAAGATGTTGCTGCTCAAAACTTGGAGATTTCAGACCTGATTGTTTCTGTGTTCCAGATTTTGCAAAACATTTATTGACTTTTTTTTAGTTTTTGCCAGGAAATAAACCTGACTCCTCTGACAGGCTAGAAGATGACTGAGGTAGTGCATCTCCTGTGGCCAGTCAGGCTGCCTGTATGTCCTCATTCCAGCAAGGGCAACATACCTTAACACACCAGTAACAACGTGGAGAGGTCAAGTACAGGTGTTCCCACTGGCAGTGTCACCATAGTTCTCCTTCCCACTGCCTCAGGTGTGCTCATTCTGCCTGAAGCAAGCCCTGACCTTGTTTTTGGCTGGGGATATTGTGAGCAGGGATTGGAGGATGAGGAATAGTTGCTGGCTGAGCCATTCAGTAGCTTCCAGGGGTAGGAGGCTCAGGGGTAGGAGGCTCAATACCAGCAGGGATTGGGTGCCCGATCAGATCCTTTGGTGGGAGCGCTTCTCCCTCTTCCTCCTCCTCTGCAGTCCTTGGCTGCCACTGGCTGCAATGGGATGCTCAGTCCTAAGTGTTTACAGCCCAAAGTGCCCACAGTCAGACGCTACCCTCCCTGGGTGCTGAAGGGTGTTTGATGCCAGCAGTTGGGTGTAACCCTCTGTAACGCACAAACCAGCTGAAAAGTTGCAGCCAGGATTTTGGTACAGGCTCAGACACTGCCCAGACAAAAGTGAGCAATGGCCCCCAGATCAATCATTAATAACCACAGTGTGGATGTTTTCCCCTGACAGGATCAGAGACAAGCCTTAACTTCATCTAAATCCTATTTAATCGGCTTTCCAAGGCAGCCTTAAGGAGAGACTGGAAACCCAGTCAGAATCCATCCATTTTGTGCAGTGCCTGGTAGAAGTTATGCCTGCAAAATCTGCCCAGTGCGTGAGTGCGCCTTCCTCACAGAGCGACTGCCTTAACATCAGCATTCTATTAGAGACTGCTCAGCTGTTGGGGATCTGTGATAACGATGACTTAGAACCAGGCCAGCAAGGAATTCAGACAAACGGCCCCAAGCTGCCTCCATCCCACATACATTTCCATTTTTCACACTCTATGTGTCTGCAGCATAGAAGGCTCTTTTCACTCCTACAGTTACGTCTTTACAGTTGCTCCAGGCCTCCAAATACACCCAGCATCAAGCTCTCTCTAATTGTATAAGAAATGCTTTCAGTTTTAGGAGCTGAAACCAACTGCCATTCCTGCTGTGCTCTGCCTGCCCTGCAGCTCCACGCTGGGTTTTGGTTCCATCTCAATATGTGCTCGAGTGCTTTGGTGCCCTTCCAAGACTGCCAGGCTGACTCGCAGCTCCTTAATAACATGGTGTCCCCGAGCACTTTGTTTTCAGGTCTTTAATGTATTATTTGCCCTGGGTGCACAGAGAAATGCAATAGATGCCAGATTTATTATGCCTTACGGAGCATTCTGTGATTTTTTTCCTCATTGCAGTTCACGTGAAGAAGTTTGTTTATATTGCAGAACTTCAAAGCGTTTGAATGCAATTTTGCTTTTCCTTTTAAGGCTGTGGAAGGGAGAGGTGAGACCTCAGGGTGTGGGCTTCAATGGTGTCACTGAGGGGCAGACTGGGGGCTATGGGCACTGTGGAGGCCAGGGGGAGGGATGGGAGGGACGCTTTCATTGTGGTGGAGGTGGTGGAGTGAATGTCCTTGGAGATGTTCAGGAACTGTGGAGGTGTGGCACTGAGGGACGTGGTCAGTGGGCATGGTGGGGAGGGGCTGGACCTGATGATCTCTGAGGTCTTTTCCAACCTTAATGATTCTGTGGTTCTGTGAAACGCAGCTCCAACTCTGACCCAAAGGTGATCTCTGCTCCTTCTGTACTGCTTCCAACACCACGCTGACACATGTCCCTTGTGGGGGGCATGCACACACTGTGGGCCCATCTGGCTGACCCCAGGGGCTCTGCATGGCCATGCAGATGCTGCAGCCCACCCTTGGCAATGCAGAGCTACGTGGGCATCTGCAAAGGCCAGAGCTGAAGCCTGTAGGGAAGAGGAAGGACGTTTTCCTGCTGCTTTTGGTTTCTGTTCTTTCTTTTTAACTAAAATCTGAATGCTGTCCAGGGGAAGCTCCTATCCATGCTGCTATTCCTCTTTAAACCATTCTTTTTCTCCTCCACTTGCTTTGAAAGATTTTTTATTCCCTCACCTTGTTTCCCAGAGCCTCTCCTTTTCCTGGTTGCTCCGTCACTGAGGGTAAAAGAAGTCCCAAAAACAACAACAACAAACGAAATAAATAACCCAGACTTACAGGAAAAGGTCGGCTATTTCTGAACTTCCTCTGCAGGACTTTATTTCTGGATCCTCCTATACCCGGTGCTTTCTGCCTCCTACCTGTGAGGCCCCAACGCTCTGACATCCCAAGTGCTGTGCCTGGGGGGGAAAGGGGCACTTATGCTACTCTTAAAAGCAAAGGAAGAGCCTTATCTAGCCGAGGAAATGTAACCTCTCTGGGAGAGGTGCCAACCCGGGGGACAGGTTCTCCTCTAAAAGATGCTGGAGACATCTTTTGCAAGCTCCCCCTGTGAGCACAGAGTGGAATATGTCTCCATCAGCTGCCAGAAGGGACTCACGCAGAAGGAAGACAGCGGGTCTAAAAGCAAGCTACAGGGGAGGGATGGAGGGCTGCACCTTCCTCCTCCTTCACACTGCAGGAAGGACATGAGGATTGAAAAACAGCTTATTTTTCTTGAAACAAATTGCAAATAACCGTAGGGCTTGAAGTGCTCAATCTATTTATAATAAAGCCAGTGGGAGGTTTAATTTGCTTATTTTCCTAACACTTAATAAAATATCTGGCAAACAGAAGTGAGAAAACCACTTACACTAAAAATCTTGCATTCCCAATTCTTCAGCAAGCCTTCAGCTGCAGCTCCGCTCATCAGCGGGGATCTGGAATTTGGAGAGTCGAAAAATAGATGCTCCAAAAAAAGTGCTGCGAGCAAAGCTGCCAGGCCTATTTCCTGTCATCAGAAAGCAACCCCCGGCTCTTCCGAGGTAACTTCGTGCAGCTTCAACCGGTATTATCTATCTATCTATTTATTTATTTAAAGGAAGAGTTCTTAGAGAAGTGCCAATCCCTTTCCAGCTCAGCCCAGAAGCTGACGCAGTGCCAGCGGAGCTGCTGCCGTGGTCAGCCCCAAAACGTGCTGAAATTCCACGTAGGGAAGGAGACATTACCAGCAACTATTTACGCTCACAGAAGCCTATGAAGCATTTCAGTGTTTAAACCAGGCTGGGCAGAGGAGCTATGCTTCCATCACGTGTGCAATCTGTGATTTTTCCCTTCCTGTGTGCCAGGCATGGCTCATACAGAAAGAGGGACTTTGCATCAGAGCTGTGAGGGCAGCGCTGCTGCTTGCTGGGTGCTGGAGCAGGCTGTGGGGCCGGCCGTGTTGGCACAGGTAGGCTGGGCTTTTCAGTCGTTTGTCATTGTCTCCATGCCGTGCTCCCTTGGGCTGCTGATTTCTGTGGTCTTCCTTCAGCCACTGGTTCCCACAGTCTCAGCATTTTTGTAATGCAGATGAGCGTCTTCCTTGAACTGCACAGTACTTGGAAAGCTCTGAGAAACGTTCATCTCCTGAGGGCAGGAAATTCCCAAAGCCCCCCTGTTAGCGGCCTACGATCAAATCCTGGCAGGCTCTTTGGCCCTCTGTCCCGCTTTCTCTCGCTCACCTGACATCTACCCATGCTTCCTATTGGTGCTGCAGCAGCTGAAAGACATCTGGTCAGTGTCAGCAGTTATATGCCTTTTTTCTTCCTACTGTGCCTCATTAACGTATGCTCACTAACTCAATTCTGTTTTGAAAAGAAATATATGAGAAATTAACTGGTAAGGCATCAGCGGCTGCCAGAACTCCAGGGGAAAAGAAATCCATGAGCTAATGGAGTTAGCAGCAATGCAAACCTGGACACGACTACAAATTGCTTCAGCACATGTGATCCTGAAAACAGAGGGTCAAAGGAGCTGTGTAAGCTGGGAGGAAAGCTAGGGCATTGCCTATGGTGTATAGCACAGCTGAGTATTTCCACTGCCTTTTATTTTTTCTTTCCTTTCCTTCTTTTCCTTCTTCTTTGGGGGAGAGGGGGGAGCAGCGTGGTGGGAGGAGGACGTGTGACACAGATGTTCCCTAGCACTGGGGAGACGTTTGTTGTTTCAAGACCATCCATCTCTGACCTCAGCGCTGGGGCAGGTTCCTCAGTGTGCTGCAGGTACACGGCCCTGGCCCTGGGCCTGGTGCTGGCGGGCAGCCCTCGGGCTGGGGACATCCCATAGGGTGGCAGGGGAAGGCCAGGTGAAGCCCGAGTGACCACAGCCAGCACTCAGAGCCCTGGGCTCTGTCAGCTGCTGCTCATGGTTCCAGCTCCTGTGCCCCATCCAGCAGCTCGAGAGTGTTTCAGTGCAGAGAGGTGCTTCTCTTTCCCACCTAGTTTTGTGTCTGGCCAAAACGGAGAACTCAGGTACCTGCAGGTTGATGGCATACGGATGTGCTGCCCGGGACAGCCATACAAATGGTGCATCATGAGGGACTCTTTAAGCCATTTGGCTGCTAAGCAGTCCTGGATCAGCAGCTCTTGCAGCAGCTCTGCGCCATGATGCTATTGTGGATTGTTCTTTTTTATCTTGCTGATTGTAAAAGCAAGAGAAAGCTTTTCTTAAAGCTTTTTTCTTTTTCTTCCTTTATTTTTTTTCTTAGAAGAAAACAGATGGTCCAGTGCTCTGCAGGCACTGTGGAGATAAGTGAGTGTCCTTGGCCACAAAATGAAACCTCTTGTGTTTTTTTTTCCAGGTCCCGTTTCCTGCAGCACTTGCTTGGCTCAGCACTGAGTGTGTGCTGAGATCCGGTGCTGCACACTGGGCACAGGGAGAGCTCTTTTTTGGTTGACTCTTCTGGACTGTCTTCCCGAGGCAGAAGCTGGAAACCACCACGACCTCAGGGTTTCAGCACACAGAGATGCTGTAAATCCCAGTGAATGAGGCCCAGCGTGGAGCGGTTATTTTCAAGGGCACTGCTACCAATCTATCCAGAGAGAGAGCTGGTCTCTGGGCATCACTAAGAGGACTTGGATAACACAGCAGGAGCAGGACAGAGATGTACAGGAGTCATTTAAAAATAGAAAAATATAATTTAAAAACAAACTCTTCTGGATGTAACTTGAAAAATAAGCAAGTAGAAAATATGAAACGAATGCAAAGGGCTCCAGGTTTCTCGTTCTTCAAAAGTGGTGATGGTTCAGGTGGGTGATGAGCAGCTACAGAAGTAAACTATTAAATCAAAGAAAAAAAGAGTATGTATGTACATA
Organism: Gallus gallus; assembly: GCF_016699485.2. Lineage (NCBI taxonomy): Eukaryota > Metazoa > Chordata > Aves > Galliformes > Phasianidae > Gallus > Gallus gallus. The sequence goes on along the minus strand of NC_052539.1, from coordinate 14,787,544 downwards.
TGTATGCACTTTGAAAGACGCTGAATTATAAATGCTTCTGAATCATAAAAATACAGAGCTTGTCAGTGGTTTCTGTCGAAGATTGAACATCTGATTTCATTTGTTCACAGCACAGCCTGTATGAGTTATCACATCAAAATCAGACAGAAGGGAGAAAGACACCACGATATCCTGTAGGCTTAAAAAATATAAAATAAAAACGAACAAGAAAAATTAATGGCAGCTGAGTAATTATTAATGGGAATATCAGCATGTATGGAGCAGGTTCCGCTAGGAATCAGCTCTTTCCATGCAGTCATCAATAGATGAGCTGCAAGAGGGATGGTTCTTTCTTCTCTTATAAATGCAGGAATATTTATCATTGTGAAGGCTTATCCATAATGCAGGACAGCGGGGAGGTGCCACATCTGTAGGCACAGCGTGAGGAGCACAGGGATCTGCCCAGGAAGGAAGAAGAGCCGCGAGCAGCTCAGGGAAGGTGGAGGAGGAAGCAGCTCTGACAGAATCAGTGACCTGCATTCTCAAACCACTGAATTGCAGGAAGACTTGGAGTCAGAGCAAGCAGACAGCAAATAAAGCAAAAAATCAGATTAGAGTATAATGAGCAACTGGAAGTCCTTCACCCAGCAGCAAAGCCTTCTGCTGGGAGGAGAGGGATGGCACTGCATGAGAAAGCAGTCAGCCCTGGGATCAAGCTGGACAACAACAGAGGCTTTGCGTTGCACTTGGAAAGGAATCTGGTTGTGCCAGCAAAATGTTTGTCAGCTGGACAACATACAGGAGACAAACCTCAGCATGTGGCCAGGCAGAGATAGCTAGCCGTTCTGCTCTGAAAATACAGAGGAGATAAAATTATCACTTGACTCTGCAGACGCCTGTGCTTCTAAGGCTGCACAGCCTCACTGGGTGGGAACTGGGTTATTCAGCATGTGTGATGGTACCGTATGGGCTTCTCTTACTGACTTCCACTGACTACTGCTGAAAAGAAAGTGGTGTGAGATGAAATCATTAATGCAGGGAGATATGTGAATTTCTAGCAGCAAGTGGAAAAACTGAGCTCTACCAAGCAAAAACCTTCCTGCTCTTGAGGGTATGTATGTATGTTTGTGATGCCCAGAAAGTCTTTGAGGTGATCCAAATAATGACGATGTCCAAATAACCAAAAGGCCCACAGGAGAGGCTCATGGTGCAGAATCCTTCAGATCTCTGCATTGTAACTGCTGCTAACTCTCATGTGGCTGTGTGTATTGACTAGAGAGATTTCTATGTATTTAGCTTCTTTTCATGAATGCAAAGAGCAAGTCAAACCAAGGTAATGTCGTCTGGATTCAACATACATCAGATACAGAGGCCGTGCTTGTTTAAAGCAGTACCTTGAGGGCAGGTTTCTTTCATCTTCAGTGAGCAGGGTGCAGTGCTTGGGGCTAAAGACTTCCATGTACTGTGCTGTCCACGGCCCTTCTGCATGTTAGCCTGCAGCTGCCCTTTGTCCTGCCCAAGGGCTGCTCAGCTCTGGGAACTGGGGGGAGCTGCAGTTAGTTTCCCCAGGGCAGGAGAATGCAGTTCTGGGTAGGAGTGGAGGGTTGGTTATGTGTGTCCTGGTTAAATGTGTCCACTGGAGGCTGCTCGTGCTGCTCCCTTTACAGAAAGTGCCTGAAAGTACTGAAGCTGGAGCCATGGATGACCCCAGGGAGGATATGCAGAAGGACTGAGAGATCCACCGCTGCCATCCCCAGATGGACAGGCATAACTGAGGTGGGGGACAGACACAGAGTGATGCGCGTGGGGAGACCTGGCAGCAGAGCAGAGCAGAGTGCTGTTAGTAAAACCTGCTAGCAAAAGGCTGCAGGTAGCTACCACCTTATCGTGTAATGCTCGTGCTAAACGGGGGAGTGCTGCCTCTCAGATCACTCATGTAGCACCAGAGGTGGTAGCACTGCTCTGTTCAGCCACAGAATCCTGCCTTTGATAGCACTGAGTCGCACCCACATTTCATCTGTCACTCTGCAAAGCATCGGTATGTAGAGATACAAAAGAGGGGAAACAGATACACAGAAGTTCACTAGGAGAGAATTAGACTGCTTGTTCAGATGTTTTTCTTCTCTTCCCTCTGCCTCTCTGAATTAACCCTCTCTAGTTCTCTCTATCTCTAGAGGAAGATGCTGGTGTCCAGCCCTATTTTAGATCCCGTTAGGTGCTACCTCTGCCCTCCAGCAGCTGCTCCTGCATTGACTGCTCTCCTGAGGTACTTTGCTGGGTCTGGCAGCTCCGTGCTGCCTAAGAAATCTTGGGGTGCCTCAGATAGTGCCAGGCACCACTGGCTGCTTAGGCAAATTCTGATGGCAGCTCCTTCCCTTTTTTTCCTATGGCCCTTTCCTGTTATTTCCTTTTTTTGGTTCAATTCGGGCCTTGGTGGCACCCCAGGAAGTGATGGCTGGTGTTCCTGTAGAAGTGCAGCTGCCAGCAGTATTTCTGTTGCAGCCACAGCTACTGTAGCAGTGCAGCAAGTGAAGATGAGCGGTGCCAACTGGTTGTGGCACAGAGTTCTCCTTCCTCTCCTTGAAAGGAAAGAGCAGAAAGAAAAATGATAAAGTAGTGAAGCGTTCACTGCAGCTGTAGATTCAACTGCCCAGCGCAAGCAGTAATTGTCAGCACTGGAGGGCAAAGACCTTCCACAACATCTTTCCTTTGCTTCAGCAGATGTCCAGAGCCCATTGGTGAGTGAGGACAGGAGTCTGAATGGGACAGATCCAGTGAGGATCCCCCCTGAGGGAAGGACTTGCCTCATCACCTCCTTAATGCTCGATATTAGGAAAATGTTTATGATAAATCCATTAATGACATGCAGTTTTTTTCCCTTCTCCTCTCCTCTCCCCTTCTGTCCCTCCTAGCCTTTTTAAATGTTTAGGTGTGCAATGTTTTCCCAACCTGGAAAGTAAAATCAGAAAGAAAGCAGAGGTTAAAAACGCAGTGTCACTCTGCAGCTCAGCCTTGATGTGGCACCGACTTAAGAGCGCAGAACATTTTCTCCTCTGGCTGCCTGTTATCAGTAATGGAAATGGGAAAATGTAGCTTTTTCCAGACCATCATCATGAATCCTCCGAGCAGCAGTGATGGGTGCAGGAGCACATTGGCACGGTGGTAATGTCCCCATAAGGCCTTGCCTGCCTGCGCTGCGTGGGGGTCGTGCAAAGTTGTGCAAAGACTTATCAGATAATTTGTGAGCAGCTGTGACCCAGACAGAGAGCAGTTGTTTTCCCACTCCTTCCCTGCATCCTGTGAGGGAGGTGAGATCCTGGGCAGGGATGTAAGGGGCAAAGAGCATGTCAGCATGCATCTTCCTAAGGCATTCTTCATTTGTTTTGAAGAATTGTTCTCCCTTTTCTGTTAAAGCATATGGTTAACAGAGAGATCGGCTGCATTGTGCCCCAAATCCATGTGGATGCTGTTTTTTTTCAGATGCAATGAAGCATTCAAACAGTGTATAGCCCCCTATAATGTGGTCTGATAGAGCATCTTCTGTTCGCCACTGTGTATGTTTTTCTTTGATCGCTTTGTGACTAATGCAATTGGAAACATATCCCAAACACAATGATGGGAAGAAAGAGAGGCCGAATTTCCCTTCAGTGCTTGCCATGTGATTATCTTTATTCATGCAGTTTACTATGATTCTTTTGCATACAGCTACTCACTGAGCAGAGTGTCTCCCTGCCTTTTTGACATTAAAGGAACCATTCTTTCACAGCGTGGGGTTTTCCAGGCTAGCAACAGAAGTAACATTGCATTTCTTAAAGCAGACCTTCTGCAAGTGAGGTTTGTGAACACTGGTGCCATGGGTCACGGTCTGCTCCACCTCCACAGAGGGAGCAAACCATGGCCATTGACCCCACAGTAACCTGCCTCACCTCCAGCTGCTCTTTCAGCAACAGAGAGGTCTCCCAGGCCCTGAGTCACACCTGCACCATTCTGGCTGCTGAGCTGAATTGAAACAGGAGGAAAATATCTGTAAGACTTCAGTGAGTGGAGTTGGGAAAGAATCCTGAAATAGCAAAGAGCAAATCCAGAGCATGTGTATCTGATGCACTCGGGCTTTTTCAGGCACTGCTGACACCAGCTTCTAACTCTTTTCCAAATGATGAAGCCCTGGAAGGGAAAACATAAGGGTCTCACACTGATGTGATTTGGGGATGTTGCTGTACTTCTGGTCTCTGCTAGCTGGGTTGAATGGAAATACCCACTGCTCCTGCTTCTGTTCTCTCCAAGCCTGCTGAGGGCACAGCCCACCTGCTGTGTGAAGGCAAGCAACCCTGGAGATGAACCCTGCCCACAGCAGGGGTTAGGAGCTAGATGAATTTTAACTCCCAACCTAAGCCATTTTGTGATTTGATGATTCTATAATCTCGTGCCTCCCACGGCCCTGGTGCCATCAGTGGTGCCTCCTCATCTTTATGAGATTCTGCTTTGCTCACTCATATCCAGGAGCTCCATATAGGGCAAACAGATTCAAAAAGTGAGAGACAGATGAATGAAAGGGATCTTCAGATTTAGTCCAAACCAGTTTATCGAGCTGAGACTTCATCCCAGACCATTACAGTCTCAGCCAGGCACAGCAGATATCAGCTCTTCCTTCCTGTTCGTGCAGGCCTGGGCAAAGATGCTGCACGTTGTTCAGAAGAATAAACATCAACCAGCATCACAGACAGCTCATTTCTACCGTCAGCACTGATCTCAATCTGTCATCTGCTTTTGCTACTTCTTATTTCTTGGCAAAGACACCCAAACCAAAGCTCCTTTGGGAGATGTGAAGACAATAGAAGGAAGCATTTGCCTGATGGCTGATGTTGCCGCAGAGCTGGCCAGCGCACATGGAAGTACTGAATTTGTGATGGAAAATTTCATGGGAAAATTGCAGGGGTAAGACCTGCATTTCTAAGGACCCCTCTGCTTCCTGGTGCATGCTCCAGTCCTGGCTGGAATCAGCCTTTCTTGGCAAAGCTCCCACCTGTAGCACCGAATGGTTTTGGGGCTCAGGTAGGGTAGGGCATTGGTTGCAGCAGTTCCCCCACTTGCTCTGTTTGCTACTCCTGAGCCCAACGCCTCACACAGAGATTTCTGAGAGGGGATGTTCTCGTGTGGAGCTTAACTTAAACTCAAAATACTGCCTGTCAGATCTTCCCCGGGGCTCTTCCTTCTATGCATTTTGGCTTTTCTCTCTTTCACCAGAAACATCCTCATTCAGACACAAGTGGTGACTGCTCAGTGCTTCAGCTGCTTTTTGGGGGGTCAGATCCCTTTGTACCAAAGAGATTCTATCTATGCATGAAATGAAACCCATTTACAAAAGAACTGAAAAGTGTGGGTTCTCTGGGGCTAGGGACAAGGCTGTAGGACTGCCTTACACTCTGGTGGATGCATTTCTTTTTCTGTACATAGTGGGAGATGCTGCACGTTGGAGCCAGCTCTTCCCACAACAAGTGGTGCTCTGACACCCCCTGTATGTGAAGGTCTATGACTGGGAAATATTGTTATGGACCACTGTCAACACAGGAAACCTACCGAACGTTACCTACTCAGCTGGTATCCATTGGAAAACCAAACTGTTTTTAGTGGACTACTGTAGATTTGAGAAGATGTTGTTAGTTTACATATGTCCAGGTTTATTGATCTGTTTTCCAATCAAAGGCATCAGCAATAGAAGCAAATGCAGATCAGGACAATGTATCTGGGTACAAGCACAGTTCCCTTCACAGCAACATTATGAGTAGGGTTATGTTATTTTGAATTGCCATACGTGTCTCTCAACTGCTGCTGCACCAACTTTCATTTGTTTTGCAGATGAGCACATACAGGAAAGGTCTGCATGGTTTTAAAGAGGGAAGACAGAGATGCTTGTTGATAGCACAAGGGCAAAGCTGCAAGCACTAGAAAAGGGCATGCAAGGGGAAATTAAGGATGAGCTCAGAAGAAGAAACTCTGCAGGAAGCACAGGTAAGAAATCTATGGAAAAATGAGAGCTGAGAATAACAGCACAGAAAGAGATGGGGTTTATTTCCAGAGATTTGGAAGAAGGGAAGAGAAGAATTCACGGCTGTCAGCCTCTGCCAGACTGAGTATCATCACAGGATGGCATTTGGAAGCCAGGCAGGTACCAAATATTCTCAACTACTGGAATTCGGGAAAGAGAAGGCGATAAAGCTAATTTCAAATGCATTCAGGATGCTGTCCTAAGAGACAGTGAGGATACTGGAAATTTGGAGCCAAGTCTACGGGTAACGGGGCAACACAGTGTGCAAAAAGCACCTAAAAGAGCACTGCAAGCAGGCTTAGAAAGACCCAGCAATTGATCGATCTTGGGGGCCAGGCATGTTCTGCAGAACAGTGAAGTGCTGTCTCACTGCTGCTGCCTGCAGAACACACGGAAGCTTTCCAGGCTGTGTCAATGGGGATGCGTGGGGCTGGGATACAGCCGCGCGTAGCAAAACCGAGCTGCCAACGCGGGCTCCAGAGCCGAGGGCGCAGGGGAGGAGAGTCGTGGGCACGGTAAGTTCTGAGAGCTCACTGTGAAAAGACGAGCAAAATGGGGAAGCGCAGGAAAACTGCCAGCGTTTCGCTGAGTTCTCCGACGTGAGCCTGCTACGTTAAGGTTCAAAGTTAGGCAACGGGGCGCGGGGCCGCCCGCCCGCACTCCGCCCTGCCTTCCGCAGTCGCGCAGCGCCGTACGCGGGCCGCAGGCCGCCTCGCAGCCGAGCGCTGCGGCGGCAGAGGGCGCTCGGGCCGAGGAGAGGCCGGAGCGTCCCCTGAGGAGAGGAGCTCGGGCCGAGGACAGACGGCCCGGCCGGGCCGCGGGGCTCCGGCAGGGGGCACTGCTACGCCGGGCGGGAGCGGGCGGGCGGGTCCGGGCGCGGTGCGCCTGGGATGTGAGCGCTGCGATGGAGCTGCGGGTCTGCGAGGAGGGGAGGGGATCCTGGCGGCTTGGGAGTGGCTGCTGTGTATAGAAATGTTAAAAGCGTGGGGTTTTGTTTTGTCCCCCAAGGAAAACGGTCTGCGTTGAGCACTGTTCGAATTCATTTCAGAAAATTTCAGTGACATTTTGGAAAGCCAAAGCCGTGAATTCACACCAAAATCAAAGCCATACAGCAAACGTGCTTTGTAGCTGTGTAATGCGCCCGTGCTGGAAGACAATGGCGGCTGCGGCCCGTGTGGGGCGGTGGCAGTGCCGAGCGGCCCCCACGGCCACACAAGGCCGCGCTGTGGCTGTGACTCGCTGGCCACAGAGCTGAGCCGGAAAATGAACGCTGTGGTCTTCCCATGGCTCCTCACATGGCCCTGGGCTGCACACGAGCACTCATGATTCACTCCACAGTCTCTGGGCAACCCAGGGGAGATCCGCCCGCTCACTGCGGGGCCTGGTGTCAGCAGGCACAATTGCTATGGCAAAGCAAAGCCTTGTTCTGGGCCGATCCTCCTTCTGCCCTTTTCTGTGTGGTGATAACATAAAACCGGAGGCGGCTGGGGCAGGGCAGGTATGTGAGTTGCTGTCCTGTGGTGGCGGCGCAGCTCACGGGCAGTGAACCCACAGCCATGTAATACGTATCAGTACTGTAAGAGCTTTTTCCAGTTATGCCCTGAAGGAAAGCACAGAGATGCGGTGATATCACTCACCAGCTTCCCGTCACAGTACACGTGCAGTGCTCTCAGATGCACGTCTCGGAAGCAGGAGATGGAGCAGGTTGTAGAGGAGCGTGCTGGCAGGCACCTGGCTGCGGGTGGGAGCAGCAGGGCTGTGTGAGGTGTGCTGTGAGCAGCGCGACACTAAACTGTGCTTGTCTACTTGGAGGATCTTAGGGACTTCAGATACCTTGGTTCTGTTGTATTTGAAGAAGTATTGGGAAGACTTTGGGGCCGTAATATCTGTTGTTACTATATTTTCCCGTGGATAGAGTCTCTAGAATTGAGTGATTGATTTTGTTGACCTATAACACGTACACATAACTAGCACAAGGTGCTGCAGTGAAAGTGAAAAGATTAACCCTGCTGTTTTGGTCATAACCAGCTTCACTCAGAGCTGGGTTAGCAAGCCTGGCTTTTGCGTGACCCCGGGCACACACACAGAGTCCTGACTCAGTTACTGAGGTGGGAAAGGAGCCCACATCCCTACATGTCCCTGTTTAAGCACCTCTGTTTTTAAATACACTTTCTCTCTCTGTCTACAGAATGACTCAAGATTTCTTTGCTCCATGGAAAAGTAGGAAGACAGAAAAGATGCAGCATGTAAGAAATAAATTATTTACTATTCCCTTCCTCCTTTTTTTTTTTTTTTTCCTTTTTCCCTTTTTTTTTCCCTTGTGGTTTTTGCCTGGTCTTTCTCAAATCTTTTTTTATTTTTATTTTCTAATGATCCAGCAGGTTGAATCCTGAACCTGCAGCCATCCGATTGACCACCATCAGTCATTTGCAGGCTCTCAGCACTTTGGCCCCACATATGTACTCTCCTCCTGCTGTTCAGAAAGCCCTGCCCAGCTGCACACCTCGTTATGCCCTGTGGCTGGGCTATTTTAGGAAAACTTCCTCTAAAGAAATAACAAAATCAACAGGCTCTAACTATTCTACCCATGGGGCTGAGAAAGTAAAGGCTAAGTGCTAGAAAGGTATAGCAAAGCACTCAGAAGACAACTGGCTTGTCCTTTCTCTAAATATCACCATTCTCCGAGATCCAGGCAGGGCACTTTAGGTTTTGCGTGGTGTCATTTGTGCGCAGTGCCTCAGCCATTTTACAGAGAAAGCCAATTGCAGCCTGAAGAGGGAAGAAAGGTTTTCCGTCATGATTTGAAGAAAGAAATAACAGGCTGAAGTGTGTGGGGGAGGCGGGGGAATAGCCCAGAGAGTAGGGCTGGGCAAACTGTGCCAGCTAAAACTTCCTTTGGGCTCACCCTGCTAATTCAAGCTATCATGTGTTTTAACATTTATTTTCTATTCAGCCTTCATGGTTAGTGTTTAGTATTTGCGGAAATGAGCGTGAGCAGGAGTAGTAAAGGTCATAGAAGGAGTTAAGTGCTAACTTAAAAATATGGGAAGAGGTAAGTAGATTAAACAGCCTAATCCAGTCCTGCTGGACATGGACTGACCTCTTCATTAGAGCTGAAATCACTCATCGCCATAGTGGTGGGACCTGGTAGCTGCCAACTGGTTTGCTGAGGAGAGCGCTTAGATACCACGCTGACAGGGCTATGCTTGGCTGAGGACATGGGCCCTGTTTTGGGATGACCAAGTGATGTTCAACCTTATTCTTGCTTCTGCCAAGTTAAGGCCCTACTCATGTGAGCACCGAGGTTGAAGGACAGGTAATGGTGTTTTCCTGCAGCAGAGCTTCCTGCTTCTCTGCAATGCCTCCTTTCAACTGAGATGGCTCTTCGTGCTTTGTGAATTTATGGTCTTTTATTGGTATACACTAGAATGAAGGAAACTGACCATCAGGTAATATATCCACTGCATGAAAAGTAAAAACTCATGCAAACTGGATTTTCAACAAAATTTGGAGCAGTAAGTGTAAATTGTTGTACTGTTCCTGCCTTCGCAAGGAAAACTTGTTTGGGGCTGTAGTATGACAACGTACAGTGCTTATCATGCATGTGCTCACACCTGCTTCTCTTTTTCTAAAGCATAGGTTCCAGGGGTTGTGGTACTCATTAAGAGTGAGGCCTCATGCCCCAGTCTTCATTCAATTTCAGAGGACTGTGCTGCACACTAAGCGAATGACTCCCTACTATCTTAAACAAAATGAAGAGTGGCTGAGCACACTGTGGTATTCTGGACATAATAAAAAGGGGAAGGAACTGTGCTTTATCTACAGTAACCATTCTCACATTGCAGAGTAGAAACTCCTCCTCATCTCAGCACAAAGAGCAGGTAAGGAGAGCATCCTTTTCCAACCAGGAAGTTCTGAAGCCAAAAGTGAGTCACACGCCAAGCACAACTCACGCCTTGCAAGACATCAACAGGCAGCCATATCCTCACCTTCTGACTGTGCTGGGTGTTTGAAGATGAACGGAATAGAAAAGTGTCTTCAGACCATGGTAATGCAGGCCCGAGTAATTCTGTAAGATGGAGTTATAAAGTAGCAAAGGAAACAGGACTGCGGGAAGTAGGATAAATAAATCATGAATTAACCGAGTGTGGTAGGGACAAAGCTTTTACTGTGAAAAACTATGCTTTTTGTTTCACTTAGACATCCCTGACTGTCAGTAAAACCGCAGCTGAAAGAGAAGTCAGAGCTTTCTGAAGCCCTGCGCAGGGCACACGTTGCTGCAGGCACCCACCGCTCTGGGGCTGCCTTTCCTGGCAGCAGCTGGCTGCAGGCACAGGCAGTGCCAGCCCCTGCCAAGCTCACTGGGCCGCAAGGGTGGTAAAACAGCTGCCAGAGTATTGCCTAATGTTGTCTGGAAAGGTAGACTCACCACAGCCGCCGTGGGAAGCCTGGGGCACAGGGGTGGCAAGAGTGGCAGCTGGGTGGTGGCACGGGGAGCACAGTGGTACCTGATCCCTGCAGCACTGCCATCTTCCTGTCGCTGTCCTGTTGGCAGTTCCCAGCCAAAGTAACCCATGCACCTCCTTTCCTTGTTTAAGCAGGAGCTTTCCTTTCCAAGCTTTGTGCATTCCATGAAGACAAATTATTGCGCCTCTGGGAAAGGCGGTTCCCTGGGCTCTCTCCTTTGTTGCCATCTGCATTGCTTACCCCGTAAGTACCTCATCTGCCTCTTTGAAGTGGCAGCATTTCCCTTCATCTGAAATCTGTCTTGGGAGAAAAATTGGTCATTCCACTCAAAGCCAAGACTGAAGAACTGCCTGTGGTCAATTTCCTTGTTGCTTTCTGAGGAGCCACTGGCTCCCTACTTCTGGCAACGTCCCTTGCTCATGAGCACCTTCTGCTGCCATCCCCAGTGCATGCCTACCCCAGGCTGAGCATGGGCAGCTGCTGGGCAATGCCATGGGGGCACAGCGTGCAGCATGCCATCCAAAACACAGCTCCTGCATCCAAATTCAGACGTATGCTCAGATCAAAATTACAAGAAGGATTTTTCATTTGTGAAGGGCCAACTCCAAACCTGTGCAAGAGGAATGCTGCCATTTTTCCTCCGCCGTCTGCTTTTCTAGCATCTTTTATGGCATGGAGCTGGCTAACTGGTGCTGAAGCAGCCTTGTATGAACACAGAGCAGCAGTGGCATCGATGCCTCCAGCTGGGGCTCTCCGCATTGTTATTCCCCTCCCCTTTCCCAGCTCCCACTTCAGCGTGACTCAGAAGGGCCACCAGCAGTGAAGTGGAGAACTGCTCCAGAGCACCTGAACTCAAACCTGAGACGAGGGAGAAGACACAGCTGAAAAGGACGAGCGTGGAGAGTTTTAAATTAAAGAAAACAGGAGTTACCTTTGCATACCTATCACAACAGGGCAATAAGACCCTGTCAGAAATGTGTCCGTGCTCAGAAATGTGTCTGTGATTGCCAAGGGGCAGCAGATTTCAGCTGCTTTGGATCAACTCTGGTGTTTGAAAAAATCCTTTTTCTTGTGCTTGAATTTCTCTACCAGCTGCCCACAAGTCAGGGTTTCCCGGCCAGCAGCTCTCGCTGTTACCTGTTTTCACTGGCCTTGCTGTTTACCACATCAGAGTGCTTTTCTCCCTCTTAATCCCACATCAGTGGGATCCCACTAGTGCACACATGGGGTGGGCTGGGCACTGGGTCAGGGCGACAGTAAATGAATAAGCAGGGAGATGCATTCGCTCTGCTGAGGAAACAGAGAGGTCTGAAAAGCTGCCCAAAAATAACACAAGAGCTGCTGATCTCAGAGAAGAAAATAACTGAAAGCTGAAATGAAGGTATTGAAAATCAAAGCTTAAAATAAATGACAACTCATTAGACTAAATCTGAACTGTGCTAAAATTCTACCAGATGAAAAAGCTGCTATGGAAATAGTGCTGAGCAGCTGGGAATGGGACGAGCTGCCCTGGTTTCCTTCGGTCTCCGGAGCTGAGTGCTGCTGAGGAGTGCTTCCACTGCAACCCCAGACACGGCTCACAGCCACTGAGATGGGGAGGGCTGATTACAAAATGCCGCTACAAACATAAAGGGAGAGGTTCTCAGTCTCCAAGGGGCCGTAGAGCTGTTCTGAACCAGCACGCACCGGTTGTTTCCCATCCCCTCCCATTCCTAGAAGTCATAGGGAAGGAAATACAATTTGGATTGTCTGTATTTTTATTTTTATTTTAATTCTATTCTTGATCACGTTCAATAATAATTCAAAACAGAATGGGTCAAATCCAGTTCTAGTTGAAACAAGCTAGCCAACGAACCCGTACCGTTCGGGTCACTTGTCAGTGCCCAGCACAGGGCACGGAGCCTTCTCGGCCGCAGAAGGTAAGAAGGGCTCCAATAGTTTCTGGGGTGAGAGTGGGGCTCAGGGCACTGTTATTGCCTTCGGAGAAGCTGTAGATCCAAAAGCAGTATGTATGTATGTATGTATGTATGTATTTGTAACGTTTTAACAATCAAAACACAGAGTTTGAAAGCGACGCTCTTTTCCGTCCCCGGCGCACCGCAATGAGGTAATGCGGTGGGGAGCAGCTCGCAGTCCCGCTTCCCCGGGGACGACCTCCCAGCCGAGCTCCCGCGGCACCTGAGCGCGGCGGGGCCGGGCCGGGGCGGGCCCTCACATGCGCGGCGCCGCGGAAGCCATTGGCCGCCGCTGAACCGCGGGCGGCGCTGGGCCGGGCTGCCGGCAGCCGGTGCCGTCCGTGCGCCGGGCCATGCGGGTGCGCGTCGCACGCGGGGAGCGCGCTGCAGGGCGCCGCTAGGAGCCGAGCCCGCCCGGCCCGGCCCGGCCTCCCCTCGCCGCCCGCTAGCCGTCCGCATGGCAGTGCGGTGGGAGTGAGCGCCGCGGGAGCCAGCCGGAGCCCCGGGAAGGTGCGTGTCCGCGCTCGGCTCGGTTCGGCCCGAGGGGTCCCCGTCGCCCCTGGGCGCGGCGAGGCGGACGGCGGAGCCCCCGGCGGGGGCGGCGGAGGGACCTCGTGGGCGGCCCCGCGCCCGCCTCCCCGGTTTCCCGGCGATCCGTTCTTTCCTTATTACCTTTTCGTTTTATTTTCCGTTTTATTTCTGTTCGCTGTAATTCCGCCCTCGGAGCGGCCGGGCTCTGTCTGCCCACGTTCCCGCCGACGCCGCGCTCTCCGGGGCCGCACACGCCGCCGTCCCTCTGCCGGGCCCCGGGGCGCGCCCGCCGCACCGCGCTCCGTCCGCTGCGGCTCTGCGCGGGGTGCCGGAGCGGGGCCGCGCCGTGCGGGGGCAGCGGGGCAGCGCAGCTCTCGCCGGGCGCCGTTTTCTCGAGGCGCCCTCTCCGCCCTTCCCCTCTTCCCCTCTCCCCGGTACGCGGCGATACCCATCTCTCTTTTCTCGGCTCCCCGTGAGCCGGGCGCAGCCTCGCGACCTCCATTTCCCCCCGGCCCCTTTGGAAGCGCCGCCGCTGCCGCGCGGCGTACCGGCATCCCCCGGCGGGCGGCCCGAGGGGCGGTCCGGCAGTGCCCCGCGACCCCTCTCCCCCGCGGCAGGTTGCTGGGGCTGGAAAATGGAGGGCGGCGGCGGCGAGCGGCCCGCCGTGCGCTGGGGACGGCTCCGTGTACTTCCTGTAATGGTGGTGCTGAAAGTGATGTGCTGCTCGGCTCAGCCGCCGCCGCGGGGAGCGGAACGTCCTCGCTGCTCGCGCTGGGTGCGTGCCGCTCACCGGCATTGTCAGCTGCGGCGTTCAAAGCAACACGGGGAAAGAAGGGTTTTCTTGGCAGCGGTGGGAAGCGGCCATCCTTCCGCCTCTAGGGCTGGAGGTGGGGATGGCTGTGTCCCCTCGCTGGGGCACTGGATCGGAGCTATCAGAAGGCGTTCGCAGCCCAGGCAGGGTTGAGAGGTCCCCTTCTGTTTCTTTCCCTCTTCAGAGAAAGAAGAGAAAAACGCATTTCTTCAGGTTTCTTCAACTCGGGAGTAAGGGTTGGTGGTACAGGCAGCATAATTTGCACTTGATTGCCATCTTAAATGAATGCACCAAGGCTTGCTCCAAGGCCGGGGTCATGTTCGTTCTCTGTGATTTATAAATCCCCATGGATCTTTTGTTGTTGCGTGAAACCAATTTATGGGGCCCTGACCCAGGCATATGCTGCCCTGGCTGTATTTTCTGTGCTGTGCACCATTTTCTTTGATGTTTCTGTGCGAGCGTTGCCTTCATAGTAAACTCCTTTGGAGCTCTACTTGTATCTTGCCTGGTGTGAAGAACGCTTCTCTGCTATGTCTGCTGGGTCTGTGCTTTTGCACATAATAAAAAGGGGATATTGAAATCGACGCTGTTATTTGCTACCAGGGTCACTGAGATAGAGCTGCCAAGCTCACGGAGCCTAATCGAGGAGAGGCAGAGCAGGGAGCAGTGCTGAGCAGCGCTCCAGGCTGTGGGATGCAGATGCGCAGCAGGTATCTGCCCCGGGCCCAGCACCTTGGGAGGCAGCAGGCAGCTCAGTGCTGTGCTCAGCGCTGGAGTGGGAATCGAGAAGCAGCAGCACAGCAGCTGAGAATGCCAATGGAGAAAACGGTGCGTGCGTTCCTGTGGTCAGGAGCACTTGTGGCCACGTGTGCTGTGCTGGGTGCGGTTCTGTGAGAAGTGACTGCGCTGAGGCTTCCGGCATCCAAGCAGCTCTTCCCGCTTCTCCACATCTTCCTATTGCTCCCGTGCGATGTGTTCAGGTCCCATTCAAACCCTGCTGAGGGCAGAGCACATAAATGGACACTGAACCAAGCGCGCTGTCGCTGGCTGAGGTTCCCCTCATGTTGCTGGCTGTGTCAGCTCCTCGCTGGGCTGCCAGGGAGGCAGTGCTGGCTCAGCGCCTCGGCCGGGTCTGCGGTGCCTCCCCTGCTTCTCTGGCTGGGGATGTCGGCTGATCGCAGGGGACTGATGGGTTGGGTGTCCTTCCTGCGGCTGGGGCTGTTTGATCAGTGGGGCCGGCGATGGCGGTTTTACTGAGCGGTGGTTTAGTCACTAGCAGTGTCATGGGGGATGCCAGGAAACTGTTTTCTCAACTGGTTGCAAACAGAGGAGAGTTCTATGTAGTTACTGGTGTGATGGTTGGATTTGTTTTTGTTTTGTTGCCAAATAATGAACTTGAAAGGTTTTTTTTCTTTTCTAAAGTACCATCTGTATCTTCAACTGATTCATAAAAATACCTAAAACACAGTAAGCAGTATTTACCTTAGACCCAAATGCTACTACGTGAAATGGAAAGAATAAAACGTTAAGTTTCTGCAGTTGAAATTTCTCTTTTATTTTGTTGCATTGAAACTAGACTGCTCTGTTCTCCTTTTGCTTGTTTCGTTTTCTTTCTGTTTTATTTGACGTTATTATTTTTTTGTCTCTGCCACAGGGAGATTATACCATTATGCTATTGTTGTATCGAGGTAAATGGAAATAAGTTCAAAGTTTCTGGGGAAAATTATGTAAGGACTTTTTTGTGCTTTTTGCATAACTGATACATGAAACTTTTTTTTTTCTTAACAAGCAGTGAAAAGCCTGTGGACTTCACCGTGCAAAGACTTGTGGATATGACTAATTTTCTGCACATGTGCAGTCTCACATGCATGCTTGCAGAAGGTTCTCTGGGGTCACAGCAGCACTGCTTCATCTTGAAGTGTTTTCTCTTGGCGGTGGCGTCGAGCTGCCGTGGGCCTGGACCGGGAAGTATTTGCCAGAAAAAGGCTGAAGCACAGAGAAGGATGCCTGTGAAATACTATTTTCTAGGAACTACCAGCGTTGCATTCATAAGAGCTGATTACAGTTTTAAAGCAGTTCCACACCTCTCACCTTGAGGAGGCTTTGAAACGCGCTTTTTCAAAGTTTGGCTTTCCTGCACTGGGGATGGGTTTGGCTTGCGAGCTTTTGGTCTAAGCAAATTGAGTGCAATTTTCTTTTAACCGTGTAACAAAGAATAGGTACTGATTGCTTGCCAAACAATGTTTCCCCTCAGGGATTCCATGCAAATTTAGGAAAGAACAAAGCCAGCATTTCTAGTGTTTAACTTGATGAGAATCATCCTGGGGCTTGGCACGTTTCAAAGCAAAGTGCGTCACAAGTCAAGTTGGCACTTTCTAATGCCATCAGTAATACTCATTTCCACATCACCGAACTTCTTCCATCTTTCCCTCACCACAAATCTCTTTAAAAGATTTGAAGCTCTTATTGGTTATTTCTGTATTCTTTTCAACAGTATTCTTCCAGTCAGGCTCCCTCCAGGAGTGGATAGAGAAGGCAGCTCAAAGACTGTTGTGGAGTGCCTTCCCAAGTGCTCAGGAGGCATCCTTGGAAGGAGGAAGTTTGTTTTCTTGGAGTCACCCGGCAAAATGCCTTTTTCCCCAACACCCAGAGGGAAGCAGTGCTATGGAAGAGAGCTTGTCTGCGCCAAGAACCTGTTTGTTGGCACTGCTCTAAAAGAAACACCTCCCCTTTTCTTCCTCCTTCTTGTGTGTAAACCAGGCTGTGAAGGCATGTTGTTCATGTAATCTCAAAGCTGTTCCTGCCTGCAGTTTTCCTTTTTTCCACTTGAGCTCGTTCCTCAGAAGTGGTTCATTCTGAGTATGAGTATGAAGGTTTCTGAAATGATCCCTGTATGAAATACAGCCACCCTTTCGGAAGGAGGGAAGAGTTGTTTGTTCCTCACTTTTTTTTTTCCTTGCCTGAGACTTGGTGAAGCAGAACAAATAGCCATGCTGTAGGTGTGTGGCATCCAGCAGTGGGTGAGGGTAGCAGTCGCCTTTATTCCCTGTGGTCCTGCATTTTGTGTTGTCTGATCCACAGAAGAAATGGCCCAGTTCTTGTGACCCATCCTGCTTCTTGTTAGTGTTAAGATTGCACTCTCTCGGTGTGTGGTCTCCCTGTTAAACGAAGTTGGGCATCTCAGGTGTTCTGTCTCATGGAGGTCTGCCTTGAAGGCTAGGAAGCTGCAGTGGAAGCTTTCTTTTACCCAAAGAGTGGACATAACAGATAAATGTTATTGCTGCCTGTTGTTGTCAAATGGCTCTTAAAACTGAAAAAAAGGCTCAATTCCCGTAGCAGAGTTTCAAACAGCCTTAATATAAATCTCTTTCTCTTCACTTGCTCAGAGTTGTTCTGTCTGGGTCGTGTCTCTGTATTTCACCACTGCTGAGACCACATGTGGGGCTGCCCCATGCAGGTGTCCCTTGCTGTGTTGGGTGCATTACCTCCATTGCCCTATGGATCTGGCAGACATGAGGAGATTGACAGTAGACAGTGTGCTGGATAGATCCATTATGTGAAGATTGGTCCAAATATGGTGACTCTTCAGAGCCTTTCCAGTGAAGCAGCAGGGCAGGCTCTTTCCCACCCCCACACAATTATATGACTGTAAAGGCTCAGCCAACTTGCAAAGAATGAAGTCCAAGGGGAAAAAAAAAAAAACATGCTAGTCAGCACTGAGATAAGACTTCTCTATGAAGTTGCTCTTATTGCCCTTGGGTTCTGCAGGAGACGGGGCTGCCGCACCTCATGTGTTTTCAAGCCTGGCTGATGCCATAGATGCCAGCGTGCCCCTAAAGGCAGTGTTGGTTTGTTGGTTTAGTTTGGGTAGGCTTTGTTTGAAGAACTTCATTTTTGCTGCAGCACTTTTCCAACTGCCGATTACAGCTGTAAGGAGAAAACACTGCATGTGGTGTCTCAGTGATGTATCTGTTCGTCAGCCATCACAGCATGGGGAGGAAGGGGCACCTACATGCTTCCAGTTGGTGTGAGATCTTAATGAAGAATGCCTGTGCCCTCAATAGCCCCGGTGTGAGCTTGCAAGAGCTGTGTGCCAGGAACAGAGAAGGCTGGGTAAACCTGTAGTACTTTAAGGTCAAAAGAGACACTGGTCATGCCAAGGAGATCTTGTGTGTACCTTCGTGTACGTATGTACAAAGTTGACTGTGGTGTCTTTTGTCTACAACAGGTATAGGTTGTGTTAAATACAATGATTAAAAAAACAAGCTTATACAACAGTACTTAGCTAGTCACTGAAAATAATCTTTTGGTTCAAAAGCTTCTTCTGTGAATATTAATATTTTATACAGAAGTATTATGTAATAGACATTTTGTCGTCTTTGCAGTCTTGCACAGAGGAACACGTTCTCCAGCTTGTGTCATTCTGGTTGTTCAGTGTCAATTTGCCCACTAAACCAATGCAAATGTCAATGAATGGTTTTTTAAAAAGTCCATCTTGCACATCTGTACATGGGGCTCTGTGTACAGACCATGGAAAGGGAGGGCAGGAATCAGGATCAGATGGTCACTGCCTCAAAACGTGAGTGAGAAGTGGGAAAGGTAATGAGTGTGCTGTCCATTTAAGCTCTGTAATGGTCACAGACACTTTCTGCATGCGTTAGCAATTGCTTTCATCAAGGATGCACAGAGGAACCAGACTTCACGCTTAGTCTGACTGGTGTTTAAAAATACAACCTCACAAATCTACATAGAGTTCCTCTCGGTGGCTGCCATCCAACTTACTTTCTGTCTAATTAAGTTAAGAAATAATGCTTGAGCTACCTTAGCCTGAAAGAGGAACTGACAAAAGGAACATGAAACTTCTTATGTGTTTGAATTTTGCTTTTCTTTTTTTTCAAAGTAACATTTGTTGTTCTATAATCTGCACTAAATTTCTTCGTTGTCTTAACTCATTGGTATTGTCAGTAGAGGGAAAGGGAAAACAGGCTCAGTAGTTCTGCTCCCCACCTCTCCTGTCCCTCTGACAACAACTGCACTGGCCCCTGGAATGAGGAAGCAGAGGAAGGCAGACACACAGGGCTGCAGGGCTGGGTGCTCAGTGTGAGTGCCCCAGTGGGCAGCTGGTAGCAGAGGGTCTGATAAGGGCAGTGGAGAGGAATGACTCTTGGGAGCAAGAGTAAGCTGAGAGTGAGGCAGCGGTGTACAGATAAAATGGGAACATGGAAAATGTTATTTGTACAAGACTCCAGTGGTTGAAAATCATGGTTGTGTTTTGTATTTGTTTGGTTTTAGTGTGATTTGATTGAAGATGTACCTAGATTGAAAGGTGAGTTAATGAAGCCATATTAGCATCAGTTGGTTTAACCAAAATGGATTTTTTAAAGGAACTGCTGAGCCAGTGTTGTGGTAGAACAAGAATGGTAAAGCATACGTGAGAACCAGAAAATAGAAACACCAAGTAGGCATTTGGAAATGCAAAAGATAATAGCAACAGTGTGGCAAAGGCAAGGAATTGGCATTGAGGTAAATCAATGAGGTAAACGTGAGTAAATGTAAAAAAATCTTGAAGCATTATTGTGCATAATCCTCTGTATGTGCAAAGCATGCTCGTGCTGCTCGTGCTGGGGGTGAGCTCTTCTCCAGCAGCAGGGCTGTGTGCTCCTGTCCAGGTGGCCAACTTCTGCTAAGTGAAGCTAGTCCAGAAGTGTACTGCAAAGCAATACAGACCTGTGTGTAGACTTACACATCCATTACAGCACATTTAGCTGGCACCTGTAGGCTTCCAGGCTGGACTGATAAGAGCCTGGCTTTACCCCCACCATATCTGTGCTGTAAAGCTGCAGTGTCCATGCGCAGGGCAGCCCAGAGCTGCAGGCTGGTAGGCAGCGTGTGGGCAGTGGGGTAAGGACAGACACAGCGCTGCTCCTCCGCTTCCCCTCCTCCCATCGCTTCCTCCATCTTGGGGCTTCCTCAACAGCTGCTTGCTGACTGAGCTTGTAAGGTCTTGTACTTAGCCTGCTGTGCTGTAAGGGACATAACGCCAGAGCTGCCACCGGTAGCCCCCACTCCTGCTGCCTGAGTCAGTGAGTGGGCTGCCCACAGTACGAAGGCATCCTGCCTGCTTCCCCAGTGGGTCTCGTTTTGCTGTGTCTTATTTGCCTTCCTCGCTCTGGAAGCGGCAGGGGAGGCATGAAAAAGAAGGGGCGGATGGTGAGCAGCCCCTGAAGTGGAGAGGTGACGTGGGAAACGCTGCCGCAGAGCTCAGGTGTGGGCTGCAGTCTGTGGGGTGGGAGCAGAAGCAGGGGGGTTCCTGGCCTGGCTGCAGCAGGCTGCTCACCCCACTGCAGGCCTGCTGCCCCGGGCCTTGTGCTTCACCCAGGCACAGCTGGGGAGCGGGCGGAGGCCTCTGGAGCAGCGGGGTAGCCTCCGTCGGCTGAAGCGGGTTGTGAAACCTCGCTGGGAGATAGCAGCAGAATCTGGTATTTATCTGGTTGGGTTACATGCTGCTTTTCACAATGCTTCTGGAGTAGGTTTCTGCACTGGCTTGGGGGTTTTCTTCGCTCGTGGTAGCGTGACATTTTTCCTGTTGTTGTTTGTCTTTCTCATGCAGCAACGAGGGAGGAAGATGGCATTTTAACCAAAGCGACTGTCAAATGTTGGCCGCTGGTTGGGCACTGGGAGAAGTGTGGAACTGAGAATTCCTCAGTTGTTGTGAAACTCAACCTTGTAATGAGTGAAACTGCTTCATTTGTAGTTATTGTATTAACTGAGTTCTTTTCCCTGAGATCTGTACCTCTTCCCCAAAATACTGACTTCTCTCACTTCTTTTTTTTTTTTTAACAGAATTCACAATAATTTGCTCTGCAAATGTGTCATCTGATTTCCTTTTATCACTGTGCTAGCAGTGATTGTTTCTGTACTAAGCACGAGAGAAGTAGTGCTTTTATTAGTGGAAAGAGACGTTTGATTGAGTGACTGCACAAATGGAGCTGCACATCGGCTGCAGTGTACAGGACATGGTGTGTGGTGGTGGCACGTGCTGTGCCGGAGGTGCCTGGTGGCTGGACGGGGTGCTGCCATAGCCCAGTGATTTACATGGCATTTCCTATTCTAGTATTAGTATTTTTATTTCTTTAACCAAAATCTTATTCTTGAGTGGTTTTTCTTGTGATTTGTTTCCTTCCACCCCTCCTCCAGGTATGTTCCAATTTGTGTGCTTCTTCGGCCCTGGGAAGGGGATGAAGCTGGTGGTGGACCTCAGCTGGCTTTCAGATTGAAACAGAACTCATCTGCGGCAGCTTTTCTTCTCTTCATGCCGCACTGTTGTGGTCCTGGTGCTTAGCCTCTGCTGACACCTCTCCTTAAAGGCTGATGTGTTTTCCAAAAACACAGCGCTTTTGCTTTGGCAGTGGGAACTGCCTTTGCCTTCTGTTTTCAAGAGCAGATTGTTGCCTTTGGCATGGCTGCAGAGGAGAGGCTGAGGTATGGCAAACCCTTCTGCTGTGGATCTGTGACCTCGCAGGAGAGGTTACGGAAACAGCCAAGGGGAACGGCCCTGCGGCCGTCAGAGCGTTCTCTGTCAGAGCTCAAGTACACTCCAAAGGTCTGTCCTGAAACTGCTCACTGCAGATGTTTGTGTTCAGTCCGGGCTTTTTTTCCCATGTATTTAAAAGCAACAAACAAACTCTGAAGCCTCTGTTTCTGGTGCTGCAAAGAAAGCAAGTTCTCCCAAGGGACCACTTGGCCACTTTGCAATCCCCAGCCCCTCTGATGGAGGGAAAGGAAAGCCCTTGCAATTTCTGCCCTGTAATTTCCTGGTATTCTTGATAATAGCACCTTCCCATCTCTCTATGCAGGTCCCCGTGTGCAGCAGGGCCTGGTGCAGCAGCTCCCTGAGGGCTGCAAGGTGGGCTGTGCTGGGAGTGCAGCAGCTCTGGGCGCTGGCTGTGAAGTGACATCAGCACACCTAGCAGCTTGCTCCATGTTGGCTGATTGGAGGCAATTACTGTAAAATACTTGATTTATAACGAGGCATACTTAAAAAGCAGCAAATGAAAATAAATACTCATGAATAACGTGCTGACACGTGGCTGCTGGCTTTGCTGAGCTGCTGCTTTCTGTCCATGGACTCCGCTCAGCCTGAGCAGCTGGAGAGGACCAGAAGGCAACTCATTTAGGATATTTCTGAAATTATTAATATGAAGTTGTGCTCAGCCTTCCCCAGAGGCCAGGGGTTGTGGTAAGAAGATGACCAATGCACCACTTCTGTGTCGTAGAGCGGTGTTTCTGTGACACCCTCCCCTCCCCCCCGTAGCAGTACCTCACCTGGCTGCTTTGATTCACATCTGTTTATTTTTACACAGGAAGCATCCGTGGCACTCCTCAACATGAGCCAGTGACCAGCAGCGCCTGGCGTGGTGTCACCAGAGCCTTCTGGAGCCACAGCTCAGCCCAGCTGCAGACAGAGGAGGGAGGAGGAAAGCACAGCCTGGTCAGGTACGGAGCTGGGAGCAGGGCAGATGCTGGCCTGAAGTGAGGTTGTGAATGATCCTTAATTTAGAAAAATGAAATACAAAGCTCTGTTCCTTAAGAACTGTTGCAAATGTCACACCGTGGCCCAGGAATGACATCTGTACCATCCCTGTGCCTGGTGTGGGTGCATACTGTAAGCTCCATTCTGTACTGGATTGGAGGTGAATGTAAACAGATGCAGATTCCTGCTTTCTGGGACATTTGATTTAGGTATTCAGTGTGTGATGCAGCTCAGTGCTTGCCAATACCTGTACCAAGGCTCCATGTGGGTTGGAAGGAATTGGCTGGGAATGCTCTTAGTAAGTGAATATTTAAGAGTGATTTCATGTCTTGAAGGACAGATATTTTTCTTTGTTAAGTGCCAGCTTTCAAGAAGCACAAAGTCATACAGTACAGAAAGGTAGCAGGCTGATGAGTTTTAGGACAAAACCAACTGTCAGCTTGCTAACTGTTTTTTTTTTCTTTTTTTTTCTTTCTGAGATTCCCTTAACTGTTCTGGGAAACTGGTATTTATTCTTGTGTGCACATCATTCAAACTGTCATGCATCCAGTGGGCTTTGTTAGGCTCATCTTTGATAAAGACAGTCAGAGAAGTTCAAGGTTTTGGTGTACTGTTTTTTTTTTTTTCCTTACATAACTACACTTTTCAGTTGATGTGGATCTCCTGTTCTGAGGACCATGTTCTGAAAAGACTCGTGCATATTCTCCATGCACATCAGAGATTCAGGAACAGGGCTACCACTCGTGCTGCTCACACCATAGTTGGGATGACAGCAGCCCACTATTTTCTTTTGGAGGGAAGTATTATCTGAAGAGGCACAGTGATTTTCACCTCGCATGATCCTTTCTTTCCAGAAACATCAGCATCTGTCCCTTAGATTGTCTGAATTTATTACAGTCACAGATACTACTTTTTATTTATTTACCCCACATCAAAAAAGTTGGATTTTGTTTAGATGTTTTGTTTTGAAAAATATTCTTAGTATTTCTGGGATGATTTCCTGCTCACTATGATTATACCTTTCCTGGCATGGTTAAAAAAGGGGAGTCTTTTTCTAGCATGCTGTGGGGAAGCCTTCACTGTTTTGTCTTGGGAAATAGGAATTAGCATTTATTTGATTCAACAATCAGCTTCCTGCTTCACAGGGAAGAGAGAGTGGTTCATCTGCCTGCAAACATCCCTCCTGTGGAGCGTCTTTGTTGGGGAGATAGAGGAAAGCTGGTAGTGACTGGGGAAATAGCTGCATAGCGGGATGAAGAGGGATTACTGAAGCATTACTAGAAAACGTATAGCTATGTGCAAGACCTCATGTACTCCGAGACAAGCTGACCTAAATTCTGCAGCCAAGCCTTCCTGGTTTCTGTATTGATGGGATGTGGCAGGCTGGATGGATAACCCGCAGCAGATCTGTGTTTAAAGGGAAAGAAAAAAAAAAAAAGGGCAGGGGAGAAATTTATATTTGAGTGTAAACACAGACAGGGCTGTCTTTATGACTGTGCTTAATCTGCCTAACACTTCTTCTTTTTTTGTTTGTTTCTTAACCATTAGTTCTCTACTCAATTTAAAGTACTTCTCATCAGGATGAGACTGTGGTATAAGTATTCTCATTAGGAAGAGTGGAGAGGTTCTTTAATCCTGGATTTAAAGTATGTGGATGGTTTCACCCGTTAGAGGCTTTTACAGATGGTTTAGTAAAGAAATGCTAGTATGCATTTTATATCAGTGTATCTTATCAGTAGAGAAGCAATTAACTGACCCAACACTTAATCATCCGTTGGAGGGTGTGTAGAATAAGGTTACTATTTGCTTGTCAAAAAATGGAATATCTTCCACGTATGTTTTGAAACTGTATGTTTATCTGTGAAGGTTATTATACACAAAAGCCCACGTAGGAAATGAAATGCCACCTGTGTCAAAATGAAGTTGTTGATTCTGACCTGCCTGCAGAGCTTTGCTGCTGTTACTGCTTATGGTAGCGTTGTGACTTTGCAGTTTGGTTTCTGCTGGCACAGACCTGGTGTGATGGCAGTCACTGTTTCCTTCCTCCCTTTTTCTGTGGACAGAAACTATACTGATGCAATACTCTCCTTCCCCTCAGCCCTCCCACATGCATGCTTTCTTTTAATGTGCCTCACCATTTCCTCCTGAGGTGCCCCTCTGGCAACAAGGGACTTTTCGGCTGGTGCTGCTTGAGCTGAGTTTGAAGAAAGGAGTGGTTTATGCATGCAGGAAAAAAAATGGCAGCCACTGGAAAGGTTTCTGCAGTAGGGTATTTGCTGGCAGAGTTGGGAAGCCTTCTCCTCACCAAAGAGGAGAGATTCTTGACTGGTACAGCTAAATCAGCAAAACATTGGTGTGTCAGGGGCTTTACTGTGTGAGTGTTCTGGTCTGGTGACTGGGATCAAGTGTGAGTGTAGTGTATACTATATATAAATTGACATCTGGAAACCCATTTCATGAGAGTGTAAGCTTTAAGCTCTTTTGAATTTAAGAGGAATT
The DNA here is from genome assembly GCF_016699485.2 of Gallus gallus. Classification (NCBI taxonomy): domain Eukaryota; kingdom Metazoa; phylum Chordata; class Aves; order Galliformes; family Phasianidae; genus Gallus; species Gallus gallus. The sequence continues at coordinate 14,762,723 of NC_052539.1, read as the reverse complement.
TCTGCAGCTGCAGACTGACAAAAGTGCCAGGGGAAATAATGATATCTTCAAACACAGCTCGTTTGTTTTAAGTCACATTTCACTGATGTGCTTTTAAAAACAGCTCGTTTGTATGAGCTATTTGTTTTACTTTATGCACACAGCAAGTGGCAGTGCCACTGGAAATAGAATGAAGTGGTCCTGAGGAAGGCAAAGATTTTCTTGGTTGTTTTCTTCCTTTAGTTCTTGCTGCAGCACCGGTGAGCAGGGCACGTGTTGTCCCTCTGTGTGGTGTAAAACAGAACACTAACTCTCTGGAGACAGGTAAATCAAATGGATTTACTTTGGTACGCATCAGCTCAGTCTGTGAGCAAACTGTAAGTGCACTGATACCACGTCAGGGTCAGCAGTGCTGGGAGTCCTTGGTTTTCTGTGTGCCGGAGCTGTGAGCCTGCAGCAGGAGGGGATGGTGGCAGTGGCTGCTTCTGAAAATAAAGGGAACGTGCTCTCACAGTAGCTTTGACTGTGACTCCCCCAGGGCAGAAATGTGTACTGAGGAGCTGTGTGTTTCTAAGTGACCCCAGGCTCTGGGATGGGGCTTTGCTGACTTCCTCACTGGTCTGCCTACTCCTGTGTTATGTGGTCTCTGATATCAGCCATGATGTCGGTGTTGCCCGTGGCCACTGAGGTGCTGGCAGTGCAGCTGCAGCCGGTTCCAGCCAGCTTCTGCTGGGTCAGAGCCAATCGCACCGGTTGTTGGAGCCCACAGCGCTGGGCGGTAGGCAGGGCAGCAGGCAGTGCGGCCTGGGTGGGAGGAGAGGCCGCTGCTCTGCAGGGGTGTGAGGCACGTGGTGGCCTCTTGGAGACAGAGAGCTTGGCTCCAGAACGTTGCTCTGCCACTCCATTCCTCAGAGGAACAGGAAACACAGTGAGAAAAGGCTCGAGGGTTGGGATAAGGACAGGAAGATGGCTCACCAGTTGCCATCACAGGCAACAGACTTAGCATAAGGGAGATTAATGTGGTTTATTACATGTTGGTAACAGATGAGAGCAGTGAGAACTAAAAACACCTTCCTCTCATCCACCCTCTCCAGCCTCCTGCCCCCAAATGGCACAGGGGAATGGGGAATAGGGTTGCAGTCAGCCCCTAACGCTTTGTCCCTGGTCACTTTCTGCCCCTGCTTCATGTGGTGTCCCTCCCATGGGATGCTGTCCTTCCCAAACTGATCCTGTGTGGGCTTCCCGTAGGCTGCAGCTCTCCAAGCATTGCTCCAACATGGCTCTGTACCACAGGGTCCATCCTTTAGGAGCGTGCTGCTCCAGCATAAGTCTCCACAGGAGGCTGCTCTCTGTGGGCTGTACCTCTTTCAGGCCACATCCGCTGCTGCACCATGGGCTCTTCCATGGCTGCACATGGAGATCTGCTCTGCATAGTGTCCATGGGCTGCAGGGGACAGCCTGCTCCTCCGTGGACCTCTCCTGGGCTGCAGGGAGCTTCTGCTCCGTGCCTGAAGCAGCTCCTGCCTTCCTCCTGCACTGACCTTGAAGGCTGAGGGCTTGTTTATCCCTCATTTTTTCTCTTTTTTTCTTCCAGCTGCTTTATTTCAGTGCTGCTAATTCAGTTGGAATTAGTTTGATCAGTAAAACATCAACCTCTTTCCCGTGCCCTTAACACTTTCCCAGGAGCTGGGCAGAGGAGTGTGAGTGGTAGAGCAGAGAGGTGTAGGATGGGGCAGCAGTGTGGAGCCAGGAACATGGCTAATGTGTTGGTTCAGTGCTGTGGATTCTGCTGTCCTGGGATGTGTACCTAGTGAGACAACCTGGCATGTCTGGCTATTAGCCTGATAAAATAATCAGGCTGCCAAGAAGTCCATCATTTTGTTAAGCATCGTTGGAGATTTATGGTGTGTTCATTCCTCTTTAATGCAGCTGATTTAAGATATGCAAATGTGTTTCCAGCGTTCTGGCTGTAGTTTCTCTCCTTACAACTCTTGTAATTTAACTTTTTTGTTTGTTTATTTTGCACTCCTGTTCTGTCTGAACCGAAGTTCAATCAGAAGGCAATATTGGAGAAGTTCTGTTCCTTCCACTAGAACAGTATGTATAGATAGACTGGGGGGGGGGTGGGAAGATGAGAACTGGTGTTCTCTTCCATAAGCATTTAGCAAAGCTAATTTCAGCTGTGACTTGTGTCCTTGTTGTAATTACTGGAGTTGTACCAAACTAAAAAGCCCAAAACCTGCTTTTCTTAGACATCTGGCTAAATCCTTACAGTAATATCCTAATGAGGGGAAGAACTGCTTCTATTTTCCTTGTATATTGGATAGACTTACATAGATAGCTAGTCGAATTAAGGTGTTTTTTCTACACAGTCACAAGTTTCTCGTTTGTGTGGGTTGCTCACAAATCTGTCTTAGTAGGAAGAGACAAACACTTGAAATAGAAGAACATGATGAGGCAAGGGCTGTCATGTGTTGGGTATATATTTTATGCCTGCGTGCTGAGGCTCTGACCTACAAGTGTTAAGCAATGATAAACAGCAGTAGCTGGCAGAGAGATTTGGTGTGCAAGAGCAACACCTGAAGCAACCTTTAATCCTTTCTCTGAAATGAGCCAGTTTAAAGGTTTCTGCTCCTCTAGGAGGGGTTGGACAAGTTGTCAGCCACATACTGCATGGCAGCGTGATCTTCAGCGGCCAGTTCCCTGACTGAATAATTGTCAGCAGTCATATGATTTAGTTACCTTATTTGATCTGCGGTTTTCTGCAAGTGTTGCAGTAATTCTTTTGAGTATGTATTAATTTTTCAGAAATAGTTGTCATAACAAGAGAAGCCAAAGTCACTAACATCTGAAAACAACAAAAACAGCAGAAGACTAGAAAGCCCCCAGCAACGAGTTATAATCTAGTCAACAACAGAGCTGCTTGCAACAAAAGGCACTCACTAAAGGGGAGATGGGATAGGAAAACCTGACAGCTATCTTAGATTTTTGAATGAGGACAAAGTTGTGCTTTCTGACTAAATGCTCTGAGTAGCCCTGTGGCTTGGTGTTACTTCTAACATTAAATGGCTGAGTTTCACAGCTTGTTACAAAAGGCCTTGGGGCGTACTTGGTTTTCTGGATGGTTTGATCAAAGATGATGGAACCAGGCAGGCTAAGGGGTCAAGGAGTTTTAGAAAGAGATCCTCTTGAAAAATAACTCAGTGATCTTTTTGAGTTGGAGAGATAAGTTGTTTCTGATTGATCTGAGGCCAGGGGTATGGGTGGTTCTTGCTTATTGAGTGCACTGAACGTGGATTGATGTGAGTAGGGTTAAAAGGCTGTGTGGGTTAGCACTTGTTGAAAGTGTTTTCTGAAGTTTGAATGGGTTAAACAGTGCTACTGGTATCTCTTGATTATTTATTTATTTATTTTTATTTTGGAATATCACCTACCAAAGTAAATGTGTATGTAGGAGATGGATATGTTTGCATTCTGTATGACTGGTAGTTACACCAGCAATGTGTATCTTGTTTACAGAGCAGTCACAGACCAGACCTCAGGAGCTGACTCATTGCTGTTTTGTAAGCAGGGTTCGCCTTTCTTTCATGTGATTCTGCATTTTTCCATTCCCCAGTCCATGGCAATTTAGATCTTCCTTAAGTGTGCTGGTGTCAGAAAGCCTGCTTCCTAGCACAGAGCCTCATCCTGTCTACATGATTTGCACTAAGCCTGATTGATACCAGCAAACCTAATATTTGGTTGTTTCATTTCTTTATAGATGTGCTTTTGTCGGGTTGTGCTCCAAGGGCATTTTCCGTGTAGCTGTGTAACACGATGGTTAAGAAATAACTATTAATCATTTGGGGGGGGGGGGGGGTATTGTATTTAGTTTGTTACTGCTATAGTCTTCTGTGGGCTTGTTTTCAGCTTTCCCTACACAATGATTGCAACTTTTTGTCTTTCAGACTAAATGACTTGTTCGAGATGTATTTTATGTGGGCTGTTGTGCTGGAATACTATGGGAGGGTGGGACTGGGAAAGATGGAAGGAATGGGGGGGGACATGGCTCTGTACAACTTGAGCGTTCAAGTTGCAATTTCTGGTGTGCAGCACACCTTGAATTATGGCACTGGAGTCTACTGACTTTCAAAACCACTGACACTTATTCTTATGCTGTGGTAACACTTTATTTACAATAGTACAGGTATTTTCCTATAATTTGTAGTAACTATTTATTGCTTTCTTTTACTTGGTTCAGTTCACTTATTTTTTTTTTACTGGCAGCTTAGGAGAAGTTAAGGTGCCAGAAATCTTCAGCTCTGTCATCTTTTTGTTTAACTAAGAGCTTTTCTTTAAATAGCTGTGCACAAATGTGTAAATCAAGCTCCCAACAGGTCTGCTACCTGCAATTCATGTAGCTTTGCTAGAGCAAAGTAAGAAGGCCTAATTGTTTTAAGTGATGTTACTGCAGAGCTTGCGTGCATGCAAAACTGATGAGTGTCATGTGAATTTCACATTACTTCTGTATGATTGAAATTGAGAACATCAATGTGGGTTGCCAGTGGAGATATTCCCAGGGAAGCTATACATGAGAGACGAGAGGAGAGAACCCAACAGAGATGTACTTATTTACTTATTTATTCCTGTTCCTTCTGCTCCACTGTAGCTACAGCAGTAGGGAAAAATGGAAGCCATTCGGATGGAAAAAGGGTGGAGTGATACCACTTTTCCTGATAGTAGCCTTGAGGCTGTGGAGAGAGGAGAAACTATAGGAAGCTTTTCATTTCCTGGGAGGAGTTTCGCATCTGGCACTGATAAGTGGGACGACGATAGGAAGGCATCAGGCTGTAGAAAGGCAGCACCTTCCCGTAGTGGCTGGACTTCGGTCTGGGTGTTCCTGCAGGAAACTCCACCCTCTCATTCCCTATCTGTCTGGTATGTTTTCTAAGCCTTGATGCTGTTCTCTTGTTATTGCTGGCAAAGAAACTCGGTGTGTGTGGGAGATATGCAAATGTATTGCAACGTTCTGATATAATTTTAGCGTAGGAAAAGCAAGCTCAGTACATAGGTGTCTCCAACTGAGCTCCAGTCATACAGCTGAGTTTACAAAATAGAGCTACTAACTCTGAAAAAGGTTTAGGTAGATGTGGAGTGTAGGATCAAGCTCTTAATTCTGTAAACATAAAAAGCAACTCCTGTCAAGTCGTGTTTCCATAAAGCTTAAATTCCTTTACAGACAATTGGAACTGTCTGCGTGAGTAAAAGAATGGATTATTTAATGGCATGTTATTGAGGATTTCTGGTGATGTGAATTTTCTCATTGCTTCCAGTACATGCCAACACCAGGAGCGTACTGCTTTTGCTGTCAATAACTGAGGCAAGCCTTGTCTTCTTTTGTTTCTCTCAATATAAAAATTCTAAGTATTGGTTTTCCTTTTTTTTTTTTTTTAATATTATTTTTAGGGTCAGTGAGAAGATGATCTTTCCATGGGAGAGAGAAATGAACCTCCTAAAATGCTTTCTCATACACAGGTTTAAGTATTGCTCTCAGGAGGGTGATGCACCACTGGAATTGCTATCTTCTCATAATAGTGTAGACTTTGGTAAAGAAAATAGATGAATCACTGTAGAGATTTGATGGCTGAAAGGGTTGATTAATAATTAATTTAAAAGCAAAAAGACCTTTCCTTTGTGTCCCAGATTTCAGCCACTCAGAAGATTCTCACATGTAGTTTAGCATTTGAGTGCTGTGGACATGTTTGTTTTGATGGCCTTCCCTAAACTGCAAATGCTGTTTTTTTTCCTTTGCTTTTATTTATGCATTATTTATAAAGATATAAATGTCAAATTCATTCTGAGTGTTTCTATGAGGTTACGACACCTTGAAAGAGCCAGTTTGACACCCATTATTTTTAGTGTGAGTATGAAGGCTTATTCTACTTGTTTCATAATCTTTCTGGGTGGCACTGGCATACTGGTTGCTTCCTGGATAAGTGTAGTCCTGTTTTTCAGTGTTCACCTGCTCTTGCATGCGGTTTCATTTGCTTTTCCTCACCAAACAGATGTTTTGTCAGGTTTGTGTTGAGCTGGACTCCAACGGGAAAGCCTAGGTCTCTATGCTGGATTTGTGGTAAAACTGGGGAACTCTGCAGACTGCAGCATCACCCTGACAGGATGACTGGAAACTGGCCCTTTGAATTCAGTTAAATTAGCTTAAGTAATCTTGATTTCACTTTTTCAACTGCAGTGGGCCTAAGACAAGCGGTCAATCCAAACCAATTCATCAAAGGACAGAAGCTTCAGCATCCTTTTGAAATCCTTTCAGATGTACTCAGAGTGCTTCTGCCCCAGGCAACCTTTGATTTGAGGTACTCATGTGACTGATCCTAGAAGAGGCAGTAAGCTGAGCTTTGTCTTTCTTTTAATTATTAGTTGTCCTGTGCTGGGCATTTTTGATACAAAATATTGAATATCTTGTATGCATAGTGAACGTAGGTGAAGGTGTTTGTTTGCTAATGGTGTACAACAGAAACACTCCCCAACTTTCTTTCACTTCTACTTATCTATAAATGTAAATAATGAATTAAAATCTGTAATAATTTTAATTTGGGTTGTTGCTATCATTCATAATTTACACCTAAAATGCTTTGTAAAATTCAGTTCAACAGTTCCTCTTGTCATTAAATCCTCAATTATGTCCTGGCTATAGTCTTCTGAGCTCACTCTTTTAAAAAGGGGGATGGCTGTCAGATATTTGGCAGTGAGATGTAGCTACAACCTTCTGGTGTTGGTATTTATGACAGTGCATCTTGTCAGATACACAGGGTGCAGCAACTTCTCAAGGCCTGAGTCTGTGAAGAGCTGTCTAGATCTTCTGGCTTGCAGAATGAGAGACACTTCAGCCTGCTTTAACCGTGAACTTCAATTTACCTTAGTCAGAAGTTAAGATTTAGTTGAAATGCCAGATGAATTCTTCATAACGTGCATTATGTTTCATACAGCATTACCATGAGTAAGGTGAAAAGGAAGGGGAGAAGGTGCAAGACTGCTTTGCAAGCATAGCATTAGAGTTCAACTCCAGTTTGGTAAGAGCAATTGTTTTGTCCCAGTGATAAACAACAGCTTGCCTTGATACAAAGTAAAAAAGGAGTTGTGTTGAATGGAATGGAGGTGGGAAAGACGAAGGGATCTTAGCTGCAGGGAATGATTCTCAATTTTATCTATGAAACTAGAACTTGAATGCCTTTGTGGGTAAATGCCATGTGCAGGGCTGAGCAGATGTTCACCCGCTGAGTCTCAGAGGGAGGGCAGGGGAACAGTGTGCTTTTCGGGGTTCTGGGAAGCACTGGATAACTTCTTGGTTTCACAAAGATAAAACTTGTTCTGGCAACAGAACAGTCAGGGAAATTTGGCAAGAGTGGGAGGGCAGAAGGATGTGTGTGACAGGGCCGTTTTTACATTGTGAAAGGAAGAAGCAAGATCTGGAATTCACAGCCTGACATTTCTGAATGTGTAAAGTAAGCCAAAGGAAGCTGGTGGGTGCTGACCCAGAGCTGATTTGCTCTCGTTTGTCAAGTGATGTGGACAGGAGGACAGCAAAGAAGCATTGGGCTCTGCTTGAATTTAAGGGGCAGCTAATGGTGTGAGGGCACTGCTCAGTAGGAAACATCACAAGGTGCCCTGGGCTGCTCTGGGTGCTGGCATCTGAGGCCAGCAGTGCTGTGCTGTTGGGCTCAGTTCGCAGCTCCAGAGCTGTGTCTCTGCTGTTGGAAATGTCTGAATGCAGAGAAGGCCCTAAACAGTCATAGTTGCAATTACATTTTTTTTTTTCCTGTGGGATCAGCTCGGAACCCCTGGAAAAATGAGATGGGGGATGCAGGCTGACTTGTGTCCCTTCCAGACCTTAATTTCTCCTGCCTGCAGACTTGCCTGTGGGGAGAGATGTGTGGCTTGAGCAGTTGGATGGCAAGGGGATCCTGTGACAAAGGGGTGGATCTGGCTGCCAAATCTCCCCTAGAAAGTGGGCCCCACCAGAGGAGCTTACCTGGAATGCTTAGTCCGCAGAGTGCAAAGCAAGAGTTAACATTACAAAAGTAATTGCACAAGCAATACTTTTGCATTACATTTTGGTAATTTTTATAACAATTTATCTCCTAATTATTTCACTCGTGAATAGGTAGTATGTGAGAGTTTATTTGTTTTTAATGAACTGCAAATAGTTGGCTCCTGTAAGTTTTCAAGGCTGGCTCCAAGAACGTTACTTGTCACGTGGAGTCACATGAAGAAAGAAATCCCAGACAGTAAGCCTGCCTGTGTTATCTAAGGGCTTGCCTTTCTCCTATTCTTGTCAGAATTGTTGCAGTTGCAGTGATGAGAAGCCTCTTTTGATGATCATTCAGCCTGACTGCTCTTGTATGTTTTGGTGATGGGGGTAACAAAGCCTGTGACTTTATCCAGGAAAAAATAATACTCTAAAATATTCCTTCGACTTTTCTAATGGAATAATTTTTCACCATATATTTGTGTTAATAGCAGTTGACTTCTAGTTAACAAATACAGTGCCCTATGAAAATAATTGGTTATTAGGATTGGATCGGCTCCCGTGGTGCCCTTAGTGCTGTAGCTTTTGCTGGCTAGCTGTGACTTTGCTCATGTGCACAGCAGAGTTGTTTACATGCTTGGAATATGCTAGAGGCAAGGAGAAAGGAACGGCCTTAATGTGATGCAGCTAGATGCTCTGTGGGGGAGGCCTCAGCTGTTTGTAACAGGATCAAATGTTGATCAGTGTTTTGGGAAGAATGAGGTTACTGTTTATTAGAAAACTTAAGAATAATATATTACATCTTTTCCAGCCATCCTTAAAACCATGTATTTCTGATCCAGTCGAGGAACGTGGCACTCTCCTGTATTTTTGAACTCTGAGTGTCAGTGGTGTGCAGTAGAAGCATCTATCCAAACCACTCCTGTTTGGCTTTGGCTGCCTCTCGAGGCCACCTTTGGTACAGAAACAAGGAGGTTTTCTTTTATGAAAAGCCCAGTGATTGCGGTTGTGGAACACTGTGACTACTGTTGGGTTTGTTTTAAAGGCAGCTGTGAGGATGTATTGGCTCTATAGAATAAGAAAATGGCTATTCCAGCATCAAGCCATCAAGGTGAGAAAATGGCTTATCCCTTATTGCAAAGTATAAAAGCTGTAAGGAGAAGACGGAAGAAACAGCTCGAGAAGACTGGAGAAAACAGCTGAAAACCTCCTCCTCTCCCTCCAGAGCTATTTTTTGTCAGTGACAAAACTGTGGGATGAGCAAAGCTGATTTGTATCTGCAGCAGGTCGTGGCTGTGATCTGAAAACGTATCCCCAGGAAAAACAGCAAGTGCCTGTCTGCGTGGGAGGGAGCACACCAAGTCGAGCTGGCTGGCTCTGAACCTGTAGTTCCTGTCTGCTCTGCTTTCTGCTATCTTCCAGGTGATGCTTAAAATTTCCCAATAAGGGCTTTAAATCACACTGCGTTCTGTGCTAGGCTGTTCACAGCCCATCAGCTGTTGGGTGGCAAGCTGGGCTTTCAACAGGGCGGGTTGTGAGAGGAAGGAGTTGAGGGATGCAGCTTTCAGGGAAGGGGTGGGGATGGGAAGGGAAGGAATGGAGAAATCTTGGAAAACTGTGTCAGAATTAGAGGCTTCTAGAACTAAGGCTAGGTGCCTGCTGGAAAGCCCTTCTCTAAAACAAACCTGGCAAATACAGAGTGTTGTGCTCATTTACCACAGTTCAAGCTCGTGTTTATGGTTGTGTGGTTTCTTGCATTCTTAGGCTGGTTTGGTGTTGAACCAGCAACATGGTGCATTGTGTTGTCTGGGCCCATCTCCCAGGGGAGGTATTTTGAATGGTTACTCCCCAGTAAATCCAGTGTGTGGTTCTGGAGTTAAGGGCTTGCCTTCACATGCCATTGAGAGATGATTCAAGTCAGCCCAAGGTGTGAATTTCACATGGATTGCTTTACATCCGAGGCAGAATAATTGAGAGAGTGACTCTGAGTCTGAACAAGAACCCATGAAGAGGGTCTGAAGCAGTTTAACTGATCCATTTTTTAATTTATATGCTTTTTGTCTCTTAAGAAGTAATCCAAAGTACTTTGCACAGACAAAGCCTCAAAGTGGATTATGTTACACAGGAAGGCTGCTCGTAAGGATTTGGGAAGGTTTATGTGGACGTAGAAGCATTACCACTCAAGAATAGTACTTACATTTTAAAGGCACTCTGTTCTTTCGTCTGAATTTAATATTCAGGCAACTCCTCCTGGCTCAGCTAACCTTAAGCAGAAATTATGAGAGGAATGTGGACTGACTTCAGTCTTTGCAACAGACCTTTGAAACATTGTTATGACTTCTTAAAACCATCATTAACTGTGTGATTACTGAGAGTTTCTCTTCAAACTTCCAGTTCTTGTGTTGAATCTTTATTAGTGAGTAGAATGCTGGGTTCCTATGAGAGTTTCTGAGGTGATGGACAAGAGGATAGAGGAAGCTCGAGAAGTAAAAACCCTCTTGGACTCCCAGCCCGAGCTGAGATCTTTGTAATCCCTCAGAAAGATTTTTAGATATCTGGACAGTAGAAGAAGGCTGAAAGTTTTGGTATTGCGCTTTTGCCAATGTGCATAGTTATGTTTGCCTTCAAGCCTGAGAAAAGGGGAAGGTGGAATCCAGCACAGAGAGTGTGCGCTTCACAGCCTGAGCTGTCTGAGCAGACTGATGGCTTTGAATGCTTGCTGCCTAACGTTGGGGTCATTTGTTGCAGAAGGTACGGACAGGGCTCTCCATTTTGCTTATCAGTGTACCTCTGCAGTCTCTTTTCCCTTCCTTTGCCTTCTCTTCCCTTCTGCTGCTTTAATAGGAAGGGTAAAAGGCTGAAGTACTGAATGAATTTTTCCTTTGTCATTTTTGGTTGTTTAAAATAAGCTGTGGTGTCTGTGCAGCAGCACCTAGGTTATTTCCTTTTTGGCTGCTGAGTGTAGGCAATTGCTAAACATCATAATGAATTTCTGCTCTAACTAAATGCTTATAGGTAGGTGCTTATAGGTGTCATGTGGCGTTCTGGATTACGTGGAGAAGTCCATGCGTGCTGCAGTGCAGAATTATCTCTATAGATTATCGGCATGCTTTAGGATTTATTGGATATGAATAGTTAGCATATTTATTTAAATCAAGTTATGCTGGAGACTGGAAGGTTCTGAGTGTTTTTCCTACTATAGTGGCAATTACAAAACCAAATGTTGTGGTTTCCTTGCTGAATATATTAGGTTTTATTGCCCTATTAAAGACTTGGTCCTAGAGGCTAAGGAGTGATTCGGTACTCAGGTTTAATCCACTGCATGTGCAAATCGGGGTAGAGGGTGGATGCTTCTCCCTTGGGCAGATGAGGAATATTTCATCTACACACAGAGTGTGTGTGCTTTGTGTTGCCTTTCTTCTCCACTGAGACTACTGCGCAGTAGTTTCTGTGGTAGCCCTGCTCTGGGAATAGGACTGAGGCCAGTTCCTTTTGCATCGTTCATCAGAAAAGCAGCAGATGGCTGATAGTGTGCATAAGCTTTTAACCGGGTCAGGCTGGTTAAGAAGGGCCTGAATGTGTGCATTGTCCACGTTGGTTGACTCATCAAATTGGTGACTTGCTGAATGCCTTACCTTTACAGTTAAAGAACAGGACAAACAAATACAGATATATATTTTTTCCCAATTTTCTTTTTGTAGGTATCTGAAGTCCATCAAACACAGAGTTGCCTCCCTTTGTGCATTCTTGTTGGTTTTGCCTTGTTACTCCCAACCTACTTATGTACAGCATTGATAAACAGAAGCAACCCCAAGGAAATGTACATTTGATGCCTCAAAAGAGCATAGCTGTCATAAAGTTGAACTTAGCGAATGTTATTGTAGGAAGAAAAGTGTGAATGGAAAACAGCGATCTCTGAGAGTACTTGAAATGGCCAAAAACTGAAATTCTGATTCAAGAAAAGAGAAGGGAAAAAAACCCCAACCAACGAGGCTAACAGCCCTCTTGCTTCTGGGCACAGCTAGACATTTCAAAACAAAATGCGACAATGAAGGGGACAATGGATACATGAGAATCAATGAACATTAGAAATTAGTAAGTCAGGGACTTAACTCTGCTTCTATTTTACATTTTAAGCATTAGGAAACATAATTCAAGTCACTAGATGAAGATAACGAAACAGATCGTGCAAGAAAAAAAATCTTTTAATAGTCCTTTGTATTTATGAAGGTGCAGAATGTGATATCGTGTCATTCTAACAGAAGATGAGTTTCTTTAAATCCATCATAAGGATTTGATATTCTAGGGATAGATGTGCAAATCAGCAGTGCTGTAACTCAGCTGTTAAAAATAGTGTACTGAAAGGTTTCTGGGCCTGCAGACAACAATCTTTTAATAACTGTTGACACAGAAGGTCTTAAAATTAAGTGTCAGAGTAGAGAAGGGTGACACCCCAGAGGGTGGGTGACTGTGTTAGCTGTATTCCAGACAGGCTGACGTTAATCCTCATCAAGGTACTGGAAAAGTTCAAGTGGTGTTCAGTTGATTTAAAAAAAAAAAAAAAAAACAAAACAAACAAACAAAAAACCCACAACATTATACAGTCTAATGCCAGTCTATATCACTTCATGGGAAACACATCTTAGTGACATGCTGGAAACCAGATTTGACTTGGGAAAGGGATTTGCGTGAGATGTAATACAGCTACACCTTCCAAGGCTGTGTGATGCAGCTGCAGGGAGGTGGTCCTTCCCTTGCAGGCCACTGCTGCTTCCTGCTTCCTTCCTTCTGCTACCTGTAGTTCCCTTCAGCAGCAGCAGCTGGGGTAGCCAGCTCAGACTTCAGTGTCCCCCTCCGAGGCTCCTGTCCAGGCACGTTAGTGCTATGTGCTGTTGCAGAAGTAAATGAATTAAGAACTGACTAACTGGCATTTAACAGTTAGTCACTGGTGGTGAATCATTATCAAATGTGAATGCTTCCAGAAATCTGTTTTAAGGGGTTGAAATGAGGCAAAAGTCTATTGAATTTTTTCATCCTGTGTCTGGAGACAGGACAGGGTCTGTGCTGATACAGCAAGCAGGTCTTGTTGTGGTAGGCAGTGGCGTAAGTGAGGACAAGGCTGTTTATTCAGAGGATTTAGCACTGTGGGCATGCGAGTGAGTAGGAGCAATGGGCAACTGGAGATGGGAGCAGTGCTGGAGTTGTGTATGATTCTGGAGTTGGAGCAGCTTCTTTTTACAGAGCGCTGGAACAGGCTGCCCAGGGAGGTTGTGGAATCGCCTTCTCCAGAGATATTTAAAATCCACCTGGATGCTTTCCCGTTGGGAAAGCAGGTGGTTGGAGCTAGATGATCTCCAGAGTCTCTTCCAACCTCTACAATTCTGTGATTCTGTGGAAGTGTTACGTTAGGCACACAAAGCTTGGTGTACAGCTTTATTTAGTCTTTCGGGCTAAATGCAGCAATAATGAGAGTGCAGTGGTCTCTGTTGTCCCCTTGGCTTCAGTAATTCATAAATAGAACTGTAACAAACCTGATAAGCAAGATGTTCCTCATATGCTGAAACAACTGAGCACCAGCTGTCATTGCTTGGTAGTATATATTGCATACATTATTAATACATGTGAAGCATATGCATGGATGGTGCCTCCAGGAGGTCTTCTGTTAGGTGTTCTGAGAGCCATGGAAGAAACTGTGGTCCACAAGTGATTGTGAAGTTTCTTAACCGTGTGGTATGGCATCTTATGGACTCTTACACTGCAAAGTAATTCCTGTCTGCAAGGTGGATGAGCTTGTGTGCAACAGTGTGTGAGCCGTGCTCTGCTGCACCTGGAGCTGGTCTTACATATAACCAAGTTTGGTATCTTTGTGCTGCTCTTCTCTTGCGAGATAGTATGTCTGATCTTTCTGCTTCTCCTGTTGGAGAAGAGTGACAGAGACAAGTAGAATGAATGGAATATGTGTAGTGGGAGGCCTTTGAGTAATGAGATTATAGACAACAGATTTTTTTTTTGTTTTGTTCCAAGTTTTTTCCCATAGTGGATGATTAACCTCTGGACCTCTCTGCCACATTGTATCATTATGGGTAGGAGTTAATTTGATCCTAGAAAGGATTGGAGATCTTGGAGAATGAAATTGCGAATTTCTGTGAGTAATGTGAATTTATAAATTCTTGTTTTCAGGTTTAAAAACAACTGGCAACAATGGGGTCTAACATAGTGGACAGATTATAACTGTTTACTAGGAAACTTATTTCACTGTAACATCTGTTTCTAGCTACTTCCAACAACAGGAACTGGTGATTCAGAGATCTGTTTCTAAATTTAATGAGAAGGAGCACAATGGTGGCTTCAGGAGCACTGAGGGTGTGTGTATGAAGAGGAGCTGGTGATAAAGGCAGAACTCACCCTGCATGAAATGTGTCATTGTGCCTCTGACTGCAGGCACAGATGCTGATACACAAACAGGATACTTGTGTCAGAGTAACAAACTGGTTCTGAGCATCCAACTTTTTGGTGATAGTACTGTATAGCGTTGCTCCATTGTATTTAAAGTAATTGATCCACAGAAAAAATGCACAGTCTTTATTTTGGAGATTGATGTCTTTACAAGTGAACGAAGGAAAGGGAGTGAAGCAACAAGATTTAAGATGTGGAAGGAAGAAGGCCTGGCTGTGGTTTTTGATAAGCAAAACTCTCCAGTTTCCATTATTAGCTGCCTCCTGCATTTGCTTTGGAGAAAGCTTCTGTCTTTTCGTAAACGGAGTTACAAATGTTTCCAGCTTCATTGCTCTACCTTTTTTTTCCCTTTATTTTTCCTCCCAGGGGTGCATGCAGGCACGCACACACACAACCATAGCTTTGATTATGACAGTTGCATCTGGTAGCTACTAATGGGCAGAAAACCTTGGCAGGCAGGTATAGGGACAGGCATAATGCCTTGTAAGGGTTTAAAATTTCAGCAAATGCAGGATATCAACTCTCCAGCCTTTCTGTCTTACGAGGTAGGAATGATTATTTTGTGGTTGTGCCATTCCTGGCCCAAATATGGGATCCGTGAGAGGACTTGCTTTGACAGTCTGTGCAAGGATGAAATAAACAGCTTAGTAGCGATACCTCCTTGGGCTGCCTGTCTAGCTTGGAATGGTACCCCTCTGGCAAAGCGATCAAGCAGAGAAGACGGAACTTTGAACAGAGGGAAATACAGTGTTAAAGTCGTAGATGCTCTGAAAGGCAGCATCAAGAATCTTAGGCTGAGTGTGATGTTTTGTGGCTCTTATATTTCTCCCTGTGTACAGTCACTCTGACACAAGTTAAATTCTTTGTTGTAGAAAACTCTAAATATTTTGAAATGCCAAGTCTGAAGCACAAATGATATGCTGGAGCAAAAGACTCCTGTGGGATTTTTTTTATGAGATGGATTTTATTTGTTTAATGGGTTTTCAGTAGTTGTTCAGTACGTGCTATTGTATTGCTTGCGTGATGTCTTACAGTGTCACTGGTTTGATCTGGACTGTGATGACTGCATAAATTGCATCATTTGCTAACTGTGGAAAGATGACTGGATCCAAGAGTGTTTGTGTGTGCGTGTATTTTATAGTGTAATTGTAAATTGTAAATTAAAGATCTTCGGTTAATGCCAAAGATGAGCGGTATTCATAGTTCTTGGTGTTCTTGTCTACCCACGGGAGTTCCAAGAGTTGAAGGAGATCACAGAGGAAGCTGAAGTTGCTTTTGTACTTTGCTTGTGAGCCGGAAGTAATGAAATAAGTTATGTAGTCTTAAGACGTCCTGAAAATCGAGACTTTTAAGTGATCTTTGGTCTTCTACCGAGGAACATGCTTCTGGCATTCTGGGTTTGTGTATTAGAAGAAAGAAAACACTAGAAATCTCTTGGCTCTAATTTAAAGAGAAATAACTGTACTTTGCTACTATATGTTGGCCATGTTGGTTTCTAGCATATGGTTGTGGTAATCCCTAGTTTTATACCATGTGGTTTTCAGTGACTTAAATTACTAGGAAGAAATAGTTTGGCCTGTGCTGATCAGTGAGATGGTGTTACATTTGGCTGGGAGACTTTGTCTAGGAGCTGGAGGATCAGGCCTGTGGCCTCTTGTGGCTTTGACAGTGACAGCTGTCTCAGGGCTGGCTGGTGGCTATAGCCTTGGTGTAACAGGAGAATCTGAGTTTACGCTGATGGTCCCTTGCTGACCTTTGCCTTCCTCAATAGAGTTATAGGGCTGCTAATTGTAAAACTTAAATGCAAGCTCAGCACTGAAAGCTTGAATTTTTCATGTTAAGCCTATGGTTTTGCTCATTGCAATAAAACTGTCATTTTGATTCTGTATTATACAGTGAGGGGGTACAGGGATTTTTCTTCAGATCTCTGTTCAAATTGCAGCTATTCACAAGCAGCAACTCAGAAGAAAGAGGTCATTGTATGTAACTGGCTAATTTCAAATGTGCCATCATCACACTTCTTTTTGTGTGTGTTGGCTGAAGACAGTAAAGATTACTTAATAAATGACTCATGATAGCATTATTACTCTTATTTATATAACTAAGATCCTGTAGTGTAAGTCTGTTGGCATTTACTTTCACGAGAGTTCTGACGTTTGGTGGGGGTTTTGTTTTTGTTTTAAAGCCACTTCACGATTACTCATTTTGTTTGTACTTTTTTTTTGTATGTATACAGCCAACTGTATAGGGATGGAAATAAAGCTTTATTACAATCTATCTATCTTAATTTGACAAAACAAGCATCAATGAATGGGGCCTGCTTCAGCACGTAAGCCTAAGGGCTGAGAGCTCTTATTCCCAAATTAAGCAAAAGTGGAAACCTCATCTATGCTCTCTGCTTGGAAAGCATGGCTGCAGCCCATGAGGTCCTTGTGCTGCTGAAAATTATATGCAGCGCTTCACATAGCTAGATAAAGGGTTCTGGTGTGGATGGGAGTGAGTGAGCACTGTTGCAGGCTTACTATTGAACCATGGGGAACATACTGATGTGAGGAAGAGTTTCTAGCTGTAAAGTGTGTGTGTGTGTAAGTAGCAGAATTTTCTACTAGGTTACGTCCTGCAATGATATCTTTGCTAAATCACTTCATGAAACAGAGTCACATTATAAGGAGTAATTCCAGCACACTGCTAACACTTTTAAACTCTTTTTGAATGTCTTAATTTGTGAGTTCTCCGGTGGTCAAAATGTCACTAATATAGAAGATAAAAGGATTTTGTTTCTAGCCCATGGCATAGACTTAAAAGGTTCTTCCTTTTACAGTCAGTCAAGCTTGAAACTATTGCCTCCCTCAATCATCCTGATGTTGTACAGTGTGAAATCTGGTGCAATTCAACTGAACTTTTGGGCTGTAATCTTTTGGAGGCAGGATACTTGGATTGCACAATGTATAGCCTTGATACAGAATAGGAAATTGAATCTTTTATACAGTGTAAGTATTAACTACTAGCAGAGTGTAGATGTTTGTCTAAAAGTTACGATTTTTTGTTTGATTACCAAGGAACTCTGGCTGAGACCTGGGCTGAGCCCTACAAAAAGGGGGTAGGAGAAGGAGCACAGAGCACACAATGCCATTATTGTGAAAGGTAGTGGCATCTGATGCTTGGTATGATGAGACAGAGAGGGGACGCCCCTCGTGAGTCAGGAAGAGGGTTGCCATAAAGGTCTGTTATATAAAGAATGTTTTAACCCATTAACCGGTAACTCTGACTCTCATGTCAGAGCAAGCAACACAGCAAGCCAGGAGGCCTGTTTTGGGACAAGGCTTCAACTTTTCACTAAACCTAAAGAAAGATGCTTGTCTGACTGCTAACTAGCTTTTCCCTTTCTCCACTTCATACCAAGAATAGCAGCCATACCATGCCTGCTTATATGTGGTGAACAAAATCCAACTTTGGTATTCCTCTAAAGGCACTGTGGTCCAGAATCAGTTCACTGTGGACATGAATGTGGCTGTGTCTGTGTGCAAAAAAAAACCCTGCAGCTTGCAGAAGAGATTGAACCTTCCTGCCAGTATCCCATTGCATGTTGTTACCATGTGACAGATGGCAGCAGAGGGGCACTCTGACAAAATGGCGTCTAACGTGGAAGTGCATATGAAACAAAGGTGTGTAATTGAGTTCCTCCGTGTGGGAAAAATGGCACCCACTGACATTCCTTGATGCTTACTGAACATTTATGAAGACCAAACAGTGAATATGAGTGCAGTGAGGCAGTGAGTGTTGTGTTTCAGCAGTGGTGGTAACAATGTGAAAGACAAGCCATGTTCTGGGTGGCTGTGCATAGCTGTCGCACTACAAAATGAAGAGCATCTTGCTCAGCTCATCGTGTGAATCAGCAGGTTACAACCAGGGAACTGTGTATGGAGCTGAATTTTGACTTCAGTGCGTTGGAAACGATAGTGGCAACGTTGGAATATTACAAAGTTTGCACTAGGTGGGTCCCACGAATATTCACACAGAAACAGGAAGAATACTGTGTGCAAGTTTGACAGGCCCTGTTGAACCAATGTGAAGTTGAATGTGACAGTTCCTTGGATCGCACCATTACTGGTATTGAGATGTGATGTTGCCACTGCAAGCTGGAGTCAAAATGGCAATCTGTGGAGTGGTGATGTGTGAATTCCCCACTGAAGAAAAATTTCAAGACATAGGTCTCAGTGGGTAAAGTGATGTGTTCTGTCTTTTGGGATAGGAAAGGGGTGATCCTTCTGGATTTCCTGGAACTTGGATAAACCATCATCTCTGACTGCTACGTCACAATACTGACCAAGCTGAAGGCTCAAACTTCCAGTGTCAGGCCAGATAAGAAGACAACCTTTTCTTTACATCACAATAATGCCAGGCTCCATATCAATCTGAAGACCATAAAGCACATTGCCTGTCTTGTCTGGACTGTCCTACCACACCCACCACGTGGTCTGGATTTGTTGCCCTCTGGCTTCTGTCTGATCAGGCTGATGAAGGATAGACTGTGTGGGCAACATTTTCTCAGCAACAGTGCTGTCATAGCAACTGTGAAACAATGGGTCACTTCCGCTGGTGCAGATTTTTACTAGCATGGCATGCAAGCTCTTGTTCATTGCTGGCAAAGTTGCATAGTTAACGGTGGTGACTGTGTTGAAAAATAATGTCTTGTAGCTGAGAATTTGTTCTATCAAATAATGTTATTGTGCTCTTTGCTGTAGTTTCCATGGAAATAAGTAGGAAGCATTGCTTTTAGAGCAACCTATGTGTATATATACATGCATACATATGAAAAAAAAAGATGTATATGTTCTTGTTCAAAGACAGGTTGTTGCAGAACTTTGGAATAAATGAAATGGATGGTTTTGTTCATGGTTTGGTTTGGCCATGACAAATCCTAAGCTCTCAACTGGTGATTATGGGAATGTAGTCGTATGTATATTACTGCAGTACACCTGCATTCATAGGCAGCCATCCGGGTGTGCAGAGGAGATAGCAGCAACATATAAATAAAGCAACTAGCTGGTCGTCGTGATGTGCTTCACTAGATTCATGTTAAAACAGTGCCAGTCAAACATAAGAAATAGATCTGGTGGTATCTAAGGCTACATGAATGATGTGATTGAGGTCACTGTATGGGCACTTTATGGCCATTTGGTGTTTACTTTTTGTTGAGTTACTGATTTTAGATGCCAACAGAGCGCTGAAGTAACCCCTGCGTATCTCCTGATAATTGCAGGCTGCCTCCAGGCTATCTTGTGCTAAGTGAGGTACAAGGCTGTGCCACCCCACCACTTGGGGAGCATTGGGTATGATTGTGTGCCTGTGGCACAGAGCTGCATCAGGGGAGGGTCAGGCTGGATGTTCGTAAAAGGTTTTTCACCTCCACCAGGATGGTTCGGCACTGGGACAGGCTCCACAGGGCAGTGGTTGTGGCACCAGCTGCCAGAGTTCAAGAAGTGTTTGGACAGTGCTCTCAGACATAAGGTTTGATGTTTGGATGGAGTCAGGAGTTGGACTCAATGGTCCTTGTGGTTGCCTTCCAACTTGGGATATCCTATGATTATGGTACACGATTCTAGAAATACTGCTGGAAGTGAAGTTATAGAGCAGTTTTTCTTAGGACAAGTCCCAGGCTGTCACCTTGCACAGGACACGAGACCAACAAGAGGCTGGTGGCACCTCTTGCATTATGCCTGGTGGGAGGCACAGTCAGAGCCAGGACTCCAAGATAAGCAGTAAGGTACTTCCACAAGCACAGGCCTTCTGCCTTTACCCTGCTTTCTGAAATCTTGGCATGCTGATGGAAGGGCTAGAAGATGATTTAAAAGACGAGAACCTTTCTTCCAGCTCAGTGTGATGCTAATGCTGCATAGTGAGCTTGCCTTGCTGTGTACTCAAGCTTGCTCAGAGCCTTCTGGGCCCGCTGAGAAAGTTACCTGGTTTGGCTGTGTATGGTAACAGTGGCAACAACAAAAACCTGACTAATGTGTTTTCCTCCAGCAAGAGGACTACTTTCCCTTTATTTCACGAGCAGCTGGGGAGCGGCAGTTGTGCTGCTATACAGGATGAGTGACTTGCCAAAACTAGTTCAGGAGTCGAGCACCTGGGGTGAGGGGGAAGCATTGCCTGCAGAAAATGAAGAGCCGCATCAGTGACCTGATTTGCCCATTTGGCCAGCCAACCAGCTTACACATCAGTTGTAGGAGTCAGTCAGTGGGATGGTGTGTGACTGGATGGCTGTGAAGGCGGCTGCCGAGGTTATTTGCACGTGTGGCCATGGCTGCGTTAATGGTGGCAAGGTGCTAAGGACAGGAAAAGAATCAGGAGTTGTGGTGGGGCATCTTTTCCAGGAGGCATGTACTTTGTGCTTCCAGTTGTGCTGGGCTGAGCAGGTAGATGGATGTTGGGCTGGAGCAGGAGTGAGTTTTACCCACAGATTAGCTAGAATCACGTTTCTACTTTCTGTATTTTCATTTTGGTTATTTGGAGTTAAACTGAAGTACGTACTCAAAGTTTTGTTGTCCTTGATACAGCAGAAGCAACTGAAAAAGGTAAGTTTCAAGAGTTGTTACGCTTAATGCCTTTTTCTTGAGATAGCATCATCCTCAAACCAGTAGAAAGGAGGGTGGCTAAGTATAGAGAAAAGTTGTAGCTATAAACAGATTTGTCTGGATAATAATGTTAAGCCTTTTCAAAGATAGTGCATTAAATATTAAGTTTGACTTTATTTTTAATAACGCTGTTATTCCACTTTTTCTGGAAGCCTGATGGGTTTTTGTTTTCTCGCTTTGAATTTTACAGCCTTGAACGTGCTTGTCATCGCCTAACAAATAATCACTTTTAGATTGTGAGACTTCTGGGGCAAGGGTTGTCTGCCCGCTCGCTGCTGGAGAGCCCTCGGTGCAGAGGTTACAATTCCAGCTGGAGCGTTTGGGTCAAACCATAATATAAACTTAGCAATAGTAAATATTTAAATTGGAGGCTGAATGGGTATGTTGGTGCTGGTGATTGGCAGCAGGCAACGCAATTGAGCTTTACTAAACCCTTTTGCAGAGCTGGAAGCTCGCTTGTAGGTATGCTGCAGTCTCAAGAAAGACAGTCTACAAGTCCTTTGGAACATTTCTTTCTGTTTTTAATGCCACATTTTGAATGGGATTTGAAGAAAATCTGGCATGAAAAGAAAGGAGGTGATCTGAATCCATTAGCAGAATTTCAAAGTGATGGCCTCCAGGTGATGTGTGGTAGTGTAATTCCTTTTTTTTATGCTTAAGTACTGAGACTGAAGTACACGCCCTGAACCAAACAATTATGGGACTAAATGGACTTAAGTAAATAGCTTACCTCTTACAGAAAGGAGCTTAAGTTTAGTTGAGGGAAAAGAAATATAGTAATCTTAAATCTCTTGGAGGATAAATGGAGCTGAAGGCATTTTGTCCTGGCATGAAACCACTGAAGTTTCAGCTATTGGAAGCCTGGCAGGAATGTGGAGACATTAATAAGTCACAATTCATCTCTTGTTAAAGCTCTTACATGAGAAATCACCGTTACCCATATGACTGATACGTCTGAAGCACAGAAGATTTATTTGCTTGAAGTGCAGGTAGGGATGGAGCAGCCTATCTGCTGCTGTCGGGTGTCTGCCTGGGGGACAGGATGGGGGACATGGGGTGGGGGGAGGAGGGTCAGAGGCTGCTCAGTGGTTGTCCAGAGTGCTTTCTGTGACGTGGCTTTACAGCTACTCCTCAGCTTGAGTGAGGAAGTTGCTTCTCCCAAGGGAGAGAAGAAGCTGCGTGATGTTTAAGTAGGAATATAGTTTGAATTTTGTCCTGTTAGATGTGCTTTCGTATCCTGGTTCTCAGCTGAGCTGGCACACCTTCGTACAGATCTTGGCAGGAGCAGAGGAACTCTGATACACGAGTAGGAGGCTGGTGTTACGTGCAGCTTTTTGTGTCACTGAGTGCTTTTGTGTCTGTGTGTTTTAATTTGTCTTTGTTTCATTTTTTTTAGTTTAATTTAAGCGTGACCCTCTCCTGCCTAAATTCTAGATAATGAAAGTGCCGGTGTGGGCACTTTAACTACAGTATTTCGTGTGTGCAAATCATACATGAAAGTTCTGTTTAATATGTAAACTGGTGAGAGTCACAGTGTTTGCTCTTCTGTCTGCAGAGATGAACCAGCTTAGGTAGGCAACATTGGACTCGGTGCTTTCGTTAAAGGAACTTTTTGTCTGCTCTTGGCTCTGGGTCTCTGTGAAGGTGCTGTAAATGTTTTAGTGCAAGGTCACCGGCACATCCATTAGAAGTAAAAAGAAGGAAAGTATTCATTCAAAATAACTGGTGTTAGTTACTCAGTAAACCTGCTTTCATTCTGATGGAAATGTGGTTTGGAAACTAAGTAAACCTAGACTCCTAAGTGCTGTGTGGAGGGGTTGCTCCTCTCTGAAGAGGGGCTTTTAAAGCCTGCAGCAACATGAACATCAGTGATGCATTTTGTTTTCTTTGGTAGACATTCCTTCCCATTCTTTCTGTATGTTTTGGGTGTGTAGTTAAAGGTACTAATATCTTCTGTAGTAAGATTTGTATCTTCACAGACTGTGGCTTAAAATCACCAAAGGAGCAACTCAATGCCAAGTTTAATTTCTTACAGCTTTTGAAGTTGCCCCACTTCCTAGTGAAATCCAGAACAAGATGAGACAGACTGGCAGTGTGTGTGTGGCTGTAAACCAGAAAAGAGTATTTTTCAGAGGAATTGGATGAGTCACGGAGTGCTGTTTCTACCTGACATCAAGCAATTTTATATAACAGTCTTTGTACCCACAAGGACATACATATGTAAAAGCAAACTTAACGTATTGATTTGTTTTGTCTTTCAGATTTCCAAGCTAAAAATAAGATTTCATTATAATTTTTTGTCTTTTTCTCTCCCCATTCTTTTAGTGACTTTTTTTTTGTGACTAAAAGCAGTCTGTAGGGACTGAAATCACCAGATGTGCTTTTATTTTGGTGTAGTTTGCTTCCGCATCTTGATAAATTCCCAAAATGCTCTGGCCAGTAGAAGCACCAGATGTTTGCTGTGTTCCTGTGCTTCTGTTGGTGATCAGGAAAACACTGCAGAAACATCACTGACAAAATACAAGGACAGTCAATTTTGAAAGGACAAAGGAATTAAACATTTAACACTGAAGTGCAAGCAGCCGTTACGGTCTGTGTTGTGTAACTGTTATGTTTTATGTCCATTCCGCATGGGTTAAATCAAAACTTTCAATTGCATTCGAGTAGAAGTGCTTTGTGCGCACAAAACTCACAGTTTAACACAAGTTAAGCTGTCTTGTTGGGATTACTGGCTTGGCTATGTGTTAGAAATTCTGTGAACTGAGATAGGAAGTGTCTCCTCACTGTTCTTGTTCTTAGGTAAAAGAGAAAATCATAGAATCACTCAGGTTGGAAAGGACCTCAAAGATCATCAAGTCCAACCGCAGCCTAACTGTGGTACCCTAACTCTAACAGCCCTCTGCTAAATCATATCTCTGAGCACCACATTCAAATGGCTCTTAAACACGTCCAGGGATGGTGACTCAACCACCTCCCTGGGGAGCCTATTCCAGTGTTTAACCACCCTTTCTGTAAAGAAGTGTTTCCTAACGTCCAACCTAAACTTACCTTGGTGCAACTTGAGGTCATTTCCCCTCGCCACCTGTCACCAGTGAGAAGAGACCTACCCCGCTCTCACTGTAAGCACCTTTCAGGTACTGGAAGAGAGTAATAAGGTCTCCCCTCAGCCTCCTCTTCCCCAGACTAAACAGCCCCAGCTCCCTCAGCCTCTCCTCATAGGGCTGATTTTCCAAGCCCTTCACTAGCCTCGTTGCCCTTCTCTGGACCTGCTCCAGTACCTCCATGTCCTTCTTGTGCTGAGGTGCCCAAAACTGAACACAGTACTCGAGGTGAGGCCTCACCAGTGCCGAGTAGAGGAGCAGGATGACTTCCCTAGTCCTGCTCACCACACCATTCCTGATACAAGCCAGAATGCCATTGGCCTTCTTGGCCACCTGGGCACATTGCTGGCTCATATTTAGCCGACTGTCCATCAGTACACCAAGGTCCCTTTCCATCAGGCAGCTTTCCAGCCACACCTCCTCAAGCCTGTAGGGTTGCCTGGGGTTGTTGTGACTAAAATGCAGGACCCGACACTTGGCCCTATTGAAACCCTGCTTATCTGTCACTGTCACCATCACTAGTGATGTATGTGCCTTGGGTAAAAGGAGGGTGGAATTACCAGATGTCCTTTTTTCTTTTGCATCTTGCTGAGTTCCTGATGTCATGTGAGTAGTGGTGCTTCTAGCAGCAAGCTAGGTTTGGTGCAGGTGTGTACAGCTATGCTAAGGCATGGTTTTGCGTTCATCTTCAAGGTCCATTTGTTACTCTGCTCTAAGGGTTCTATAGACAATTGTATACTGCAGATGATTCATGTTCTCCATTAGAGAAGAAATTGCCTATCAAAGTTCTGTGTGCTCATGGGCTGTTGCTTGCAGTCATGAAAAGCATAAGTTCCTGCTGGGTCCAGCCTCCACTGATCAGTTCTCCTGGATTCCTGCCTGTAGCCCTGCTAGGTTGCTTGTTGTAGAATGGTGGAGTGCATGTGATTGTCAGACCTGAACTGTATCACAACTTGTGGCAAGCTCTTCACTGGCTATGCACAGGGATGCTCGAGGACCACTCATTGTCTGCTTGTTTCCTTTTCCTGGCTCCTCTCTCAGACCCGTTGTGGTTTCTGATGCTACTAACGTGTGAGCAAGGAGCTCAATGTTGCTGGACGTTCACCTTGGGATCTCTCTGAGCTTTTCAAGGTCAGAAACTGACTAGTCATATTCTGGAAGAGGCTAAGCCCCTCACCTGCATCCTGAAGCCTTGGGATAAATGTGACTAAAAACTTAAGCTTGCACTTTTGGTCAGAACAGCCCCTCTCATAGAAGACTTGTTCAGGAATAGCACAGCAGGCTGAGTGGGAAGTGGTTTCCACAGAGCACAGAAAAGGAACGGAACTCACATGTGGCAATTGCGAATTTAATTGTGTTAATGGCCTTTGAGTGCTTTTAGGAACTACTCAGCAGTGCAGTGTTGGACTTCCGTCTTGAAAGTCATCCTTAAACAGACCTGGTGATTTATGGCAAGGAAAGACTGAGGTATGAATTGCGAGTTTATTGTTAGGGAAATTATGGCTGCTAATACTGCTTTTTAAATACCACGTTGATTACAAAACCATCTGTGTAGGAGTGATGTATAGCACTAGACTTCCAAAGAGCTGATAAACAAGGAAGATCGAGTGTAAACACTTAAATAGCAGCATCCAAAAGTAGGTTAGAGTGTTATACAACCAGCTTTGAAAGGCAGATTTTTTGAAAATTAAAAAAATCCCCCCCAAAAACATATTTTTGTAAATGGGTACTAATTTGAAACTAGTTCTGTAATGTGAGGATCTTATTTCTGTCTCCAGCATACTGAAGCCTAACACATGTATGTGCAGCCTAAGAGGAGTTGTGTTTTGTTACTTGTTCATTTACTGAATTACTGTTAATCTGGTCAATGTTTTATATAAAAATGATGATTTCCACTTGGGGAATTTATTTACAGTGTTTTACAGTATTTACAGAGAGGTGATATATTCTGTTTCAGTCAAAGTCCAAAATTATAACTGTGGGATGAAGGAGCGGAGGGTTTTCTTGTTCTTTTATTTCTCGATGTGTTTGAATGGTGCTAATCCATCCTCCTCCTTCTTAATCATGCAACTATCAAATAACAGCAATGTATTTTTCCATACGTGTGAGTGTATATATCTTATACATCTAAAAGGCATTGTGAAACTCTTGTTATGTTGTTGGAAATCTCCTTTGCCTTTGCATTCTCCTTATTCAGTTATCACTAATGGTGCATGCAGAGCATCATGTGGTACACCATCTCTGAAGTTATATCTTTGGGTTGAAGTACTGTTAGTTTTAAGTCACAGTACTCTTCCCATAACAATTTGCTTAGCCTAAAGTGTAGAATGGATAACCAGAGTGGATGCTATATATGTCTGTATGTGCAGGATACATTTGTTTAGTTCCTTGTGTGAGGCATTACTTTATGAAGACTCTGAGGCTCCTTCCACTTGCCTCTGTGAGATGAAAAGACGGGATGGTGCCATGATGGTGGTGGTTGCAGCTTGCTGTGGGTTGGCTGGTGCTCGCTGCCCCTGGCTGGAGGCAGTTCATACTGTGTTCATAGCACATCCAGGCCCAACTGGCTGTCTTCGTAGGATACTGCAGAAGTAGAAAGGCAAAGGAAGAAGGAATGGTTGGTAGGAAGAGAGTAAAATATACAGAGGAAATAAGTGGAGCTCTATGGTGACTTGATCAAAAGCAAGAAAGCAAAGCCTTTCAGTTATGGGAAAACTTTTCCTCTCCAAAATTTCCTGTGGGAAGGAAGCAAATGATTTTGGACAGGGCACTATTTTTTCTTTACAACTTTAAGTGTGTTGGTTTTGTTTTGTTATTTTTATTATTATTATTATTCTTAAGGAATTCTTGACCAGTTGTGGTGACAAAGCTCATTCAAGAATCTTCTTGTTTCTTGAGACAAAGTGCTCTTGTTCAGAGTCTTGGGAACCTGAGAGTGAAACAGGAGGTTTATGTGTTGTGATTCTGTTTTTATTTGTTTGTTTTAACTTTGAAAACTTTAAATATGCTCTTAAAACAGGAGGGCCAGTGAATTACAGGGTCAGACAGATGAAGTTTTATCAGTAAGTACAGGAAGAAGTAGGATGTAAATAAACATTAGAGTGACATACCAATCTGCTGCTTCCTTTTCCTCTAATTTCTGTATTTAAGCTAAAATATTTCTTAGGAAATAACCCCAATACATTCACTTTGTATTTCAGATTTTATAGTCTGAATTAAGTTAGAAAAATGCAACAGGTTAATCACATTCTGAGCTCTATTATAGCTTTTGCTTATGGTTAATGAAAGTCTAACTTACGAACTTCATTGTCACCCTTGCTGATTTAACTTAGCATGTAAGATAGAACAATTGTATTGTGATTGTCAGTTCTCATTGCAGTTGCTTCTTTCTGTAATACATTTATAGAGTTCCAAACTAAACAAGGTGGTTTTAGTTTTAGAGCTCAATATTGTTTTAGCAGTGGAAAGGGAGATAGCATTTCTCTGCTTTGAGAATTTACGTTTTTCCTCCTTAGGAGGTAGGAAGAAGAAGTTGCACTTAGAGCAGTTATATTAGCATGTATCAAAGAAATATTTTCTAGAGAGGAACGCCCCAGTGGCTGGCTGGAGGTATTGGATCAGGAGCTAGAGGAGGCTAATGTTATCCTAGAGAGTCATCCAGGTTACAGAACTGGAGACAAAGGGTTTTGGAGAAAAGATTATTCTGCTTAAATTAGAAGTCGTCTTTATTTTGTGTAGCTGTGCAGCCCTGCGTATTGTACTGTAACAGGCTTGAGTTAAAATTTGTTCCAATACTGAGCTAATGTGCTATTTTAAGAGGAGACTGTGTCCCCACATTCCATATTGGAAATTGAAAGCTTCCTCTCTCCAGGAACCACAGTTTGGGTCTAGATCTCTGTCTTCTGCTGATGCTCAAGGTCAGTTCGGTGCCTTGTGAGTCACGAAGATATTTTTTTACTGTGAAAAAAATCAGACATTTCATCTGCATAGTACTTACTGAGTTGCCTGCTTACAGTTTTTGCACTGATGTTGTGAATGGAGCCCACAGTGGCCTTGAGGGGAGAAGACACAGGACAGTGAGTCACAGCTCATGCAGTCAACCGCAGGCTCAGATTTCCAACAGTTTTCCTCTTACTAAGCTATGCCATCCCTACGGCTGGTCATGAAACCCCAGCCCCAGTGTAACACCCATGAAAGGAGGTAAAACTTAACAATGAAAATACTTCATATCAAATCCAAGGAATACTCCAGTCAGCAAGCTTGAAGAACAGGTAATAAAAACTTAGAATAGTCTGAATTCAGTGTTGGCATAAGGAAAGCCCCAAAAAATGGAACTGTATTGGATCCGTTGTTCTGAGTACCTCTTAATATTTTGACTTTTCCTGGGCATCTGCAAGTGTAAAACAAAAATTAACTTTTGTGGTTAGTATTGCAGTAAAATTAAAAGAGAAATAAATATAATGATGGATTCAAGGGAGAAAATAATGAAGTTGTTTACACCTTGTCAGTCAGAACGTGCCTTTGGCCTGTGTGTAGGCTTACAGTTTGCATTCTGTTTTTAAAGGCTCAGAGCACGTGACTATTTTAGATGTGTGGAGGGAAACCAGTTCTCAGTTCCCGGAGTTGATTTTGCTAACTACAGAATACTCTGTCTTTTCTGCGATGCACACAGTTTTAGGCAGTAATACCACATAGGATATTTCTAATGTCTTTTGTAACTGAAAATCTCTACCCACAGAACTATTTTGACGTCAGTAACTTGAAAGAGAATATATGCTCAGAGCAATGGATATGGTGCTTCTGAGTGTAAAGCTCCTATTACATCACGCTGACTACAGCCCCACAAAGAGGATGGCAAAAGCTCTAACCTTTTTTTGAAATAGTTTTGTGTACAACAGAGGTCTGACAGAGGTGACTTTTAGCTTTAGCTTTTTTAAATTACTCTTCCAGTTCTTCCTAATTCTAGATGAAACCACTTTGTACTTTCTTGTTTCCTCTTCATTGCTTTGGCTGCTTGGAGCACACAAAGGTGCAGTGGTTGGGTTGTAGTGCTTTAAGCCAGATGTTCTCATGGCATAAGGGAAAAAAAGTCACTTCCATTTGGTGAGAGGAATTCCTGTAGTCAGCAAGCATGACTGGTCCTCTCTGTGTTGGCACTGCATTCTCGTGTTGATGCATTAACAGCTGAGTGGAGGGGAATTTTGTGTGGATGGCGAGGTGGATGAGCCCACAGGGAAAGCAGCATGAGATCTCAGAGCATCTCTTCTGAACGGCTTGCATGATAAAAGCATCCATGCAAAAAGAAGTGCCTGTTTGTGTTCACCTGTCCTGGGGAGGCAGCCGTGGTGCCTTCAGAGCAAGGAGGGCCCTTCAGAATGTCTGTTCACATTAGCACAAGTGGCTCATGCTGTTCTTCCACACGCTGTTGTTACCTGAACACTGAACATTCTGGGTAGCAGCTCTGGGCCAATCAGTGCTGCTGTGACTCCATCTAGGTAAGCGTGGGGAGATGTGAAGGCAAACTGGAGTTTGTAGCTAATGTTATGCAGAGGGTGAGGCTCTGATAGCTGCAGGCTGTCGCTGCTCTGTGTCCTCAGCACTTCCTACAGCAGCTGCAGGCCCTGCAAAAAAGGGAGTGAGGAAAGCTGTGCTGCAGGGAGCATTACAAGACCCCATCAACTTATGTTGGTGAGGGAGGGGTGTTGGATATTTATTTTTCCAGTGAAAAACAAGCAGAGAGATCTGGAAGTTCCTTCTGCCCAATTTCTAAGCAATTGGGACATGACTTGCAACCATGCAGTGAGTGCGTACTGCGGCGAGGTGTAGCCCTCCCTTCTCTGGCTGCCTTCACCAAGCCCCACATCGTGCAGGTGCAGAACTGGTAAAAGTTTGCAGGAGGAGAGCAGGGGGGTGGGTCCTACCCTATGGTTGAGGTGATGCCTGCATTGTGAGCTCCTTGCTGGGATCTATAACAATGAGAAATGTGTGCTAGAAGTAATAAAACCATTGTCCTGCATATCTGTGGCCAGTGATGCTGTTGTTTAGGGTTTGTGTTGTGCAGGTCTGTACAAACTGATGTGCTGCAAGTTATAAGTAATGAATCTGATGCATCTTTATGCAGTCTGCTGTAATCTCGTGTTCTTCAGTTGTTCTCTCAACCA
Organism: Gallus gallus; assembly: GCF_016699485.2. Classification (NCBI taxonomy): domain Eukaryota; kingdom Metazoa; phylum Chordata; class Aves; order Galliformes; family Phasianidae; genus Gallus; species Gallus gallus. Next base: position 14,732,365 of record NC_052539.1, on the reverse strand, counting down.
AAGGGACACAGGCTCAGGGTGATAACGTACATCCTGTCTCCTTCCTCACTCCATGTGTTGCGTACAAGCTGCCTATTTTACTTCAGAAGTGGCAAATTTGGATTATGAGTTCAGCAGTTAAAATGATGATTTTACCACATCCTGCTTGCACAGGATGCCTTTTTTTTTTCTTTTCTTTTAAAGCTGATAAGTTGAATCCCCTAGACTTCATCAAAACGAAAAACAAAGCAAGCTATTTCAAGCTGCAAACTGATTTGGATTCTCCCCCAACTGGTTTGCCACTTCTACCTCACAGTACTAACATTCACATTGAAGGGGAAACCTACAGCCTGTGCTTCCAAAGCTAACGAGCTCATCATCACCACACTGTGATAATGATATAAAAAATATATTTTCCCCATAAAGTTAAGGACATTGTTTTTCCCCAAAGTAGAAGAGAGGAGATTTACATTAGACATTAAGAGGAAATTTTTTTTACTCAGAGGATAGTGAGGCACTGGAACGGCTGCCCAGAGCAGCTGTGGGTGCCCCATCCCTGGAGGTGCTTAAGACCCGGCTGGTTGAAGCTCTGGGCAGCCTGAGCTGGTGGGTGGCAGCCCTGCTTATGGCGGGGGTTGGAATTAGATGATCTTTAAGTTTCCTTCCAATCCAAGCCATTCTATGATTCATTAACTGGGGAAAAAATATTTCTATATATTACCATTTGATCCAGTAAATATGTCATAGCTTTCTCAGTATAAAGCATCATGAGAAACATGCTAAAAAAAATTGTACAAGGTTTTCACATAGTAATGGCAAGACATTCTCTTGTGGGGTGATACTTAAGGTGAGGGACTAATCCATCTGGTAGTCAGTGTGGATGCTGAATAGTAAGAAGTGGGAGATAGACTGTTACTATGTTAGACAGAAAGAAATGAGAGGCCTTGCTCATAATGTGTGCTAAAATGTGCTGTGCAAGTCGTGAGCAATGTGCAAAGCATCTAGCAAGTGCTGTCTACTTTGTTTAAATACAAGGTACTACAAAAACAGTTAATGGTGAATTTTACATCTTCAAAGACTCAAGCAGTCACTTTTACAGAATCAGGTTTTATGCAATGTAGTCAGTTTTTTCCTTTTGTTGCTAATACATATCAGCTACAGATCTTTTAGATATTTCAGTTGTACAGACCAGGCCTTCGTGCTTGTACTGTGAAGAGGGAAAGCTACATAAATGTCATGTGGCCTGAAGTGAGAATCTTTCTGTTTTGATGCTAAAATAATGAGTAATTTCCGTACATATCTCTTGAGATAACCCTACTGAGTGAAACGATAGACAATGTGTGACATCCAACAAAATATAATGAAAACTTACATTTTTTTTGAAGACTTGTATGCCCATGGTGTGATTGTTTTTCAAATGGTAAAATAACCTGCTCACTGGTTTCATTTTTCTTTTCTTGTAGGAATGTTTACCCTTGCAGAAGTTGCATCGCTCAATGACATCCAGCCAACCTATCGTATCTTGAAACCATGGTGGGATGTATTTATGGATTATCTAGCGGTCGTGATGTTAATGGTTGCCATTTTTGCTGGAACCATGCAACTGACCAAAGACCAGGTGGTCTGCTTGCCAGTTTTGCAGTCTACTATAAACTCAAAAGCACAACCCAGCACATCAGGGAAGGCTGACTTTACCACTGTTGAAACAACCACTGGTCAAGGAGAAGAAGCATCAATGAGAACGGTTACTTTTGGAAGTGCCCCTACTGTAACACCTGATGTACCTCTGAGCAGAGCTACCTCTCCTCAGTATCAACCCACTGAATCAAGTCAAGAGCTGAAGAAGGAGCAGAAGGATTCTTCAGGCCGTAAAACAAATTTGGATTTTCAGCAATATGTATTTATTAACCAGATGTGCTATCATTTGGCTCTTCCTTGGTATTCAAAATATTTTCCCTATCTTGTTCTCATCCATACCATTATTTTAATAGTCAGTAGCAATTTTTGGTTCAAGTATCCCAAAACCTGCTCAAAAATTGAGCACTTTGTGTCCATATTAGGGAAGTGCTTTGAGTCCCCCTGGACTACAAAAGCACTGTCTGAAACAGCATGTGAGGACTCTGAGGAGAACAAACAGAGGTTAACTGGTGCCCAGTCCCTGCCCAAGTACGTTTCCACTAGCAGTGATGAAGGAAGCCCAAGTGCCAGCACCCCCATGATAACAAAGTCTGGCTTCAAATTTTCAGCTGACAAGCCAATGATTGAAGTTCCCAGTGTCACTATTTTAGATAAAAAAGATGGAGAACAAGCCAAAGCGCTGTTTGAGAAAGTCCGTAAGTTCCGGGCTCACGTGGAGGACAGTGATCTGATTTACAAACTCTACGTTGGCCAGACTATTATCAAGACTTTCAAGTTCATATTTATTCTGTGCTATACTGCAAACTTTGTCAACACCATTAGTTTTGAACACATCTGCAACCCAAAAGTGGAACACCTGATTGGCTACACGCAGTTTGAATGTACGCACAACATGGCTTACATGTTGAAGAAGCTGCTTATCAGCTATATTTCTCTCATCTGTGTCTATGGTTTTATCTGTCTCTACACGCTCTTCTGGCTGTTCCGAATACCCTTAAAAGAATATTCCTTTGAAAAGGTCAGAGAAGAGAGTAGTTTCAGTGATATTCCCGATGTCAAAAATGACTTTGCGTTTCTTTTGCATATGGTGGATCAGTACGACCAGCTTTATTCTAAAAGGTTTGGTGTCTTCTTGTCAGAGGTAAGTGAGAACAAACTACGTGAAATTAGTTTAAACCACGAGTGGACTTTTGAAAAGCTGCGGCAACACGTTTCCCGCAATGCCCAGGATAAACAAGAGTTGCACCTTTTTATGCTGTCGGGGGTCCCTGATGCAGTCTTTGATCTGACGGATCTGGATGTGTTAAAACTGGAGCTGATTCCTGAAGCGAAAATCCCAGCAAAGATCTCACAGATGACAAATCTTCAGGAGCTTCATCTGTGCCACTGCCCTGCAAAGGTCGAGCAGACTGCCTTCAGCTTCCTCCGGGACCACTTGAGATGCCTTTATGTAAAATTCACAGATGTCGCAGAAATTCCTGCGTGGGTGTATTTGCTCAAAAACCTCCGTGAATTGTACTTAATAGGCAACTTGAATTCTGAAAACAATAAAATGATAGGGCTTGAGTCTCTCAGAGAGTTGAGACACCTTAAAATTCTCCATGTGAAGAGCAATTTGACCAAAATCCCCCCCAATATCACAGATGTGGCACCGCATCTGACAAAACTGGTCATTCATAATGACGGCACTAAGCTTGTGGTACTGAATAGCCTTAAGAAGATGATGAATGTTGCGGAGCTGGAACTGCAGAACTGTGAACTGGAGAGAATTCCCCATGCCATCTTCAGCCTCTCTAACTTACAGGAACTGGATTTAAAATCAAATAGCATACGCACAATTGAAGAAATCATCAGTTTCCAGCACTTAAAAAGATTGACTTGTTTAAAGCTGTGGCACAATAAAATAGTCAACATTCCTTCCTCCATTACCCACGTAAAGAACTTAGAGTCTCTTTACCTCTCCAATAACAAACTCGAATCCTTACCAGCCGCAGTGTTCAGTTTACAGAAACTTAGATGTTTAGATGTAAGCTACAACTCAATTGCAATGATTCCAGTGGAAATAAGTTTGCTTCAAAATCTGCAGCATTTTCACATCACAGGAAACAAGGTCGACGTTTTGCCAAAACAGTTGTTTAAATGTGTTAAATTGAGGACTTTGAGTCTGGGACAAAACTGTATTACCTCAATCCCAGATAAAGTTGGTCAACTGTTGCAGCTGACTCATCTGGAACTGAAGGGAAACTGCTTAGACCGTCTGCCAGCCACGCTGGGGCAGTGTCAGCTTCTCAGGAAAAGTGGGCTTGTCGTGGAAGATCACCTCTTTGACACTTTGCCCTTGGAAGTTAAAGAGGTATTGAACCAAGACACAAGCATTCCCTTTGCTAATGGGATTTAAGCTGAGGTGAAATGCTCGAGTAGCTAACTTCCAAACAGTAAATGCTAAAAAGTGTGGCTATTGTGAGACCATGCGTTTTTAGAAAGCAGAATTCCTTGGAAGGCAAGACTACTAGTGGGATTATAAGAGATGTAACTGAGTGTTCAATGTTTGCAGTGTTTTAAAAAGATTATTTCCAAAATTTTTGAGAGGATAAAAAGAACCTTAATAATCTCAATTCTTTTTTCCTTAAATTGTTTGTAACTTGGATGCTGCCGCTTTTGAATGTTTACAAATTTGCTTGCCTGCTTAAAGTAAATGATTAAATTGATGACCTTTTCTTACTATGCAAGTTATTCTTTAAGGTCTGGATTTACTTTAGTGCATTGTGGGAGGAAAAACAAAGATAAGTGTTGTATATGGGATGGTTCTAACAGCACTTGAAACACATATTGGTGTGTTGTCAGTGTTTAGCCATTCTCAGCAAATGAAGCCACCATTTTCCTGCACTAAGGTATGTGATTTGCATGGGGCCGAATGTGTTTGCCCTCATTCTTCATTCTCAAGGCCTCATGGTTTTGGATGAGATTTGTCTATGACCTAGCGTGACTCCTTCAGAGCTGCGAGGACCTGCCCTGTTCCACAGCTCCTCTACCCCGGCTTCCGTAAGGCTTCTTTGTCCCGAGTAGCAGGGGGTGGTAGAAGGGAGAGTAGTGCCACTGGCCTTCCAAGTTGGGGATAGTTTTGACGTTGGAACTGTTCTGCACGGTAACTTTTGAGAGTCATTAAACAGCAGGTGACTTTAATTGCTGGTGTTTTGCTTCTCTTCAGAGTTTCCATCTGGGAAACTCGAGACGTTTTACAAGAGTCAGTGATTGTTTTGTTTCACAGCCCTTGCCTAGGAACAGGGTTGTCTGCTCTATTTTCCAGACTAATGACAAGAGACTTAGAATTACCCAAACATGATTTAGCTTTATCACCTATTGTAGTGTATTTTCCACACGTAGACTTTAACTGTAGGATACCCTTACCCCAGCCCCAGTAATTTGATATTTTTAAACATTTATGCACTGTTAGAAAACCCTACATGTGTGCCAGATAAGTCATCAAATAAAGAAAAAAAGCAGACAGCGGTGAGCGTGGGATTTTTTGTTTGGTTGATTTTGGTGATGTTGTTTTTTGTTGGTTTTTGGTTTTTTTCTCTCTCTCTCTTTTTTTTTTTTTTTTTAACTGAGCTTACATTGCCAGAACCATTAAAGAAACACAATCCATTAAATCTGCAAAATCATCAGTTGTAAATCCTGGCCATTTACATTCCATGTGTGCAGAAAAGAAGTACTATGCTGGGAGATGATTACATGATTACTCATGGTTTAAACACAATTCCCTATTGTAGTGCGGTCAGGACTGAACTAGTCTGACGTTCAAGGGATCGTTCTTCTCACACACAAATCCTCATGCACAGCAATTTCTACTGCGGCTTCGCCAGAGCTGCCCTGACTTACACCACTGTTAACGAGGGGATAGTTTAGGCCTGGGGGCACTGAGCAGTCAGAAATAATTTAAATACTGCTCTTATGATTCTTGCACATTTTATTGTTAATCATTTACTATTAGTCATGCCGGGATGACTGTTCTCAGCTGTAGGTAGCAGTCTCCGAGTACATACCTACGCTATATGTTTATGTGTAACAGAAGACTGGGTAATGAACGCTGGTTTTCCCACTTCTTTTGGGATACGGTCTGTTTTCTCCTTGCCGGCTGCTGTTAAACTTGGGATGTTGACAGTTCTGCAGCACCAAGGCACAGGTTTGGCACAACACTTGCAGTTACTGATCTCTTCTCCACTGGGAAATGTTTGTGCTAATTCTCAGATTATTTTTTTTTTTTCCAACTAGGAGTTGTTAAGGCTGCAGTGGATTTTTTGTTGTGCTTTTAAGAAACTCTTTCTCATGTTAATTTTTTGCACATAGATCACTTTAAAATTGCTGGACTAATAACTCTTAGAAAAACTGTGGAATATAATATTGGTGTATGCATTGTATTTGCTGTTGACTGTCATTTCAGTTTCCAAGAAATTGTGTGTAGGAGGGAGGAAGAGTTGGAAGATGGCAAAGTAATTAAAACATTTAGAACTATTTTTATATTTTTCATATTTTTTTTCCCTTAATTTAATAGCAGTGTCACACAGAATGCAGCCACGGGCTGATCCTGCTTTTCTAAAAAGCTTTTTTGGATGTTTCTGATGCTCCTAGCGTCCCTGCCGTTGTTCAAAAATAAGCCCATGTTCACTTAATATGAGTACGGTATGAATAAATTAGATCCCTGTATGACTAGTTATTAGCCAATTGTACTCTTTTAGGCAACTTCCTCCAAATAAGTGTGTTATAACTTCAGGCTTGTGATGCTTACTTAGCATAACCTCCACTCCTGTTTTTAGTAGAACTTTCTCAGCGTGGGGAGGAATTGCCCATCCTCCCCAGGTCGCCTCCTTCCCCAGTCCTTCCTCCTCTCTGTGACTGTTTATAATGTTCCCGTTTCCTGCCTGTCAACTGACACACTCTTGCTTTAAGGTCTTGGAAGTTCATCTCTTTTCCATGTAAGGCATGTGAAACATATTTTGCATTTCTATTTGATTTAATAAATAAGATGTTCATATCTCCTTCTAATCTATTCTTTATGGGGGAAAAACATGTTTGCATAGTGAAGTCTCCGATTTCAAGTGTCTTATGTTGAACTAGCTCTCTGGTGCCTGTAAATTAAAGGAGAAGATGTAAGGAGTTCCTAGTAAATTCTGGTATCATTTCTAACTAGAACACGTTATGTCAATATGGGTGGGATTGTTTCTTCTATACATAACTTAAATGGGGTACCGCCATTTTTACTTGACTAGCAGATTTTTGCATGGTATACCTGTGGCTCTGGAAGAAAAATGTTTGTGTTCCTTTAGATAAGAGGAAATAGGAGATGCTTGTTCTGTTTGCTTCTACCACTGCAACACAATTCTGAGAAGATCCTTCAGTTTTCCAGTAAGTTGTCCTTTTGGAACACGTGTGTCCTGTGGCACAAACTGAGCTATTGCTGGAAGATGTTGCGCTAAGCAAAGGCTCTCTGTTGCTAAATAGATGGCTTTGCAGTCCTGAGCTGCTCCCTCTCATTTGGGCTTCCCCTTTGCTACACTGTTGTTCATGTCTGGTCATGGGGGATCCATTCTTCCCTCTCCAGTGTCAGTTAGTGGACTGTGTTTTAATACAAATCTTGGGGAAATAGCTATTCCCTCTAACATCATTCCACGTGCACTGAATGTAAAGGTGTCATAGTTATGTGAAGGCAATGGTTGAACTGTTGTTATTAAATTAGGTCCTGCTACAGTGGTGATGTTGACTGTCATCCTGACCCCTTGCAGGAACAATTTTAGATTTCAAACCTCCCCCGTTCTCAGACAGTAAACTGTTTGCTGAGATTTTTGGTGTGAATGACAGAGCCCACAAGACATGGCAGCATTGAGCTGAGGATGGCTCACTGGGGCTCTGGTGGCCCCACGTGATGGAATTACTGGCCTTGCAGATAACTGGGAGCACAGCACTGCAGTTCTGTCTGAACTGAGAAGGGTGGCTAAAAAGCCAGAAGAGTGCAGGACCCATGGCTTGGGACCTACTTTTGGTTTTGCCCCAGTGTTTGCCTCAGATGGGGAAACGGGTATCAGAAAGATTTAAGTTTCCTGTTTAAAAACCAGGGATTCTTTACCAATCATTGATTTTTTTTTTTTTCATTTATTAAAAACACCAGTTATGTAGTCGTGAGGTCATTTAGCATGATCAGATAGGGACAGGCAGTCTCATTATCAGCTGCCTAGCAGAGTCTTATCAATGCATTTCTAATGTGTGATCCCAGAACAATTTGATTTTCAGACAAAATCTCAAAGGTAAGAAATCTCAGGATGTCTTGAAGACTGTCACCCTGCTTCATGCAGAAATACTATTCCCGAACTCGTTCCTGCCAAACATTTGCCAAGACTTAGCAACAGGTTAATGATGGTGATTCCAGTAATCCTCCTTCCAGTTAATACAGCACAGCTGGAACGTAAGCCAGACAGCAACTGCTAATGCTCTGTTCAGACCAAATCAAAAGATAAGAGATGTGTTTGCTTGCAGAAGTGCAGACTGAGACAGCCTTCTGCCTGAATGTGTTGATTGCCAAGCAGCTCAGGAGGACTGAAGTTTGAAGCTCTTGGAAAAGAGCTCTGAAGATGCGTTAGCCCCAGTTTTGTTACAGGTGTAGTGTGAAACATTGCATCCCCCAATGACAGTAAGGCCATCTGTCACCATGCTGCAATGCTGTAATGGCCGGTGAGCCTCACTGCGAGGCAAAGGTTGGCAGCAGTGCCCTTCACAGCCTGGGTGCCCTTTGTTCAGATGTAAATTTTGTGAGGGCCTTTAAGTTGAACAATTCTCAAGCATGTTTTTTATTTGGTTTTGCTTTGTTTTTGTTTGGAACATGCTAAGAGATGGTCCTTAATGTTGCCAGTCACAAGAGAGAAAAAAAATCTCGTTTGTAACCTTGACTTTGACCTTGATTTTGTCCACTGCCGTGAGTCGTTAAAATTGCCACCTGAACCACAGATGAGCTTACATTCAGGTTCCCTGAATGATGGGTCATGTTAGCAAAAGTGTTCCCAGTTCAGGCTGGCCACTTGTGTTTGTACAGTGTGTTCAGCACTTAAACCAGTGGCATCGAGCACTGATGTTGCAAAACCCTGAGGGCTTATGCTGTGACCGATTTCCCAGGACAGCAAATCATTCCTCATGCTGTTAAAGGGTGGGAAGGCTGTGTCACTGAGTACAGTTGTTTCTGTAGCAAAGACGAAGCTCTGGAATTAAGCTCAGAAACAGATTTTCCAGGCTGATTACAAACAAGCGCCCATTCCATGATAAAAGTCATGGGAGATGTTGCATCTGGCAGAAAGATGCTGAAAATAGCTCTTGCAATTCAGCCAGGCGCGGGTGCAGAAGTGGCAGCTCTGCAGCAGTGCACTTCCACACGATGCAGCTGAAGTGGGGGTCAGTAAAACCACAGGCGCTGGAGGGGGGCCAGGCTGCATCTCCCTGCCCTGAAGAGAACAGCCCCTAAAGCCCTTGTGAAAATTGCTGGAGCCAGAACCTTTTTTTCTGTCTTGCCTCCAACATCACGTTGCCCCTTGATGCTGGAGGTAACATTGGGTTGCTGGTTTAATAATGACTGTTTGGGAAAAACGCCATCTTCTAAATTAACATCATAGTCTCTTGCTGGAAGCCCTCCAGCACGGAGCAGGTCTGTTCCCATAAAATGAACATGATGTGCCCATAAACAACAAAATCGTGGATTAGGATTGGGTTGCATAGGCCATTAGGAATGAATGCATGAACACGCTGCTGTTCTGGAAACCAGTTCTGGGTAGTTCTATAGCTTCAGGTGGTTTTTAGAAGTGGAGTTTCAAGACCTTTTCAGTAACACCGTTCTGTAGCACCTCTGGAGCAAACACTGCAGCCTGGGGCGGGCTGATTCCCACTGCTGCAGCTGCCCTGGCACAGCTGGGCTGGGGGTGGCTGAGGGGGCACCAGCGCCCCACAGGACTCCTTGCTGCTGGGCTTATCTCACTCAGCATGTTTCTGGGAGATGCTGTGCAAAATCGTGCCCTTAGCTGCACCGTAAAGAGACTGCTGCTGAAACTGCCAAGCCACGTGTTTGGAAGATGGGGATCCTGATAATGGGATGAAATGCAGATAAGAAAGAAAAAAAAAAAAAAAAAGGGAATCGACAGTCCTGAGAGGAGATGGAGCCTCCATCCAGCCCGAAGTGTGACATTTCAGGTGTTTTAGACTGTATGAAATCCTGCCTGCTGCTTCTGCCTCAAGGTGAGCTCAGTCACTGGGCACCCTGAGATTCTGTTTTTTGTTTTGTTTTCCTTTTTGCACATCCGTCTCAGGACCTTCAGGTGACTGTGTTGCTGCTGCCTGCATACATCCCTTCCCCTCCCACTCCAGCCCCAGTACCTACAATAAGCTTGGCCCTGCAGAGCCTTTAATGCTCAGTGCCAGCATGGCCAGAACCTTACCACCAGTGCAGCCCCTGACTGCCCAGCAGTGCCCTGCGGGGAAACCCCTGTGCTCTAAGGGACGGGCCCTAACTCGGCCTGCTGCTTCCCCTTGCGGTGGGATTGGGATTCTCCCAGCTCCCGCTGGCAGGTGATGATCACGCAGGCAGAGGTGAGGTCTCCCAGGGAGGCTGCAGTCCCCTCCCCAGCCCTGGGGCTGCCCATGGGAGTGTTGCAGGGCTGGGGGACATGCAGGGCCTGTTTGCCCCAATTCTTAGCAGCCGTGCAGAACTGCAGCCCACAGAGGGAAGCGGTCCCCGTAACATCACTACCATAGTTGGGCTCATTCTGTTTTGTGTTCCAATGGCTTCCCCCGATGCCTGTTGGAAATGGAGTTGGGTGTTTCTTACACTGTTTGCAATGAGTGTAAAGAGCACCTGGTGCCTGTCCTCGTCACAGCCCCCGCTGCAGTAAGTGCATCTCTTTCACCCCTTGGATTTTTTTCTTTGCGATAGATTAAAACCCATTTCTTCTGCCTTTCTTCACGTGCTGCCTGGGTGTGTTTGTTTTATAATGCTCACCACTCCCATTGCTCTCCTGAGTTCTCTCAGGATATTTAGTCTGACAAACTTAACTAGAGTACGAACTGCATCGGACATGGGCAGAGACCCTCTGCAGGGCTTTCATTATACAGACCGCCTGGCATCCTCCATGGGAAGGGTTCAGATTTTATTTCTTTCAGTGTTTCTTCTGGTCGATGCTTTGCAGGAAAGAGTGCCAGGGTGTTGCATGCCTCAGTGCCCCCACCCAGGGGCAGATGCCTGCTGCTCCAGTTTGCTCTTTGCCTCCTCCACAGCGCAAGCAGCACACCTGAAGGTGGTGGTTGCCAATCCCATCTACTGAGGGCATTTTGTTGTGGGCTTCTCCCCACTCTATAGTGCCCTTCCCTCAGGAAGGCTGTCAGGCCACACCCTGCCTTGGCCTGCAGCTCAGAGCAGGGCCGGGTGGGCGGCCTGTCCCCGAGCAGGCTGCCATTGCCAAAGGAAAGGGGGGCAATGCACTGGGAGGGCAGCGTGCCTTCAGAGCACAGCATTCCAGGTTGCCTTCCCACCCAGGCGAGGTCCTGGTGCCTGCAGGGCTTTGTTTAGCGTTATGCTTGTGTTGATCAGCCTTAGCAACATGTTTAACTCTGAATATATTCGTTTAATTAAATGCTTTTAGCATTCATTATGCTTTTAACGTTCCTAATTGCTGAGTCGCTCAGAGGAGCAGAGCAGCAGGCGTGGGGCCTCATGGGGGCTCCCAAAATAAGTGTGTTAGCCCCACAGCCTGCTGCTCCACCCACACCAGGCTGAGAGGGGCTGGCTTACAAGACCTTGGGGGTCTAGCACCATTGCAGCTTTGCAGAGTGGTCCTTCTGGAAGCCTGCAGAGCTGCTGTTAAGGTTAGAAAACGTTTGCAGTGTGATAAGCTCCATGCAGGACATGAGTTCAGAGAAGCTTAAAGGATGAACAGGCACTGGATGTAGGCACTCTAGCAGCCCTACGAAATGCAGAAAAACCTGTGTAGGCACCAGTTCCCTGCTTGCTGGGCTCTTGGAGCTCAGCAGCAAACCAGGCCCAGTGCCCATCAGTGCTCGTGGCACAGTGCACAATGAGGCGAGGAGGAGGGGAGGCAACCTGTGCTAGGACCCTGCACTGGCCTGACAGGGGAATGCCCCGAGGCCTTTGCCCTCAGCAGCCCCTCTGCCAGCAAGACTGGCTCCTTTCCTGCCAGTAGCTGTGAATTACGTATCTTGGTAAAAAACAAAAGCACCACAAAACATACAATCAACAACAACAACAAAAAAATGAACAGCCCCCAACATGCTTGCCTTAGCACAAGAGGAACGGGGTTTTTTTTGGTGCAGAGCTGTTGTAGAGGGTTGAGCTGTGAAATTCCTTGCAATAGGATAGCAAGATGCCACGAGGTTTTGTAGGCTGAAGAGGAAGCAAGGGAAGTTAGTGGGGGAGAAACCCAGTTAGGATGACTACTACATGGAAACCTTCTTTCAGGGTCCTGCATGGCATGGATGGAAACACAGCTCGTGGTGACAGCCTCCCGGAGTGGTGCCATGGGGCTGGTAGCCATGGACAGAACATGCATTCCTGTGCCATGACAGCATTATTATGGGCTACTTATAACTCTGGAAGAAGAGCTGCTTTCTCAGTCCTCTGTCTTGCTTTCTTCCACCCTCCCTCCCAGCATGCATCCCTCTGGCTTTTCCGAGACCAGCCCATGGTGTTGACACGGAGGTACCACCTGTCAGAGCTGCTGCGTGGTGCAGCTGCAGCCTGGGACAGAGCCCTCCTCAGCTGTGCCACCCCACCTGCCCCGGGCAGGCCCATGGCCCATTCCACCCCACTCTGCTGTTCAGCAGCCAAGGAAGGACCTGTGGGTATCCATCCCACTGTGCTTGTAATACAGTCCCCTCAACCCCCTTCCCAGCAGCTCTCCCTTCCCCTGGGCCCTCTGACAGAGTGGGTGCTGGCAGCAGTGTGTTTGTCCTCCTGCAGAATTCTCATTCAAAGGACAGTGACTAAATGGTCGTGGAAGTCAGGGCTGGAAATGTTCAGTTTCTAATGTCGTAGAGTTGAAGTCAGGCACAGCTTGTGAGATGACAGGGAGTTTGGAATCAGTCCTAACACCACAAAAAGCAAAGGAATCCTGGAGGTCAGCATGCCAACTGCTCAGAGGGCTGTCATGCCTCTTTGCCACTCATCTTCTGAAGCCCTATCATACAAAGCGTGGGGGGTTAAACGAGATCTGCTGGAGGCATCCTCCAAAATACTGTGCTGCTGCTTGGGGTGTGATCAATAGATGGGGTGGAGAAGTGAGCTGCTTCTGTCCTGCGCCCCTCTTAATGGATTTCTCTCTGTTCCCAACATGTTTATATTTTTCCTTTCCTTTGGCTTTACAACCAAAGTCATTCTAACCTTGTTTTTTCCAGTTGCCTCTCTTGAAAACCGCACTTTTGAGCCACTGTAAATGGGAACTCCTTATTCCAACCTGCTGGAAGCTTGACAACAATCTCTGCAGTCTTTATTTTCTCTTCCTCGTGATATTTTTTTATTATTATTATTTATTTATTTATTTTCTTTTTGCTCATTTATTTATTTATTTTCTGCCAGAAATTTCTTCCCCGCAGTCAGATTGACAGTGGCCTACAGCACCTTTATTGGATTAAAGGGCCTACGGCATCTGGATGGGTCTTTTATATATTTCTGAACCTTTATTTCCTGAAATGACTTTGCTGTACGTTTATGCTGTTTCCCAGAAAAAGGTGCGCTCTAAAATCTGGGGATGAGGCCTCAGTTACTTCGGAGATGCTACATCTTTCATTAACTAATTTGCTGGTTTATTGAAACCACAGACTCGTGGGGAACGTTTCTATGCCAGACTTTCTCAATGGGCTGTTTGTGCAAGTAGGCGCTCGGTGTTGTAAGAGTTGCACAATCCAGCCCTTCAGATCCTGTAACAATATCCTTTTACGAGCTCTAGAATCAAGAGAAGTACCTGCAATATTTATACTTCGGTGCAGTTCTCTGCGGAAACGAAGGGCTGTGTGTATGTGATGTTTACTGGGCAAACACCATAGCTTGAACCTTCTGCAAATAAAGCTGCAGTGACTGATTTTCACTGTCCAAGGCATGCAAAGGGCAAATACAAATACCATACAGAATCAGGGTTCTTAAAATGTCACTTGGGTATAAATGTTTACAAGGACGTGAGTAACAGGCAAAGAAACGTGCTCGTGGCCAAAGATGTCGGAGCTGCGTATTGCCCCTTCCTTTGCTGATCTGACTCAGATGGGAATGAGCAGCAGTGACTGCCACACAGCCCTGCCCTGGTGCCCTGAGCCAGGAGTAGGAGGAAGCTGGGCATGAGGCTGAGAAGGCAGAGTTCTTTCTTTGTGTCTGCTCCTTGTGTTGCCATCAGCCTTCCAGAGGAGAGCCAGGCAGTGCAGTTTGTAGTGGCTCAGAGATGTGGGCACTGGCCTAATGGGAAAAGGTCCAGCGCCATCAGTACATTTTCATTTCCAGTGAGGCAGTTAGGAGGTGAGAGCACCAATTTTAATCTGAGAGCTGAAATTGACAAAGCCATACCCACAGTTGCTGGTATGTAGCTCTCCCTTTTCGAGACATACCGCATACATACAGCTTTATAGGCAGCCTCTTTTGGCTGCTTGAGGAAGGCAGTGGCAAATCTCAATGCATAGACAGTTGCTGTGTTGCAGCCCTCTCTGGGCCGGATGGATCCTGGACAGGTGGGACGTCACTGCTGGTTGTGATCAGTGCAGAAGCAGCTTTAATTTGCTCAAGAAATTGGGCCTGGCAGAGCTCTAAGACTTCAAAAGCAACTTTAAATTCATTTTTCCCTATCCTTGCTCAAATTCTCAGGTGAACATAATGTGAGGAGATGCAAAGGTTTGATTCAAAGCCCTGCTTCCTCCACCTGATGTCCTCAGCAAGCCCGTCCCACACTGAGCACCGGACTGTTTTCTGTAATGTGAAAAAACATGCAGAGATCTCTGACATTTTCAATTGAGGAGTGTGTATATGCTAAGGGAGAAGGTGAGATCACAGGGCAGGATGATGCCCAGTGCTGGTCTGGCTGGAAGTGGTGCAGGTCAGCGAAAGGTATTGAGATGCTCAGTACTTCGGTGTCAGCAAAACCACCTTCACTCATGTCAGCATGACCACGACAGCACAGACAGGAATCCCACCTTCACTTGCTCAAAGGTGGCTCTGATTTCTCATGCCAAGGAATTTTGCAAATTTTTTTGTGTAACTTGGATGGAAATTGGTATCCTGTTAGTTTTTTGTTTCACTTTTTTCTGTGATTGGAACTTTGACTCCCCTTCCCTGGTATACATTTTGGAGAGTTTATACATTTTAATGAAATTATGCAAAGGGACGTATTGCCCAGAGGAAAGTGGAAAAACAATATGTAAACTTCCAGAAATAACATTGAAACCATTTGTTGTTTTTTTTTCTGTAACACTGAAAGCCATTTCTAGGCAAGTAAATTAAGATTGCTTGTAGTCACATGCTGAAAAGACAGTGTAAGCATATGAGTGTCTGCTAGCACCCCCACCTGAACTATGAGCTTTGCAAGCACAGACACCATCTGCATACAAGCACATGATGGGAAAATTCCCTTTCTGTACCTTTCACATGATGAGAAGTGAAGGCACAAGCTGTTTGGCCCCCATCACCTTGTGGGGCAGGCATCTCACATGTGGCTCTGAAACAGGGAGCTTGAGTGGGCTTTGTATGCAGGTGCTAGCAACTGAAACACAGGGGTCCAGCTCCGGGGTTTGTGCAACGCATGTCTGTCTCCATCCACCAGGGGACAGGTGCATCCAGTGATGCTTTTGATGGTAACATCCACTGATATGTCCACTGATGTGTCCAATGGTACATCCAGTGATGCGGTGGCATCAGCTTATGGTTCATTGGATAGTTTGTGCTTGTGCTTCTCCATGAGTGTGTGCCCTCCTGTGTGGCCCATAGGAGCAAAACCAGGTGAGAAAGACTGCCTTTGGAGCCCCTGCCTCTGCCAGTGCTCACCCCTGACCATCAGAAAGTCCTCTCACGGGAGCTGACTCAGCTATTGGTGTGACTGCACGTGCACAGAATGATAAAATGAGATTTTAAAATGCCCTCAAAAAAGGTGTGTGTGCACACAGGTGTGGAAAATCTGTTTTGTGCATCAGTATTCAAGTCTGTAATAGCTGCTAGATGGGGTTATCTGCACTTATCTGTGCTCCTGCACTGGCACCTCAGGGATGAAATTGGATCAGGAGGCACAAGCCTCTGGAGTGGGGAGCTGAGGGAAATGCACATTTCTCCAGGATTTTTAAGAGACAGACAGTGCTGCTTTTAAAGTGCTCTCAGGTCTGGTGGGACAGATGTTGACAGTGAGATTCCCATGCTGCTGAGCTGGGTCTCCATGCCACACCAGCAGCTGCTGCTCTGGCTGCCGACACGTGGAGGCTGTGGAAGGTGGTGGAGGGTGGCCCAGCACTTTCCTTCTGCGGTGAATGAGCCTGCCTCTGCCTCCAGGACAAGGCTCCAAAGCAAGCTTTAGTAACCCTGCTATTGAACTAATGCCGTGTGCACGCATCAGATGTTTCACAGAAACCAGAACGTTTGGATGTGAGGCTTCTTGGTGCAGGGAAGTCAAAGCACAGCAAATAGAAACAGAGGCACCTCGTTTTCAGTATTGAATTCTCAGATTATAGAATAAACACACTGTGGGAAAAGGTGATCCAGAAACAGGTGCTGTAAATTCAGGTTTTATGGGCCTTGAAAGGCAAAGTGCTGAGATTTTTGTCATCCTTGAAGTGAATGGGAAGCAGAATGCATGAAGTCTGAGAAGCAGACTGCAGCTATTTACTTATCTTCCACGTTCTAAAGGGTTCTGCATATGTTCCTTGTTTTTGCAAAACCGTGTGTTGATTCCCCTATCAGAGCTTATTTCCAGTAACCTGGAAATAAACTGCTACATGAAAGCTTGACTGTATGCCAGTGGGTACACATTATACCATAAATCTGGCAAAAGCAATTCTCCCTTCCTGTGCTATGGGAAAATACCTTCTGCAGACCAGCTCCCTCACTCGTGCTTACTGGCATAGCACAATTTAATGAAAGAAATGCTGAGCGCTCTGACGGCAGGATACGTTGAGCCACGTGGAAATTGTTCCTGGAACAGACTACTTTGGAAGTATCTGAAACGTTATGTCAACCAGTCTGTTGACATTCTGGTGATTTTATCACAGATCTTGTAACTCCGTGTGTTTGCTGTATGACTCTGGGGTCTGACTCAAGAGAGCATGGAAACCCGAGCTTTGAATAACAACAATGATGATAAATTAAAGATGAGAAAAAACATTTCTCAGAGTCACAGAGGAAAGTTCAAGAATGGAGCCCCAGAGCAAAGGCTCAACAAGTGGCACGCAAGGGCAAATAAATATACCTTTTTTGTTTGTTGTTTGTTTGTTTTAATTTAACTTATTTTTAAACTCTGTGTGAGATCCAGGGAGTTCTGAGGGTGAAGGCACAGAGCATAGGCAGCTCCTACCTTTTTGAATGATAACTGTAGAGAAGTCTACCTCCCAAAATGTTCTAAGCTTGTTGCAGCATAGCAGAAGAGTAGCCATGTTCTCTTCTATCCATTTCCCTACAAAACGAGAGTAACAAATACATTACAGTGTGCCAGCAGCTGTACAGAGATAAGGCCAGGCATTGGACTGAACACCACAGCCTTCTGTGTGTTTTCTTCTGTTCCTATGACAGGAATGAGTTTTCTTTTTCTGATAGGAGAAGTTATGCACCTTCATGTCTCTCGTGCTCAGCATTCTTGTCTTCAGTCACAACAACAGTGTCTTTGTTAATGGTGACTTTTATTTTAAAGGGAAGGGTATGTAACATGTCTTTTTACCCTGAGATAAGTTGTCTGACTGCTGCTGTTTGCTGTGTTATTTATCTTTGTGATTTTTATTGTCTTGGAACCTCACAGATTTTTATACATGCTTCTACCTAAAAAGTGCTTCCAATGTATTTGCCTGCTCAAACTTTCTAGGAAAGCAGCATGAATTAACTCTTGCTGTGAGTGGCACGTTTGTATCTCAGCTACCCTCTGTAAGAGAGGGGTAGCATCATTAAATCTGCTTAAAAGCGAAGTTTCTTGTGTGGAAAAACAACTGGGTTTGTGACCTTTCTGATACATAAATATATACACAAAAGGTTTGAAAAATATTTGAAACGTATATATGTGTTTGTGTTAGTTATATGTTTGTCTTTGTCTTGAAGGGCAGGGGGAGGATGGGGGGGTTGGTGTGGGACAGTTATCTCTAATGAGGGAGCAAATAGTCAACTGACTGTAGTGCCTCTGGACAATGGTGGGCTGGCTGACAGTGAGCAGGCAATGGCCAAGGACTAGTCCAGGTCAGTCCTCGCTTAGGGCACCTACATAGCTATGGGTTACTCAGCATGGAGGCTGTAGGGAAAAAAAACCCAGTCAGAGTCCTACACATGTCCATCAGCACTCTCCTGCAAGGTAAGATAATGCTGGAGCTGGCCTTCAGGGAGTGTAAAGGAAAAGTAAGTTGTAAACCAAAAAAAGAATAAGCATAATTGCTCCTAAGTATTTGTATGCACGAAAAGTAGAGCACTTCACTAATAATTTGCCAATTACTAATAGGTTGCTCTGTAAAGATCCTTTTTCCTCTAGGGATGTGTGGTAATGGAGCCAATATTCTCTGTTCCCAACAAACCAGCTGCTAGAAATCATGCCAAAATCAAACCAAAGCCTGAAATGTGTTCTGTTACACTCAGTTCTGTGCCACTGTGACTCAAAAGTTAAAGCAAATGCTTTTTCTGGTGACTGCCAGCTGCTGCTTGAGGGGTGCTGATGGAGCTCCAGCGGGGCCATAACAGCACATGAGCTCCAGCAGGTTGGTGCTGTGGTGCACCTGAAAGTTTCTAGTGTTTTTTGTAAAGGGGTATATAAGTTAAGTTTGGTTGACTTTCCATCACTGTTCTGAATGTTTGATTGATTGATTGATAGATTTTTGCTTTCATTGTTTTCTTTTTATTTTCCTCTGTTTGGTTTTCGGAGGTAATAGATAACATCACTAAGATGCTTCTGCTTTAGAATATTTCCACTCCCTCATGCTGAATTTTGGGACACTTTTTATGCTTGTGTTGTACAATATATGCATACAGAGAGCATAATATGCCAGCTTTGGAAATACCATATTATGGCTCTGATTTATGCTGTGATGACAGACATCAGAGCCCACTGAAAGCAGCATGGCTCTGGATGGTTACCATGGTTCTTCAGCTAGGCTCAGATAGAAAGATCTGATTCTGTGTTAACATCTAAGGGAATTAGATTTCTAGAAAGAATCAATGTGGCGTTCGTGTTCCTGCCTCATTCACCACTGTCCTAAAGTGCAAAGAAGGCTATCTCTTGAGAATGTCACATGTGAGTGGAGATGTATGTTAAAAATTAATATGTCTATACTTCAGTGTTGTGAATGCTGTTTTAACAGCCTGGGTAGGCCGTAGAGATGTACTTCTGGAGAGTTAAACATTATGTCAGTCACAACTGTTCTAAGCAGCGTTAAGAGACAAATAGCTTTCCTCAAAGGCCAGAAGAATGACCCTCACATCAAGTATTGTCAACAAGATGTAGATCAACTTCACTGCATTGAGATACAGAGGATTTGTTAGGATTAGTTGCTAGTACCTGGTTGCTAACCACAGTTAGCTGCGATTGATAGGCATTTTACACAGTTTCCTCAGGTTTTAGACAATGCTCTAAATGAAAGGTTAGTAGAAAATACAGCATTTGGAAAGTAAAGGAAAGGGTGTGGGTAGTCACAGCACCAAACTACAGAAGAGCTGTATTTCACAATAATTGTGCTGCTGTGTGTGCTTGGATAAATCACTGATTGTTCTCTTATCCCTGTACTACTCTGAAGAATTTACCAAAAAAAAAAAAAAAACAAACCAAAAAACCCCACCAAAACACAACAAAACAAACCCAAGGAAGTAGCAAAACATGAATCCAAGAGCAGAACAGGATTGCACAGGGAGATTCTGCACTAAAGTGAAACATTCATGTTTTGGATCATCAGGAACTACTGAAGTACAATACTGTTCTGTTCCCTTTCTTTTATTATGTCTCCATTTTGTTTTGCTTTGCTTAGATTAGATTTTTCCTTTTTGGAGTCCTGCAGGGAGAAAAGAAGGAGCCTTTGTTTTAAAAAGACTGAAAGCAACAGTGGGCCATTGATCATAATTAAGTCTAAAATAATACGCTTTTGCTGACCTGTTTGTATTGAATCCAAAGACTTGTATATTATACCTGCTGTAGCCTCGCTCTACCCTCAGATCCAGTTTCTTCTCCCAAAGCTTCTGCTTCTGGGACAATAACATTAAAAGCCCAAATATATCTGTGTGTTTTCAGGGCTGCATGTGAAAGGCCCCACTCCTCTGTCTGGTGTCTGGAGTGTTTATTTGGTACAAGAACAGGTTTTTCATCACTGGATGTTCTCTTTGTCATGTACCCTCTTTTCTTTGTCAGATTGCTGTCCCCATAACAACCACCCCAGTTATCTCTAACTTTCTCAGATGGTAAAACGACCCATAGGATAGCAACAATTCTTATCTCAACGTTTGGGTGTTGCATGCAATTTCTGAGTAACTTTGCCATGTTATATGTGCATGGGCCCAATTCAGAGCTTCCGGAAGTCTGTATGAATGTCTGTGCTGATTTCAGTGATCATTGGTTTACTGGGGCACTGTATCTGAGCTTTTGTAGCCTGATTTTTAGTGTAACATAAGTAATATAATGCAGAAGTTTAACCCCGTGATTCTGGGCAGTAAGAAAAAGAGAAGCATGCATTCTTGTAACTTGATTGGCAGTTACTACAATTCTGCTGGATTTTTCTTGATTCCTATTTTCCTTGCATCTCCTATTGCATTTATTTTCCAGGATTCTCCAATGAGTAAATATTCTGACGGATTAGTCACAGAACAAATGTTCTTTAGCAGAACAATGGAGAGATTTGCAGATGCTTCTTTTTCACAGCATGTCCTACAAATGGGGACTGCTACATGTCTTGGTCCTGCTTCTACCCATTCTCTGTCTGTCCAGACACAGTTTAGCCAGCCTTATACATCTAAAGGTGACTCCTGAAATTAAACCCAAAGCCTAAGACTGGTTTTGTTGGATTTCTAGGTATGTTTGGTCTCCTTTCAAGTCCAGAGGTATTTATGAAGATCTGCACGGGCCTTGCAAATGCTTAGCACTTTTACTAATTTGCAGCAGATCCTGCAAGTGCTCTCTGGTCCTATCAACAAGGAATTTAGAAGACTTTTGGAATTCTGTGATTGTTAAAGGTAGCTGAAAGTGGGGGACTGTAGGACCTTGAAGATCCTTTCTCTTCTGGAGCATGGAGATGGCGGTTGCTCCTTAACCCCCCGAGTCCTACCTTTATTTCTCACTTCCTCATCTTTGGTCTTTCTCCTGAACATCTCGTAATTTCTCTATCATCTTAACAACCTCCTGTTCAACCCCAGTATTTTCCCCTCATGCACTCCCTTTTAAATCCTATTGTCATTTATGCAGTAGTCTCTTTATCTTGTATAGCTTACTGGAGAGTTTCTTCTGTTGAATCCCTCAGTATGTTTTACACCAGGGCAACCGCTATATCATTTGCCTTTGATAGTCTTAGGAGTAACTGATTCAGCTGAATCAAGTTTTCTGGATCTTTGTGTTTATTTTGAAAACTGTTAGACAGACATCCTTCCAGTGAACACAAATCTATTCTACATGGTATCCTCCCTTCAGAGCTGGTTACTCAAGAGAATTTGCATTAGCAATCTCACTTGATCCAGCCAGATTCAGTGGAAATGGGTGAGAATCCACTTAGTGCATTCCTTAGTAACTCACCCTGCAGCATGCACAGAATTCCTCAAGCAGAGATGATACTTACGTTTCGACTGCTGCATGTTTCAGACCACCTGGGAAAATCAGTTTATTCTCACTACATTTCTACTGAATTGTTACCTGGATGCCTTTGGGTTCTGTGTACACATGTGCATTTATTTAATTCCTCACTTTTATGTTATTTAGCACAGAGAAAAATGCATACAGCTGTGCCCACACACTATCTTGCATGAGGAAAAATCTTCAAATATGCTGTTCCTTGATAAGAGACAGACAATGTTTGTGCCAGGTTGTGTTGAACATGTGTGCAGGCCTTTGGCAAGCTTGCTGAGACAAGAAGCACCTGGCCCTCTCTGCAAGTGCCTTGTAGCAAAACCCACTGTACATCAGTGCACTCATCTGCTCATTCCCATTCACAAACACAAGACCATAGATCAGACAGTGTCTAGTAGAGTCAGAATCTGTGTTGCAAAGATGAGACAGAGTCACAGAATTGCAGGGCTTGTCCTGAAGAGCCATGATGACCTGAAGAGATCATCATGTCCAACCCCCTTGCTAAAGCAAGTTCTCTACAATAGATCATGTAGGTACTTCCACACTTGCTCTTGGTAAACCTTGTCAGGTTCCCCCCTGTGTAACTCTCCAATCTGTCCAGGTCTTGTTGAATGCTAGCACAGCATTCTGGTGTGTCAGCCACTCCTCCCAGCTGTAAGCAAGGGAGGATGCAAGAAACTCTTGTATTTTGCACAATAGTGCATATGTAAATGGATGAGTGCACAAACAAATCAGTATATGTACTGTTTGGCCCTAGAAATCACTGCTTTGCCCAAGTATATCTTTGGCTGAGAAGATATAGGAGAAAGACATTTTGGATGGGATTATCAATTTTATCTGCACGTATTTCTCCCGTGATCATGGGGAATAGACAGGAGCTCAGGTTTAGCAGAATGCTCATCGAGGAAATCCGCAGGCTACAGCGCTCCTCACTCAGCTGTTTCCTAAGCCTGTGACTTCGCATCTGCTGCCATCTAGAGCCTGGGGAGGGAAAATGTCTGACTGCTATACCAGACCCAGGTTTTAGTTTAATAAAAAGCTTGGACTGTGGACCTGGGTGAGTCATGTCTTCCTTTCCTGCAATGAGGCTTTTATTACTTCAGAGATGTAGAACTGCAGATTTTGATCCAAGCCTGTCATCTACTGAAGAATGAAATAAGTTCCTTTTCCCTGACAAGTTAAGAAATAAAGAGATAATGAATTTGCTTGCCATTATGCAACCTGAAATTATGACTGTAACTTGACCTTAGAACCAGAGCCCCAGATTTTCTGTGTCAGATGTGCCCATTGCTGCTTTCACATGCTTCCCCTCCATGCCTTCAGAGATGTATAAAACATTAAGAAATGAAATGTTTTTCTGCATGTGATCCTCCCTCACACAGGACTCACTTTTTGTTGCATGACGATATGTCTGGGGCAAAGGTTTTTTTTTTTTTTTTTTTTTTCTTTTTTTTTCTCTTTTCCTTTTTTCCTTGAAGTTCGTGGCTGCCAAGGGGAGGGCAGTGGCGCCTTGCAACTGAGTTGAAACAAAGTCTTCATTTACCTTTGTCCTGTTTCAGTGTTTCCATGAAGCCTGTTACATAAGATAAATACCTCCTTCTGGGATTTACAGAGGAACTGGATACACGTTAGGTTCATTGAAGGGGAGAAGATGGCTTAAGTGAGAATTTTAATGCCCAAGAAGGGCTGTGTTTCATCACGGCATTACTTGTGTTCACTATCTGGGGGTAAAAGAGCGAAACTAAGGCCTTCTATTCACAGTTATTTACTAGTTTGCCCCAGGAAGGCCCGAGGCACCCCAAAGGGCCAACAACACACAAGGGCAGCACAGACATTGCAGGAGCAGGACAACGGGACAGTGTGAGTGCCTCTCTGCTGGTGGTTTGTAACATCACCAAGCTGCACCTCAGATGAAGGCGATGGGTTGTGCCACGCGTTGGCACAAAGCAGCAGCTGCAGCCCCTTTGGCAGCTGACATGGCCCACAGGATAGGGCTCCCCACCACACTGTGTGAAGCACTGGGAGGCAGCTCTAGCTGCTCACTCCCATCAAATTGATGGAGGAGAGTGTTTTCTGCCATAGCCCCTGTGTTTTCACTGAGGGCCAAGAACACGTTAGGGAGAAGAAAGGCGCGGCAAAGTTGCAGCTGTTTCGCCGCTGATAACCCCGGTGCGCCTCCAAGCACGATAAGGCTCGCTGCCATAACGTAAAATGGCGGCTGCCAGTACCTAACATGGCGGCCGCGCAGCCTCGCGCATGACCCCGCATATCCGGGCACCCCGCGCAGCGCTCGTAAAGCGCCGCCGCCGGCACGGACCTTCTCCTTTCAGGCCGGGGTGTTCACGTGACGAGGCACACGGGCCAATCTCCGCGCGCCGTCGCACCGCTGCCGCGCCAGGGTCCGCCCCGCCTCGTTGTGGTGGAAGGCGCCATTGACAGAAGCCGGAGTCGCCGCCGCGCTGCCGCGGCCGCCAGCTGCGTGGGAGCAGGGAGCAGGGCCCGCCGCCGCCATGGACTACGGGGAAGGTGAGAGCGCACCCCCAGAGCAAGGGCAGGGCCCGGCCGCCGTTCCCGCTGCTGCTGCGGGGTCCGGCCGCGTCTCAAAATGGCAGCGGCCGCTTTGTTCCGCGCAGGACGGAACCCCACCACCACCTACCTCCTCGTCCTCCTCCTCGCCGCCCCTCCCGGGCCGGGGGAGCTGTGGCGGCGGCCGGCGGCGGGAGGGCTGCGCGGGACGAGGGCCTCCCGGGGCGCGGGCGGGAGGGTGCGGGCGGCGCGGGCGGGGGCGGCCCTCGGGGGGCGAGCGGGCGGCGGGTGGGCGGCGGGCGGGGGCGCGGGCAGGGCCGGGCCGGGGGGAGCTCGGGGCGAGCTCCGTGAGGGGCCGTGTCAGGAGACCGGAGGTCCGACAGGAGAGAGAGCCGCTCCGCCGCGGCTCCCTGTCTCTCCCCTCCAGCTCTCGCTAAGCACTAAGTCATTCTCACTGACCCATCCTCTCCAGCTGAAGACAGAGATTGGAGATTCCCAGATACCCCCATGCATTGTGGTGTGAACATGCCCAGTGGGTCAGTCTCAGGTATGAGCTATAAATAAATCTAACCTGTAAAAAGCGTTGGGGCTGAACAGTCAGTATTTACAGAAATAATAATAATTAAAAAAGGGTTATTAGAAATATGTGGCGCGGTATGACTGCAGATGTTGTGTCTGGAAGAGGATAGCTGGCTTGATGTTCATCTTGGGCATGTCAACATGGGCTCCTGCACGTTCCCAGTCAGAGCTGAGGTGTTCGAGGAGTGGGGATGGGGGGAATACAGACTTTCTTATGACTGTGCTTTTTGCATAAGTCAGTAATTTGCTTTCTTAGGGACTACTGTGTTTTATTTTCGCAACTTATATTGAAAAGAAAGGGGTATCGATGAGGTTTAAGGATTGTAGAGTCATTAAGGTTGGGAAAGATCACTAAGATCGTCTTGCCCAACCGTCAACCCATCATGTTGATGCTGGGGATGGTTCCCCCTTTTATACAGCTGTGGAAAAAGCAGAAGATAGGTTTTTTTTTTTTTTTTTTAAGTTACTGTACAAGTTTGGGAAGGAAAACAGAAAGCATATGAATAAATGTGATAGAGCAGAAGTTAGCTTTTGTTTATGTGTTATCAAAACGTTGCATACATACAGCTGAAAGGAATGCACAGTTGTAAGATGAGTAAGGTTATGAGTTTAGCAAGACTCAAGTAATTCTGACATTTCATGCCAGCATGCAAGCAAGTACCAAAAAGTTGTTGATGTGTCAATATAAAACCTTTGCCATAAACTGTACCTAAGCTTCATTTACAGATATCACCGAATAAGTATTTATTATTGGATCTCTTGATGCACTTGCTGGCTGTTATGTGGAGTAGACATGGATTACAGAAGCATCTTTGGTTGCAGTACGATTGTTTTTATGACATACTCCTTGAGTCTTAGCTCTTTTGCCAGTAATACTGTGTTTGAATTTAGCTGTCTGCAGAATGAAATAAGTAAATAATGAAAAACTCTGGCCCTATTTTGTAAAATTCCTGTATCGATCCCTAATTAAATTTCCCTTAGATATTTTGTAGAAGAGGTTCTTAATTGGCAGTTTTTAATATCTTATTGGAATGTTAACTGTAGTCAATAACCAGAACCTATTTTTCTGAGATCCGATGATAGTAGCATTAAAATGAATCTAGGCTCATCCTATGAGAAGTAACTGATGGAACGTATATTGTACAATTAGAATATTACTTCAATGTACCTCTCTAACACTCTTTTTTTTTTTAAATGTACATTTAAATGTAAAATTATAATAATTAAACAAGTTAATTATGATGAATGCAGCTTTAAACATCTGACGCTAATGTTTGTGCATTGTATATACGTTAGTAAGGAATGAATGAACCTTTGTTTTACCCTGATTCTGTACAGTGGGCTAAAGGCTATTTTGCAGGGGGTCCAGTAGATGGCAACAGAGGATGAATTTTCAGTGCTTTCATCTTTGCCTGGGTCTTGGCTAAGTTCTTCCTGTTGGAAATTTGTAGCCAGTTGGAAGCATGCGTTTCGTTGGATGGCTGTTGATGGCTGTGATTCTGCCATTGTCCATTGCTGATGACTTGGTTGGAGACGTGGATGACGTGGCCTGTCGAATAAATTTTGTGACAGTGTTAATATTTTGGTTTCTATAACTATTGTCCTGGTAATCCGGAGGGGAAAATGACTTTTGCTGCAAATCCTAACATTCATATACATGGTGCTTTGGTTTACGTGGGACTTAATAATGCCTAAAATCTTCTGTACCTAATGACAAGGTTGTGATCCTAAAGTATTAAAAAACAAAAAAGGTGTAAATGGAAAGAAAGCTGCTTACTGTTGCACAGCGGATCCTTGTTGTAATTATTGTGATTTACAAATGAAAAATATTATAGACAAGTAGATCTTATTTCAGATCTGTAATTGTTTGTATTGTTTTAAGATTACTGAGATTACGTTTTACTGAAATTTTTCATTATTCGTTAGTGCAAGAACTTTCTCCCTTCTTGCATGCTCCATGTGGATAACGCTGTTGGAAACTATATCACTTCTTTGTGCTGTGAATGTTTTCATTGTCTTCTAATATTATTTTTTTTTCTTTACAAGCATCCCTGTCTCCTGGAGTCATTTGTACCAATGGAACCTTATTCTTATCTACTACGTGTTTATCATCCTACTTCTCTTCCTGAGGAAAACTGATTTTTCTTTGCTGTATAATGAGACATCATCTTGCAGCAATTTTAAATGATCTTCCACTAGATTGGGCATTTTTTCATTTCTTTCCTTAAGCTGAAGGAGTACACGTACTCTTATATTTTAATTTGTAAACTGAACTTGTCTTTTAGTGATCCATTTTTTTAATCTTAGAGGTAATGTATTTTTCCCCCTGTTGTCTTAACTTTTCTCCCTTTCCCCAGGAACCCTTATATATAACTTGGAAATGGGAAATGGAATTGTTTTTTGCTGTTCTATTCCTGTACTTTAGCTCATCGTCTCATTCATCCAGCTGTATTTGTGCATGAGGCTGCTGATGCCAAAACCTGATGCATTTCTCCATCAAACCGTTTCAGATACTTTGTCAGTGACTTCATCAGTTCAGAGATTTACTCTCTTTTTGAACTTCAGGAGCGCCTGTGAACCAGTTCCTCTTTCCTTCTTTTTCTCTTGGAAGTATTCATAGATACACAGCTACAGTACTTCTTCAAAGCTTTCCTTTCTAAACAGCTACTCTTTAAACTTAAATCCAAGTAAAAATCTTCTGAATTCTTTTCAGTATGAGACATTGTAATACGATTCTCAGCTGTGTTTTTTTTCCCCCCAGCGTTTGAGTACATGTTCTTTTAGCATGTGAAATATCCTCCCATTTTGCTTTAATAGTTTACACTGATAGTCAACTTCTGTGTGTTTCTGCTGCTGCTGATAGCTGATGCTAACGTGACAGTGACTGGGGAGCAGGCTGCAGGCTGAAAAGACTGTTCTGTGCAGATGTTTTTATGCTCGCTGGCTGACTGGCTTTAGTGAGCAGAAGGAGAATCAAAAGTGGTGAGTGCAGTGGGATGTTGATGTTGGCGGTCAGGTTTGTGAACTCATAGGCTGTTCATCTTGAGACTGTGATAATCAAAACTGTACAAGTGATTCTTATTTGGCTATGTGCAGATAACATTTACTGGCTTCTATATTTCCCCCTTTCCCCTCTTAGGATAAAGCCTATCTGGAGAACACATTTCAAAGTAAACAAGAGCTTAGTGCTTTAGGAGACATTACACTTGTTATTTGAATGCAATATCTTTGCCAAGCTCTGGGCGCAAAGCATAAATGTTATAAATCTTCTTTTGTTAAGTTTGTGGTTGGCAAAATGGCCAAGTGAGAGGCCAGTGGTTGGAACAATAGGTTCTGCTCAACAGTCTGGAGCAGCTAATGATAAAGTTGGAAGAAGATGATAAAAGCACCTGTTTTCAGATCAGGTCAAAGAGTTGTCTGCTTCCTGCCTTGCCAACGTCCTGCATGTCACACTGTCCACTTGGGGATGTGAAAAGAGTAACACCAGTATTTCTTGGATACATTTATATGCTTTGCATGATTAGTAGCTTAGAAACTTTCTGTACCACAGAAATCCATGCAGCTTTTCAGAAACAGCTTGTCAAAGAGCAGCTCTGGGACTTAAGTATCTGTTTTGTGAGAAAGCACCCAATTTGTGTTTTTGGTTCTTTTTTTCTTTTGTTACCTCCAGTTTCTTATAGGGAACAGTGCAGGTGATCGCTTCGTGTCACATCTTTGTGCTTCTTTCAACTCTGTTAAGTCATACAGTGTAGGTAAAGGCAGTGCAGTAAGTCTGCGTGGGAGGGATGTTGGGTGCTTATGTTAGAAGTCCTATCAGATTCCTTAGTTTAACTTCTTACTCCTGAAGTTGGTGTGTGATGCGTGATTAGTGTTTTCAGCAGCTGTTTTGCTGCTTTGCTGTGTCTTTGTTGTAAGCTCCAAATACAGGAGTGTGCAGTGTGACTTCGGAGTTCTAGAAGTATCATCCTTAACTTTCTAAAAAGTGCCTGTGCTCACTGAAAGGAAACAACAGCAACAACAAACCTGCATTTCTTAGAGACTGTTCAGGTTCTTTAAGAACATCCCTGTAACAGTGCGATAATCAGATAAACACTACTTGCAGGGTTTTCTTTCTTAAGGGATGTAAGAGAATAACTTGCAACATTGTTTTGGTCCAACAAGAAGTTACAAACGGAAAATATTGTATATACTTAGTTCATTGCTACAGTTATTTCCGTGATTTTGATACCCCTATGGAATTACTATGTTTCTTTAAATGGGGAACACTTAGGATCATAGAATAGCTAAGGTTGGAAAAGACCCACAGGATCATCCAGTCCAACCATTACTTCTTACTACTTCAACTGAGCTTACTGTCCTGGTCTGGAAAAGCCTGTCTTAAACTTGGAGATTTTGAAATCTAGAAACTACTCTCTCTTGTCACTGTGGGCAAGTCTTTTTGTGGTTATATTTTTACCCTTCCTGCGCTTGCTGACTGTCATTCATTGCATTACCTTTTTTAAGAGGCTTGATTTGACAGGCTATTGCCAGATGTTAGTGTTGGTCAGCACTGGGAAACAGTTTGGGTCACTGGGATGCTGCTGAAGAGCAAATGGTATATGCTATGGGCAGACTGGATCATGCTTGTTATGCAGATCTATGACGCTATCTTAGAGCTTTTACAGAGGACTTACAGTGCTGGGGAGAAACTTGGTTCTTTTGCCAGTCTTCCTTACAAGATACGAAGATGTCGTAAAGTGACATCAGTTCAGCTATAAACTACAGCCATCTTTGTGGAGTTGGTCAGCTGCAACTCAGTGCTGGTTGTGGTGGGTTTTTGTTGGTGCTAGAATGGAGAAAATTCTTTTGACTGGAGCCTACATCTACAGTGTCTGCACAACAGCATGATATGCGTTGTGACCTCAAACTGGCACCTTTGTCAACATGTAATTGTTTCTTGTGGCGTTGTATGGCCAGGTGTCTGTGAACTGTGTGTCATACTAGACAGCGGGAAGTGGTCATCGTTCTGTGCTAACTTCTAATGTTTTCATCAAGCTTTTTCATTCTAGTTCTCTTAATTTAACTTGTGTCTGAACTCCAGCTGATGGAACAGTAATCCTGATCTATTCTATTGGGGAAAAAAAAAAGGTGATCTTAATTTCAATTAAGAGGTGTTTGTATGACGACAAAGATGCACGGCTTCCCTCAGCACAGTGTTGAAATTAACTCACAACTGAAAGTTTGGAATTTTGTTTGTAAGCACTGTGGCAAAGATTAAATGGTTTATTTAAGAATATAAGCTAGACTACTAAATAAGACTTCTTTCTTGCTTTCTTGATAAACATTTTTCTGCTCTTTTTTTAGACATGGACCGTGATTATGGGCATGGAGGCTATGGTGGCCCACGATCCATGGACTCTTACCTTAACCAGTCCTATGGGATGGAGAGTCATGGAGGTGGAGGCGGAGGAGGTGGTGGTGGTGGTAACAGGTAAAATGATCCTTCAGTTCTCCCAAGGATTGATTAAATCCAATTTTAAGTTTAAATCATTCTGCTCTCTAACTTAAGTGTTCCTGAGGCATGTTGTTATGATTTTTTTATGAACGCTTTTGTTCTGAATCTTCGTATTTATTAACTACTGGCAAATATTAAACTGTAAAAGCTAGATTGTATCAATCACCATTTTTTGTGGAAATGTTTGACAGTGAAACAATGCATCTTTGAATGAAAATGGATTTTTTTTTTTGTAATGGTTAGTAATTCATAGCTGATTGGCCTGACATACTGTGTCCGACATAGCAGACTAGACCTAATTGGTTTAGTGCCTTAGACTGAATCTATCAACATTCCGTTTTCAAGGAACATTTAGGGTATGTGCTCTTTGGTTTGAATGTGCAGTGCTCAAATGATCTTGGTGTTGAATCTGAAAGTCATGTCCAGATTATTTCATTGGCAGGTACTGTTTACACTCAAAATTGCGTGCATGTTCTAGGCTGCTTTGTTAGATGGATTGGTCTAAAAATAAATTTTCTGATGCAGTGGTCTTAAAGTTGTGCATTTAATGCTAGGATGTTATTCCTGTTGCTCTTTCAGATAAAAAAAAACATCCAAAAAACAGTGATAAGCAGCTGATTTGATTTAGGTTTCAGTATCATATTCAAAAAAGCAGGCTTTTCAGAGTAGTGATTCTATCTCAGAGGAAATAACACGTGAAGAAAACTTTGATAATCTGATGGTTTTCTTGTGTGCGCCTTTGAATTCTTGTCTGACTGTAGCCAGCCTACACTATGATTCTTGTTTGTAGTCACTGCAGTGCCACTGGGCAAGGACAGAACTAAGTAGGTAGGCTGCAGAAATGTTGTGTTTTGCTGCATGGTTCCGTTAAACATTTTAGTTCAGTTTAATTTGTTTATTGATGAGCATTAAGATTGACTTAAAAGTCTGAGCAGAGATTCAGGAATGAGCTGTACCTACCATACAGTAATCTGCATATGATTGATGTTGAATGACTTTGAACATAGAAATAACTCTTGCCATGTAACGGTAATATTGTGCATGGACTCTTTCTATAGATAGTGTCATTTTCTGTGTAGTTCTGGGTCTTCTGAGACCAAGATATATTAAAATGAAGATGTTCAGTTTCCTGTAGATCCAGGCACTGAGTCTGTTCTAGTTTGTATTTTATCAGTCAAGGGGTTGTCTATCCCAGCTCCTTCTGAATCGCCTACTATAACTCTGTAGGGATACTATGTGTTTCCCTTCCAACTGGTTACAAGTACAGACGATCTTCAGCCTGACTCTCTCCTAAAGTAAAACAAACTCTTAGTAAATAGCTAAAGATTTCAGCTCCTTGTTTCTTTACTGTGAAATTTCAAAGGCTATATTTTTGTTCACTGTGTATGCATTGAGATAGACTTTAAAAATTCTGAGTTGCTAGACTTAATGGTCTGCAAACAAAAGATATATGTATATTGAAGATGGCGAACCTTTAATGGGATACTGTATATTACAGGGAAGGAGATTTCCAAAAAGTATTAATATGAATGGAAGAGCAATTAATTTTTCTTTAAAATCAGAGTTCTGGGATGTTTAAGACTCACAACTGTACCACTAAAAAAAATAATGAATGTTTTTCTCTCAGTTGAGAGCTAAGCTGCCTTTTAACTGCTGTTTAACTGTTGAACTATGAGGGCATGATTTTGAAGAAAGGAGAGTTTGACTGGCCTGTGAATGTCTGCAGGTGATTATTGTCATGAGACTAGGGCTGGGCTCTAATTATATTTTAGCAAATGTTGCTGAAAATTTTAACTAAGCAAAGTTCATGCATACTGAACTTTAGAATTCTTGGTAGCAAAAATGGCTCAGATAGCTTTCTATCTGGTCACAGTGTCATTTGCCCAGCCCTAATCAAGATTAAACAATAACACAACTGTACAGACCAGTATAGCAGTAAATTGATTTTAGTTGATAAATGTCAACTGATAACTTGTCTTTTGAAATGTATAACATTAGTAAGCTTACTTTTTTTTCTCCTCACTGTGCAACTTTTCCAGGTTTGGACCTTATGAGTCTTACGACTCCGGGTCTTCTCTGGGTGGGCGAGATCTGTACAGATCTGGCTATGGTTATAATGAACCCGAACAAAGCCGCTTCGGAGGTAGTTATGGTGGTCGATTTGACAACTCCTACCGGAATAGCCTTGACTCTTTCGGAGGTAGAAACCAGGGCGGGTCTAGCTGGGAAGCACCTTACTCCCGTTCAAAATTGAGGCCTGGGTTTATGGAGGACAGAGGAAGAGAGAGTTACTCTTCCTACAGCAGTTTTTCTTCACCCCATATGAAGCCTGCACCTGTAGGCTCTCGGGGGAGAGGAACGCCTGCTTATCCTGAAAGTGGATTTGGAAGCAGAAACTATGATGCTTTTGGAGGACCATCAACAGGCAGAGGCCGAGGCCGAGGAGTAAGTACAGAATCTTTTCAGATTCTTTTCAATAGACACTCTTTTAAACCCTTTCAAGACCACTGCT
The DNA here is from genome assembly GCF_016699485.2 of Gallus gallus. NCBI lineage: Eukaryota > Metazoa > Chordata > Aves > Galliformes > Phasianidae > Gallus > Gallus gallus. Next base: position 14,699,628 of record NC_052539.1, on the reverse strand, counting down.
ATAAAATTCATACACTGTTCAATACAGTGTGTTGTGTTTTTGTTGTCTTTTTTTTTTTTCCAAGCAAACTATCATGGTTGACGATGTTGTTTACCCCCTTGAAGCTGTCTTCAAGTAGAACTCAGTCTCTTTCTCTTTTGAAAGTAATGAGTAATAGAAGACTAGTTGATAAGGTTTATTAAATCTCTCCTTTTGTGTGAAAGGTGAAGATAAAAGCAATAGGTTTGGTCTAAAAGGGATTAAAAGGACTTGCATTTTTCCTTGTAAACACTAGCGTCCTTCTTGCTGGTGGGGAAATTCTTGAATATTGTAAAAGTTTTAACTCAAAGCCATTTGAAGTTTTGAGTAGGTTAAAGGTGCAATGTATATGCAACAAAAATAAAATAAAACCCAGGTTGTGAATGCTACAGTAGTTTTTGTTTCCTGTAAAGGTAAAAATCTTAGCTAAATCTTTAATATGTTCAACATGTGCTTATATACTGAAAAATGCACGTGACTTGTGTATTGAAGGAATGATGAGGAGGAAATTGTGAAGGTAGGTGGTTAGCTGTTACAGTGATTCTCATTTAAAATTGAAGCATCATTAAAAGGGGCATCATCAACTTGAAATCAGATTCTTTCACAGATTGAGATTGATTTCCAGATAATGTTCCTAGTCCTCTTAATTGTATGTATTTTATTTTGCAGCTCTATGTTGTAACTCTTTTTCAGTGGCTTCTTTTCCAGCATAGGATGTAAAAACTATGTCAGTATTAAACATACACAAATAGTGGATCACAGACAGTTTGGAGCAGTAATACTTAACGTTAAATGAGTTAGAGGAAAAGTTGGAGAGAATCAAGAAATCATCTTCACAGAAGTATGAACTTTAAGTTGATGGTGTCCCTTTACATTGGTTTTATAATCTCAATTCCGATATATATATATATATATATATATATATTAATTTCAAAGCACAAAGTGTTCAGTGAGCACTTTTCTGCCTGTGCCTCTAGATGCAACTTAACTTTTAAAATTAAGTGTGCCATATTTTTTTGGGAAGAGATTCTTTAATGTTAAACTTCACAACTTGTTTGTAGCTTGAAGTGTAGAGGAAGACTATCTGTTTATTTTTACTGTTCTTTTAAAGTGCCTAATTGTGTGTTGGTTTTGTTTCAGAAGGTTTACTTTGCAGCATTCTTGTATACTGTAGTTGCCATATTCAAATTTTAGCTCAGGTTTGCACATGGCTACTAGCTAGCATGTAGCACGGTATTAGAAATAGTCTAATCTTATTTCTTTTCTTGTCAAGCTGAAAGCATTTGATTCCTAAGCTTTGATGCCATCCTTTCAGAACTCGTTTGGATCTGAAAGTTTTGTGCAAAATTTTGACCAAGCAGCCTTATTTTCTTTTTTTGTTTTTGCTTTTTTAAATCTATCTTTTGTAGACCTCTGCATTGTCCTTTGTTACATAGGAACTAAACCACTTACTATATTTAAAATGCATTGCACCTTTAATAGATACTGTTTTTTTTTTTTAAAAAAAAAGTACTTGAAATTATTCAAGTGCCTAATTCAGATCAAATTTGTATACATACAGTGTAAATATACATGCTAGGTAGTTCTGTAACTATCTCAACTAAATAAATTAATGTGGAGATCTTGTGCATGGACTTCTGATTAAGAAAAGTAACTTGGTACATTCACTTTGTGATTTAAAATCTGCTAATAAAATGGGTATACATTCTGTGGAAAGTATGTTTGAAGTTATTTTCATGTTCATTTAACTTTGCTAGTGTAGCAGTAATTTTCTTCTCTCAGTGATGGGAATATTTCTGCTTATCCAATATACCCAACCAGTCAATGGGCTCTCTTCTGCCCTTTATTAATGAAATACTTGAGCTAGTACTAAGAAAAAAGTTAGCACTTTGGAAAAAAATGGCTATCTCATTTGTCCCTCTTCAGATTACTCAGAGAGGTTGTTTTTGTAAACAGATGTCCTTAAATGTCTGTAGAGCATTTCAGGTATGATAGAAAGGCTTAGTTTTTCCACTGAATTTTCATTCCTATTGTGACATGGTTTCTGTACAAAGCACAGCTTTTGAATTCACTGTCATGCATCATCCTGGAATGATTAATTAAAAGAGAGACTCAGCTTCCTTCAAGTTTATCGCTGGACAACCTTCTTTATTAAGTTTTCAGTCGCTGATCATTGGGCATAAAGAAGTTTGTCTTTTTTTTTTAATGGCTGTTAACTTGAGTGTAGGAAAAAATGATTTGGTTAGCTCTGTTTTTTTCACAGAAGGACAAGTCTTTCATATAGAAAATCTGAAGAGGGAAGCAAAGATGCTAGGCTGAGACTCACAGGCATTTTCGTCATCTTGCACAATGGTTCTGAATAAGCAGAAACATAGTTTATATATTATATATATAAAAGTGTGTATATATTTTACTGGACAAACACCCACACAGCCTTTGCACAAAACATTGAAATTGGAAGCTTAAATTTCCCCTGCATTTTGCTCCAGAATGCACGTTTTAGTTTATGGTTTAATTGTAAACACTTGTGCCAAGTAATTGTTATATTTCTATTGATTTCATATACTAATACCGTATTTTCACAAATTTCCAGCATATGGGTGACTTTGGAGGAATGCACAGACCTGGAATTGTTGTTGACTATCATAACAAACCCAGCCCTGCAGCAGTTGCTGCAAGAGGAATAAAAAGGAAAATGATGCCACAGCCATACAACAAACCTGGTGGGACATTTATCAAGAAACCCAAAATGACAAAACCTATTTTGAAGTTGACACAGAAAAAATCATCTAGTAAGTGATGAAGTGCCAGCATTAAGTTAAAATTACTACTCATTCATTACCAATTATTTACTTTTAATATTCAGAAAGAAGTCTGCATGTGCTATTTTGTAACTGTTGTAACTATTGAGAGGCTTAGTGCAGTTTATTAAGGCTTACACTGAAAGATGCTCTGAGCAATATAATGTTACTGAAAACTAAAAAGTGGATGTCAAGTAACGGAAAACTGATGCACACAACATGGGATGTATTTCAGTGTTTTTTAATATCATTTTTAATGTCTAACCTATCTCAAAAAGTTACTACTTTCTTGGTTTTTGGAGTTAGCAGTGATTGTTTCTAAAAGTGTGGTTAGTTTGTTTCTATGGTTTTATTTCTAGTGCTGCTAAAATATGATAAATTGTAGGTGTAGACTGTCTTAAAAGCAGGGTATTTTTTTTTCCTGAATAACTTAACTGCTTTAAAATTAATTGATAGTGATATTAAACAGTAGTTCTGTGCTATTTATTTCTTCCTCATTTTGTGCTTATAGATATGAAGTCATCTTTCCAGGACTCTACTATAGAGGTAAGACTCTCAGAACTGGAAAATGTTTGATTAGTTTAAAAGTTTGTACAGTATGCCTTAATAGAGGTAATTATTAAGCTAGAGTTATTTAAAAACTAAGCACTTAATTATGAAAGTTTTTGTAAACTTTTTTTTTTCCATTTTATCTTAAACTGTCTCAGTTTGGTGGTGGCATAATATCTTACTGATTTTGAATGAAAGGTGTAACTTGTGCTATACCTTGTGAAAAGTGAATTTAAAATGTATTTGTAGACTCACAGGCTATTCTTGTAATACAGCTATGATGTGAACACTTCCCATATTGTTATGGGCAGTCAGCTTGATTTCACATACCTGTGACATACTTGGGGTTAGGAAATTTAAGTACAAAATGATGGGAACTACTACAATGAGGAGAACGGGTCAGACATGAGACATACTAAGGAGAGAAAGTAAATGGAAAGGAGGTTACTGTTAACAGATAGTCTCTGGTAAGGTGCAAAGATTAGTTCCCACTTGCAGAAAGAGTTGCAACAGTATACAGTAAATGTGGTTGTGAAGCTCAGGGTATATATCCTGTCTCTGTGTTGAAATTGAAACATCATTTCCTTCTTGTTGAGTGGAGGTATTAACGTATTCTCAACAAAGTATTTATAAGTTTGAGTTGGAAGTCAGAAGGCTTATATAGAAGGTGGTATTTTGCTTATGAAATTAATTCATAAAGATATCAATGTATTAAAGATTAATGCACAACTTGAGGTAGTTGTACATTAAGTCTATATGTAGTTACTCTGTACGCTTTATCATATTTGATTAAAATGAGAAAGTAGAAAATTATTTGAATTAAAGTGACTTAAACTGTTTTTAGGATTTAGAATGGCATCGCATCTTTTTCATGAAATTTGTGGTTTTAAATTAGGAAATTGAAGTGGACACAAGTGGTGCAGTTGTTATATATGAAGACTTTACAAGAGATGCGTATGATGTTGGGTATCAGACTTTTGGAGGTAAGTCAGTTGGCTTTGTCAGGTAAGGTTTTATAGATGTTTTTTTGTGTGTGACTCTGAGTGAATAGATTTAGTGTGTGTGTATGACTTCTAATATTTATTGCACAACATGACTCATTTTTGATTTTATGTGTTTAGGCCGTGGAGAAGAGCATGGTTTGTAACATCTATCCATTGCTTATTCTCTTTACATGCTTATTTTGTCTCTGCATTCTAATTCTCATTTTGGATCCTTTATCCAAATTTAGTAATTTTTAAAATAGTGTATATTTTCCTACTGCTTAAAAATTGGTGTAAGTACACTGAAGGAAAGTGGGAGCCTCATTGTGTGGTACCAGCTTGTATGTAGGCACAGGTTTCTATTTCCCCAGCTTGTAACAGGATGGGTGCTTAAGTTTATGAGCTTGAGGAGTAAGATACAGGCTACTTTACTCCACAGAAAGTTGTACTGTTTCTGCAGCAGTACAAGTGATTCTTTGGGTGCTTCTGGGATTGGTGGTAAAACACTAAATAAAATTGAAATACTGAGGCCTGTGGGAACTCTGGGTGTTGTTTGTTTTCAATTTGCCTTTTTTTTAATGAACTTTTATAATAATAAAAAGAACCCAACAATTTTGGATAGAAGTTTTTCTCATGTCTGGCTCAGATCAATTTTTTTCAACTCTGCTACAAAATGAAAAGATTTAGTGTTAATCAGGAATGAAGTGTAAACTGTTAGTCATTAGAAATGTTTTCAATCTCAGTGACACTTCTAAACTTGCAGAGTTTTTTACAAGTTTACTTATATTATGTTGCTGTACATTCCTTTCTGCTGCTATTTGTATGCAGATAGATTATATTATATATATTATAAGTACAGCAAGAATAAGCAATTCCTTTTTTATGGCTCTGAAACAATTCACTGAATAATATTCTAATATTATCACTGTTTATAGGCTTTAGAAGTAGAAGTAAACATAAGTACACTTCTGCAAAAGATCTGTGTCTTTGTAAGTCTTCAGTGTTGTTAAAAACATTTTGTAGTCATTTTTCTACACTCTTACACATGTACTAGATGATGGTTTAAGAAAGTTTTTTTGCTGGTGTTTTCTTCTGTGCCCTTTCCTGGTTACTTGGAAAGGCTTGTAATAACTAGGCACAACAGAATAGGATTTGATTTACTCTGATTTTTCTTTTATGAGTGTAATCTAGAACTGTTTGAAATAAATGTTTTAATTTGTCTTCTGTAATGGAGGGAAAGAGAACTTCTATGGCATTTAAATAGGCCTTCAAACCATTTTGGTATAGGTCCTTTCTCTGCATTTTTGACTATTCCATGGGTGTTTGTGGTGGAAACATGGAAGGCAAATACTTTTCCTGGAAAGATGGATTTTTTGGGGGGTACATAATGTTTTAAAATCTTTCTGTATGTTAAGATTCCAAAGGAGAAGGTAAAAGTGAAGAGGAGGAAAAGCGGCGAATTGAGGCCAGAAGAGAGAAGCAAAGGCGTAGAAGGGAAAAAAACAGTGAGAAATATGGTGATGGATACAGGTTTGTGTCGTAACTTCTGTCTTGTGTGCTTTGGTTTTCTTCTGCCTTATCCTTTTCCTGTAAGAATATGTCTTTGTTCCTGAAGGGACCTTTTGGACGGATTTTAGGTGAAAAATATATCCAACAAACAAGCAGAAATAAACAGCACCCAAATCTCTTGATTTAGAAGACTGGATATTCATCTCTGGGGCCCAAAGCATATAAAGATGTGGACCTGTTAGAGAGAGCACAGAGGAGATCCACAAGGATGATGAGGTTAAGAGAGCTGGGGTCATTTAGCCTGTAGAAGAGAAGTCTCTGGGGGGAGACCTTATTGGCAGCCTTATTGTACTTAAAGGGGCCTATAGAAAAGATAAGGGACTTTTTGTTCAGGGTTGCAGGGAGAGAAGAAGGGGTAACAGTTTTTCTCTAATAGAGTAGATTTTGATTAGGGATTGGTGAAGAAGTTCTTCATGATGAGCATGGTAAGGCACTGGCATAGGCTGCCCAGAGAAGCTGGGGGTATCTCATCCCTGAGAAGTGTTCATGGCCAGATTGGGTGGGACTTTGAGCAACTTGATCTAGTGGGAGGTGTGCCTGCCCGTGGCAGGGTGGTTGGAACTAGGTGATATTTAAAGTCCCTTCCAACCCAAGATATTTTATGATTTACTTGACCCCTACTGTATCAGGAAGTATGTGAATTGCTAACCTCTTCCACACTAATGCATCACTGAACACTTGAGAACCAGCTTAGAATGGTACTGCTTTTGAGGTATATATTTCAGTTAAACAGATTTATATTAATGCTGACTTCAGCTAATTAAAAAAAACTGACCTCATTCAGTTTTGAGATGTATAGTGAGCTGTTTTGTAGCAATAATATGTAGGTGGTTCTATAACTTATCTTAGTTTTGCTACAGTGAAGCATGCTAATGACTTTAAAGTGTCTAGCAGTTTTTCTCCTACATAGATAGTTAATTAGTCTTCATTCTTTTGAGGGAAGAATGCTTCTTTAATAGTAATATTATTTCTTGCATTTCTCTTGCTAGAATGGCATTTACTTGCTCATTTTGCAAATTTCGAACATTTGAAGAAAAGGAAATTGAATCCCATCTGGAGAGCGCAGCTCACCAGGAAACACTGGATCATATTCAGAAGCAAACCAAATTTGACAAAGTAGTGATGGAGTTTCTTCATGTAAGACAACAGATTTTTGTTTTTACTTGCAAAATACTTCTACATTAGAGTATAGTTAGAATGCATTATTTAGTCTTCAAAATATGCTTAATTTATTGTTATTGTTATTATATATAATTTAATATTATTCTGAGTAATATTTCAACAATAAGTTCCTACTGGAACGTAGATATGTTAGATGCATAACTGTTTTCTCCAATTCTCTGTAGGAGTGTATGGTGAATAAATTCAAGAAGACAGCTATGCGTAAACAACAGACTAGTAACCAAACAGAAAATGCTCAAGCTGTTGAAAAAGATATCATGGAAGGTGAGCAAATGCTCTTTATGTGGTAGCACATACTGTGGAGATCAGGCTTGGAGAAACAAGGAAAATAAACTACTAATATCAGGGCTGAAACTAACTCAGCTGCCTTGTGAAAAGTTGAGGGTTTCAAGGTTTATTTGTTGTATTGAAATGTGTGTTAAGAATATTGGTTATTGTAGACTTTAAAAACCAGGTGGTATTTGAGAAAGTTCAAATTTCTGACTGTTGTAACATTATTTTCCTCTATTTAGGCAAGTAGGTGTTCATGTTTTGTGACCTCAGACATCAAAGGTAGTTGCCTGACTCTTATACGTAGTCTGTGGAGAGAAGGAATTGGAGTATCCAGATGAAATAAATCCTCTCTCAATGTTATCTTCAGTGAGCCTAATTTTGATGCCTGAATTTGTGTGAATATTCCCCTGTGGTTCAGTTTGACATGTTTAACAATTGAGAGTTCTAACTTTCCTGGTATAGAATAACTAATCCCTCTTCCAGTCCTCTGGAATGACACATTTCATGTTAATGACTTGATGCGTGTTCTTTGGCAGGGGTTACTGCTGATGACCATATGATGAAAGTTGAGACTGTTCACTGCAGTGCTTGCAGTGTATATGTTCCTGCACTGCACAGTTCTGTTCAGCAGCACTTAAAGTCTCCTGATCACACAAAAGGAAAACAAGTAAGATACAGCATATTACTTAAAAAGAAGAAATAATAATAATTGTAAAGATATAATCTTATAGTAGGTGAGCAGAGCAAGTCATTTCTAAACTATATTAGCATTTCTCTAGAAGTCTAGAATGCCCTTTGTAAACATGACGTCTCATGAAGTAGCTGGCATTCAAACACCTACAGTTAATGAAAAGTTGGTGTACTTGATAGCTGTCAGTTGTGAATTCTGAGAAGGCTCCCAGGAATAATTGTAAGTTTTTATTTTTGGGGATTTTTTTTTTTTCTGCCATGAAGTGTCAGACTGTTACAGTAGGAAAGAGTATTGTGGTGGAATGGAAACAGAGACAAACAGCTCACCCATATCCAAAGATCTAGGCTCACGGGAATAAACTCCACAAAGGAGGGATCTCCAGGAAGAGATCCTTCCCCAGTGGCAGTCAGCCCTTAAATGGGGTCCCACAGGTGAATTGCCTTCACCTATGCTCCCACAGCTGACCCTTCCCCAGGTGCTCAATCAGTGGTTCAGGCTGTGACTCAGCAATTCCCATTCACAGACTCCTATTCAATTGTAACTGTAAAACATAACACTTGCTTCCAGTAAGATAACAGTACCAATGTCTTTTTTTTTTTTTTAATTGTCTGTTATCCTTTTAATGTGAAAAAGGTGAGAGCAGTGTAGAATTACCAGCAGTATGGATTTGGACCCCATTACAGCTTACAATACGCTTCTAATGTTGGTAGAAGAGTTAAAGGGTAGCATGATAGAAAAATCATCTCAGTTGTCACAATAAGTTAGATTTCCAAACTAACATATTGCTTGTGGTTCTATAATTATGAACTGTATTAGGCTGTGATGGAGAAATATATATGTTGTCTACAGGTGAGAACAGGTAACTGGGAGTAGACAGGTGCGTCATTGTTTGTAGTTTGTTGTATAAGACTTAAATGCTATCAAACTTAATTCAGTTTATTATGTAGTTCAGACTTAAATGCCAGGAGTAAGCATCTGATGTTCTATTACTTTCATGATTTACCTTACAGAAACAGACCACAAATTGAAATATGTGACAATTGGAACAGGCTTATAGTAGTTATTCACTGTAAATTCTATTTCCTAGGCCTACAGAGAACAAATAAAAAGGGAGAGTGTTCTTACTGCTACCAGTATCTTGAATAATCCAATAGTCAAGGCACGGTATGAGCTGTATGTGAAGGTAAGATGTGAATAAGAAAAATAAAATGCTGTCACCTGTAACATTAGTGACATCACCATTTCATCTATATGGATGGAATTTAATCTCAGTGCTCTGTCTCCTGTTCCTGCCATCTTGGTTGTTCACACGCTGAATGTACTGTAATGTATTTTCCCAGTCTCACATCACTGTCTTAAATCATGGAATCACAGAGTCATTGAAAGGAACCTTCAGAGGTCAACTTGTCCAACTTCCCTGCAATGAACAGGGACACATTGACCAGGTTGCTCAGAGCCTGGCCCAGCCTGGCCTTGAGTCACTCCACTGAACACATAAATCAAAAAGGAGACAAGAAATCATCCCGTAGCCAGGCACAGCTCAAACAGCCTTCTCTGAGTTTTAATTCCACGCTGCCTGTGAATCTTAGCAAGCATGTCAACCAAAGCTGCATGCAGATCTGCCGAGCTGTTCCAGTTCTGAGTACCACCTGTCCCACACTGGTGGGGAGGAGCACCAAGCTGCACCATGGGGCTACAGGCATTAACTTAGTTTATTTCCAGGGAAAAGTGACCACTTCCAGATTTACCAGTTACATCTTTGATTTTGCATTTATACATATATCTGGTCAATATTTGAGCACTCATTTATATGAAATCAAGTTTTAGGAAAATATTAGCAGTGTCTTTATGTAATATTAACTGTAGAACACAAAACACTTCACAAATGAGTTAATCCTTGTTTAGAAGCAAAGACTCCTTACGTGAACTTGGTAGGAAAGTACTGTATATGCTTCTTGTCTAATATTCTGCAGAATTTCTAGAATTCATGGAAGTAGTTGTGATTCAAAAACTTCAAAAGGCTTGGCAGTCTGCATTGCAAATTCACAGCTTGAGAAATATAGGTGCATTCATTTTGGCAAAAATGTTGTTTTCTTTTCTGTCCAGATATGTAACTTTTTGTAGTAATGCTGCTGGCTATTTTTTTAGTTACAATTAATTGGCTTATAACTTTCCTTGTGCCTAATCAATGGATTCTTTCAGAAAAAGCAGTTTTGCCTTGCAGAAATATGACAAGTATGAGCCAAAGCAGAATTTAACTGTAATCTAGAAGATGAAATTTAGTTATGCTCGGAGCAGTTGTGGATGATGGGATGCATGAATTGGTTTCAGACATCTTCTCTAGGAGAAAAAGCTGGCAACCAGCTAGCAAAGCTGCAAATATTTCCATGTATTTCTAACTGTCTCTGCTGGTTTTTTTTTTTTTATGGCTTGATGTGCATATGCGTTGTCCCTGACAGCCCCCTAGTGGGGGATTGGTGGGATGAGGGATGGAAACTTGCTGTTTGTCTATAGATAAAGGGAAGATTGCCTTTCCGAGGAGGGCACTAGCATTTTCAGAGTGCTTACCGTTGGTGTTCCTTGAACATAATGCACACACATGCTCAGTGAGATGTGTACAGCTTCTAGTTATGCAATTTTCTCTCATACTTATCCTAATGTATAAAGAACTGCGGATTGAAAGAGTCTGTTTGTCTTATGCAGCACTTCATGAACCAGTACACGTGATACGTGTATTTGGTGCCTGTAGTTTTCCTGGAGTGGAGGAAACCCTGCTTACAATTGAAAATCAGTTGTTTTAAGACAATGGGCTATGGGGGGGAGGGGGGAACTCATAAAAACCATTATCAAGAAAAATAAACAAAAAAACCCCACCATTATTTCAGAAGGTTTTGTCTATCCTGCATATGCAGGGATATCCCTGCATTGAAACAGGGAAGTCATGTGAGACTGTTGAGTAGACTTGGTATAAGTCTGAAAGGCAGGTAATGAATTTCATAAATCCCTTTGACAAAAAGAACAAAACTGCCAGTCAACAACTTCTGATTATTTTTTTTGTTAATGACTATTGGTACAATTTAATGAGCAAAGACATTCTTTTTCTTTTCATATTACACTGCTGGGTTTCTCTGTGCAAAATTGTGACTCCTGATGTAGCTAGCTGGTGGTGTCATTTTCACATCAGAGTCACTCTATCAGCTGTTTGAACATGAAGGGGCAAAGAAACTCCTAATATTTCATGTTGCTCTTTATTATTGATTATTCATAGTATTTAAACATCTGAAAAAAGTGAAAGTAGAGGTACATCTTGTGCACAATTATCCTATGAAATAGAGGAAAAAAGCAACTAGAATGGTAATATATTCAAAGTAGTCTCTAAGATATCTGCTTGATAACTTTTCTGGATCAGCAATGAAATGAATTTCAGGCTACTCAGTGTAATTCCACGTTTAATTTTTTTAGTTATGGAATCGTTTGCCTTTGGTAGAGTTATTTGGAATTAACGGTGAATAAAGAAAAGAAGGGATTTTCTTAATATCCAGATTTGATTTGAGTTTTGGAGGAAAGGAAGCATCTGTAGGTCTTAATAAAAAGATTCAGAAATTTTAAAATGTAATTTGAATTTACTGAGTGCTGAATTTTGTGTTTTATATAGTTGGGATTTTTCTAAGTGCCGCTTCAATCACTGAAATGATAAACATTGTTTGAGTTTGTTTGGAACAAATATTTAAAGTGTTTTAAACTTTCCCCTTCAGGGTGAAAATCCTTTTGAAATCAACGATCAGGCTCAGGAGCAGCAGACAGAAGAGGAAGACAAGGCTGAAGAGCCAGCTGAGGGCGAGGAAGAAGAGGAAGAAGAAGAGGAGGAAGAAACTGAAGAGCAAACTGATTTTACTTTAGACCACACTGAAGATAATTAAATGCAAGAAAATGAGAAAAAAAAAATGGGGGGGAGGGAGGGCAAAACGGCTTTTTATTTCTGCTCTAAAGTGGCTAGACTTTTTAATAGTCTCAGATGAACATTGTTGAAGACTGCCCACCCTATGCATGCATTCCATTCTGTGGAGAACTTGTTTATATAATTCCTCTGTGTTTCTGATTTTTGTTCAAAATGAAATTAAGATTATTTTAGTTGAGCTTTTTATAGCAAACTGACTGTTAAAGCTGATTAAACATTGTGTTGTATATTTTTTTAAGCTTCCTATTTTTTTGACGTGTGCATTGAAAGTTGGATATAATAGTTTTTGATCAAATCATTTGGAAGGATCGTCTAGGGGTAAATATTTTAAATGCTGTTTTAAATGGCATAAGCTTATATTTACCTCAATGCAGAAAGAGTAAACTTCAAAAATTGTGCCGTTGAGTGTGGCTGTTTTGGGAACTGCATTGCACTCTGTATAATAGAATATGTGTTATAATATGCCTCATAGCTTTTTGTGATAAAATGTACCGGTTTGTAGAAATAAAATATGTAAGAAATGTTTGAAGTGTTTATAGTTAAGTGTCTCAAGGATTTCCCCTTGCAGGCTACCAAACAAGTTTTGAATCAAATCTTAATTGATGCTATGATTATTTAGAAGTTAATCTTACTGTTTGTTGTTTTTGTTTCTTTTTATGCATTTGGACTACACCTAGCCTTATCATATTTAGATGAAATTAATAGAAATAATGGCATAATTTCTTGCTGCCATCATGGGGATTTTATTCAAAATCTCATCATATATGCAGTTTGTGCTCCTTTCTTTTGGAGAAAGTTTGTGTTAAATTGTAACCATTGCTGCGTACTTGTGACAAAGCCAGAGAGTGGCATTTGCTTGCTACTAGTTAGCATGGCTTGTTTGAAAGACGCCAAGCTTTCAGTTGGTTGAACAGTATTTCTTGCTTAAGATATTTTTAATTTTAAGCTTTTCTAAGCTTCAGATAACTAAGTCCACCCTAGATCTCTTAAAAATTTGTTCTCCTTTTTAAGATTAGGATTAAGATCCTCATTTGCGATACTTCTTAAGATATAATCTCCCTTCTGCCATAGGAGATGGTCACTTGGTCGCTCATCTTTGCGTTCTGTTTGTAGATCTCTTGTTTTATACACACACCATACTATGTACACACACTACATATAGTATACCTGGTTGCTCCGAAAGTAATGCCTCCTATTAATTTTCCTGGAAGTGACAACAGGTACAAATAATTTTTGGAATGTTTATTACCCTGAGTGATACAGTTTATAAGACTGCAAATGATGTGGGAGCATAGTGGTATCCTCCCTCCAAGTGAATTCAATGAAAGATTGGTGGGAAAAACTGCTTGAAATGTGGTGATTGATGGTTCCCATCTCCAAATTATGACTGATTGTTAATGGCGTTTCTCTGGAGAATCAGTTGGTTTGGGGAAAGCAGGTGGGTGGAGTTCGGGCAGCTGGTAGGCATAGGTCCAATCCTGAAGCTGATATCAGAAGATTCGATGAGGAATTTTGTGGTTAGTAAGAAGTGTTACCAGGTGGTGCTCAGTGTTTGAGATGTCTTTAAACATCTTGGGAACAAAGCAAGGTGGTCCTAGATTACAGGTGACACCCTTCTCCAGTCCTGTTCCAGAGCGTGGACTGCAGAGCTCTTTTTAGTGTTTTAAATCAAGTCAACAGAGATAATATGGTGCCTCTGTGCTGGATAGCCAAAATTACATGGACTATTTCAGGTGAGGATTTACTTTACACAAAATTTGCAAGGATCTGACCTGCAGAGTGATACTAACGCTATTTTATTTCTGTTGGAAACACCTTGTGTCTTTACTCCCTTATGGGACATGGATGTGTGTTGTGGTGGTTGATATTCATTATGATGGAGGAACACAAATGCAGCAGACATTTTGCATATACTCATTTTTGTACTACTCTGTGTAACGGTGGAACAGTTACTATCACAGTCATGCAGCATTTGCCTCCATGCTATGAAAACCTTTCATGCTATTAAAATCTTGAAGTATGCCCACAGTTTCTCTTGCTTTGGCTTTTCCAGTACTGCACACAATTAAGTTTAAATTAAATCAGCTTTCATCTTGCTGAGATACGAAGTATGCATTTTCTTGCTGTTTTCTGCCCACAGTTTTCCATTAAAACAAACAAACAAAAAGCCCTAAGCTTTTCTTTAAATGCCAAACCAATCTTCCTATATTTTTCAGATGCAGGACTACCTTCTGCTCTTTTTAAGCAGCGCTAGGTGGAACCAGAGCTGTTCTTCAACTGCTTTTCCTTCAGCTAAATGAAGGCCTCACCCATTCAGCTCGTAGGATTGTAGGGAGGACCCTTATTGTAAAGAATATCCATAACCATTGGGGATGTCTCCTAAGTGCTTTCTCCCAACTTAAAGTAAAGGCTTGGTAAGTCCCTCATGTTTTTGGGTCTGCAGCCTGCAATGAAGTCCTTCAGTTCTTAGGAGGAGATTTAAAAAAAAAAACAAACAAAACAGGCTCACCACTAATGAATATTTGTATGAGTTCCATGCAGAAGTGAATAGCATCATCTGTTTAATTCGTTCTGAGGTTAATTTCCAAAATTGTTGTGTGTTTTTAGGCTTCCATAGTGTGGTTGCAGTTAAAAGTAACTGTAGCTGTACTTTGCCCTGCAGCTTGACTTGGCTGTCTCTGGACAGATTTGATTGGTTCTAAGTATACGTAGTCAGTGTGTAAGTATGTCTATAAGATAAGTGTATAGATACTGAAGTCCAACATCAGAAACAAAAGAGCTTCTGATCTTATTCTACAAATCTAAGCTTTTCTCATCAAATACTTTGATTCTTCTAAGCCCACAGGAAAAGGAATAGACATGTAGAGGGTGAGCTGGAGCATCAAATTCTGCTGAAGCAAAAATATTAAAGAAAAGGTTTCTCAACAAGACCCCAAGACTATTTGCCATCCCGTGAATCTTTACGATCTACAAAGTTCTTCCTGCGTGTGGAAATGTGACTTTCTTTTTTGTTTTCAGAGTTGAAGGATGCAGAGTGCTGTGGGAGAACAAGAAATAAATAACCTGTTTGCATTTGTGGTCCCCTGCAGGTCAAACACTTGAGTCTTCACATCAAATATGCCTTTTCCATTATGGAAACTTGCTGTCTTCATCTATTTTTACCCTGTGCATCTTCCACATGGGCTCTGAAATGTGTATTCCAAACAACCTTACAGTCTTTGTAGGGTTTTCTATTAACTCAGAGCTATAAAGGTAATTGTTGGGAATTTCTGTGTGGTACCAGAAGTGATTGAATTGAACAACATGGTGGAAAGAGGAGTGAATAAACACAACGTACTGCATATTTAAGTGAGAATTTGTCAAAGATTATTCAGAAATGAATGACTGTACTGACAAAAAAAAAAAAACAAAAAAACAAAAAAACCACTCAAGTGTGCTCCATTCAAATGGAAGCATTTTACTGTATTACTCCTTAGACCTTCTTGTGCAGTCCCACCCTGAGGGTATCACAGGTGGGGAATCACTGTAGCCTATCCTTCGCCTGCAAACCTCTGCTGAGTGTCTAGAACATAGGGACAGATTTTTTTCCTTTGCCCCTATGGGTTGCCTTAGAACTCTGTAGGAGGTCAGGTCGTGCTGCAAGCCAGCGTTGTTAGCAATTACTAACTGCTAGTTGTTAGCAGCAAAATGACCGCGCAGGATCTTTGGAGCATCCCAGTTCCGAATCTCTTAGTAAGACAGGATTGCCTTGTGAAATGGGTGTGCATAAAGGATGCAGCCTCCCTGCTTCTCAGGAGTTATCTCCGCCATTGAGATTCCTTTGCATCTTTTGAAAACTATAATGTTAAGTAACGTCATGGTTTTTTTTTGTTTGTTTTTTGTTTTTTTTTAAGTACAGCAATTATTATTTTGAAAATATGCTCCATTCTGCCTACTGCATGTCTGAAAATCGAATCTCCCCCAGCATGTTCCGTTGCAGTGTGCAGCAGCCCTAGCGCTGGAGTTCTCATCCACCACGTACCAAGGGGTTAATTTGTTTCCATCGCTGGGGATTTGAGTTGCTTGTCGGTACTGAGGTCACTGTCACTGTTAAATGACAGATGTCTTTCTGAAAATCCCTTGCATCTTTCCTTGTGATGTAAAGTTCAGTGACTGCAATAACAGGATGTTGTTCTTTAATAACTGTTAAATTTATTCTTTAGAGAATTTACAAAGATGTCCTATTGCTCTGGGAGAGCTCCCTCGATGCCAAATTCTGCATTTTCTTTTTGCATAATGCCTACAGATTTAGAGCCACTGTACTCCCAGTTGTATAGCTTCTGTATCCCTGGTTCAGTGCTGCTGAAATACTCGTAAATCTCCTTTCTTCTAGTGGCTTTGTGTAGCAGCTGGGGTATGACAATAAGGTCCCTGATCTATAATTCCAGACAGCCCCTGAGGGCGAACAGATTGACCAATCCTCATCCCCAACGTAAGCCCGAGGAGCTCGCTGTCCCTGGGAGGTAGTCGTCTAATGCTTTCTATTTGTATTCTGTATGAAACTCTTCTTGATGCCGGACTGTTGTTCACTTAGAGAATTATCCAGTGCACAGTATATAAATTCCCACTGGAGATTGAATGCATGTAAATAAAGCATGCCTTAAGTCTGTCATAATGTAACTTTAAGTGAGAAGAAATAGACTAAATCTGAGTGCCCGGCAAGGCCGCATTCACTGCTCAGATCCTCACAGTGCTGTCACCATCTGCATTTCTATGTCAAACGGATAAAGGAAAAGAGGACAGCTGTATAGGTTTCCTAATTTCGGGGATTTCCTGCCTTTTTATTCAATTTGATTAAAATGCAACACTGACTTTTGGAAATAACAGCTGTTTTACAAATGTTCTCGTGAAATAGCAACATTGACGTTATAATAGAAAGAGACATAGTTTGAGAAATGTGATTGATTGACCTTTATGCTGCACATGCCAGATGAAAATGTTACCCTATACTCTGTGCTTTCACACCACCCACAAGCCTGGCAGGCATTTCAGAGCGCGGACAGGAGATGATCCCTGCCCTACAGACCGCGATCTTGTAATCTCCAGCTACGTTCATTTTGGCTGTATTATTTTTGCAGCTTCGATATCTCTGTAGGAGCACTGACATATATTTTGAATATAAATTCTTTAGGAAGGGCCTAGTATGAGCCTCCATTATCTCTTTTAAACTTCGAGATGAATGAAATGTAAAGGGTTATTTTTAAATGCAAGGTGCTACACATGTGCTATCAGCCTTTGATTACACTTGGCTTATCCAAGCAGATTTAATGCTGACACAATTGTCAGGCTAATTTTATTTTCTGCAGCAGCTTTAAAGCAGGTTAAACTGCTGCTGTTTTAGTGGTTTGTTTTCTGGGGAAAAGGAAAGTAGCATTTTTAGTGGAAAACAGCCATTGTGTGTTTGATGGGAGCAGAACGCTCTGTGTGAAGTCCTCACTGCACTGAGGTCAGTGGCACAGCCCCCACTGCAGCACAGCCAGTGCGGTGCCCAGCCTGCTTAGCTTGAGTGCTGGGTGCACTTCTCTTACAGTACAGATTGTACGTCTGTAATAGCAGAACAATACCATGCGTGCTCTATGAGAGATAATCCACAAAGAAAATAAGTTTTCATTCCAATGGAGCAAAACTGTTTCACTTTTCATGTATAATTTCACACTGGATTCTCACACATCCTTCAGAACAGATTATATTCTGCCCAACTCCTCCATGATGGCAATGGGATGCTGATCTGTCAGAACTCCAGAGGACAAACCAGTGGAAATACAGTCAGATCTGACTGTGTTTGAGACTTCTCTGTAAAGACAACTCTGCGTTTGTGGTTTTCATTCTGTTTCTGCTCAGGTGGGAAATCAGGAAGGCAAAGAGAGAAAATCTGGTTATAAATTTCAATGGCTGTGTTCATATTGGCTCCTATTTTAAAGCATTCAGTTGCCGAGATTGAACATGGAAGCATATAAATCCACCCCTACTGAGCTTGGATCTGTGATTAAGGAGTTAAGGACTATTAAAGCGCAGTAGGCTGTTGGAGTTAAGGAAGGCATTTGTGTGGGTTTTTGTTACCACATAATATTCATTTTCCTAAATTCATTTCCATTCCGAGTTTGAAGTACGCCTACCTTCATAGTCTTGCTGAACTGCAGTGAAACTCAGGAGGCACCAAGTAGGACAGTATACCTAAAACAATCTGCAGAGCACACAGTTTTGTACGAAGGTGCTGTGCTTTGCTAATTGCATTTATGTAAGAGCCAAGCATGGTGCTTGGTGGGAAGACAGACACTTGTATGGTCAGCCTGCAAGAAGTTTACAATGCTTGAGTAAATGTATGATGGAATTAATGTAGTCTCAACCAAAATGAATTGTGCATCAACGTTCATATGTCTTTCTTTTATCCTTACTGTTCTCAAGAGATGTCTTTTATCTGGAGATTCACAGCCATATGATTTTAGGATGCAAGAGACAGTCAACATAAAGAGTTCAGCAAACAGAACGAGGCTGCTTCCATTTGACAGATTGGTCAGAAAATCTTTTTTCTTTCCAAAAACACTCACAAAGCCTTTATCCAAACTAATGGAGACTTTTCTCTATACAGACGGTTTAAAAAAAAATTGAAGTGAATTTTGAAATGAGATGCTTAAAATGTAAAAGCTAAGCTAGCACATGAAGTTTAAAATGCAGCAAGATGGCTTTCTTAAAGCTTTATTCTTGCAAGAAGACCTTATTTCATGCAGAAATCAACAGCTTCCTGCTTTGCAGAAGTTGTACTTTTTGGAATTAGAATCGTGCCTGATAGCTGCCTGTATGCAATGGGTGTCAATTTGCTTTCTGCCCCATACCATAAATATTTACTCAATTTCCCTGGAAATGCATGGAGGCATCGTGGTGAAATCAGAGGCAGCAAAATCCTACACCTTGGATAGGATATTTTCCTCTCTTTTGCTCTATTCAGAACCTCCTTCCCCCCCCCTCCCCCCCAATCAAAGCCATGGAGGGTGCTGTAGTGCTACTCCTAAATCTCTTCAACATTCTTCCTCAGAGGTTTCACTTGCTTTATTCTGCATATCTTTAGCACTCCAGAGAACCAGTGGTAGTACTCGAGTGAAGCCCTGCTGTAAGTGCTGCACGGTGCAGAATTCATCTTGGGAAGATCATGAAGGATGTCCACAACTGCAGACATTGTGGGGATTCACTTTTCTGGTATTCATCCTTTCTACATCTCACCCACATTAACCAGATATTAATTGGTGTGTTGATGCCAGTATTGTAAATAAAGACCAGCTTAGCTTCCCTTCTGCTTCTCTGACTTCTCTCCCATCATATTTGTTTGACCATTTCTGTTCTTGGATTTCTCATAATTTTTATTCTTTTTTTTTAGTGTAGAAACAATATTTAAGTATAGAAAATATATTTAAACATAAATTACAATGAAGGGCACTGATCAGCCTCTGTTAATGTTACTGCAAATGTGTGTGAATGTGGAGTGTTTGCTAGATGTCACCCTAGCAATAACCTGTAGGAATATTGTAGTTCTAATTGCAGTAACCTTGATGGAAAGGGAAGTGTTGTTTTAAAGGTAACTCCATAAAGGTTCCAGGTTCTCTGCTCATATTTAGCTCTCCCAATGACTTTTCATGTTTGCAGGAATTAGTAACGGCTGAAGTTGTCTCTCGGAGATAAGGGAATTACAACAGTTCGTAAAGCAGCTGGAAGTATTCTGAGATTCCAGCAGAGTAAGTCCCATGATGGAGTCGGGTACTTTCTTATTTCTGTAACTTAAAGACTGCATAACAGCTAGTTAGAATAGAAAAGCCTACTTGTTGAAGTATCCAACTTTCATTTAACTGTTTTGACTCCTTCTGTTTGAGCAAAAGCGGTGCTTGTTCAGGCTTAGCCCATATGTTTCCCAAATGGCTCTCTGTGGTTTCTGTTCAGAAATTTTTATTTAGTGCCATGTGAAATTGATCCAGTTTTCAGTTCCTCTTGAAAGCCACACTTCTTATTTTCCTGTTTGCATAAATAGGAAGCTGTCACTCTGTGAGAACAAACTCAAGATGGAAAAAACACACTCCAACAACAAACCACGCCACAAAATGCAGCTGACCGGGTCTGTGCGGCTGCCTGCCTTAAGGTTTTGTCTTGGAGCCTGCTGGTGTGCTTTCTGTGCAGCAGTGTGAATAGCAAAGAGAGATCCCAGGAGATCTTCCCAGAGGCTTTGTCCTTTGTGGTGATAGGCAGCAGAGGCTGTTGTAATCCTGGATGATCAGTGCTGATGTGTCAGCTTCACCGAGAGCAGAGCCTGAGCATGACCCAGAAAAGGCCTTGCCTCTCTCTGGATACTGTGTGCTCTCGCAACTGTCTGCTGTCCAGAGCAGAGGCTTTCTGTCACGCTCCTCAGAAATTTTGCTATTAAGGCCTAAGAAAAGCAGCTTTTTTATTTGTGCAGATTCTTAGCTTTTGGTAATAGTCTGATCTAGTGGTTGTTAACATCATGAGCGTAAAACCCATTAAAGCAGCCATCAGTGGGCTGTGTGACCAGTGGGCTCTGTGCAGAAGATAAAACCCATGGTTTACCTGACGAGGTGTGTGCTCCTTGATTTCAGTCACACCAGCTCTCAAAATCAGAGAGGAATTAAAATGGATCTTGCTTGCGTTTGCATTCCTGAGGTGCAAAATGTTTTAAAATGCAGACCTGTGACTTGGTGTACTGCAGCATGCAGGACATGCAGCCTTAGTGACCTACCACACTTCAGGGCTTCGTTAACATGCAGTGGACCTTCACTCTGTTCCATGTACACCTACCTTAGCCTGGTAGCTTATCAAAAGGTGAGATGAAAGGGGATGGAAGTTGTTTCCTTAGTATTTCATTTTATATTTCATCGCCCCACTAGCTTTTAACAACCATGGTATTGAGGACGTTGCCTCAGATTCCCCATTTTGTACATCTAACAGGACGAGTTGGTATCTTTCTCTGTTCTTCAGTGAGAGGGTGGGACGGGTAGGCTGCTGAGGACTTGCTTTTTCCTCTCATATTTGAATTAAGTGGGCATTAAGAGCAACCAGTGCGCAAAAAGGAAGGGTAAGTTGTTGCCACGCAAGTAACAATGTTTAGCTTCTGATTATTGGTGCTGTAATGGTTGTGCTGATTTCATAGTCAGTACCAGTGGTCAGCACAAGCGTGGTTTGAATTCCTGATAGAAGGGAAGTAAGGAAGAGCAGATTTCCTCATCTTTTGTTTGGGTGTTTGCAACTGGAGGTGTTCAGCACTCCTTAGCGCAACAGAAGAAAATGAGCTGAAGCAAGGGCTCAGGCTGATGCCATCTGAAGTTTTTTCAGGTCTTGCCTGACAGAGCAAAACAAACCCAGAATGTGTGAAGACTACTGCCTGTTGAAGTAAAAGGACTATGCACTCCTGTGAGAGAAAGCAAAGGTAAAAGCCTGGCTGTTTTTCTGCATATGCTGGACAAGACACAACACTGAACAGGGAAGGAAAGGCTTTGGCCTGAGGAAGTCACACTCAGCCCCAGCAGTGGATAACCAACAGGTGAGTGGCTCAGGGGTGATTGCTCTCAGCAGCGTGGAACTGTGAGCCTTTAGAAATCATTCTTCTCATGATGGCCGTGCACTGCATTTAATCATAAGAGCTGATTTGCTTATTTATTTATCTATTTCCTCCCTTATAGCTTTGTAACATTCCATCAGTTACAGTAAGTAAATGGAGACAGTACATTAATTTGATTTTCCACTTAAGTTTAGGACAAACTACATAACTGAGCCCTACTCAGTATTTTGAGGAATACCTGGGGCTGGGCGTACTTTTGCGGTTTCTGCCCTCTCCCACAGTCTGGAAACTGACAAGTAGGGGGCAGCAAAGTCCTATTTTTAAAGTAAAGTTCCCAGCATTTTTTGTTCACTTTTTATGAAGCTAAATTATGTTTGTCAGCTTGATACATCCATTAGCGCTCTTTCTTAACGATGAGGAAAGGATACAAACTTCCAGTTAACAAAAAAAAAACCAAACCAAACCAAGACAAAAAAAAAAAAAAAAAAAAAAAAACCAGCAAAACAAAACAAAACCAAACAATCAAACAAAAAACCCTCACAACACTTTAAAATACAAATAAACTAAAAAGGAACTTTCCTGCAGCGTGTTTAATCTGGCAATGAAGTTGGTACAGTACAAAGATAGTCATTTGCAAAACCAATTGAAGGGCAGCTTTTGAATACCAACAGTGGATTATTTACTTATTTATCCATTCATTTATTCATTCATTTATTCATTTATTTATTTACTGTGCCAAAACCTGTCACTACAAACTGTTTCTTGGGTTGGATAAAGGAAACAAAATCATGCTTGGTTATCTCCCGCTTTCTTTAAGGAAGGGGGAAAAAAAGAAAGGAATGGGAGTCCCCTGCAGGTGAGGATTGATTTTGGATAAATGTTCCATCTTTGCCTCATTTATATCACATTGTGAAATTATTCATACCATCCTGTGGTGATGCGTTGTTCTGCTGTGCTTCCTTAGGTGTGGTTATGAAATAACGGAGTGGTAACGGATTCCAAACTGTACGTACTGCATGAGAGGAACAAGAAAAGTGCTAAAGCAAAAGGTGGAAGTGGATTCTAATTCTTATGAATCCATCCAAAAGGGAATACTCCATGAAATACTTCAGCCGTTAATGGTGAATGTTGATCATTAATGCAGGCAGTGGCATTTACTTCATTGAATATACCGGAATGTTTATTTTTCCTTTTAGTGATTATAACTCACTGATTAACTCCTGCTTCTGCCTGCTGCTGGCGTTGCACTTTGCTGTGCAGTGGCTATGCAGTGAGCTGGGGGCACTTTGGGCTCAGAGCACTGGGTTTGTAGTGAAGAGCCCAGTCTGAAGTTGGCAGCAGACGTGCGTCACAGCTGTGAAGCAGTGCCATGCAGGCTCTTGTTCATCACTGGTGGAAAAAGCATAACTAATGGTGCTGACTATGTTGAAAAATAGCATTTTTGTAGCTAAGAACATTTTCTATCTAATAAGAGTTATTGCACTCCTTGCATATGTTGTAGTTTACATGGAAATAAATAGAAGGCATTGCTTTTGGAGTGACCTAAGAACAGATATGTGCTGGGGCTTCCATTGCTATCAGTACATGCATCCTTTTGAATGCCATGAAAAGGGTAATATGGCCTCCACTTACTTAGTCTTGTGATTTGCAGTTTGGATTGTGTTTTATCTTCCCTCCATCACTTGTCCATTCACCAGTGACTTCTGCAGAACTTTATACAGTACTCAGTTTTAAAATGCCTTTTTGGAGAACATTAATTTAGATTTCCCTCATTCTTTCTTTGCGTGTCATCATCTGTCCCTCTTGGAACGTTTGGGCTGCAACTGCGCCTGAAAATTATTACAGGCATTTTGACCTTGCTTTATCTCAACCAAGATTTTCAGGCACGTTACTTCGTGCTCTACTTTGTATTAATAAATGGAACTTAAGTTGTCGCTAGATAATGAGTTTAAGTTTTAAAGTCTCATTGTTTATGAAGCAATGTCATATATATTTTTAGCTTTATCAGAAATAAACGTGTTTTTTGATGCTGTATTTTCCCCTGATTATTTAAGTGTTAGAATAGAAAGTATTTACATATCAGAATAAGAATAGTGCGTTTTTAAGTACTAGAATATTTACTGCATAAATATTTGGATCTGCAAAATCTAGTTAAGAGAAGTAGTAGTTTTATACAGTATGTTATCATAAAAAAAAATTACATAAATCAGAAAAGTAGCAGTCCCTGGTGGGTGGGTTGCACTGTAGTGTGAAGTTATGGATATCCAGAATGTGAACCTTTCTACTGTAACAGCATAAGGCAGCTCTAAGCCAAGTTGGCTGTTTTAATTTCTACATGGCTAATATTTAGGAAATACAATCAAGGAATCCTTAATATTTTTTTTTTAATTATTTTTATTTTTAATTTAAAAGGAGATTGAGGAGGTTAAAGCAAGACTTCTAGCATTACTGCTTTGAACCCAAAGTAGATCTGAGATGTTTTATGTGACCAAATTGTATCATCTAAAAATAAGCTAAATTGAAGGACAGAACCACGCTTTACTGTATAGCTTATCTAAAACATATCTACTATAATGTGCAAAATATTGTATTTTCCATTGGCAAGCTAAGTCTGCAGTGCTGCTGGTAAAAAAACAGATTGACATTTGGTCATTATTTCTTATCAAGGGTGTTTTACTTATAATGCTATTTGACAGCTATATTCTAGGTCTGACAGCATTGAACCAGCTTAATTCCCACTGAACTGCTCTAAATACGTGGTATTGCAATCAGTTTAACAACCCCTGGAGGCAATAAAATCTCTCCTTTGAACACACACAAGGGGAAGAAATCTAAGATTTATAAAGGGCAGCAAGTATTCAAGATAGGGGCAAAGTTTATGTGTGAGCCTATAATTGATGTTTCCTTTGTTGGAAAAGAAAGCTTGAGGATGCTTTAGGAATTAATCTTTAACAAGTTATAATCTGCACTAACAAGATCTGCTCAAGATGAGTGAGAGAGATATATGATACCAAGAGTTTTGTCAGATTCAGCCAACGATGAAAATTCAAAGGTACTGTGTAGTTCAGGAACACTTCTGAGCAGATAAGAAAAGTCTGCAATTAAATGTGAAATCTGCTGGAGCTCCATGCCGCAGGTGGGTGAGAGCACTACTGGTAGCCTGGGCTGCTTGTTCTCTGCCACCCACCCAATGGCTGAGAGCACTTCCTGTAATCTGATGAGCATTAATGTAAGTGGAACAGTACTGAAGGTTTGTCTGCTGCTCTCATTCTCACAATGTGTAATTTAGCAAACTGGGCAGTGACAAAACAAGAAGGGATGCTGATGAGATTCCTTATTAAACCTCATCTTACCTTCCAAGGGATTCCCAGGGTTTTAAAAATATTATAGTAGATATGTCCCATTGAAAATGTATAGCTGGCTCTAGGATGAAATATGCTATCACTTTAAGAGTGAAGCTCAGGGTTTGGGAGCAGGAATGTAAAATACTTAATTTAATTGCAACTGGCAAATATCCTTTCTGTCTTCTCTTGCTCCATGTCTGAAAGATATCATGGGAAATCTCTTGAAGATGAATGTCTTCTCTGCATTAACAAACACTTCTTTCTTTGTCCCCTGGTGCATGGAGATCCTGTGTGGGACTCTGCCACTTGGTCTGCTTCATTTGTGAGATCTGAAGCCTGTTGTTACACTGAAGGCCAAACCTCTCTTCTTACATAAAGGGAAGGAGAGATTGGGCCAGCAGAGGAGGCTGACAGAGTGTGGGTTACTGTGCTGTAGCAACTCGCACAGTTCACCCAAGGAAATATGAGTATTATGCAAAACTATAAACCCTGCCATGGCCATGTGATCTAATAAGGTATTATAAATGTCACAGGAGCTCTTTATTAAAATTTAAGCAAGAATATTTTCCTTGCACATATTGAAAGGCAAAAGGTTTTTTAGAGTCTTCCTAGGTTCCTTATGCGGAACTACACAGTGCAGGGTTAAAATATAACTGGGTGGGAGAAGTCTTCCTGTTGCGGGTCACCACCCAGAAGCTGTAAATCATCACTCTGTGCTTTGCTGTAGTCTCCCAAGTGAGGTGGTAAAATAGCCACTTTGCTGAAAGAAGGAAGGAAATCAATCTCAGGTTGTTGTCACTTGTAGGTAGGTCTCTAAGTTTGGAGGTGTGCCTGTTTTCTGTGTGGTACCAAAGAAGGAAGATGCCTTCATAGCAGTGGGTGTAGAGCTGTGTGCTGCAAGGCAGTGGGATGGCTGTGAGACCTCCCAGCCAAGGGTTCCAGCACCACACAGTGATACGGTGACAGTGCTCCTGTAGAAGAAGCTGGTTCCTGAATGTGAAATTTTGCTCATTTGGTGCTCTAGGAGACTGATGCAGACAAGTCAGAGTTCCAGTAATTCTTCATGTGATCTTTTTTGGAGAGGTTACAAAGAGCTTACCTGAAGTAATTTTTCTGTCAAAAATATTCCCCTCTAGCTCTGGTGCAGAGGTCATCTTATGTAAGTAATCATGTCCTGGAGCTTCTCTGTTGCAATACTTAAGATTTGGAACTGTCAGTATGCCTCAGTACTGGTTCATTATCCTCCAGAAAAGAAGGTAGCTTTCTTTTTAAGGGCTATATTTTCTGGCATTTCCTTTTCTGTACAAATTCAAATAAATATTTGTAGGTTTGGTGCTAGAATTGTTTGCATTTAGTTTTTCTTAGTCAACGAAAAATCTGATAATCCAGAGAAAGTGGCCACTTTTGTATCTGGGTAATGAGCTTCTGCTTTAATGTGGGAGTGGAAAAAACAAAATCCCTCTTCCCTGTGGTGAATAGGCAATTGCAAGGCAACACATCTCTACAGTTAAATCTCTAAGATAACAACATACCAGTGAGATGCTACAAACAGTTGGGCACTGTCTTCTAGGAGTATGAAGATTACATTGCTTCAACCAATGTCATTAGAACTGAGTTTTCATTGCATGAGGAACCATTCAGTTTTGTGATATCTTTTTACGTTCATCTACATTTATCAGGTATGGTATTAAAAACAAACCAACCAACCAAACAAAGTATTCTCAGGTTTGACTGGGTTCTGGCACACCTTTGGCCACTGTACTCTCTGCATGTGAAAAGCTTCTATTCCTATATTACAGCTATTGGTTCTATACACCTTCCAGTAGGTTGTTGTGGGGCTAGAGCTGATTTGTCTATTGCTGTATGTGGGGCTCTCAAGTAGGCCCAAGAGTAGGGTTGTCTTGATCAAATCATTAGACTAATTATCAAATACACACCATAACACACAGTTGCTTTCTGCTGTCCAAATAGGCCATCTCTTTTCTTCTCTGACTCCTTTCTTTACTGTATTTCTTGTGAATAATTTAAGTATGATTCTGTCTGTAAACCAGCTTATAATTATAAAATTAGATTGTTTTGTTCTCTTCCTCCTAATGGAATACTGCAGAGAGCAAATAATTAAGACTTCATTGAGTCTGAATTCAGTCAATCTAATGTTGTTAATCTGGTCAAAACCGAAGATCATCTAAAATCAGTAGATTCATTGCTTATTGATAGTAGAGGAGATCTTAAGCTCCTGCCAACACAAGCTAGTTCTAAAGAAAGAGACTTCTCTGCCACTTTCATTGAAGTTACAGTAAAAGTTCAGTTACCTCTATTGTGCCCAGTAGTTTTCACTTGTGCGTGTGTATCTGTCAGGATCAGACTGTCCCTTTCATTAATGCCAATTAGCAAGGGTCTATCCTTGGTAATTAAAAAACAAATTAAGGAGAGGCATTAAAATCTGTCTCAAAAGAAGGTTTTAGTAGGGAAAAAAAAATCTCAGTGGATATAAAATGAAATATAAATGAGGCAGTGAATCTAGTGGATCATTTCAAATGACTAATCCTACTCAACCAGGTAAGCTAAGATGGCTATAAATTGGGTTAATTACTGTAGCTTGAATTTTAGCTCAACAGCTCTTAATTTCAACTTTCAAAGGCAACACAAACCAATTTTGTACTCTTAGATTATAATGAGCAGTCTTTATTCTTTAATCAGTTCATCCAGTATCTGGCTGTCTACTGTAACATTCCTTTGAAGTCTAGAAAGATCTAACATAATTGAAGAAATGTCGAACTACTTGACTCTCTCTTTTTTAATATAAAAGAATTAAACATTAATCAGACTTGTGCATCTCAATTAAGCCAATTAAAACTATCACAGAATGTGCTGTGCAGAGCAATAGGTAGCTTTAATGTTTGAACATATTATAAACTTTTACCTAATGTTCCTTATTTAAGATGTTTGTTACTCAAAAAGAAAATGCATTAAAGAGCACTACCATTGTTTAAAAAGTTTGACTAACTTCCTTCAAGTAGTGCCCACGTTTATGCATAAGATACATTAAAATGTGTTGCATTTAGTTAAAAATAATGCCATGGATTACTTCAGGTCTTCCTACAGCAATCTAATTTGAATATTTTTTTGTGCTGATTGTTCTGTTTGTTTGCAAGAAAAAATCATATGCTCCATCTGAATTAATTTCTGTTGTAGGAAAGTATGGCTCAGGTTTTACTGGCTGAAGTATACACGCAAAGTCCATATAATTACTAATAATTTGTAACAAGTGTTAATTGATAAACAACTCCCTCTGGTAGCTTAATTAAAGCTTTAGGATAGCAAGGCGATTTACAACTGGGATTGATCTCAATTAGTCAACAAAATCTGTGTAGTCTGTTCAAAGAAGAAGGAGGAAATTTAGCCTAGCGAGGCTTTGGGGATTTTGTCTTAAAAAAAAAAAAAAAAAAGAAAGAAAAAAAAAAGAAAAAGAAAGAAAGAAAAAGAAATACAAGAGAAATAAAATCACAAAGCATACAAATGTTTTCTGCAGTGATACCTGCTGTACACTCTGCTTATTCTTTGCGCTCCCCAGCATTTGTTCTTTCATTTGTTTGTTCGTTGTCAGGTTACAGAACAATATTCAAACATTTCTTTTCATTACACACAATGTGATAAAAAAGTCATTTCATACAGAGATGTACATTTTAGAATAACACCCTCAAGAGACCACAAACTAGAGAATGAAAAGCATTTAAAATATGTCAGTTTTTGATCTTACTTAGAGATTTGTTTATAAACTGGCATTATGCAGCCTTAATTAAAAGATAACACAGGAAAGATGGCATTAGGGAGTAACTGGAGATGTGGAAGCACGCTGATCTTATAAAGTCAGCTGTGCTGTTTCAGGATTCACTCCTCTTTTATCATTTGGGCTGATAGTAAGAATATAATCTATGAGTACTCGAAATCGCCCATGTGGAATAAAAAATTAAAAAAAAAAAGTGTCATCTCTGTTTAAATTAGATCACAGGCTGGCTGCAAACAGCTGCTGAAACATTAATTAATTTGTTTGCAAATAAATCATGGATATGTACTAGCTGCAAACACTGGCATAAACAAGCACAAACGTTGTGCTTGTTAGATTACCTATGGATCCCTGGCCTGCCTTCAGTTTTTAAGATGACTTCAGATGCACCAGCAAAACCAACACAGAGACCAAATAATCTGGAAGAACTGAGCCTTTCATTAAAGTTGTCCTATGGATATGTTGATGTGCTGAAATGCAAATAAGTTTCAGTGCTTTAAAAAAAAACACACATCCATTTTACATTTGTGTAGGACTGAACCTCATTTAAGAAAGATTTGTTAATCAAAGAGAATGAAATATTTTTGTGGAGGCAAATGAGTGTGGGTTTAACAAGTTTGCAGCTAAAAATATGGCTTGATGATTTCAGCTATGCAATTTATGTCCCTCTGTGTCTTGAATGCTCTTTTGGTAGCTGTGTAGAACTCCTGTATAAATTCTGCATTACCCAGTGTAAGAAAATACCCAATTTTTGTATAGCTTGTTGGATATCTTTAATGTCTCTGGGCTGCTTAGGAGAACAGGCTAAATGCTGGCTTTGTAGCATCACTGAAGCAGCACCTGGGCAGATGCACCCAGACCTGCAATCATGGCAGCACAGGTGCGTCCCTGGGGCTCGCCTGGTAGCTGCTCCGGTGCTTCTCATCATAAGGGTAAATCCTTGGCTCCCTCCAATGCTGCCCTAGGCACTGCA
This sequence comes from Gallus gallus, assembly GCF_016699485.2. Taxonomy (NCBI): domain Eukaryota; kingdom Metazoa; phylum Chordata; class Aves; order Galliformes; family Phasianidae; genus Gallus; species Gallus gallus. The sequence continues at coordinate 14,669,905 of NC_052539.1, read as the reverse complement.
CAAGGTAGGAAGAGAGGAGGAGGATGATGCTGCAGGCTTTGTCCCTTTGACATAGCTTTACTTTCAAGAAAGGAAAAATAAGAGATTAGATTCTGCAAAGGGATGAGCCTTGCGTATGTCATACAAATACAGGGAGACTTTAGGATATGAATAACTAACCTCCACGAGGCTGGCTGCTCTGTTAGAAAACAGAGATGTGTTGGTGCAGCTTAGAGGGTGCGGCTGGTAAGATTTCGTGGCCTAAATTCTTCATTATCAGAATGCCATCTGCATCACAGAGATGCTGGGGCTGACTGTCTTACGCAAGTACATCCTCTAGACATATAACAATGTTTTGTTTTGAATCTTGTCTAATGCAGTGGGTGTCCTTTCCAGGCTTTGGAAAAGTTGTTTACTCACAAGAAAAATCAGATTCTAACATGGAGGAAAACCAAGCAATCATACAAAAACCCTAAAGAAAAACAGCCCTTCCTTGTACAGAGGAGCTAATGCTGTGGTTTGGTGATGATGTGAAGTTGATTTTCCTGTCATTCTAAGGTATACATTTTGTGTAGCCTTTCTGAATTGTCATGAAAAATTCTACTGCAAGGTAGATCTCACTGTCAAGGTTTTCTTGTTAATGAGGGACAGGTTTTGTTAAGTTTGGCTGCTAATTGTTTGAGCAGTGTTGATATTTGACCCTGCATTGGGCCTTAACATCTCTGAGTACGCGTGTTGTAGTGCTGGTGCCAAGAGCAGTCTTTGACCTCAGGAAGAGTATTCCTACAGAGCACTCAGGGTATGTTGTTAGCACCCAGGTAGGCATTGTTTGGACCCTTGGGAAGCACTGGCTAGAGCATAAGTTCTTTTAGAATTTGGGGTCTGTTGGCACTTTTTCAGTGGCTAGTGCAGTTGCTCCAGAAGGCATTACAGTTGTGTTTGCTTACCAGCCCTGCCCCAGGGTTCACCCACCACCTCCTCCGGGTGAAGTTGTTCAGCTGCTTTGGCATAGTATATCTACCGGTCTGAATCACCAGTGGTGCTGTCTTTCTAGGTGTTGACTTCATCTGTTTAAGGATAAAGACATTTTCACTTCACTTCCACTCCTAATGCCAACTTAACTCAAGCCTGTTCTTTCTGAACCTTTAGATTTTCTTTTGTGAACTGAGGGAGGAAGGTCTTGTCTGAATACACAGACAGCAGTGGTGTTACTTGAGGACAGCTGTGTGCTTTTAGAAGTTATGTCTTTCCACAGAAGATGGTGATGGCTTCAGGAAGGCAGTTTATGATCACTGGCCAACCTGATCTTTCGGAGCAGGCAGAGTCTGAAGAGAGGATTATTTGATGTCACAGGTAGGAGAAAATGTATTATTGCTACTGCATTTCCAGCTGAAAACTCCAGAGAAAGCTAATTACTATTACAGTTTATGATGGAATTAGAGATATTTAAGTTTTGAGAAACGCTCTCAAGAAAGAAAGATTCAGATTTGCCGATATTTCATGGCCTACTTAGGACTTCTGCTGTACATGCAATCAATTAAGATAAAATACAAGATACTTGTGCTCACATCAGTTATAATGTCAACTGCGCAGCCTGGGATGAGCAGGGTCCTCAGCACCACAGCACAGACAATTGCAGCTTGCATGTCTGCCACTCTGGTATGCCTTACATAGTTCATGACTGTTAGTGACCAGATCCAGCTTTGATGTCTCCTAACCTGAATATAACATACTGTTTGTGTGAAACTTCACTGTGTTCTTGCAGTCTGAACTCTCCAAGCTGTCAGCACTTAGAAGATGTGGTCAAACTACACAATTTCCCATGTTATCTTGCCACAGCCCTGAATAATGCTCCAATTTATAGCTTGAAAAAAGAAGGCTGTTTTTTTAGTGTCTCACATTTTAGCATTTAATATAATCAAAAAGCAGAAACAACCTATGATATTTTAGGAAGAAGTGATATCAGAATATAGCCAAGAAAAAATTCTGCTCATTGGAATCACGCTTATCTCCACCTAGTTCTTCTGGAGCTGAAGTTCCTGGTGCCAGTGCCACTATTTAACCTTCTTCCCACATTTTAGTTCCTGCTGAATATACTTCCTGGGCTACTGTGTCGCCTCATTCTCTGCAAGATCTGATTCTATGATTCTATGGTCTTCATTTAAGGTTGAGCTTGGCATATCTTCAGCCTTGTAGCTTTTCAGGTTACTCTTTGCTGTTTGCTCTGTAAGAGCTCGGTCACCTCTGTGATCAGCTTTAAAATGCTTTATTTATTTATATACTCGTTTCCAGTTTCTCCCGGCTCCGTGCTCTTTCAGGAGCCCAGGAGTCCCTCTGCCAGCACTACCCACCAGCTGTCTGGAGGGCGTTACTTAGGGGGAGGCATCGAGGCAGGGGGTCCTGAATGTGCTGTCATGGTGTAGCTGCCAGACCACGCGGAGCTGTACTTAGGGCCTGAATGCAGCCCTCCCTCTGGGTTTGGCTGCTCATTGCAGCTAATTATAATTGTAAATTTGCCCTTAAAATCAAATTCTGTTTAAAGAGCAACTTTTGCCTTGGGGCAGCCTTGTAAGCGGAAAATACTTATCCAAAAAGCAGTTTACTTGGCTTATGATTTCCTGTAATCCCTATATTGTTCTCTAAGATATTTGTATGAGATGAAGAGCTGCTTTCCACGACCCAACCTCTCCCATCCCCTTTGTGCTTGATCTTGTACAGACATCATCACATTTTTCTTTATGATCTTGCATCCAATTCCCACAGAACTGTCTGGGCACTGCTGACCGTTACATCCCCCAGTGGGATCTGGCTTTCAAGCTGTCACTTCCACAAGGATTGGCCGGGGCTTGTCTCGTCAGGAATGTAGGCTCTCAGCATAGGACAATATTCATAGAACTGCTTTTCCAGTGACAACAGCTTATTCTAGGCTAAAGCATATTGCTTATTTAGCCTTGTGGTAACGCTACATGGCAACTTGGGATCAAGAAGTAAAGAACAACAGCATCATGTGTAACAAGTTCTCCCTAATCACTCGACTGTCTGAAGTTTAGTTCTCTACCTGAAATTGGGACAGGTTGTTTTTCTTTTTTTTTCCCCCGGAGATTTCAAGTCCTGTGCTTCTTTGGGAAATTTAGAGAAATCTGGATGCATGAAGCTATTTGTGGAAAATAGGCCATGGAATAATTGAGTGCAGTTGGTGTAGCCACCAGTCCTCCAGCAGGTCTGGAAGATTGGGCTTCAAGTCACACAGGTTCTTACTCAGGAATGAGCCACACAGGTATCGGCACTTGTTAGGAGGAAATAGAAAGAGCAGCTAAGCTTAGCTAAACTTCCTCGTTAGCCCTTCTCTTTCATGAAGAATGTGTTTCTGAACAGTTTGGGCTCATTTTATACCTTTGCTTCTAGATTAGTAAGTTTAAGATCAACAAATGCTTTCAGAGTCAGTCAAGAAAGCAAAACTGCTCAGATCCAGCTATAGGCAATTTGGTACCAATTTATGTATAGTGGATTAAAACTTCATATGAGCTAAAATGAGCATAATTTTTAAATCAGTGTGAACGTGCATGTAGGCAGCAGCTTAGTGTGAGATTTGGGTGGAAGCAGGCTGAGAATAAGCAAAACAAAACATAATTTAAAAATAAAAGGGCTCCCAGAATGCCTTTATATTCTAAAATGCCATATGGTCAATTGCTTGGCATCATCCTCCCAAGCATGATAGCAGTACTCTACAGGTTGCTTAACACCAGTGCCCAGACAGGAGGCAATAGCTGAAATAGCATGCTGTGGAAAAGAGATCAGCTTGGATGCTTCCATCCATGTGTTAGCAACCAGGCAGCACTGGAGTTCTACTGCTTCAGAATCTGATGGTTGTGCTCAATTTTACTTCAGAAGGAACTGTTTGGATATGTGAGTGATGGAATGACATTTTAATACTGTCCACTTGAGTTTAGGTGGCAGATAACTGAAAAATAAAAAAACAAACAAAAAACTCTAAAACAACAACAACAAAACCAAAACAAAACACCTATTAGTTTCTTTTTAGTTTCTTATTATCTATTTGCATAACAAATAATTATCATCCTTCTCATAGGGACCAAAGCATACATCAGGCTATTTAAGGGTAAGGAGTAAACAAGGCTCATGAGTTATAATATAGTCAGAACAATGCAGGGAAAAAATGAGGGATGTTATTGAAGCAAAACTAATTTCTGTTCTTTTATAACATTCTGACCAGAACAGTGAAGGACATCACAAATCCATTCATTTATTTCAAAATTTGCAAAACAAATCCCTTCTTATACATAGTATTTGTACAACATGAAATAATTATTCAATAAGTTGACATTTTAAACCTATTACTGCCTAAACCCATCTATTACTGAGCTATTCAGAGCACTAAGTTAACATTTACCAGAACATTCATCCTCACATCATGGGGAGATCAAGCTCAAATCCTTTATTTCATATTCAGATCTTGTTGGGTCAGGATTGAAAACTGCTACCTTTCTGATACTTTACCGAAAAGCCACTCGGAAATCCACAAAAGAATTATTATCAAGTTACTGCAGTTATTCAGCTAGATGTTGACTTTGATATGTCAACTCTCTGATCTTTAATAGAAAATTGATGGTCTTGCCCTGAGGGTCAGTCATATGCATGACCAGGACAGGCCAAGGCTTGCATTAAATTACACCCAGCCTTGCATTCTCATTCTCTGGCAGTCAAAGTCAAACAAAGCCAAATGGATCCCTTGTTAGTTTTGTTTTCTTCATTGTTTCGTGTTGGCATATGGATTTAATTCTGTAATGGGTGACTGCTGGGCACAATCTGCTTTATTGATTTTCTGGGGAGAGTTTTTGTGAGAGGACCCGGAAGTATAATAACATAAAAGCAACTGGTGCAATTTTGTTCTTGCTGCAGTATGTGTTTATTAGAGCACTTTTCACACAATTGACTGTCACAAAAAATCAGGTTGAATTTCTGTTTCCAGCCATTTCTTCTACAGAATTCACTTTCTCCAGCCGTGGCCTGAAGTTGTCAATCCCAATGTGGCTTTAATTGGCCCCTATAAATTTCATCCTGGTGGTGGCTGCAATGACTCACTCAAATTTTGGCCCTTTTACAGCGTTGCTGGTTGTTGCTTCTCACAAAACTGCCTTTTAACTTTATCACAGGAAGGAGTGCTATGTGGGAAAAACTAGGACATCCCATGGTCTGGGACTGTGCTTCGGATCTCAGCTTCTAAAGTGTCAGCTGAAGCCACAGAGGGTTGGGTGAGCTACTGCTCCATGCATAATTTCTTTGATGGCTGCGGATGAGCATGTCGTGTGGCAGCAACTAAAGGACATGAAAGAGAGGGAATACATTTTCCATTAAAAATAACCAAAATGTTCTTCAACTTCTGTTTCCTGCAACTACTGCATTACGTAAACACCACATCAAAACGCCTGCAGAGATTCGGATGGCATAGCAGCTTCTTTTGGTCTTATCTACAGCTCTCTCCAAGGTACTTTGGTTTACTGTCCAGTTCGCACTGTTGAGAATTGTGTCAGACCATGAACAGACTTTTCCTCCTTTCTCAAACCATACTGAAATTTGATACCAAATCATTATAGAAGGTGACAGACATGTTCTGATTGTGTCTGTTTGGTAGTGGTGGTGAAGGAAGTGCCTTTCCTTTCCAACTGGAAAGTTGGCCAGCGTAGTGGGCAACAAAATAGAGCTTATCTGTGCCATCCAAAGGTTAGTTGGAGTACCTTTTGTGTTAACTAGAACATTTCTTACCTCTTATGAAATCTAGAGTGAGTCTTGGATAGAGAGGAATTGTTTTCTAGAGATTTGGTAGTTTTCTATGTGATCTGATCACAGAAAGACTTCACTTACAAAACCTCTCCCCTTTATTTGTGTTGTTTCCACTGCAGTGTTATTTTGCCAGCTAGATTTTTCAAGGATTTAGCCGGGAGGCTGTGAGCTCTTGCTGAAATGCAATAGGGTCTAAACGTTTAGATAACCCAACAGATTTAGGAAGACAAGTCTCATTGACTTTCTGTAGAGTTTACATTCTTAAGTCTCTTAAACATTTTTGAAAATGCCAGCCTTGGATTCCAAACATAGATCCTCAGTGCTTACACAGAGGCAGAGTGCTCAAGCACTGCAAGACCTCGTTGTTTCATAACAGACTCGTATAAGGTGTTTAGCTGTTAGAAAAAGGATGTCAGACCAGATTTGAAGGGGAATGCACACCACAATGTGAGTATTAATATAGCTCTTAATGCCAGCTTAAGAGCATCTGTGAATGTATAGGGATGATTTTTCAGGAATTGCTTTTGTACCTGCTTTGATGTGAATCTCCTTCATCAAACTCAGAATTAATTTTGCTGAAGTCAATAGTCTTTGCACCCTTCTAAGTGAATGCAGTCAGGCAGCCCTCTAACTATATGTGCTATTATAGAGCAAAACATACAGATTATAAATAACATCACAGGGAGACTGGGTCCATTTCATCTTTGCAGTAATTCTTCTGATACTCTTTGAGTTACATCAGGATAAATTTGGCCCACTGAGATTAATATAAAAAAGCAGGCAGTGTTTCTTAGGTAGAAAGGTGCATATAAATCCCTGTAACTCCAACTTTGATCAGCTTAACACTCGGCTTTCTGTGCGAATCCTTTACTTTCTTTCTTATTTCAGAACAGCTAATGCTGGCAAATGCCTGTTGGACCTACAAAATTACAGTGCTGTACAGCGGAGGTGCTGTGAAACTCCCAGAGCATAGGAGTGATGCTCAGATCAAACTGGCTTTCTCCTCCTCTGTGTGTGTGTGTGAGAAATGGTGCAGACAACTCCTTCAAATCTCTCTTTCATTTGAGAGCCTGATCCTGTCACCCACTGATTCTTCTCATCTCCTGTTAAAGCTAATTAGAGTCAAAAGTGCTCATTGCCATTCACGGTGCAGGATTAGGCCCTTAATTATCCTTGGAGATAAGCATTCTGTTCTGGGCGATGAAAATGTGGCATATCAGCCTTACCTGGGGATGGTAATAATGCTTTGTGTTTGTGAGGACTCCTAGCTATGGATCTCAAAGCACTTTGTCATGCAAGGGAAATTTCTGCCCCCACAATGTCATATGGTTCATACAGGGACATATGGCACCAGCCTATGTTTTTGGTTTGTCCCTTAGGAAAGAAATGATTGTATCCACTCTTTTAAGTAGCTCATCATTTAATACTTTTCTGTATAATTAGGAAATGACGTTCATCTGACAAAGTACATTCATTAAATAATTTCAAAATAAGCCAGGGGCATTGTTTAAACCTAGTGTCAACACAAACTACAAAAAATGTGCAGAATAGTTAAATTCTAGCCAAAAGTGTATGTTAATGGAGCCAGAACACTAAATGTTTTTTCTGCTTTTTAAGGCATCGAACCGTCTTTTAGTGCAAGTTCTGCCTCACAGCCAGATCTGGCCCCGTCTTCACCCTAGCCCTTTCATCTCCCTTTGTTCCATGTCTATGCTGAGACTGAGATTTTCCCACCTCTCTCAGTCTTACTGTGGCTCTGAAAGATGATTGCCTTCCGGTGAAGCCCTTTCCCCTTCTTCTGTACCCAAGCTCCATGTTCAATGAACATCAAAAAGCCTTATCATACCCTGATGGTTTAAATCTTTAAACAGAGAGTAACAGCCTGAGTACATCCAGACCCCTCACATCCTATAGTCTTGTCACTATGTGTTCCTGCAACAATTACCAGGAGAGGGAGGCTGCGGAGTGAATCAAGTAGCGTGTGTTGTCTCCCTGGACTCCATGCTGATGCTCTGATCAGGACTTCAGCAAAATTCTGTTTGAAATGAGAATAGACTAATTTTCATCAGACTCTTCTCAGAGGAATCCCATGTGGGCTAGCATGCCAAGGGTCATCATTAGAAAACTGCCTTCAAAAGAGCTGAGGTTTCTTGTGGCAAAGCTCTCTCCCTTTGCTAAATTTATAAACATTTATGTAAAAATGTATACATTAATTGTTCGGCTTCCTTGTTTTTGGGCATTACTTGCTGGCGTGCATACTTGAAGAAATATACTTGTAAAAATAGCCCAAGTAAGGACAAAAATATCCTCGTTCTGACTGAAAATTCAGAATGCTGTGATCAAAGGATGCTCTAACTCCCAGCTGTTCAAAGGGACTTATATTAAAAAAAAAATAAATCAGATGTGACCAAGAATAGAAAATAACTCATTAAGAGCTTAACTAGATGATGACAGGTGAAGCGATCAGTTGCTTAAACAGTGTAATGTTTTTCTAAGCAGTCTATGTTATTTTTTTTTCCCCCTAGAATCAATTTACTTTCTAGAAATCATTATGAGATCAAGTAAAGTTTGTCTGCTGTGGAAGATAAACACATACAGAAGGCGCTGGGCTGTGGAGTAATGAAGACATCGTTGAAGTGCGGTTGCAATTTTATAAGAGTAGAGGAGAAATTATTGAATTTGTTTTACACTCCCCATTTATCAATTTCCTTCCCAAGTAGCTGCAGTTCTTAAAAGGCAAAAGAAGGGTGAAGGGAAGTCTATAAGGAAGAGAATGATCTCTGGAAGTTTAAGCCTTCAGACATAAAGAAAAGGTCTTATCTCTGTCTTTTGAGACTTAAAAGCAATGAATAGTAGGTGGATATGATTCTCTCCTCATTTTTATAGCTATTGTTTAGCTACTACAGTGTTTGTAAAATACATTAGAAAATTCTTTATAATTCTCTTAAGCAGCTTAAATCCCTTTTCACTTTCCCCAGGCAAAACCTGATTCACTTGCATGTTTTTGGGCTCTGACCTTCACAATGCTGATCTCCCAACAGTAGTAGCCAGTTTCTTATTCTTTAAGTGCTGGAGGAATCATGAAAAATTCAGACACTGGGTTTCCCTGAGACCAATCTGGTGGCTTTGTCTTTGTGCTAACTGCTGCTTTCTATGCATCATTCAAAAGGTACATACTGTTGTCAGCCCCTGAACTGCTACTTGGTGTTAAACATGAATATTTGTAGCTTAGCAAGGGACTAAATTTAAAAAAATTAATATTTGACAACCTTTGAGAAGGCATTACCGACATGAAACCATACGTATGAAAGACTCTGTTTGTGAAAAATGAAAACTTTCTTCGCTGGGGCGATTCTAGACATTACAAGGTTTGCTTTGAAATAGCTCTGATTGCAGGGCGTTCTTCTGGATATATGGATTATGGCTGTACCAAAGAAAATATTGTAGCAGAGTTGTCTTTTATTTTTCCCTGTATTCTGCAGGGGGAAATGCATTCTGTGTTTGTGCCACTAATCCTATCTGACCAGAAAGCAGGTGAAAGATGGTACATGGCATATTCTGGCTACAGATCAGAGATACATCCAATGGTAAAATTGTCTTTTTCCACATTTCTTAATTAGAAATAGAGTCGGCTTCAACTAATAGAATATCTTATTAGTAACAAAAAGAATTGCTAGCTCTCCAGTTCAAGTGGCATATCTGCATAACTTATAGCCTTAAGAGCTTATAGAGTCACTCACACTCCTGGCAGAATGCCTTTTACTCTCCCATATTAATGAATTGTTCTAAATTTAGTCTACTGTGACAAACTAATATTAATACAGTATTTTATGGCCCAGAGCATTGTTAATGCATAAGAATGAAACACTGAATCAAAGAAAGGGGAAAGGAGGCAAGATTACTTAGTATGATTGTCAAGATATAAGATAATCCAACTATGTAGATATTAAGACTTAAATATAATACTCTGCTTATAGATTTATATTATGTGAAACATTTTCTATTATTTTAAATCCTTGCAGCATTACTTTCCTATTTTCAAGGGTTTATAACTTGGCCATAAAAATTCGCTCTGGGCTGAAACTTGGCATATGAGGTCTTAACCCCGGAGCAATTTTTAAGTAAATTTTCAAACAAAACTGTATTTGTCTTGGGTAAATGTGGGACAACAGTCAACATATGGCTACTGGCCTAAAAATCCTTTTTTCGTGATGGGTTTCAAAAAGCAATGAGAAGTGATAAGCAAAGCCACGATTGCTCTTTTCGTATTATTTTGCTTGATTTTTTTAATTGCAAAACACTTGCAGGACAATGCATTTGACAGATGACAGTTCTTTGCATGTCAAAGTTTCTTCTACTGAAATCACGGAGAGTTTTTGTTTGTTCTTTCAAAGGGACGTAGGATTGGGTACTTGGTTTCATAGCTATTTTGCACTGACAATTTTACCATTTTCACATTGATGAGTTTACCACTTCAGCATTGGTCTAAAGGGGTATTTGCATGACAATGTATTTAACTATCCCTTTGCAGTTTATGCAGAATTTTATATGGCTTAAATAGCTGTGTGTTATAAATGTGTTCACACATGCACGTGTACCAGTACATTCCATTCGTGAAACCTACAGCCCAATCTGAATAGAGCCGATCCATATGCATGTGTGAGTTAAGATGAAGAAAAGCAAATGACTAATTGATGGGAGCACCTCTACCTGAAACTATGAAAAGTATGTATCATGTCTGCTAGAATGGTGAGAGTAGCGAGGTGTATTGTGGATCTTCACTGTAAGCAGCAGTGAGCAGGCTGTAGCTGAGCAGGGGTGGGACTGGGACATCAGGCCAAAATGGTGCACAGTGCCTGCCTGCACATGCCATTGATTGAGATCCCCTGTTTAAGGAGGAGTGATCAAGTGTTTTGGATGGCTAATAGCATCATGGGTATTTTTCAAACAAAACAAGCTTAGAAATAGTATACAAAAAGTCTTTTTTTTTTTTTTTTTTTTTTAATGTACTTTAGAGCTTGGGTACAAAATCCTCTCATTTGACTACTTTTTTTGTTTTCTTTCTCCAGGTACTCTTGGACTACATAGCCTTTAGTCCGGCGTTGATACAGATAAGCAGACTTGTTAGGGATTTTTGGGTAGACGTGCAGCTTGAAAGGTCTAGGATGTTCAGTTCAGGTGCACAGTCAGTTTGGTATGAAGACAGTTCTCATTTCTGATCCTCACTTATGTCGTGCTGCAAAGCAACCAGGGTGGAACCTTTGTGCAGACAGGGGAATGTTCCACTTGTTGTTCCTCCCAGGGAATGTTTGGAAAATGGAATCTACCTACTTTATGGCTGCTGGTGTGAATTTAACCCAGGTCAGTTAAACTGCATTCATCCCACTTGTGATGAGTTCCTTCAAAACAAGCAAAGCAATCGAATGCTTGAGGGATAGGAAGATTAAATAAGCTTTCTTTGTGGACTGTACTTAGTGTTTCTGTGAGCAATGGTGTAATTTGCATTCGGTGTCATCCAGAGAGGAAAAATCTCTTCAAGAAACTGTCTGTGGATGAAGTCATTAGGTGTTGTTTGGATTTGGGCTCTAAATAGCACAGATGTCCAGCACAAAATGATTTTGTTTTGTTAATTTTTTGCACTAGTCAGAGAGGGAACAAAGAAATGAAGAGTCTTTGCTCTTTCTGCAGCAATCTGTGCTGTGGAGAGGGGTGGGTATCAGAGTTGGGTACATGGCTCTGCCCAGGGGCTGGCTGTCAAAGTAATGACAATAAGTTTCACGGGCGGTGGCAGATCCATGCCTGACTGGGCAGGGGGAGCGGTAGAAGTTAAGTGTAAGTCACACAGCTTGGGTAACAGAGAAGAGTGGTAGGGGGCTGTAGCTCGCTGGAGGCAGATTTTAACGAGCTATTTCACAAACTGGGCAGAATCATTTCCAGCACAGCCCTTATTTTGGCACTGACTCAGTCTCCTGCATGTTGAGAGAAAAACCCTACATGTTGACAGAGGACCACAGGCTAGAATATATCTAAAACTATCGTGTTTTGGAAAAAACCCACAAGAACTGGCACCAGTGATTAGTTGCCTTGCATACTGTATTGCTTAAGTAGCTAAGGTGGGTAAGATGCAGCGAGGGTTGATTGCATCCTGTTCCATAATACTGAGAGTATTTCTGCAAGAGAAAAGCCCCTATTTGTTCAGATTTGCTTTGGCTTCATTGTGCAGGATGCTAATAGTTTCCATATTGTACAAATTATGAAGTTCATCAGTCTTCATATGGTACAATCAGGTCTGCTTAAGTCTGCACTATGGTCTCCTGTGGTCTCTGGATTCCTTTTAGCAAGTGTTTGGGCAGGAATGGGCTGCTGCTTTCTGTACTCTCTATGTCAGTACTTGGTCTTTACCAAGGAGAGCTAATGATCCAACTAGCCAAGTTTGTCCCTTGAATCCTGGTCACGTATGTGTTCACTGGAGAGAGAATTCTGGGGATGAGATTTTACTGAAATCTGTCTTGTTGCATACAAGGCAGGATGAAATTAAGGTAAATGCAATCTTTTGTCAAAACTGAAAATGATTTCTGTGCTTGCTTTGCACTCCTACAGAAATGCAAAATAGATCATTGAAATTTCCTATATTTAGACAGTATTTTTATCTTCTGATGGCTTTAGCTCCAGTGATGCAGCTGCGTTGTTGTATAGTCCTTTGAAAGCCTCTCAGTGGAGTCATGGCAAATGTCTGAACACTGTATGGCCCATGCAGGTTATGAACATGCAGTTGTCCAATGCAGCATCTGTACAGCACCTTCAATAGCTATTTGTGTAACCTAAAGTCCTGATCTTCACACACCAGAAGATAATTATAGGTAAGAATTTACATTCCACGCAAGATATTTGGAGTTGAAACTTGCATGATCTGATTTTAATACCCACTTCCCTTTTTTTTTTTTTTTTTTTTCTGTAGAATGTACCTGGACACCACACATCTTGGTTGTGCAGCCCTACACTTGAGAATGCCTGAAAGGAGACTGTATTTCAGAGGTAAGTGCTAAGCATTTTCCAAATGCCAGGACTCTCAAAGAGGTATGAGAGTAGTTGTGCAGAAGTGGATGCCCTTAGACTTGCTAGCTCACCTGAAGTCTTGCCATTCTTTGATATTGTTTTGTAAAAAAATATTATGCATTGGTAGTATGGAAGAAAAAATAATTCCACCAGCTGTCAAGATATGGCAATTTCCCATGCATGGATTGCTGACACCTCCCATGTTGTGAATCGATACTTTACTAAGCGTAGATTGAAGGAGTAGGCTTCGAACTAATTCACATGACGACCTACCTGCTGCAATGGGCAGAATACCTATTTGGTTGCAGTGACTGTAAAAGTCTTTTTAATGTTCTATGTTTTATATGGTATACCTTTAATTAAATGCAGTTTTGTGTCTTTCAAGAAAATAATTGGGGGCACAGCCTTAAAGAAATGTTTCCTTATGTCCCCGTTGTGAGTGCTCTTTTGGACTGTGGTAATAAGTGGCGGGTTATTCTTTTATTGCTGAAAGAGCTTGTTTAGCATATGCAATATATTCAAAATTACAAAAGGAGGAAAGCTGTGCGTTAGAGCACATTACCAGCATGCACTTACAGGAAAATTATCCCATGAAAAACAAACCCCTCTACTTAAATGCTACTCATAAACTATAAAGCAACTAATTCTACCTTAATGGGTGAAATTGCGACTTGATGGAGAAATAAAACCAATACTATTAAAATATTGAGCCTGTGTAAATGTTAACAAGTTGGAATCCATTAAATGCGTGTTTTCTGGGAGCTGGAGAGGCTTAGTTTGTGTTGGTTTGTTTAATTATACCTGTGGCTCATGAAAACTTCCACGCTTTTTTCCTAAGGCTCTATTTGTCGGAGCATTTAATTTCCTCGATGTATAAAAACAAAAATCTTAAATTTTGGGTAAGCCAATAGGGCATGGGAGATAACTCTTTCTCTGGAAAAGGAGAAAGAATTGTATGCATCAAACATGGTGGCAGACATTTTTCACAGCTCTTTTCTTCCTGTCCATATTTCCGGGTAACTACACAATGCCATTGAACAGTGTGAACTTTAGGCTAATGTGGGATTCGGCATTTAACTCTGGACAGGATATCTGTGCGGTGATGGAGAGTCTCGTGAGCTTTAGGGTATGAAATATAAATGCCTGGTGAAGGTTAACAATATGGAAAGGTGGCAGAGATGCGAAGGATACACAATATGATACAACGATCAAATTAACTTAATTCATCCTTTCTGTGCAACACCAAGGATAAACTGTCACCACCATATAAAAAGTTCAGAATTGCTGCTAGTGATCCAGATGTGTGTCTCAATTTGGTATATACTTTGGTTATTTTAGCCAAGTTTTTTTGTTCCAGCCATGTAACTCTTGCATTCTGCACGTTCAACTGACGACCATCTGTTCACTAGAGGGCAGCATTTGATAAACGTATAAAAGGAGGCTTTTTCCAGGGAAGTGAAGGAAGTGCACGCAGATCACTTCGGTAACTCTTTAAAAAGCGTTGTGTGACATAGGTTTCCATTTCCGTTTGTTAGGCTAGAGCACTGTTTGGCTTGATGAGACTTTCTGAAGGAATTTTAAGGATTTACTCCACTAATAAATATGAGTTCCTTTTTGATAGATATATGAATTCAGGGCTGTAGAAATCATACTTACCCCGAAGCCTCTATCTTTCATCCTTAGTCTTTTAAATGTACATAAATTAATATTTTAATTTTTTTATATCTTTGCAAAAGAATAAAACATCAGCAGGTTCACTTGACCATTAGCTCTCATTTTTGACTTCCCTTCCAGCGCTGGCAATACTACTGCTTTTCATGCAGTCCTGTCAGCGTTATTACTTTATTCACCAAAAACCTTGATTGCTGCAGTCTCATCAGATCTGTATAGCCTGGCACCTGTTGAGTTCCATCTTGGTACTGGAAAACCAGTGGTCTGCAAGGTCACTGGTCTGCAAGTCTTCTCCTGGGCTTCCAGCCATCTTGGGCAGAGTGCTAACAGCTCCGCACAGCCTCTCATCACCAGGAATGCAAATGCCCAGGAGACGGACTATTTGTACTGATCAGCTGGAGGGGAACCCCTAAAGAAAAGTGTGATTTGGTGCTGGGTTTAGATAAGCAGGTATTTTCTGATTGATCTCTGGCCAAGAAAAGCCATTTTGCTTCTCTGAACTAGGTGCGTCAAATGAAAAGTGACTCCTGCCACCAAGCATAAGGATCTATCTGAGGAGACTAAGTCACCCTCGGCTTTCTCTCTAGTTGTGGGGGAGGGAGAGATTGTTAAAAAGGGCAGTTTGTCTGACCTATGACTTTGAAATGCCTTCTGGAGGTGCACATCCTTTCCTCTATCTAGAGGAAGCATTTGAGTGATGAGACATTTAATTCATTTGTGTCTAAAACTGCAGCACAATCTGGACTCCACAGCCACATATGTCACTTCTAACAGTGATTCCAGTGCATTTCCCTGATGAACAAGAAGCAAATATGACCAGAGCTTATTTTGGAACCATTACGTGTGCTGGCGTGTGCTCTGGTGGTCTAACAGACTTCACGTTCTTTCCAGGCTAAGCAGTGTTGACTTAAGTGAACTCTTTGTAAATGACATCTTTGCTGTGATCGCTATCTGTGTGAGCAAGGTGAAAGCTGGATCCCAAGGATGGGTGTGCTCAGGCTGCAGCAAACACGCTGAGGACACACCCAGCTCAGAAGCTGGGCTGTGGTTAGTCGTGTTGTGCCTCTCTCAGACTCTGGCTGTCAAGAGGGTGAAATCCTCATTGCTTTCTACTGTAAATTTTTAGTCACTCCAGTGTTGACTGTTGCTTTATGGTTAAGGATATTCCTGTGCAGTTAGCAAAACGCAAGGATTAATTTGGATGACAGGAGGTGTATTGATAGAACAACATTGTTGTTATCTTTAGAACTACATCTTTCACATGCCAGGTAAATCCAGGAGGCAGTTAAACATTTTTCTCCTATGACATTATCACAAATGTCATATGGTGCTTCAAGACTATTTAAGCAAAATAAATCCATCAGTCAGGTTTGAGAGTGATGTATCACTATGTATGTAACATTTTTCCATGGAATACATTGTCACAAGCTAGATTTTGTTTAGGCCTGTGAGACAAACCGATCAATGTGTAATTTTTAATTGTTGTTAAATGCCTCTTTTAATGTATCCCAGTTTCAGTTTTGGAGGTTTGCAAGTGTGTGGGCTGATTTGGAGATCTTTTCTGATTTACTCCTTGTGTAAGATGCTCACTTTTTCTGTCCTACTTGCGTATTTCTACCTAGTGAAGTGGTGTCTCTCCTCAAGATGAGCTGCTATAAATGAAGCGGAAGGAACTATCTGTAATAGTTATGGTAACCACGACTTCCTGGGATCAGTCAACAAAATGTTCAGTTCCTTTCTGTGTACTGGCTAGATGCTGTTGCTGGCTGGTGAGTGAAACACAAAGATGCCATGGAAGAGCATGATGACATAACCCTTTACAAAATGTATCTGTCTGAGGTGGATGTGACTTTCATTTGATCTTTAAAACAAAACTAAAAGAAACAAACACAAAAGAACAACCATACAAAAATAGCCAACAGATAAACTCAAGGGTTGTATCATCCATCACTAGAAAGTGAGCTACTTGTTTTACATTTTAATCTTGGTAAAAGCATACAGGAATCTTCATTTTTAAGGTGGGAGGAGAGATTAGTTTCTACTTGGACAGCAAAGGCACCAACATACAGTCCTGTGCCTTCATTTCATTTTAAGTGGCTCACCTAGCTCAGTTTGAAGCTTGGAGTCCTACAAAGATGGAGGTATGCTGCACAGCTGTTCAAATAGCACAGGAAGACTGAACTTTTATTGAATCTTCTCTTCAGTGCTTCCTGAGGAACACTGCCCTCTCTATGAATGTCACCAAAGTGCACTGCGCTAAAATGCAACCAGCTCAAACTATTGATGTTAACATGGTTCACTGGTGTAACAAAGAGCAGGGTGGCTAATGGAAACTCTCCAGTGAAAAGTGCTAGAGCCAAACCTTTCAGTTCAAGAGTGATGTGGACTAAATAGTAATACTTACTGGTAATTCTCAGGCAGTATTGAACAGTAGCTGCATTTGACTAAGAAGTAATTTCATTCCCAATATAATCATCCAATTCTCTGACTCTAGGAGGGTGTAAATGTGATTTGTCCTTCCTAGAGCCAGCAGAAAAGAGCATTTTAAGGCTTGATTTTCTTAGTGCCTGCTCAAGAAAATTCAGCTAGTCCGTTAGCTACCTTCAGATGTCCAAGAGCTTTCAACCCTATCCTTTTTCATGCATAGTGTCATGTCATGCTGCAGTGTGATCAGCCAGGAAACTACATCTCATCAACAAAGCAGAGAGAAGAGTTCTTGTCTCTTCACGAGGCTGAGATACCTGAAAGGGGTTTAGTACAAATGTTTTTTTCCCACTAAATCTGCACAATGCACTCATGCCGGCCTCAGATGATGGTGATCCCTGTCATTACTTCTGTACCCCAGAAGATGACAGGCCCTATCAACCCTCAGCCTCATCCTCCTGTTGTATCTCTTGTTTATCCCCTTGCTTTCTCCTGGACCACAGGAAAATGAGAGATTTACTAGGAATGCAGATCCCATTGCCTTCCAATCAGCAAACAGGAGGTGTGGCAGCAGTTCCCAAAACGAATTGCTGCTAGGAGCCCCTAGTGCTCTGGCTCCCACCTGCTGGGATGCGGAGCCAGCCCACCTCCCTCCTCTCCAGTCAAACACTGCACTGCTGAGACTGCTGGCAAGGACTAGCAGCTCCTGTGTATACTATCCATTGCGTGACTCATGGCAAACTGCTCAAGACCATGAGCCCAGGCTCTGGCAGTGTTAATTATAACTGGTGAACACATTCCAGTTTGTTTTTTATCATGGTGAAAGCTAGAAGTGACTTTAAAATATAAATTGTTTGGAAATTGTTGTAATCATGTGCCTTCAGAAGTGGCAGCTTTTCTCTCTGTAATGGCTCACACTGTCCATTCGTGAATTTATCCATGCCGGTGAGCTTAAAAGCAAATGTACAAACAAAACCAAATACCCATCCAACATACTAGAGTAAAAGAGTCCCCAAAACATCATGTTTGGTACTCTGTTTTTGGCTTTTCCATTGGGCTGAGGTATTTAATTCAGTCTTTTACTTAGATTATAAACTCAGCTGTACTGAGAATATACAACAGTTCTCTCCGTCTTTTATTACTTGTCAGTCTTGTTTTCTGCAATCATGTTCATCTTGTTGCTGACAGGATGGCAATAGGCATAATAAATCCTCAAACACATGAAAAAGCTCATTTGAACAGATATTGTGATTCTGAACCATTTCACAGCTTTTTACAGGGCATCACAGACCACTGGAAAGAGATATACACAAAGGTAACATTAACAGACGTTGTCTTGGTGGTGGGAAATTCTTGGTGAGTAAATCTGTGACGATGCTGGAAGCCTGAATACCTCTCCTCCTCCGGCAGCCTTTTCAGTACTGAAGCAGATTAACAAAAGAGGCAGATGCCAGTGACAAAGTGCCAATATTTGTTAACAGATGTGATCCTTGTAATGTAGCATGTGTTCTTAATTTGGCACTGCTTGACACCAGGAGGATCTCTGTAAATAAGGTGTCATTAGCTACATCCAATGGGTTTTCCTCCTAAACTGCTCTTTGATTAGTATCCATGCTCTGGTTGGACCTGGCATCCTACCTTGTGAATGGGCACTCTGCCACTCTGACAGATGGATATGACAGTAGACCAGCCAGGGAAACATTAAACTTGTCCAATTTGAGTATTAAGGGCCAAGTGGTCTATCCACAAATACAACATGAGCAGATTTGTGTTGCTCTAATCGGTAAAGTGGATATGCTATCACTACCTGAACTACTGGATGATTGAACTTGCACGTTCTCAGACCCTACTTTCCAGATTTTGGTTCAAGATAAATGAATTAAAAAAAAAAAAAAGAATGAAAAGTCTAGGAAAGGCTTGCCATTCTTTCTGACACACTAAAGCAAAAGTGTGGTCTTCTGCAGCAGGGAAAAGTCAGATGAGTTAACTGAAGAATTGCTTGCTCAAATGTTTTTTAGAGGAGAAAACACACTTGAAGAATGTCTATTAAAGATTTTGAATTCTGAAAAGGGTTCTTACTGTAAGAAAGCTGGCGTTTTCTCTGTAAAAACACTCTACCAAGTGCTGCTCATTTAACTCCTCTTAACTACTCACCTTTACTTGTGAATAATATTGGTTTATTGTTTTAGTTAGGATGGAAACAAACAACTTTGACCTAAAAATGAGCAGAGTTCTGCAGTGTTTTTACAGAAATGTTGGTCTTCCGTGGTTTTCAGTAGATGTAGCAGGGAATACTTCAACACTGAAGGTCTTTCTGCAGCCAAACTGAATTTCATTTATAGCATTGCGTTACATAAGTAAGCCTCATTTAAACAAGAGAAATCCCTACTCTCTAACGTGATCAGTACAATTCTGGTATTTCTGTTAGACTGCAGGGTGAGTTTTTTAGTGCAGTTTGGCAATATCTGCATACCAGCAGAAATCAATCCCTTAGATCTATTTGAGTTTAAAAAATAAAAAATAAAAAAATAACTGGAAAATATCTCTACTGTGGTGGAAAGAACAGGTGCTTCTGCTTCCCCTCCTTTGGGATGGGGACCACAGCAGCAGCAGTCAGTGAACCCCTGGGGGGCTACTCTTGCTATGTAGCAGAGGTTGTAGGGATAACACACATGCAGACTGCTTTTGTCACCCAAACTCTGCAGTATGGGCACGTCTTCCTACCACAGGAGAATTCGTGAGCTTCTGTAGCCTTTGATACAGATGTATACGGTAACTTGTTGCCAATTTTGTGCAATTAGGGCATACAAAATGGTTTCCCTGTTAGGAATGTTGCATGTGCTATGACACTAATTAGGGGTTTCTCTCTCTTACATGCATGCCTGTCTGCCATTAATATTAATGGTGATTTTGTCCAAGCATAAGGGAAGACAAGACCCTTGTAACTGTGACTTAAACTTTTGTATTGGAAATTCCCTGTGTAGTTCTTCGTGGAACCTGCTGGCATGCAATTTGCTAAATCTGCCTGACGAAAATAGTAATAGGTGGATGGTGTAGTTACCTCTTTTGGAGGGGGTATTTTTCTTAATCCATCTGCAGAATTTTTCCCCCTCTGCATCTCTGTGGTTCAGTCCTGTGGTTACATGACATTAAAAAATGCCACGTTTTATGAATGTTTTATCAGTGTGGGTCTTTTTTTTCCCTTATAATGAAGATTCTGTTATAAATAAAAATCCTGCTGCATTTGTATGTGTGTATAGATATTGGGATCACTGTAAGAAGGTGCGTTGTGCAATTTCCTCATGGGTAAAATGAAACAAACAAACCAGTATTTTTGGAGGAGAGATGCAGGCTATAGATTTTTAAAGGTACTTAGACAGTGGTCACTTCTGCCTCAAAGTCACTTGAGATGGTGATTAAGATGCTGATTAATAGGATAAGTGTTGTCGGGAGGGAAAAGATCAGTCTGTGTTTCTTAGAAAAGTTAATTTACAAAGTCAAGGACAGCATATGAAGGTGATTTTGCAGGTTGTGGTATCATCTCTTTAACCTAAAATAAAGGAATTCTTCTGTCAACAATACATGCTTCTGGATGCACCTATTTCAATAGCTGGAAGGGATTGTACAGATTCACATTTTAGTATACCTGTGCAGAATTCTTTGTCTTAATTTAGCTTTGGGGGCACTTGTGCAAATTTTTCAGTGCTCTAAGTGGGTGAGGCTGTGAGCTGTTCCAAATAACTGGTCCTTCTCCTGCACAGCTGACCTAGAAAAACTAAGAAAACAACTGTATAAGATAAAAGTTAGGACTGAAAATAAACCTCAGATAAATGAAAATATTTCTTGAAGACACAGAAGGAGACTGGGAGTTCAGTGATTGGAGTCAAACTCAAGTGGTGAAGTGAAAAGATGTGGAAACTGGCATGTAACAGGTGTGTGTGTGTGTGTTATGTGCATGTCTAATCTGAACAAGCAGAGTCGGAAGTAGATGAGATGTTGCTTTCATTATGGCCTGGCCCCTGCAAAGTTAAGCTGTCGAAGAAGTATCCTGTTTGCCCCAGCTCTCAGCATGGCAACTGAGTCTTTATGACCTCCTGCTTTGATTTTTTTTTTTTTTAAACCATGTAGCTAGCAACTGATTCTTTAACTGAGCATCGCCATACATCAGTTTTTGATTGTAGTCATAGCCCATCTGTACTCTTGGTCTCAAAAGTGTCATGCTATCTGCAGTTTGGGTTCTGTGGATCTCAATAGGAAACTGAAGTCATGAATGTTATGATATCATTGTTCAGGGAAAAGAATCTGTGTCATTTATGTAACCTTATCTATCTGAGTTACATTCGTGACTGAGCAAATCATGGATTGAAGTATCTAGAGAGGTGGTACACTTTATTACATAGGAAAAACATTTCAAATTCTGGCTCACAAATCTCCCAAAATTTCTGGCGTAAAGAACAAGCATAACTGTGCTAGCACCTAGCTCCACCTGGAAGATAAGATCTATGGCAATAGCACTAGAAATAATTGCCCTTGCTCCTCCGAGAAAGGGTTTAAAATTATTAACATCAAGATATTCTCTGAAATTTCTCAGCGCTTCATTAATTCTTGTGGCTGTGAAGGCTGAAAAGGGAAAGAACATTTGCATTAAATGAGAGTTTGTATAAATTACCCTCTAAAATGCACCTAAAAATGCAGTTGGAGGCATAGATTCCAAGGCCGCTTTGCTTTCCTCTTAATTTCTTTTCAATTATCTTGCCTCAGACTTATACAAAATTTAATTGGATGAGTAAATATCTTATCAATATGTTTGGAGGAAAAAAAAAAAAGAAGAAAAACATGTATATGAAACAGGGTGAAGGAGAAAGAGAGGAAGGCATGTGTTACGGAATCCAGAAAAGCAGAAGACAAGTTAGTGTTGGTGTACCATAAGTGTCATCAGAAAGAGACATAGATGTGAGGCTCTGGGCAGGAGGTCCTTCGTGGGATTTAATAGCTTGAGCAGCTCCTCACCACAAATCTCACTACCACCAGTCTTAATTGTGGATTGTCATATTATTTCTTTGCTCTTCTGAATGAAGCATGACATTTAGTCAGTTGTGGTCTTGCATCTTTGGTACAAAGACTGCAGCCAACTCGTGTTCAAATATCAAGGAAAAGATTAAAGCATTTACATTTGCTCATTTGCACGTGCCCCACCCTAAATTATGACTTTCAAAAGCAAATGAGCCTCTCCTACAGTGCCGTTTCTCATAAAGACTTTACCAGGTTGTGCATGGCAACCTATTGCAGAGTGAAGTTTTGTGATCTGACTGAAGCTGAAGGAAATTGGGCATCTTTGCTCAGCCATCCCCAGGGAGAGTTTCACAGCCGGGAATCTGTTTCCTCTCCCCAGTGGTGGTAGTGCCAAGCTGATGAAATAAGGCAGGATTGCTCCTTGTCCTGTCCCAGACAGCAGTGAATGTCCACTGTCTGTTTCACAAGAGAAACTACAAGTTAACGTTGTGTACATTTGCTCCTTGGTGCTGATGGGAAGAGAGCTATGACGCTGTATGAAATGATTTCTCCCTGTTTTTCACCATACTAACTCAAAGAATGATGGCAGTATCAAGCCAGGCATGTTGTGCATCTTCCCTCCACTAAAGTTGCCCTTGCCCACTTTTTTCCTCCCACTGCTCTGAGTTTGTCTAAATGGCTGATGCAGGGTTGGTGGCAGTGCTGCGGGTTGCTATCGTGGCTGGATCAGGTGCCACTTCATTTCATCATGAATCAGAAAAGTCCACGGGGACACTGGATGGCTCTTGGTTTGCTCAAGTACACATTGGGGCCTTTTCCAGTTGTGGATGGCCTGGTTTTGTTTTAGGAGTGTTTTTTGCTGACAATTTTTTTTTCAGATGAGGAGCAGAGCCGTCAGCAAGAGGATCTCCTGTTCCGCACAGCTGGGGAAAGAAGGAAGCAAGTCACCAAGTCCTGGTGTAAATTTCTGAACAAATGCTTCAGAGAAGGTAAATTGAGCTCAACAAAACATTAGATTAGGCTCATTAGTAATTAAAAACAACAACAACTGCAGTCTAATGAAAAATACTGGAGATCTGTAAAACTTCGGCATTAAAATGTATAGATGCTGACCCTCTTTATATTCATAGAGAATGCTCTTTACTTAGCTATAAAGGTTTAATGTAACTTAGCAGATCTGAGTTACTTCAGGAGAGCTTTAATGCTTGGCAGGTCTCTACATTTTATTTATGATATCAAAGCTGCAACTCAGATTTTTACTCAGTGGAAGACATAAAAGAGATTCAGAAGTCATCCAAATCATCTTGTAATTAATGTTACCACGCACGCCCAAGACATTAAAATGTTAACAGTGTTAGAATCGTGTGCTTTGGAATACAGAGTGAGGGCTTTATTAGAGAGAAATACACTGCAGATGTCATCCACCCTAATTGAGGACATTGGGTTGCCTGCTGGTTGTTCTTATCAGTGGATCAGATTTTTTTTTTAATTTATTCATTTTCCTTACTGCTAGAATCTGCTCTCATTATTAGTCTATCTTGTCACTCATTTGCATTTCAAGTGCTGGGACTGTGGGGTACCAGCTAGCTGCCTTACAAGAACACTTCAAGGGGTTACTCTATCAAATAGCAGCACAGTATCACAGCGAATTTGACATCTGGGTTATCTTATTCCCAGATGCTCCATGGTGTCATTAGCAGGATTAATCTTAGCTTTAATTTCATAATGATTCTTATTCTAATATATGTGAATGAACACAAAGTCTCTTGACTCATTATCACCAATTTACCCAAGATATGTAATCAGGCTCTTACATTCACCAACATTTATTTTTGCTAATACATCTAAAATTGTAGATTAAGCAAATACAGTTAGTTCCAGCTGAGTGAATGCCTAGCGAGGTAGCAATGTAGTATTTATGTTTTAATTAGTGTATTAATGGTGGTGTCTTTTAAATACGTACCAGCCAAAATCTTTCTGCTGAGAACAATACATTTATCATTCAGGTGATATCAAGTTGTAAATTTAATCACAGCACCTCTCTCTGACTATCTATTATTTGGAGCCAGTTAGAAATGACTCAGAATCTCATTTTATAGTATAATTTTAACCTTTAAAGATCAGAACAGAGTATTTTATTCTTAAGAAAAATCCCCTGACTTCCCAAGCAAACATAATTTAGTTTTTAAATTAAACTAAAAATTAAACCCAAAAATATTTTATACTGAAACTTCTGATTTTTTAATTCCTGTTCTAGGTTCAACTGTAATATAGAATGCGATTTATTTTTACAGCTAAATAGATTAACAAGAATCACCTCCACATCACGCGGAGTTTCTAAATATTGCATTTTTAAATTGCAAGGAAAAAGCAAAACGTGAAATTCCTATGCACTTCTTTTTAACAGTGTTGGACTAAGTTTTTTATTTACCAGCTGTTGTAGCACAGCAGTAAGTAGTGGTTCATTATTGATGGATAAAATGTTCAAACATTTAAAGAAATGAAAGTCAGCTTTGAATTTTTAATTAATTAATTAAAAGTACTGGAAATGCCAGCTTGTTAATTGCTTTGCACCTGCAAACCAACACAGGTTTTATGCACTCTTTCTTTGAATATTAATTTTTTTGCATGTCTTTATAATGCTTGGAAAGTCTCCCCTGCAAACATATTAGTAAAGAGTAAATATTGAATCTAAGACAAAACTCACGACTTCATCTTTCACTGTACACAGAATAGGATTTAAAGGAGGATTTAGATTTCCAAGGCTTCTAATTAAGTAGTGATAATCAGGCTTTCTGCTGAGGGTCACTTCCTGGGAGTAATCTGAGTTATTAAAATGCATGTTTTTATTTGTTCTGCTTTGCGAGCTAAAACTGATCCCTTTTAATATAGCAGCAAATATGCAAATTGGTGTTTCATTATATTATGCAATTTATGGCAATCTTCTCTAATTTACTGAAAGGGCAAGAGCCTGACCTTGTCATTCAACTTTTTTCCTGGTAAGGTAAACTAATTATGTGGATCTTTTTATGAAACTCTGAAAGCATGCAGCATGATAAAAAATGTGACAAATTTACCTTGATTATTCATCAAGATGGCCTTCGATTTTACTTGAATCCTCCTGCAGGGTGATGGATAATTTAAACTTACATATGGGAGCCAATTTGTTTCAAGGTTTGAGAATGGCTTCCTTTTTTTTTTTTTTTTTTTCCTCAGAAATCCTGGAAAGAGCATCTGAAATCACTGAAATAATAAATGTCAGGATTTGAGCTATGGTCTAAAAAAAAATTCATTAAAAATACTTGCATGATGTATTATGAATTGATATCACGATTTTTCTTTGTGCTATCCTTCAATACAACTTTTCAGTCACGTTTTCATTAGTGATATGCTCTACATTTTCACTTTTCTTCTAATAACTTTTTTTCCTTTTACACTTAACAAACTCGACACTCTTTTAAGCCCCTTTTTCCTGCCTCCATCCAATAAATGTGAAGAAGTGCTCCTCTGCCAAAGTCAGGAAAGCCTGGCTTAGTCTTCAGAGACTCTTGTGGAGATTCTACAATTGGCTTTCTTTTCTTTACAAACACCTTCCTTGCCACGCCTGCAGGCTGGTCAACCACCTCAGACCTAACAGTAGTTCTTTTGACTCATTCTCCTGCTCTGTAACAACTCAAAGTCACAGGACCGTTTGGGCCAATATGACTAATCTGAGTGATGTGACTGGACCAAGAGAACACTGAACAGTGTTGTAAGTACTGAAGCTCTGAAAGTAAACAAGTTGGAGAGGTCTCAAGAGAACAGCTGATCATCAGCCCTGCACTGAGGCAGGCACAGGAATACCTGTCTTGTCCCCAACAGACGTTTTTCCTATTTGTTCTTAAAGGTCTTCAGTGAAGGAGATTTCATATCTCTAAAGCAAACTCATGCCCTAAATTTAGGTGGTTTTTTTCCCGTTCTTTTTTTCCCCCTTTTCTGTATAACTTTTCTCCTTCGCAAATCTGGCTGATTTCTGTGTTCAATTTCTGAAAAGAAAACTAACAAAATTCCTTACACTAGTAGAGAATAAACAGAGGTAGAGTGATGCTCTTCATCAGGGTTTAATCCATGGAGTTGAATGCGATTTCCCGTGACCACCATGACTACCATGACAGTAGTATTGCAGACATTGCTTCCACTAATGTAACCTCTCATGCTCATGTTTAAAGACGATGTATATTCGTAATGCAAATGAGTCGTTAATACTGTGTATCAGCTAGGTTATAAATCTGTTCGAACACTCATCTCTTTGCTGCAGATTGGGCTGTGAACCGGAGTGATAATGCTCATTGCCACCAATACTTAAAACTGCTTCTTTATAGAAATCATCCAGCTTCTGTAGGCGAAATGTTATAGGTTATGCTGTGTTGGCACTGTGGGAGTCAGTGAAATTAGTCACCAGGTTAAAGACATTAATCCTTTGTTTTTCAGAGTGGAGACCATCCGCATCCTGCTTTAATCACAGCTTCGTTTTTTCCAGGTTGTGTGCATTCACCCTTTATTTAATGGTACTCTGGAAGGTAAGACGTGCATTCCACAGGAGGGTGATGCTCCAATTGTGGCAGGTTTAAAAGCTATGAAGCAACGTTCCATGTATTTCTTTGTCTTTTGGAAACAAGGACCAATAGTTGGCATTCTCTGATGAAGAGGTGAATTTTGGTGATTGTCAGATCTGACTAGAGAAATGGAAATCCTTTGAACTGAGCAATAAATTATTCTGTTAATTACTTAATTCATGGGCACGTGAAAGAGTCCTGGAAGAGTTGGCAGAGCAACTGAATAACTCCCAGGTTCAGGCTTTTTATTACCATTATCTTATAATTGCTGATTGGCACAGGGTTCTGCACACTGCTCCCTAGGGAAGTCAGCAGTACGTGTGTCTGAGTGGTGAGATTCCTAGACAGCGATTTATGCAGTGGTTTTGATAGATAGAAGAAGGCAGTAAGAGTTTATTAGCAGAGTATCATTGTTGGGGGGTTTGGGGCATATGAATTCCCTTGCTGATGAATGAAAAGAATAAAACCGAAATAAGAAGAGTAGCAATTGTGAGGCAATCATTTACTCTAGAAAGAAGGTGGAAATATTTGATCATGTTCACAGCTTTGTCATTTTGCTTTCTTTGCTTGTGACTCTATCAGTAGAAAGGCTGAATATCACTAACTAGAGGGGAAATCAACGGTGTGTTTAAATGTTTAATTGTAATGCTTCTTCCTAAGTAAACCTCCATTTAATGTTTAAAGGACTAAAAATGCAAAGTACGCATCAATAAAACAACATAGTTTTAACTTCTAATTAAGTTTTAACTTTGCATTTTCACAGATGTCAAAGCTACTACTCTAATTAGTGTCTTTGTTGTTGTTGTTGTTGTTATTTAGCAATTAGCTAACTTATTTGTAATGAACAATGAAGAGACTGGAAAAGAAATGCAACCCACTGCAGTGCAAATTTTGTTTCCCCTCTATCATGAGTTTCAAAAAAATATATATATTAAAATTTCTTCCAGTTTAATCTTGCTGTGCCAGTTCATTAGGGCACTCCTAAGGGTTACTGAGGGTTGTATTCTGAATGCTCAGTGCTCCCAGGCAGATGTGTTAAATCAGGTTAGTACATGTCACCTCTCCTGCTCTGGATAATCTGTGATAAGAACACTTAGATTTATATTAAAACTGAACTTTTCATTTCCATGGGACTTTATAATTCTGAAACAGTCTCTTTTCATGTTTGTGTTACTCTTTCTACTCCTTGAACTTATTTATTTTAATAATAGCTCGGAAGCTACAGAACAATGGCAGAATTCATGCTAATAGGTTATTAAAAAAAGCCAGACCTTTAATTGCAGGCAGTTAACACAAAATCTGTTGGCATTGTCTTGAACAGAATGATAGCATTTAATCATTTTTATCATTATAGCATTCTTGTTATAGCATCCAAAGTTATTGCTAGGGAGTTGTCACACATTTTTTATGATAAATTCTTAGAGTTTATAACTTAACTGTAAAAACATGCTCCAGGTTGAAACGTGACAGAGAATTCTGAATATGAGACTGAACATTGTTTCTGTTTTTAAAACAAGAAAACTACAATAATCATAATAATGAAAACAAAACAAACCAAGAAAAAAGCAAATTAAAACACCTCAAAGTGAGCATTTAATAGGTATGAACTGAAATTCCATCCAGAAAATGCCCTTTTCAGCAGAGAATCTTTTGTTATTTTCCTTGCTTTCCTGCCCCAAAGTGCACACTTCAGAACAAAGGAAAAAAGTTTAATTTAATGTTAAGTTTTCTGAGAACTTTGCCTCTAAAGAAGGATGTTTTAGAACTATGGAAAGAGAACTATGAATTTGAAGGATGGGGGTTGTTGCAAAGGAAACCTCTTCTACTCTGAGCATGTCTTTGCAAATCAAGGATTCTCCATAGTATTAAAAAATTTAGTGTAGACCCCTAAAAGGTGGAGCTATTTTACAGAACTGTTGGTGAGGTGGGAAAGCAAGACAGTATTTCTTCCCTATAAATAGAGCAGACTCTCAGGAAAAATGAAAATCCCACGAATCCTATTAAATCCGTCAGACTGATCTGGTACAACAGAGAAAAGAAGTTGGACTTAGAAAGAAAGAAATCGTGACCTCACAGCCAAGAGCCGTGTATTCATCTGAGACCCTGGCACTCTGATTTCACAGGGCAAAGTGGCTTCTTAATGAAATGACACATCTGTGTGCAGCCTTTTAACATGCTGGTAAGGAGCAAGGTACTAACCTGTGCTCTACCCACTGAACTTTATCACCTAGCTTTGGTGAACAATCCGTTATGTGCGCAACACCAGACAAGCATAACTAGCATTGTACTGATGCGTGCCGTGGGTGCCCGCTGTGTGGTCACGCAATGCGTAACACTGTATTTCTGTTTGATTTTGACAGTTTGTTCATTTCTTCTCCATTTGTGAGCCAGCAGACAGGGGAACAGAATCCGGCTATGTGCGTGACTTTAAAAGGTGCCGTTGGATTGCAAAGAAAGACAGCTTACAATTTGTCTTACTGAGCTGCATTGGAAACCAGATCGAAAGTATATTTTTGTTGTTCAGGGGCTGTAGCACTGAGGCAGTATGGACTAAAGTCTGTTAGCCTATCCTAGTTCCTGTGCGTAGATGAGTATGTACAGTTCTTCCATGTTGCATCCAGTTAGTAAGAAGGGTACACAAGCATGCTGAAATTTGAAGGAAAACAACCCTCATTTGCCCATCTCCCACAGACCAGCCAGTGCTCTGCTCCTCATCAGCCCTCTCTGAGGACTGTGGGAATGAGCAGGGTGCCCATGATGTTCCCTGTGCTTTGTTGGCTGCCAGCTGGAGCTGCTGGCTTGGTGACTACACTGTGCTTCTGTAGCTTCAGGAGCTGGCATCAGGTGCCTCACTCACCAGGATGCCTGCTGCTCTGTTGGATGTCCCTGGAGGCTCTTCAGTGGTGATTTCAAACTGGGTTTCCAGCTGCATGGATGTGATGACAGCACACAGTAAGAGCATGGCCCTACTCCCGCCTGGAATTTCCCAGGTAAATATGTTGCCAAGGCTTCTAGAAGGTGTGGAGTTTGCTGCATATGCTCTGGCCAGGTATGAAGGACAAATCCAGTCCTCTTGAGATTTATTTTACCTGAAAGCTCTGGAAACCCTGAACAAGTATATAAATTCCTTGAATTTCACTGGAGAAAACCTTCTGGGTCGAAGACTCAGTAAGGGCTGTGAAACACTGGAACAGGTTGCTCAGAGAGGTGGTGGATGCTCCATCCTTTGTGATGTTCAAGTTTGAGCTGGACAGGGCTCTGAACACCTGATCTAGCTGTAGGTATTCCTGTTCATTGCATGAGAGTTGGACTGGATGACTCTTAAAAGTCCCAACTCAGATGATTCTGTGACATCCCTAGGGAAGCCCAGAAGTTGGGATACTTTCTTCGTTTTCCTCCTGCCAATGTGCTATTGGACAGGCTTTCCACCTCCTGTTCTAGAGCTGCACTCGTTTCTTCAATTTTTCCTACTCCATCTTTTGTCCAAATTGCTAAAAGCAGTAGAAGATAGCATATTCCTCTGCTGAGCTGAGCAATCATTGTAATTCCAGGGTTCAACATTTTAATTCTCAACTACCTGTTTTTGTTTAGTTAATGAAAAAAGAGGTGGGGACCTGTTGTGAAGCACTGAAGGATTTGAGACCCAGAGTACCTTAAACAAATCTAAGAAAACTTCGTTAAAAAAAGAAAAAGAGAGACCAAAAACCAAGAAGGAAAAATGTAAGAAAGAACACGTCCTATTCAAACCTACCCTATTTTTCCTATTTTTCCAACATTATGCCTTTCTCTTTTTAGGCAGAAGGTTTGTTACAGCTAGCATGCATAGCATGCAGAGTGACAGTCCTGTTGCAAAGCAGCTCAATGCTGGAAAGTTTGCAGGCAGAATTCAATAGCACAAAGGTTTTCAGAAACTATTTTTCTTTCCTTTTTATTTTTTTTTCTATAGCAACGATTCTTAGCCATTCATCATAAAGCACTAAAAATCAAAGAGCAATATTCACGAGCCTCCTAGTACAGTATGTTAAACCCTGATAACTGTCAGGAAGAGACTGTCTGAAAAGAAAGAGCCAGGTAGCAGCACTGAAAACAAAAAACATGTTGGGAGAAAAAGTACTGAAGAATAAAAGAGAAAATGTGCTAAGCAAAGGGGGCCAGGCAGTACTCCTGCGTTATATTTGTCATGCTGCCATTTTGTTAACAAGAGAAATGTTTTACACTGATGTACAATTTCTTGAGTTCTGGAGTTTGGTGTTTTCACAGAACCCTGGAGTGACCGTGTGCACTGGTGGTAGATACTGCTCTCAAAATTTGCTTTACTGGATCCAGAAATGTACATTATTTAAAATTTATTCAACTAATGTTTTATGCGAACATCTTTCAGCCTGGGGCTTGCCTACGTACGGTTTGCTGTGAAGATTTGATATTCAAAATATGTTTTGAGTAGATTCATAGGAAGTTCTGAATATGTCTCTGTTCTCCATCTAGAATATTCTAAGTTTTGGCATCAGATTTTGATGCACAGTCTCTTAGCTGCAAAATCAAAACTCCTGTTCAATGAGTGCTCTTTTACTCTTTCAATGCTAACATCTGGTGAGAAGCTGTCATAATATGGATCTAGAATATTTCTCAGTAGTAAACAGGAAGCATGTGAAATTCTGTTGTGTGTT
Organism: Gallus gallus; assembly: GCF_016699485.2. NCBI lineage: Eukaryota > Metazoa > Chordata > Aves > Galliformes > Phasianidae > Gallus > Gallus gallus. Next base: position 14,638,698 of record NC_052539.1, on the reverse strand, counting down.
GTTTTTTAATGGTTTTTTTTTTTTTTTTCTTTGTGAGTGAGGACTCATCATTTATATTCTGCAGAGTACTCTTGACTCCAGCCTTGGCATTGTTGAGGCGACAGAGCTGGTAACATGCTGGAAACAGGGATTCCTCATAGACCACCCAGAAGAACACATCTCAGGTCTGCTTCGTGGACTCTACGTGCAGACTCCATTTGGAGGTAAGCTTTCCTATGCTTTTTCTTTTCTTTCCCCAGCCCACTCAGGAAGTTTTTACAGGCGTTTTCTCTATTGCAAGGGAATATTACAAATAAAATGTACACATATACGAAAAACACAACTATCTTGACAAGTGCAGAATCAAAAGCAACCATTCCACAGTGCTTTGATAGTGAACAGGGATTTATGTGACAAAAATGGATCTCATCATTATAGATAGCAAATTCCACTGGGATTTTTTGATAACGTAGTCACCAAAAACTAGAAAGTAATGAAACATTTGATTTCCAGATACACTTTCAGCTTTGTCTCTGTCTTTCTAATTGTGTTAGAATATCCTCAGCATATTGGTATCAATTATGTGAATTGTTATAAAGCTGAAGAGTTGCAGGCATTCCAGAAGTCTTATTTTGTTTTAAATGATATTCAGAAAAAATGCAATAATAAGCCATCTTTGTTACCTCTTTTTCAATCTAGAACACTACTCTTTAGTAGTAATATTTTTGCTTGACTACCTGTTTTGATGCTCAACTTCTCCATCTCTGGTCATCACACATCAGTGTCTAGCTAGTTATAAGAACATTGGAAAACTTTCTCTCCAACCCAGGATAATTTTATTTCTTAAACCAGCTAGTAGGAATTATCCTTTCTTTTTCTAGGGGATAACATGGCTTTTAAAACAAGCTCATCATCCACTAATCCATTTTCAAACCCTGTTAGGCAATGTGGGTTAAGTAGAGTATAACAGAGTTATCCTGCTGGATTGATTGTGTAGAGTTAGATCTTTTACATGTGGGGAGTCCAAGACCCCAGGGTCTAATAGTAATATTTCCTTCTCCATGAATAATTTATTGAATCTGTAAAGACTATATTCTTGTGCAAAATGTAGATTGGAGGGAGGGTATCGTATTTTTTTTTTAAGGTTCTGTGCAACTTTCACAGCCAAACCTCAAATGTCACCAAAAACATGTTGGGAATAAAGCTTACAAGGTTTGTCTAAATCTGGAATAAACTGGTTTTAGCTTTTCTAGTTCTAACTTTTTACCTTTTTACTGTTCTCCAACTGCTTAATATATAGGTACTCTTCCTGTAATGATCATTTATTCAGAAGCAACCAAGTTCCTGTTCTTTTGCAAAGCTCATGTATGTTTTGCTGGTACAAAGCATGTATCTGAACCCCAGCTTTGAGTTGGTGTTGTACTACAAACTTAAATCTTGTCAAACAATTATCCCTATGGACTCATGCATGTGCAATTACTTGTAACTGTGTGTGTTTACTGTAGCTTTTAATGCTATTTCAAAGACGGAGAAAATTGCTTTGTTTTAGGTACTGCAGGTGTTTGCAAAACCATAAAAACCACTGGAAAAAAAATAATTTGAAAAGTTTACAAGATTTTTCGATTGTGCTAAAAATACAAAAAAAAAAAAAAAAAAGAAAGAAAAAAGCAAACAAAGTAGGATCACAGAAAGATTTGGACTGGAAGAGGCATTAAAGACCATCTGCCATCTGGTTCCAACCTTCCTGCTGTGGGCAAGGTTACCACCCACTAGATAAGGATGCCCAGGGCCCTATCCAACCTGGTAGTGAACACTTCCAGGGATTGAAATGCCTCACCAGCCTCTGAGTAAAAAAAATTCTTGCTATTATCTAATCTAAATGTACCCTCTTTTATTTTAAAGCCATTATTCCTTGTCCTATCACTACACTACCTGATAAAGAGTCCTTCCTGATCTTCCTTGTAGTACTGGAAGGATAATTGCAGAATGGTAGGTTTAGGTTGGAAGGGACCTCTGGGTGTTACCTGGTTCAACCCTCCTGATTAAGCGGGACAACAGAGAACAGGTGACTTAGGGCCACAACAATGACTGGAGGGCTGAAGCACCTCTCCTATGAAGACAGGTTGAGAGACTTGTGCTTGTTCAGCCTGAAGAAGAAAAGGCTCTGGGTAGACTCACTGTGGCCTTCCAGTACCTAAAAGATGCATCCATGAAAGCATCTCTAGCAACTGGATAAGAAGGTTGGTGTTTCTGTCTGAATTTGTCCAGAAACTCCCTTGTTGACTTTGAGCCTAAGTTTACTTCTGCAAGATACCTCTGTGACCAGTATACAAGTTTTAACCAATGTCAGATGCATGACCTCTTTAATTTCCTAACTCTGTGTCAAAAAGAAACATTGAATTCCTCTCACATCAAAATTAGATCTCCATTTCTGCAGTATGAATAAGAGTACTGAGTACATACTGTTCGGCGTGAGTCTGGATATGTGAAGAGAAACAAGATTTGTTCTTCAAAAATGCTTTTCTTTATGTCTCTCTTTAAAATACCCACAAATACACTTGTAACAATGTGGGCAATACAGGCCAGTTTACAAACAGCTCTGCCTTTATCCAAGACAGAAATTTGTAATATCTCCTGAAGGAAAAGAGAATTCCAAGATAACAATAGAACTACTGTGTTCTCAAATGTACGTATCTTTCTCCTTCTTTAATGACAACCTTCCCTGTTTTAACACTTTCTATTAAAATTTAATTGCAGATATTATGCATCATAATATATATGAATACTCCATCCATGAGCTACAGATGTAGCTTTTTCTGTAGCTTGCCTCCACTTACATTAGTTTTCTGTGTTTTTCTGGTAGATCCCTTATTTCTCTTGTTGCTTCTCATTTTTATTCTCAGAAGATGCAAATGTTTTTACTCAGGTATTGCAATATGCATGAAATGATAAACACTCAACATTATTTCTAGTGTGGTTTGAGGTTCTGCTGTTTTTCTTTGAACAAGTAGATGGATTATTTCTCCTCTCCTTAATTCACTAGTAACTTAAAGGCATTTTCTTAAACTTTCCTAAACAATGGTGCTTGGACAGGGATCTAAAAACACAGCAATCATGCTAGAAAAGTTGCTAACAGAATCTTTGTAATGTTAACACAGGTGCACTCAGAGAATGCTTCAGAAACATACACAGCACATACTGAAATGTAGATAACATACTGTTGTGAAAGGTTGGGACTTGCTTCTGCTCATAAATGCATCCTAGAAATGAAGACCAAAAGTAGGCTTTTGTGGGTTTGCTTTAATAGACCCAGATCCACAGCTCCTTCTTCCCAAGGCAGGACTTCAGTTCATTTTTGGCTGCTTTTGGGTGCATATGCTGTCTTTTTAGCCTCTTGAAGCTGACTTTGTAAGTAAGTGTGGCTTTCTTGGGCCAGAGAACCGGAGGGAACTTATGCTACTTACTGAGAGCCCTGGTTTCTGGTCCCTGCACTGGGGCTTGCCCATTCATCTTATGCAATGGATTAAGACTAAGACAGTGTGAGGAATAAGTGAGAGAAATAAAGTTAAAAAGCAGGATCATGGACAAAAAATAAATAAATAAAGCTCTTAAATGCACTTACGGGAACAAAAGTTGTTGGCTCAACTGAATGAAGGTGTAATGGAAGCAGTAAAGTTCCTGTGGTGTGCTGGGGAGACATTAGAGCACTGCCCAAAACAAGCAATCCGAAGAGGTGGCCATCAGCTCCAGCATGGCATGGGTTGTGGTGTAGGAATCTGCTCTGCCTTGGAGGAGCACCTCCTCTTCCTCATCTTCCTCCTTGGTATTCCTTCTTTTGTTTCACACTCTTTCTGTTCCCTCCTCCTCTTTCCTCACAATATTTTTCTATCTTTCCTTAAACATGTTTTCCCAGAGATGCTCACTCATGGCTGAGGGGCCTGGCCATGCCCCGTGGTGGGGCCGTTGGAGCTCGTTGTGTCGGGCAGAGACAGGCCTGGCTTCCCTCACACCATCCCTCTCAGAGCCTCCTGCACACACCTTACCCCCTTTTGTGCAGGCCCAGGCTGGTTATGCGGGGAGGTTCACAGTTCTTTTGTGAATAGCAAGCTTCAATTTCTTCCAAAGAGCCCTCAGGAAGCCAAATGTAGAGTTCTTAAAATACCTTTTTTTTTTTTTTTTTTTTTCCAAAGGAGGGCTGAGTTTCCTGCTGTAAGAACTGCTTCAGCAGAGACAGGTATCTCATGTTAAATTTAACTGTAATCTGCTAAATATATGCTAATGTTTTACTCTGAGTATTCATTCCTTTTACCCATTGGTGCTAATTATCTAACATTACCATAAAGCTGGAGTTGTATGAGGTACGTTAGTGCTTCCTAAACTGTATTTCAGACAACTTTCTGGCTTATTCATCAGCAGGTAATTGAATAGCTTCCGGACACAGCTCTCACAGCGTAATGCAGCTCCTTCGGTTCTCTCTGCACAAACAACACAGGCCAGCCGGTCTCCCACTGCTCGCTCTGGTGAAATGATATTCCCATCACAACTCCCGCTGTAATCACTTTCACTAATCTTGCTCTCTCTCCTTCCCACATAGATTCTCCAGATCATTACACAGGTTAGCTCTCCCCCTGCTCACCCACCAGTCACAGGATTCAAACAACGAGCTTCAAATTATGCTGAGAATAAATGGAGGTAAACAGCAAACCCAAGGAGACAAATAAGACGAGCACCTTGAAGAGGAACCAGTAAGTGAAATAGGATGTGACAGGCTCAGGAAGATGAGAGGGAATGATTTCCTGGAATGCAGCAGCAATTTCGTGCCAGCAGCAATGTGCTGGCTGTACTTGACCTTCAGTAACCTTTATCCCTGTCTCCTACTGCTGCTCCTACATCTTCTCAGCCCAGTTCTTCAGCTGCTGTTCTTGCAGTTTCCCCGGTCAGGTACATTATCTAACTGGTACAGATGCTGTGTTTTCCGAAATCAAGCCCCTCTTGTGAAGATGCTGCAATCTGCATTTTCCCACACCTTCTGGGAAGACCTCATGCAGCCTTCCAGTACTTGAAGGGAGCTTATGTGCAGGAGGGGGACCAACATTTTACACAGGCTGATAGTGATCGGACAAGAGGGAATGGCTTTAAGCTAAAAGAGGAGAGATTTAGGTTAGACGTTAGGAAGAAATTTTTCACTCAGAGGGTGGTGTGGCACTGGCACATATTACCCAGAGAGGTTGTGGGTTCCCCACCTCTGGAGGTGCTCAAGACTAGTCTTGATGGGGCTCTGGGCAGCCTGATCTGGTGGGTGGCAACCCTGCCTGTGGTACAGGGGGTTGGCACTAGATAGGCTTTAAGGTTCACTCCAACCTAAGCCATTCTGATTCTATGATTCCTGGAGCGGCGTACAGCCTGGGGCTTCTCCAGTGGCACAAGGAGAGGTGTCATAGGTCAGTCTCATTCTGGATGAGCCCACTAACCCTACAGGGGTCTATCAAGTCTAGCTTTGACTTGATATAGCCACATATAGAAATTGGTGTTCAACACAGAAAAACACTGGGAATGTTTTCCTGAGACCTTCCCAAGGATCAATATTAGTAAAGTTTGGCTGGGACTTATCTGACAAACTAGATTTTTTTTTTTTTTTTTTCTGAAAGTTGTCAGTTCCTCAAAGTCAAGCAGTTAATAGGAATGAATAAATGCCAACAACTTCTTGGAAGACGTTCCCTTGTATTTAAGTCTCCTGCTTGAACAAGTTCTAAGTGAGACAGAAATCACTTGTCCAGTTTGAAAGTTCTGGTAAATGGAAGCACAAAGCACATCTTTTAAAAACTGAAATAAAATATTTTGAAATGATTGAAGTGGGAGCTTTGTACTGTTGTGATTTGTTCTGCTGTGCACAACTCTTGTGCCATTTTTATCCCTACAGTTTTTCCTCTTTGTTTTGGGACTGAATAAATAAATACATCTTGAAAATTTTGGCAGAACATGGCTTATGGTAATTACTAGTCCCTCCTCACGTGAAAGGAAATAGTTTAAATGAAGAATTGACACATTATATGAAGTTAATATTAAACAAAACCTGTTAGCAGAGACCACCAGAAGCTTTGGAAGGAAGTGAATATCCTCTGCCTAGTGATGCATAGAACATTTTTAGAAGGTTGATTTTGTTCTCAACTCTGTATCATCGTATCAGTTTGTTATGGCAATGTGTGGAGGCCAAGGGCAAGAACATCAAATACCTGTGTATGTGTAATACATATAACTGTGTAATACATATTCAATTCTCCTAATTCTGTACCTGAAATAATACTGTAATAGTGTCATTTAGTCTCAGTATGCTTTTGTGTACCCTCATGCAGTGCAACATCCAAATGTTTTCTGCTACTAAAAGCTGTGTGTGTGTGAATGCATCTTTGTAGATGAAGCACTTTCCTCTCTCTTCTTAGAAGGAGAGAAACAAATGGATCTGGGAAACAAATTTGATTACTTTATAGAATTTTGCTTTGAAGAAACTGAGGGAATGTCAGCTGGAAAGATGAGGTATACAGTGAAGTTTACAAATGTATTTATTTTTCTCTCCTTGGGGAGGAAGGTCCGTAGTCAACATCCAGCTTCTCCAAAAGTTGTCTCCTTCTCTCAGGAGCATCTTGCCTGTTTGCAAGTAGATTCACCATTTGGAGGAACACCGCTGTCATGGAAGGTCATGGTTGGAGAAGGGGAAGGGGGTCTCACAGGTAGGTGAGGCCAATCCGGCAGCACACTTCGAATTTCAGGGTAGTGACCTTCGGCTCGTGTCTTCTCTACAGGGAGTCTGCACAGTAGGCCAGAGCACTGGGGTGAAGTGTTTGCTATGACCTGCCTTGCTGATCAGGTGAACTGTTATGTACAGCAACACTTCACATTTTTTTTTCCCAGGATATATAACTTCACTCCCAGATCTGAGTTGAAGTGACGTGAACACCACATGGTTTGCAATTTCTTTAGACCTATTCATTCAGTGAAGGCATTTTTTGGCTTTTATTTTTCCTAGTCTCCTTTACCTTCACTTAAGCACAATAAAATTCTGTATGGTCTGTGGTGGATGAATTTCTCACAGCTGGTGGATGACTATCCATTTTATATGGAATAAATTGCAAATTCTCTATTTAAGTGTCTCAGAGTAATGTAGACCAGTAATCCAATAAGCTAGGAAAGTGTAACATTAGGTGTATACCAACAACTCTCTCTTAAGATAAAATTATTTTTGAAAAATGAACGATGCATGGCTGTTGTCTGGATTATTTGCAGAGATCCAGTTCACACTCAGTCCATAAAATATTGTTTTAGTTGAGGTTGCAGTTCAGTGATATAGTCAGATTCATGGCTCGCACAAAAGTCTCCCTAAAACCTACAATCTTGTGAAGCGGAGTGCTGCTCTGGTACAAGCTCATTCTGCCAGTTCCACACTCCTACTGATTGCCAAATAAATTGTATAAAACATTTGCATAGGGAGTGAGCAATGGCAACTGGTTATTTTGCATTCATGTATGTTGCCGTAAATAGAAGGAGAATTTTTTTTTTAATCTTCTAAAATTAAAAATTAAAATAATAATGATTGCAGAGAGCTCATCAACAGTAGAGAAGTTATTTGCAGTATTCTTTGAGTAGAATATATGTATATTATCTTCACCTACTGTGGCATATCTTCTGCCATGCTTGTTATGTGGCTCTAGACTCCCATTAACTGAATCCCTGGTGGAAAGCCGTTTCCCTACATTATATTGTAATGCTCTTGTTAATGATAAATTGATGAAGAGCTGCTTTTTTAGATTAGGTGAGTGGTCCTTTGATAATGGGGTTGGAATCAGGCCAGAGGTTTTATACTACTTTGCCTGGAGGGTGAGAACCAACTAAAATATTCCTTTCTTGTGTTCTGCTAGGAAATGAGACAGTCAAAGAATTTCAGCTTTTAATTTTAACAGAGCAGTTGGAAGAGTAGTTTACATCATGAGTATTTTTAGACTTTGTCTTTATCTTGCCCCATCTTTCTAATAAATTATTGAAGAAAGGTACTTCTCATGTAATTAGAGTGCCAAGCACCTTTTAAACAAGATGAACTCCTGTACATGTGAATTGACTGATTTCTTTTTATATGGCAAAAGATCATAAGCGAAATACTTTTGCGTGTTTCAAAATGAAGTTCAATTGTTATCCTCTTCCAGTTTCAAGCACGTTAGATTAATACCTTTAAAGTAACAAAAGACTGTTAGAATATTTATGATCTTTATTTTCTACATAAAAATATAAATTCCCTATTATTTTTTTTAAGCAAGGAATGTGCAGCAATGCATTCTTATATCCATGGAGATTTTTTTTTTACCATTGTCAATAGTATAATTGAAATGAAGTCAAATGAAGTGCAAAACCACACACAGCACCTTCACATGCACACACAAAAGCTTAGATACTAAAAAATAAAATTTATTTTAGAATTAAGAGTTTTATACCTAGAGATTTTCTTCTTTTTTTTGTTGTTTGTTTTTGTTTTGTTTTTCAGATGGGAGATGACTTGATGTCACTATAGGAGAACAGAATTAATCTCACTACTGGAGATATTCACTAATACCCTATTTGCCTTTCACTCTCCAAGAAGCATTTGTTGTGGTAGTCAGAAGGAAAATTGTGTTCTAGATTGAAATTTCTGTCCTTCAGCTAGGTCTTTGTCCTGCCTTAAGTTCACACCCTTGCCAACTCTTTGATGTTTCATGTCAAACCTTCAGTACAGACTTCCATCTCCAAGTCAGAGGGAACTGCATGGGATCCCAGCACCACCTTGTGAATTGCTCAGTATATTGGAGCCATTGTGCTGAGGTGTCCCCATGCAAAGGCAAAGAGTTTATCAAACTTTAGCCCTAACCAGGAGACAGTGCATGACAGTAGAACTATGTGAAGGCAGACGTGTGGAAGACAGGAATAAAAGGTGAATGTTTTTGGGCTGTGGTACTTCTTTTCCAAGGATTCAGAAAATTCTCTGCTATCACTATTGTGGAAGGCTGCTTCCTGAGGCCATGATATACCATGACAAATAGGAAATGTGTTGGTAAAAGAGGGATTATGTTGTAATTGCATCACCTCTGTTCAGTTTTCCTCTTTCAGGTACCACTTCTACGAAACGATTTTGTAAAGAACACGATCTCTGTGTTACAACTGGTAAGGTAAAAGGCAAAAGATGTCTTTGGTTAAAAAAAGTATTTGGAATTCATGAGTTTGCTGTATCTGAATATATAAAAGCTTTCTTTACCTGAGAGTTTGCCTTACAGGACAAACATTATCCTCAGTCTCAGTGCCCCTGCTCCTGCAGGGGAAAGGGTGCAGAAATCTAAATATTATGTTTAAACTGATCCTGGTTGTAAAGAGCTAGAGCCAAAATACCTAAAAGACAGCTTTCATAAGTTGATATTTGTTTCAACCCGTGAACAGAACAGTGACTGAGCCCTTGTTAAAGGTATATTTTCTTTTAAGTTATATGGAGAGAGATGTCAACTATTTACCATAAATATATTTATACATTTGAATATATAAATGATACTGTTACTTACCTTTAGTAGGTTTCCCACTGACAGGTATGCTCAGAAAACATCTTTCACTGAACCTGAAATGTTGATATAAATATCTGAAGAAAAATACTAATCACAGAATACATTGAACAGACTTACTGATCTTGTATACCTGGAAAAAGATTTTCAAACAGACTTTGTCAGCTCAGCCTTGGCATTCCTTGTCAAACAAAAGCATGCCTAAAGACACATTTCAAAAGCAGACAATGCAGCACTTGCTAACCTGCAGAAAATTGAAAGGGATCAGGGAGGCAGAGAACAAACAGAATAGGTAAGCAATAAGAAATGGAACACAGTTCTAAAGAGCTGTTTCAGAGAGCCAAATATGTTTAAAGAAGCCTACATCAATAATTAAACATCAGTAAGTAAAATTCTAGTATACTTTTTTTGCCAGTATTGTTTCAAGGTTTGTAATATAGAAATGAAATTATTGATTCAATATCAAGAAGAAAACATAGCTAGTGTGAGGGGAGGAAGAAAAGGGTAGGTGGAAGAGAAGGAGGCAGGAGTATTTTTAGCACAGATATGTTAGTCTGGAATGTTAACTTTTCGTAATAAAAAGTCCACACTTCAGTATTCGTCCACTTCAGTCAGCTGAAAATTTGGGTCAGGCAGCTGTTATCTGAATTGACAGCAGCTATCTGATTAAAAGTAAAATGCTCTTAAAAAAAAAAAGTAAAGAGAGAGAGAGAGGAAAAAAGGCTGTGCTGTGTCACATTCACGCCACTCATGTTGCTTACGTTGTGTCACACTGTACAGTGATTTGATGCTACATAACACAACATGACATGAGTCACAGTTCACTGCTATCCACATTACACTCAGGTAGTTTGGCATAGCTCTAACTTTTGCTTTACTCTCATATCCTATTCAGTGCACTCCACTTAGACTGGTTGGTTAATGCAGACAATTGCTATACACTCAAAACTAGAGTTCCCTACCAAATATATTTTTCATTGGATATTAAAGTGGAAACTTCAGGGGATATCTTTTGCACAACCATATGCAGCTCCTTTGCTCAACATAGGAAGGACATTAATGACATCTTACACCTGAAAGGGAGGAGTTAAGGGGAATTTCCCACAGGAAATACAGCTGGTGTCTGTGGCTATGACTTTCTGAGTTGGAGAAATGCTCTCTAAATGGAAAATAATTTGACTTCTCTTCTACCACCAGAGATGTTCCCAAACCAAAACCTCATATTAACCTTCTAGCCTCCCCTTCAATTTCAATTTGAATTGGATACCTTTCTGTTTCAAAGAGATGTGAAATTTAATTCCAGATCTGAATTTATAAGTAGTCTGTAGCAAGCTTAACCAAAGCTCCCCATCTCCAAATGCTTAGGACATGGGGAATTCTGTGGTTTTTTTTAGAGCTTTGCACTTCAGGTCTAGCTGTCTTAATTGGATGTTTCCCAATAATAATAGTCTATTTTCTTTGTGTTCACCTGCCTCAGACAGCAAGCATGAGCCCTGAAGCACAGTTAAATTGCACTACTGCTTCCTGTAACAAACTCTTGCTCGCCTGTCATTGCATTTTACCTTTGTTCTAAACAATAGTAGAGAGGAGCATAAATTACTAGGCAGTTTTGATAAATTTTTATTGACAGCATCCTGAAGTTCTAGATCCACTTAGCACCTCCAAAGAAGCGATAAGTGATTTAGCTTTTTGGGGGACAAACTGGTTCTATTAACTTCAAGTGCCAAATTTACCAAAAATAACTCATTAGCTGTGCATTGTGATTCACTAGGGTGTTACGCTCTTGGCTAGATCCCAAAAAACACATTTGTGTACAAATGTTCCTATTATGGGGTGTGAGACTTATTAATGGTATACCATATGCACCAGCGCATTTTTTTTTTCTAATGAAGTAGTTATCCTACCAGAGATGACAAGTGACCAGTTTTTGAAGGGTTAAACCTATTCAAATGTGATAAAACCTGAGAGACCACACCAATCAAGCTATCATTCAGCCACAGCTATTCACTATCCCTTTTCCTGTGGCTACGACTTGAACCTAATATTCCTTCCTTTGCAATTAAGAAGAAAGCAAGGGAGCTAGTAAGAAAAAAAAAATTAGTTGCTGACTTGTTTTTTTATCCTACTAAATTTAAATTAGCTGTAAATAAAATGGCTCACTCCCTGTATTTCAGAAGCTGCTCTTGCCCCACAACTTGACAGATTAGATTTTTACTAGCTGTGGAAAAGTGATATCTGATAGTCTGATAATGTGACTTATTTTCCTGAGTATTTAAAAGAGTGACTTATATAAATATGGATCCAGAAGAAAAGCAATGGGTGATATGAAAAAGCGGGAGTTTTTCTTATGTTTTCCCATTTCCTGGTGGTAAAGACAAAGCTGTGATTTTCCTTTATGCTGCTGCTCAGAATATTGTTGATTCTTTCTACCTAGAGAGCAGAGTGAGAGCAACTCCTAAGACTCAAGTCCAGTTACGAAGGGTCCTTATGCCACCAGCACAGATCAATCAGGGAAAGTGAGTCTACAAGCCAAGGTAAAATGTTCTTTCCATAATCCAAGGAGGAGGCAGGCAAAGCTTCCTTCTCATCTATCTAGGGTGGCAGTGAAGGTGACCACAGGACTGGTGGGTAGCTGGGCACTGCTGGTCCCAACCCTGCTCCACTACAGACTTCTCCTGAAGCCTTTGCCTCCTCTTTGGGGCCACCTGCAGGGGTACAGTGTGGGACAAATCATTCCTGAGTCAGCTGCATCTGTTACTGCTTGTCACTTGCTGACCACCCAGTACAAATTTTCCTTCTGCCAGGCAAACTCTTCCTGTTTCCTTTTCAATATTCCTTATGCTCTGTGTCACAAGGCTTGTGCTTTTGCTTCTTAACTCAGTTACTAGAGTTTCTCCTCCATGTTCCCCTCCCCTATTCTCTAAGCACTTTGGCTATTAATTGAGTTTTCTAGTGTAGCAAGCAGAAGTTTTTCACCACATAAATGATTCATCCAAATAAAGTGAAGTTATCGAGGAAAAGTTAAATTGGGCTTTAATTTGCCTCAGGTCTCTTTTGAGCCATTTCCTTGGTTGCTTCTTACTGTGGAAATGTTCCCATTATTGGACACAGCTACCTTTAAAGCACAATTTGAAAGAAAATGAAAGGAACCAAATTTTGTTGTTCAGGCATCCAGAGGGCTGGTGGCAAGTCCAGGACACTCCTGTCTTCTACCCAAGGGAGTCAGTTGCTCCAGGAACTCCCCTTCTGTCTTCATTTGGGTCTGATCACTGTAGGGAAATAGGGGAAGAGGTCAGGCACACAGCTGTGGAAAATCCTGATTCTTTCATTTCCCCCAGTACCACTGTTTCAAGTGCATGGCCAAAGGGATGGATGGTGTCTCAACCGGTTCACAGATAATTGTACTTTTAATGCTTTTGCCACTGGTCTCACAAAAGGGCAGATGTCCCTTGGCCTGTCATCTAGGTAGGTAAACCTGCAAGCGAGGACCTTGGGATGCAAGTATGAAATGTGCTATAAAACAAGATGCAATGTCAAGAGGAAAGTAGTTAAAGGTACAGGGGTCAGTCAAATCCTAATTTAGGTTTGTGTGAGCGAAGGCCGTTCCAGAGCTGTGAGGCAGCTGCTTCTCAAAGCATTGCTTGTCATTACAGAGATTCACACACAGACCGATGCTTCAATATTCTGTCACCTTTACTTGGAAAATAAGGTCATGTTATATAGCATTCATTACTTAATATTTTATACAATTAAAATATTTAGCTAAGTAACAGTGTGTTGAGTGGGTGTGTTTGTGTATGCGTGGGTATAAATAAGTATAAGTAAACAAGTATTAATGGTGCAATAGCACTGAATAATTTATCCAGGCCAAATGAATTATTTTCAGCCTTTTGCTGTTGAACATTTCAAACTGAATTCCACAAGTTCATTTACAATATTCTTTTTTAATAGGCATATTGCAGTAATAGTATTCACAGTGTTTTGGGGTATCATAGCTAAATTAAGGATTTGTTGGCTGGAGAGCCCATTTTTCCCACTTAGATCAGCTGGTCAGTTGAAAGATCCTACTTCTGTCTGCAAAAGCCATGTTTTTTCTAATTGATTAATTTAGTTTGTATAGGTCTTCATTTCTGATGAATGTGGCACGAATGTTTAAAAGCAAATTAATACAGAGCCTGGAGGATCAGTGAATACCAATCAACCCCTGAAGTCTCACAGTGAGACCAAGTGGAAAAGAGAGGATGGACTGATCAGAGATAAAGTGACGTGAGTAGTAATAATAATAGCAATATAAAATGACTTAGAATGTCGTTGCACAACAAGATACTGCAGTTGCACCAGAGCACTGATAAGAGCTTGCAGTGTATGTAGTTTCCCTGTACAGTGTCACTGTAATCAGAGATTCTCCATCAGGGTACAGTAACCCTTTGCTTTTGATTCACCCCTTTGCTTCAGTGCTTGCCTTGGGCCGCACCAGATCCGTCTGGCTACCTGTCTTGCTTTTGCCACCCCTGTCATAAGGACTCCTGCCAACTGCTTGTCTCTCAACATGCTGCATTTACTACCCCTGAAAGCAGTGCCTTCTGCTAGTCAGGGAAGGAGAGCACTGAGGAGCAGTGAACTGGCAGATTGACAAATAAGCTGAGACTGACCCAGGGCTGGCACCCTCCAGAACTCGCTTATATTTTTGTGTTAGGCAAGATCGTCTCTAAGTGTGGCTCTGATTCCAGCTGTCATTTTAGGTCAGATGCATAATATCAGTTTACAGAACAAGAATAGTTAAAGGACCCTCATCCATCATAGCCAGATGGAGGAAAAAATCCTACAAACAAACAAAATAGGTATCAGCAATGCTTGGAAGATGATTTGATTCTCCTTTGGAACTGGTAGTTGGACAGTGGTACTAATAAAGGTGGTTACTTGCAATATAACAGTCACCTGTGAAACTGCTGTTTGCTGGGAGAAATGAATCGATGTTTGTCAGCACTAAGAGAAGTTATTTTCTTCTCAAGAAGAGAAGTGATAGAATTTGTGATACTAATATTTGCAAGATAAATACAACCAAAAATAACCATATCAAGAGGCACAACAACGCACTGAGAAAATCTTCTACTCACGATGTTTAAGAACCGTCTTTTTATCAGAGAACTACTTATCTTGTGAATAAGACATCTTATCTCTGGAAAGACCCTTGCTAGACAAGGCAAGAACTGAATCATTTATTCATTGTTGACCTCTCCTTAGAAGAGGTTGAAATCAATCTCTTCACAAATGAAGAAATTTTTTTCTTCATCTGTTTATCTTTAATCCAGTTTTTGCCTTCTTAAAATGTCCCCAGAGCAGAGGACTTAGCTGGAACATTCTGTTCTCATCTAGGAAATGGATGGCACAGCTTTTGTGCTTTGACCAGTTCTTCTTTCTTCCCGTCTTTTTTGGCTTTCACTCGCCACATGCTGATGAAGTACTTCTCAAATGCATCCTGCCCCATTCATCCAGCAAGTGCTGCAGTTACACTCTGAGATAGCTTGTACATGAGGAGGTGTGGAGTTAAAGTAACTCACTTCAACTCTCCAGTGCAACATGGATTCTCATTAGGAAACCAGACGAAGCATTGGTCTGCGGCTGCACCATTCCTTTGTACTGGCTTCTGTCTTCCGCATTCAGTTATGTCTAGGTCTCTCAAGCTAGAACTGGGAGGTAGTTATGAATCTCTCTCCTTAGGATTGTTCTTATGGTCGTATTTTTTCAATAGCAGACAGTTTAATCCTGAGAAAGTAAGACAATTTTGAAAGATCATAATTACATACTTGTTCTAAGGCTCAAAAGGATTGGTTCCTGCCCTTGGGTTTCACACAAGAGGATTTAGACATTCTCCTGCTGTCTTTTCTCTTTTCCCCAGAAAGCTATTTCAGTGCCTGCAGCTCTGCTACAGTCAGGCGGTGATTAGAATGTATTGTCAAATCTTTTAGCTTTTATTATTATTATTATTATTATTGTGTCGCAGCTCACCTGCCAACTTGTTTCTTGTTAATTCAACTCTTCTCATCTGCTTCTGTTTCTACACTTACTTGTGGGGAGATGAGGTGACTGGGATTGAATAGGAGATAGCAGCGGTAGTTGAAGCAAGATGAAAATGAATGATATTTTCAAATCCTAAGCAGGGCTGCAGAGGCTAATAATTACATTAAAAAGGCCCTCTGCAGGTAGGTGCAAATAGGCTAGTCTAAACAAGTGCCACTATTTTAATGTGGGCTGTTCAAGACGATGTCATTACCTGACTAGACTGCCACCTTTCACCTCCAGCATTGTGCTCTGTTAGATCTCACTAACAGGGAGAGTGAGGAACTTGTTTGCAGGGGATTTGTTGTCTCACGCTCAGAGGCAGCTGAGAGACTTGCCAAATGACAGGAAGACGCTTACATTCACAAGGTGTGATTGCCTAAGTGTTTGACTGTGTCTAATTAGTTTGCCTTTGCTGGTTGGTAGCTCCACAGTCAGGAGCAGATTGACTCTGCAGGCTTTAAGCAAAGAGGTCTGATTGGTGTTATTATCATTTGTTTATTTAACCCTCCCACTAGCCATGAAATATTCCCTATGGTATGGCCCTTTCTTCTATCTCAAAAAAAATAAATAAATACAAGGCATTGTCCCGGCACATATTATGATTAATATTATGTTCTCCTACCACCTCCCCACAACTTCTAGGTATACTGCATTTAGTTTTCATTTTAAAATCTACAAAACAGGCATTAGTGTTAACTTTTTGAGCTTTGAAATGTGAGCGACATCCATTTGCTTTCAGAAGCAGAGAAACAAGTGATGATAGCCTATTTTTGTCAGAAATGTCTGTGTGTCTGTGTGTGGCCATGCGTCTCTGGGGATAAAAATCAAAATGCTCATCTTTTCCTTGGCTCTGCTTAGCAAGTGACTCTTATAAGGAGAAGAGGCCAAAATAAATAAATAAAATTAAAAATAGGCTTGGAAAATCCTTCTGAAAATAATAGGTTGCCCACATTTAAAGTCAAGATGGATTCTCAGTATGAGTGAATGCAAAAGCATCTTTCTTTCTCAATGCCGTTTTGCTTGGCTGTTCCTCAGGGACACAATCCTACCGCGCATTTTCTAGGGAATTCCCCAGTGTTTTTCAGATTTGTGGGGCATAAAACCCCAGGCTCAGGGAAAAAAAAAAGAAAAAAAGAAAAAAAAATAAAAGGGCCCAAAGTTAATTCTGAGATGAGGAATTCCGTAACGTTCCTCTTGGAGTGTACTTACAGGTAACCTCTTACCGGTGCCCAAAAAAGTCTGAATTTGGAAAGATTTGATGTTCTGGTCAGATATTCTCCCCAGAGACAAGACATCTTCATCTGAAAAGGAAAGGAGAGGTCTGTGAGGTTGCCTTTGCTGACTTTAGCTAACATCTAGACTGTATCATACTTTGAATGTTACTGCCTTAAGATATGTAAAACTTAATGATACCAACAGATGTCTCCATTTTTGAAGGGCAGCTCATGTAGCTTGCTGTCCTGTCCTTGTTCCTTTCTGAATGCTTTTCAGGCTCCATAGTGAGGATTCCCACACAGCCCAGGACTTGCTTTATTTTTAAGTATCATGTTTTTCCTTCTTACTGCCCAAAGACTGGCTTCTTTGGCATTTCTTAGAGACAACATAAATTCTCTTTGGGAAACTGTCAAATTACACAAGCAATACAAAGTATGTAACTGAAAGTATAGGTAATTATTCTAGCAGTGATCAGATTATCAGATTAAATATGCATTTCTAGATATCTTTCTCCTTTCCAATATACCTAAAAATTATGAGTAATAAACTCTATCTTGGCATTTCATTATATGATGCAAATTTTATAAGCAACTGCTGATACTATACCCCCAGTCATTATTCTGAATCAGATACACCACAAAGGAACACAATAATAATTGTATCCCCTGTCTGTGGACTGCATTTCAGGGCAGCTACTCTTTGGCTTATACAGCCCTTTTCCCTCAGGGGGTGAGAGACGCAAAAGGAATTGGCATCTCGAGGGGATGTTTTGTGGGGTTTGTGATTCAGCTGAGGGAGGTTTGTTATCACAACTCTAGCCAGATGTTGTCTATTGGTTGATAACCTGAGCAAGTCCAAATGAACAGTACGTTGCATCAAAGCTTAGATAACTTGTTCAATAGTAAGGATAAATATTTCAAAAAAATAAATAGTCTGGAGCCTTCATTTTTAATCAAGAAGTTTTGACGGATGAGCCCTCTGTTAACCAGACCTTCTTCAGACCTCTTCTAGGCTCCTGGCTGCTCCAGGGACCCTTAAAATCTTTGCTCTGTAGCACTAGGAATCTGGAACCCTCTTGAATTTGCATGGTCTGAAGCAGGAGGGTGCAGAACAGAATCCAATCACTGTCCTCAGCCCAGTATTTTTGCTATTGCTGTGGAGTGGCTTTTCGTTCACACATTTGTTGAGACAGAAATCAGGAAGACGCCCTTTGAATTCCCAAGTGACAACACAGCATGCTGTTGTGTACCACTGGGCCAGGCTTGACTAAACTTGTATGACTGTGGTACCACATAGCTTATCCAAAGTCTTGAAAGATTTCTGAACAGCATAAAGACAGAGAATTTTAAATCATTATTATAACATAGTAGCAGAAAATATAACCTATTAAATTACCAGATTAATTTCTTTTTAAATAGTATTTTCTAGAGCTTTTGCTAATTGTTACTTCTGTGCAATGTTAGACATCTCCCATTTACAAATGGACTTACTGGCAAGTTTCTGTGTACATACCAGCACCCTGGCTGTACTAAGCCCCCTTATTTTAGCTTCACTAATTTGCCATGTCAAATTAGTGTGATGAAACAAATTCTAATTACACTGAAAGATCACTTAGAGCATTAGCACTGCTGCTGTGGTCTGTTCTTGTGTCTTATTTGCATACTAATCCAGTGTGCCTAGGTAGATGACAAAATGGAATGTCTTCTAACATGTTTATGAGCTTTTTCTGGGAAGGTGCTGACTCAGCCTTGACAGATGCTCCCATAGGCAAAAAGCTGGAAAAAGGAAACACGAACCACACTGCTCAACCCTAGGGAGGATGTTATTTTTCTCTTTCGACGTCTGTGCTATTTTGTTTGATCCACTGGGAAAACGTGCTTTTTTTTTTTCTTTTTTTTTCTTCTTTTTTTCTTTTTTAAGATAAATTGAATAACGACATCTGGAATAAAAAATATAATTATTTATGATCCCTATTTGGTATTTAATTTTTTTAGGATCAAAGCACCAAAAACATAGAATGAAGCACAATTTAAAAGGATGGACTTAAAAATTTTTTAAAATAGATTGTGCAAAGGAACAGTTGAACAGAATTCCTGGTTACAGGAGTTAAGGAATATAAGTATGGATTAATGAATATGCAACTTGTTCCTGCCAACTCAATGTGTTGGATCAACTTACAAACTTATAAGTTGTCATTGTTTGTTTTGCTCCTGACCAAAAATACTGATTTGCAGGAATGCCTGGCTGCAGAACTGAGCTCTTCCTAGCTGCTCTCAATGTGCATTTACTCACTGAGGAAGAAAAAAAAAAGAAAGATTATTGTAAAATTTAGGCTCAGAATACTGAGCAGTCCAAAATTGTGACTCTCTGAATTTGATTTCCTGCTGGTATTATAGCTTCTATTCTATTGGAAACATAGAGCCTATGTTAATAGGTTTTGCTTCACATTTTAAAGCCATGGGATTGAGATACAGAATCCGGAAAAGAAGGGGAAGGCGATGCCTTACCATTTGTGGGTGGGCCTGCTAAACTCATTTTCCCACTTGTCTTCACATGTGAATGATTTCTTGCCCCGTTTTTTTTTTCTTTTTTGTAACACCACTATGCACAGGCCTTGCCTGAAGATTTTCATGGGAGTCAGAAGGGCTATTCCTTGCTCTGTTCCTAACTATAATGGTCAAATTCATAGCGAAGTCTTGGCTTAGGTGAGATCTTCGGCATCTTGGTACAAAAGCAACAAGCTGTGCAAGTTCTGTGGTGCTGTGACAAAATTCATATGCAGCTGGGTTCAGTGCAGAGTACACCCAAAAAACACATGGAGATCTGTGTATGTTGGTCATCCTGGACAGCACTGGGAATAAAATGAACAGACGAGGAGGTAAAATTGCTCGATGCCCTCAATAGGTGTATATTTACTTAGTGTACTGTACACAGTCTTCAATATGCATGCTTAATAACCTAGGCTTATAGCTTTCTCCATATGAATGTTTATTGCAATAGAACAGGCAAGAGTTACTTATATTTGTACCTGTTGAGAAAATTTTTGTGTATAAGCGTGTCACATAGCATGCACAGAAATAGAAACATTTCACAGTAGAGAAGGTATTGTATTTATTACAGTTATTGTTTACTAAAAAATAAATAGCAGAATTTTAAGAAACCAGAAAATTAACTTGTTACCACTGTACAAAAAGATACGTTTCTTATCATGATGTCACAGAGGACATAAGTGTTGGGTGAGTAGTTGTTTCTGTAGATAAATGAGAGATTTTTTTTTATGTGACTTTTTAACAGATGCACAATAAAAATGACCTGTGTGCTGGATCCTACAGTGTGCTACCAAAATTGGACATACAAAACAGAAATTGCATTATAATTCTATTTTTTTATGAAATGCTAATCTTGCTACTGATCCATTATGCATGAAACTCTGAAAGATTCCTTCTCCTCTCCAATGCCAGAGGAGTTTTACATGTGTAAGTCCAATTTAGTGTTAATGGCAGGTATCAGTATATAAGCTCAATTCAGCACAAGGAAAATAAGACTAGTGCATTTAATTAACCAATACTTGCATAGATAATATTTCCTGTACACTGGGGTTTAGCATTCTGGTTAAAAACACAGTCCAGCAAACGGATGCCAAGCTTGCATATCTAGCTGAAATATTCCACAGGATAATTAATTTCATTTTGCTCTTTAAACATAGTTCATTGGTTTCCTTTCTTCAAGAACAGCGTTTGTTATGTATTCATAGCAAAGTAGCAGCTCAAATGTGGCACTGTAGTGCTCTACTGGCAAAGTCCAGGGCTTTCTGCAGGTGGAAGGGAGCAGCTCCTTAATGTACCAGTCTCAGCATCTCTCAACTGCCCTCATTTTCACCCATGAAGTGGGGAAGGAAGGAAGAAAGAAGTACAAGGTGTTTGTTACTAAAACCACAACGCTCTTGTATCCAAAGAACCAATTGTTCCAGTGCACAAAATATGGGCTTGTATAAGAGGAGGAAATTGAAATCTTGAACTTTACTTGAAGTTTGGGATACTTTGAAACATCTTGGCTCAGTCCTATCTCTCAACAGATTCATAATAGTAGAGTTATGCTGTAATTGGTACCATGCTGACACATAATGTAAAGTGTTACCTACATTTAAAACTTGAAAATAGTATTTGAATTCCATATTCACAGGTAATAAGAGTTCATCTTCATGGTGGGGAAAATGAGTTTCAGAATGACAGCTCCTAAACTGGACTTTCTCTTTCAGTTCATATAATATTCTCAATATGGATGTTATTCTGCAGTCCTTATTGAGGCAAAATCGTCCCTGAAGCAGTGAATATCAACACAATGATAGCCACTGAAAATGGCTTATCATTATAAATATGTGTGTTTCTCTTTACTCTCCACGCTTCTAGTGAGTGTTTTATGAAAAGAGATACTCCAAAATAATATCAGCACCATTATATGTCAGCAGTTCCATGTAAAGTATTTTGTTTAAAAAATAAAAATAATTGGCATGGAAACCCTGTTCCCAAGGATTTTGAAGCACTGACCAAAAGCTAACAAATTACTTCTTACAATAGCAAATATCTTTAAAAACAAATGTATCTGGGCGAGACCCAAAGCCCTTTTGGAGAACTCTCTTGTACCACTGCTATGTTTTTGCTTGAGAAAAAATTTACATACCCAAATTATTTGGCAAATTTGCACATGTTCCACAACCCTCTGAAAAACAGAGGGTTTTTTTTTTCAGCCAGCTCTTCTCTTTACCCTTAGGTCATGTTATCTCTGAGCAACACAGGAACTTGCTTTTGCAGTGCCTTGATTTGACATTTAAATTATTCTCCTGATTCAGATCTTCTGACAATCTGGCCATAAGGTTGGCAGTTGAGTCCAAATTTGCTTATTCTGTGGCATTTGTGACAATCATTGTGTGAGTTCTGCTCTGCTCTTTAAAAAAAAAAAAAAACCACAAAAAATCCCCCACAACTTTCCTCTTGATCCTAGCCTGGCAGTGTCTGTGGTGAGGATCCATTTAAGGCTGGAGAAAACTCCCAGAAGAGGAGTGGGCAAATGTACCACATTGCCTGCAGTGAAACTTGGAAAGATAACCACATGTATTCCCTCATGCTTTCTTCTTTCTGTAGAAACAAGTATCTAAAGGTGAGGGACCACAGTCTAATGTCTGTGGGTAGAGAGGGAGGCAGGGAGGCATAGCTCTAATCATCCTCATGCTAGAGTGGTAGGAAAGCATCAGCTTAGTCTGCTTCTTTACATGGCTTTAGAAGATGTGAAAAAGACCACTGCTGAGTGAGGGCAGAGATGAGGAATTTTCTTCCCTTCTTTTGCCTTGAGTTACAATTCCGGGCTGCTGACAAGCAGCTGAGTAGTGTCCCTTCACAATTATCCCATCAGGCATGGTAAGTATCTAACAATCTCACCTTCACTGCGTGTATGAATGGTTAATGAATGAATGTTTTTTTGTTTTGTTTGCAGAGTAATTCAAAGCTGTGGTGTAATCAATTCAATACAAATAAGATCCTGTTTGAAATTTTAATAAGAATAAAACAAGCATTTTTTTTTTTTTTTTTTGCTGGGACGTAATCAGGAAATATTGGGATGCAGATAAATAGATAATATAAGTTTATCTGTAACTTTAGAAAACATTTCTTACATTTAATTAGCACAGGCTTTATGTTTGGGAGCTGTCTTTGGCAGTTATATAGTAGGGTTCTCTATCCCTTTCCCATGGTTGAAAGAAAGTAAGAGAAGGTCAAAAAACATGTATAGGATTCACAGACCAGCCCTCAGAAGAACCCACACTAAAGCCTCTGGCTGTGGATGTTATTGCTGTGAGGAGCTTGTTCTTGATGAGAGAAATATATCGAGTGAAATTCCATCTTCCTGCTCAGTCTTTTCATAACATGCTTTTATTTTCTCCTAACAAGAGCACAGAACAATATTTGTGCAGAAATACAGATTGAGCATTTTGTTTCAAAGGCCATGCTTACCAAAACCTGAATGCTGACAGCTGACCCTCAAACTGAAATTTCTGATGATTGATAAAAGAACTAATTGTATATGTTTTCGCCTGTGTATGCAAAGAAATGTCTGTTTTCTACTTCTTATTTCCTAAACAATTGTATATATTTTCTTGGTGAATTTTGTCTTTTTCTGAGTGTTATGATATAGCATGATCAGATACTGGTGGATGAGCCTAAGTACCAAATTATAGGAAGGATCTCTAACAGTGAAAATCATGACAAACATCTATGATATCTATTTCCTTTTTGGAATATTTTACATTTCCTTTGAAACAATATTTGGTACTTCTGCAAATTCTCAAAAACTTGCAGGAAAGTCATGCAATGTAAGACATACCACTTTGGTTTCAAAGCAGTGTTGTGTGTTTATCAATGCTATATCAAACATTGCTTACAAAAGCCATGGGAAAAGCATTTGCATGGACAGCCTCAGCATCCCAAATGACACTTGTGTTTGTAGAAACAGAAGTGAGAGTAGAGATGAGTAATCATTTGATCAAAATAGGGACCCAGCTGTATTTCTAATAGGATTCAGGCTTTCCAGTGGCCAGCTTTTATCAATCTGCCTTATAGGAACTGTGAACTTATCACTCAGTCATGTGCACATAAACATAGCAGCTGCCATTGCTGATGGCTTTGAAGCATTTTGCAGTCAACTGCTGGAGCTGGTGGGTCTGTGCCAACTCATGATGTGATTTTGATCCTGTGAGATTTTCATGCAAGACTGGGGACAGAGGTCATGGATCAAATGGAATGGGCTGACATGCATTAAGAAAGATTAATGAGTATGAGTACAAATTAATTGTGTTCTTATCAGATAATCAGCAGTTCTCACACTTACTTTCAGTGTTATAAAAGAACAAGATTTGATGGAGTCTTTTCTCATCAGTTGTAAGGAAACAAGAGTTTTTATCATTATTTAAATGAGACAAAGTATCAGTATTGTCTGGTATGCAGTCTTGTCAAGCAATTATTTTCAGGTCTAGGCTATTCCCAGCTCAGATCTAGGCTACTTTAGCATGTTCCATGCTAACAGAGAAAGGAGCTGCAACAGTTGTCTGCATTTACTGTAGTGCCTGGAAGAAAACCAGGCTAGAGCAGAAATAAGCAAAAGACTGTTGTGTACAGCCACAGTGAGAGAAGAGGGAAGTGATATGAGGGTAATGGTGGGATACAAAAGACAGTTCCAAGAAAACTGTGTTGTGATTCAGTAACCATCAAACATTTTATATTGCTGTCCAATTACACATTCCTAAAATGTGAATGCAAAGAGGGATTCTTTTCTGTGGGATACTTTCCTTTTAATAAACAATCAGAACTTGGCTGCTCCCTGTTTTCCAAAAGCCAGGAATGAGGAGTCCTAAGGTAGTACAAAGGTAAGTTGGATGTTGCAGGACAGCTTCCCCCAAAATATCTGCTTTTTGGTGGTAGATGCTTCCCCTCAGTGAGTTTTTTCCCCTTTTGTGTGATACCAGTGAAAAAATCAACTCTTAACATTTCTTGAAAATGTTTTTGCTAGCCAGAGGAATCTGATTTTGTGGAGAGACTCAAGAAACATATGTGCATTTGACATTTATTTTTATTTTTATTTATTTATTTATTTATTTATTTTTTGCATTTATAATGAGTTGTATACTGGAGCATTCTGGCTGATGAATTACATAATTATGAGACAGGAAATGATAGATGAGGTAAGCTATTTTATTTAAAATTTGCATCAAAGAACATGCAAGTAGAAAATTAATTTTACGCGTAGTATCTTAATGAGGGTACATACTCTTTTTGCAATGCTTTTTGTATGGAAACAGCCCATAGCCTGGAGTGAGTGGCTCAAATTCTTGTTTGATTGCATAAATCTGGAAGAATTTCAAACTTGAATTTTAGGCTACTTTGAGTTTATTGAATCCAACCAGAACATTTTGGCAGTAATAAGTATTTTTGTAGGTTTTATGCAGCCACTTGTGGGAGATGTTTCATCAAATATTACAAACTCAAGCTGTTTACAAACCAAAGCTCTCATAAATCAAAGCTGTGTGTTCTAAATATAAGAATGACACTGGCAACAAACAAAGATATCTGAAGACAGACATGCAAAATAGCAAACTTCTAGTGACCTCAGTTACTACTCTAAATAGGTTAAAATGCAGTCCTCAGTACATCTCCCAAGGAATCTACCACAGGTTTTAGGATAATTCCTAAATATTTAGTGAGAAAAGAACCATGCCAAACCTTCCTGTGGGGATGTTGCCAGGGCAGTCATGAACACTTCCAAGAGAAATGTAGGAACAGTGCTCACAAAAAAAAATTGATAAGAAAGGGAACTTTACTGACCTGAGTTTAAGTCATTTGTTGAGGAATAAAGTCTTTTTTTTTCTCTCTCAGTTTTCTAAGAGAATACTTTATATATAAAGAAAAGCCAATTCATCCTTAGAAAGAAGTACCATATATGTGAACTTAAGTACCAAGCAGGTGTTCTGGGTGATAGCAAGTTGAATCTGAGCAGCAGTATGTGCTGGCAGCCAAAAGGGCTGAATGTACCTGGGGGTGCATTAGTGGTCATGGTATTGAGCTGCCAGTGTGCAAGAAGAGTTTGGACAATGTTCTCAGACATAGAGTTTGATTTCTGTATGGTTCTGTGTGGGGCAAGGAGTTGGACTTGATAATTCTTGTGGGTGCCTTCCAAGGAGGGGTATGCTGTGATTCTATCTGAAGTGAAGGTGAACCTCTGTAATTGACACAGCAATGATATTAGGGTGTTCAATCTTCAGCACTAATAACACTTTCGTACTTTTGTACAAAAAAGCAGAGAGCTGAATTGTAAAATTTTTTAAGTACCATTTAACCAAGTCCTCCCTAAATGAAACTTTGTTCCTTTCTTCCTCCTTTTCTAAGCCTAAGTAGTATTTTGTACATCTCCTGTTTCTTTCCCTGGTAAGAGGAATTTGGACTGACCAGTTGCATGTCTGGATGGTCTTGTTTAGTACCATTCTTTTACAGTCTTAGCTGAAAGTTGTGTTAAAATGGCAAGTCCTAAGGCAGTTTCTGGCCTCTCAGAGCTTGACATAATGAACATCTCATGGAATGTCTGGCAGACACGAATTCGTGGAAGAAACTAGCAAATTACAGGAGAATGAGTGAATATAACAGAAACAGAGTAAATTAAGTATTACTTGACCAGCGAAGCATCTCTGACAGACTCTGATTTTTAATTCTCCCAATTATTCTCATTCATGTCTTTTATCTGCATATAACTGCTAACTAGATTGAGAACACAAAGCATCTATGGAAAATATAAATTGACACAGTGCCACTGAGTACAGTAGAGCCTGGCTTCTTTACGCTGCTTGAGGATCTGGTTCAGTTTGTTTCAGTTCTCACTGCATACAGGAGTGAACCATGATTTAAATATAAAGGATTTTTTTTTTTTTGGGGGGGGTTGTAATGAGCTCTTGCTTCTACAGTACACGCAGTACAGTACAGTGCATGGAGTTATTTTCCCAGCCTGTCTTCCCTTCAAGCAGAATCATACCATAAGGGTTTGATACATTCAATAATTATGCTTTTTTTTTTTTTTTTTTTTTTTTTTTTGTTCTGCAACATTACCCAACTCAGGCTTTCATCACATTTGCAGCAATCCTTTGAATTTTTATTCATAACCATGTGCAAGACCTTAGCTTTTAACTGCAGCTTGTTAGTGTACATTTTGGACAATGTTAACATCATCTCAGATATTTCGGACAAGTGAGGAACTTGGTTTAAGTCCTTTGGAGAAGCTAAAAAGACTGTTAACAAGCCAAGTCCATAAAAAACATCTGTTCCAGTCATGCTGCTGATTTTTTATTAGTCCTTCAAATCCATAGCAAGGATCTCTAGAGCAAGAAAAATGCTCTAGTGTGGAGTGCAATTTCCAATTTCTTAGCTAACCTGATTTTGTTGATTCATACATATGCATGATTCAGTGCTGTTCCTGAATACAAACAAACAAAAAAAAAAGCCCTTTTGGGTTGTACTTTATTTATTTTCCTTGAAATGCCCTTGAAATTTCATTTGCTCAGTGAAACCAAACAAATAATTGCATACTAAAAGGAAAATGAAGAGTAGCAAGCTAAATAATTTGTAACATCAAATATTCCTCTGCTATGGTTAACATTCTCAGTGAAGGGAAACAGTTGGCAATAAACAGCCCAATGCATCTTAAATGCAATAACTAATATCAATGTCAAATGCATGAAGTGAAAATACCTTAGGATATGCTTTCACAGTTCTGCTATATCGCTGCTAAATGGAATATGCTATATAACTATAATAGCAGTCATACTTGTCATATTTCTCCTGCTCTCTAAGGAAAAATACCCATGTAGCCTTTATGCTGCTTACATCTTTTTCTAGTCAAAGTCATATTTTTATGGGGGTCTTTATAGTGGTTTTTAAAAGTTTATACTCTGAAAGCAAACTTGTCACAATTTGTATATCATATAGACTATACCAAATCACATTCCTGATAATTAGGGACATGCCTGTACTCTGTTGAGTATATCATTGCTAGCTACATGTGTAGTAAATAACAAAAGATTACTTATGGTTTGGGCTGTGTAAAATTCGTGTGTGGGTAAAAAGGACAAATATGTTATTTAAGCAGAATTTTTACTAATGACTCCATTAACCACATTGGACAAAATCTGTCATCATTGTAAATCAAACAACACCAGTAGAGTAATAGTAGGGATGAATTTGACCTGTTTTAAACAAAATTGCAACCATTTCCCTCAATGCCACAGGCAGAGATTTCATATGGAGATGAGCACTTTTTAACATACTTCATGTGTGAAATGTTGCTTAATGTGAAGTTTGTAAATTAAAATTGCCATTTTTGAGTCAGTAGTTGTCAGTGAACATCCTGCTGAGAGAACAATGTTTTGTGATTCCAGCACTCATGTGGAAACTCCCTGACAAAGGATACTGTAAGTCACATTCTCTTCTGCCTGAAATGTCATCTTTTAGGAGAAGAGGGATCCATGCAGTGTCGTGCTCTGTTCCTGAGCAACATGCTTCCACTAAGACAGGATGCCAATTCTGTGAAAGTCTCACCTTGTCTTGGACTCTGTTTTGGCCTCAGCACGAAAACAGCAGCTTTTGTACACTGTAGTGGTGATATTTACTCTGTTACAATGGGAAGAATTGCCTTGGTAGAGAATGTGTTTTAGTAGAGTTCTGCTGTGGGGAAGGGTAGCAGACACCTCAACTTTATTGTGTTTCGTCCACCTTTGGAAGATGCTGTACCAAACATGTGTCAGAATATTACTCAGATTTTTAATGAGGAAAATCATTCTCCCTATGTTTGTTACCCTCATTTCTAGCATTAACAATTGTACTTCCTTATAGAACATCTCTTCCAGCACTCTTGAAAGGTTGTTTTTATAAGGGGAGAAATGGTGGTAGATGCTTGGAAATGATATTTTCTGATGGATACAGAGGGGTCCAAGAAATTATAAGTTGCTTTACACCAAGTGCAGGTAGCACATTTCATTTTCCCTTTAAATGTGTTGAGAAAGCCTAGTCTAATAAGTTTTGCATTGTATAATTCAACTACCAAGAGACTTATGAAAATTTGTGAGAGATCTAAGACCTTTAGGTAACTTTCATTGTCTACTGAGCACTTCTGTCCTAAATTTGCTTGTCTTAGTTCAATATAACTTATTTTTTCTACTGTGCAAAAAGGCACCCAAACAGACCCAACTGTTTCTCCTTTTGGAGATCTGTGAACTACCTTCCTAGTGGTGATATCAGTTCATGCTGTCCTTAAACAGAGCATGGAAACATCTGGAGAAAACATTTCCATAATGTAGCAGCAATAAGTCATCATTTGTTCCACTTATATCAGATCCACTCTGCAAATCTGATAGGAAGATTTCTCCCTAGAGATCTCAGCTTGCTTCCTTTATTTGTTCACTGAAGACCATGAGAACCACACAAGTGGGGTGAGCACTGTTTGACCCTTGGTAATTAAGATCACTTACCTTAATATGCTTACTAGTTTGAACAGAAGAACCAAACACAATGAGTTAGGACATTTACAGAATCGGTTTTCTTCATGCATGAAATATTGGAAGACAATATGAAACAACCTTTTAATGATGATTCTACTTTTGAGCCCAACACATTTCTTTTTTTTTTTTAACAACTGTCTGTTTTCTTTTTCACTAAGGTACTCTTTCAGAAGCAGACATAGCAGACAGGGAGAGATGAATTTCTAAACTATTATCAGCTTTGGAAAACTTCTGTAAAAAGACCATGACACACTTCCAGAATCATTAGGTAGCTTGGGTCCTACCTAACTGAAGTAAGCTGTATCCAAAAGAGTAACTGATCTTTAGTTCCTAAAAATAAGTACAGAGTTCAGGAAAAGCTAATGTATATGTCAATCTGAACTTTAAATTTTTGTGAAAAAACTTGGCCTCAGAGCTTCAGAAAATAAACATTTTTGCCACGTGGCAATGGTTGTGAAGTAAATATGTCCCGCTGCTCTGATCTTACATCCTGTCACATTAATGTTTCAGAGCACTCAATATAAATATTAAAACTAATAGCTTCGCTCTTCAGCTATTACTCCATCATTCCCTGAAATCATCATAAAACATTCAAAGCCTTTTAGAACATTTACACACTTGAATCTGATGGTAGGGAAAGGAGACTAACAGAGCACAGCTCGCAAGCTTAAATAATAGTGGAAAGCTGTTTATGGAGTATGCTTTATTTATTCATCATTTCAACTAAAGTTTCAGTTTTGATGGAGAGGAAAAAAATCAAAGTATAGCCGTCAAGGGAGAAGGCTGAAATATTGCTTTTCTATATGGTGAACCTGTGTAAAAAAAAATATGAAAAGAAACAGATTTTCTTTCTTTTTTTTTTTTTTTTAAAAAAAAGGAGAGTCCATGAGAATCTCAGTCCAAGGTCAATCAATCTGAGGACTGTGGGTACGTAAACAGCTAATGGATTGTAAAGACACATACCAGTGTTATGAATTTTTAACGAGCAACTCTTCAGCACAGACCCCTATAAATCAATGATGACTTATTGGCTGGATCAATTATGCAAACTTTAAAACATTTAATGACAGGTAATGAACAAGTCTCTGGAGTCCACCAGTCAACAGTGTTTTGCAGTTGTAGTTACAACTACTTAAGTGAAAAGCCTGCAGGAAGCCTTTCCTCAGAAATGATTTAGAGCTAAACTCTAAGGTTGTGCTAAAGTGAAACAGCATGGTTGCATTTCTCTTTGTATATAACCTGAAACAGGCTGGTAAGTGGGAACTGTTGTTAATGTACTCATAGACACGTATATATATATATTTTTTTTAATGATATATATTTTTACCTTGGGAAATCTGCTTTCTCAAACTTTATACTTCAAGTTTCTTGCAAGGAGCTGTAGATATAAATGGGATAATTTTCAAAGGAAGAAAGGTTATGCTTGTATTAGTAGAATAAATAGTTCTTTCTTATAAGGCTTTATTTTGAAAGTTAAGATCAATGTCAAAAAAATTAATTAGACGAGGGGAATGATAGACTGTATTACAGTTAACCAGCACAAAAGGGCTGAAAGATGTGTGAAGGCTGAATAATATATGCAAAGTCTTATGTAATGACTGGTAGCATTATGATGGTTTAATTGCTTATTAACATTATTATCCAATGGAAAATGAAGCACTTTTTGTGGATTTTTGAATTTAATAGTTATTTTAAATTCTAACCATTAACCTTTCTAATGGATAATTTAAGATAATTCTGCAGATTACATGAAAGTTGTATGTTAAACATTCCATTCAAGAACAGGTGTATAAGTCACTGATCCAAATGCCATATTTCTCTATTAACTTAGTTGAGGCTTTACTCTGATTGACTGAAGCCCCCTGGCTAAATCAGTAAATTGGATAAGTATTCCTTGTTACCATTTGCTTCACTTTTTTAAAGACAACAAACATAATGAAAGCGTGAAAGAGAATTTAATCTTTGGTTTGAAGAATCAAAGTCTAAGTGTTTTGTAAAAATGATAGAATTATTTTATTTGGGAAAAAAAAAAAAGTTATCCTCAGCTGTGTTTTTCATGTGGAAACTGTGGTGAGAGAGCCTCCTAGTATCCTGTGACAATATACCTGAATCCTAGCTGTTCACACTGGTATAATCTTACATCTTTCATGCTTACTGCCAGCAGTGATTCCTGAGAGCTTCTGTCTTTTCACCTTGCTCTGAAAGCTGTTCTGGTGATTGCAAGTGAGGCTTGATGTGAATGGGTGGATACTAGTCTCAACAAGAAGTTTGGGATGTGATGTGTACAATGAAGTGCAGTCATGAAAGATTGTAAACAAACTGAATAAGAGTCCAGGAATCTGTAGTAGGCTTTTGTTTGTTTGTTTGTTTAAGAAAAGCTATTTTTTGTTGTTGTTGTTATTGATTTGAACACAAATGAGCATTCTTTGTTTGGTATTTATTACTACTTCTCTTGAGCTGATAGAGGAAGTATGGATGAACTACTACAAGGATTGAAACATAGTCTCATTTCACCAGGCCCCCTTTAGTGCTTCTGTCTTCATATGAAAATGCTGTTTGGAACAATGAAGTCAGTACATGATGATAAATAAAGTTTTCTGCTTTCTCCAATACATGAGAAAATGCATGACCGCGAAACCGTTCTTTCTATACTGATATGGATGAAGCTAGTCGTTTAAGCATAGGATCTGGCTAAGTGGTGGCAGGAAGTATTAACAAAAGTGACTGAGGTAGCTGTGGAGGCATCTGGCAAAATGAGGAGTGGCCCAAATGTTGTTTATCACTTCCTGATGTGGTGAGATATATTTGAAATAAGAGGATGGTGTTTTATGTAGAGATATATGCCAAGAAGGAATCATTTCAGATATGGCTTATTAAATTCTCCTTACAGTACTGAATTAATTCCTTCCATGTTCATCTGTAGATATGTCTGTTAAAAGTAACTGGCTTTTTCAAGTGGCAAATGGAGAAATTGTTCCTGGTGCTTCAGAAGCGTGATAGAACTACTGGGAAACATGTTTGTTGTGGTCAATTTTTTATTCTGTTATCTGGCATGATGGCAAAACAGGACATTTAACAACAGTAGAATGTCTTTAAATACCTGCTCTTCTGTTTTCAGACTAGTTGCTTATTGAGACTGACATGACACTGCTGTCGTTGTACCAATATCTCCAGCAGCTTCAGCATCTCATGTGTGGAAGTCCTCCATTTTTATCTGTCAAAGCCATTGATCATTCTATATTTAGGGTCACTCATGGGCTGTCATTAAAATGTTACTACCAATGAAATTTAGGGGATATTGTTTTTGTTTCAAGTATGAACTTACAGCAGAGGGGATAACACACATTCTAAACACAGCTATTTGGATTGATTGAATGGCTTTGTTAGGAGCATGATCTATGGCAGAGAAGTAGGAATTAGATGAGTAAGATGTTTGCTGCTGAAAGGGTTAAATACCCATCCCTACTTTCTTCTTAATAGGTCCAAGGGGAGGAAGTTATTCTACTGTTAATATTTGGTGTGATCTCTATATTTGAAGAAGCAGTGGACACAGCCAGACTAGCCAGTTTTTTGCAAATTAAATAAGTATAAACAGTGGTTTACTCATCAAGTCAAAGCCACTAGTTTAGAGGAAGAACTGCATCAGGTAATGGAAAAAGAAAGAAATGCTATCTTGATGTGTTGATCCTTCTGGTTGCTTTTTTTTTTTTTTATTACTTTGCCTGATAGAACTGAGTTTTTATCGAGACATTTTATATTGTTTTCTTCCTGATTGACACTCTCAGGTTATTCTAAAACCTTGGATCAAGGAAGTTAGCTAAGATGTAGTAAGAGGATTCTTTCATGTTGGAAATTCATTGTCAGATTTGCTACATAAAACATCCCCTCTCTTCACAGAAGAAATAATGCCATCTCTTTCAACATCTTGTTTTAGGCTTCTCAGTATATTTCCTAACAGACTGATGGACAAGATAATTTGACTGACACCAACCCAGTTTTTCTTGACAAGACACACACATGCAAAATCTGACAGCTGCCTTCCAAACATTTCTATGCCTATTATGCTAGTAAATGCTTCTTGTGTGCTCATCTATATTGTGTGTTGCATCAGTGATGACCAAAACCCACTCCCCTTCTTGAAAGTATGAGCTTTATCTTGCATAATATGGCAGTGATTGAGTAATTCTAGTAGAATGCAAAGAAAAATTTTGTGTATAATCCACATGTAAGTGTTGTACACCTATCAGTTCATTGCAGAGGGTTTTCCCATTGGACAGTGTGATAAAATTAAAAAAAGTCTCCATTTTATGTTTTACAGTATTCTGAAAGATTCTTTCTCTGCTATGATGCAAATAAATTCACAGAAATGTCGATATTTTTATGAGGACAAAATTAGCTTGAGTAACAAAAGAGGAAGTTGTGGTTAGCTCTTAGAAGTAGTTTGTGGGTGTTTACAGAGGAGGTTGAACAGTACACTGATGTTTCAGTATATTTTTTTCCAGTGTTCTAATGAAATTACTGTCATGATTTTCTGAATGTTACATGTGCTCGCTATCTTTTTCTCTCATCAGGACTCTGTTAATCTTACCTTCTCCCTCATCCAGCAGTCTTCAAATGTTCATAACGAGACAGTTCATCAATTGTTTTTGCCTTCGACACAACCTTTTGCTGATATGAACGTGTGTCTCCTGATTTCACCGGATATTTCCAAATTAAAAAAAAAAAAAAACAAGACAGGAGAAACCAAACTGAGAGAGAGAAAACTAGTAGTAGTAAAGTTCTTTTCCCTCTGTTTTTTTCCCCCTAAGCTTACATACTTTTTGGACACTGATTTCATAGTTAAATGAATTTAATATAGGAAGTGCACAAGGCATATGTACAAGCTAGAAAACTCAGGTTTTTCAATGTCACCTTGTTGAGAGGTGCATCTTCTATCATTTGCAGCCGCCTTAGCAGGGTGGCTCATAATAACTGCTTGTGTTCTATAGACAACTCCTCTCAACTTCCTTCACAGTGTAAAGGGTTGCTGGTTTACTTATTCGATATCGTAAAGCTTCTGCACTCCTTCTCCAGCCCCTATCATTTTTTTGTTAATTTCTCCTTTGTGCTTTAATTAGCTCTATTTGTGTCTGTCTGAGTAAATTATTTGCAGCCTTACATTGCTTTTCTCTCAGTGCCCCAGTGCAACTTTACCAGCTGGGGGAATGTATGCTTGAGATCTAACATCTCTCCAGCCAGTGCAGGGGCGTGTATTGAAGTAGAGGTTGTCTATGACCTCCCTAGAATGTTGCAAAGGTTCATAGACTTTCAGTCCCATAGTCAGGCAGCAAACCACAGTGCTTCTTTGCCATTAACTGTGTATGTGCATGACTATTGCAAGAGATGATCCTCACTTTCAACTACTTTCAAAGCATTATTGATCATATGAAAGACTTGCTCATTCCCATGTTTTCATAATGGACAAAGCACTTACTCCTATGTATTACTAGGATTTCATTGTCTCATTCAGCTTCAGTTGTGTTTGCTCATTTTTATCTTGTTGGTTTTTGTGTATAACATGTTCCTTGTTGTCTGTATACAAAAACTTGCAGTTCTGAACGTAAGTCTTGGAGGTGAATTGTTCTGATGAGGTTGTGTCACAGGGAGATCCTGGAGCACAAGGTGTTTGAGAACTTAGTGCTATTCCTGTTCTCCTTCAAGCCATCAGCATTCTAGACAACGTAAATTATAGGAGGTCAGCCTCTTGTACAGCTAGGAGGACCATCCAAGGCATTCAATTTCCTCAGCACATGGTGTGTCACTGCACCCCCACAAACACCTCTACAGCTCAGATGACTACCTACTATAAGGGTTATGAGATCAAAAATGAAATATGCTTATTGTCACTCAAAGCAGTATTGCTAAAACCATTAACTCTTCTGATATGAAACATGATAAATGCATGGATGCTAGTACTGGGTGATCTGGGTGATGGTATTCATATAATTATCGACACCTGTGTTTCGGCTGAAATTTTGTAGTTGCAAAAACATGTATGTCCTACATGTTTTTGGACTCATGACAGCTCAGTCCTTTCTTGGAAGAGGAGAAGGATAGTGTAATGAAAAGGCAGGACTGGAAAAAGATGAGTAAAAGCATATTTGTCATAAGAAACGTAATCTTCAGGTTGAACTTCAATCCTTTTTCATTCAAGGTGGGATTTTGCCTCTCTTTCTTGCATTCTGTAATTTTTTGTGTCTCATCAATCAACTTGAATCAGGAAAAGTAATTCCTGAACAACTTAGTGTCTGAATAATCACAAACAATTTATTTTCAAACACTTCCATGAGGTAGTGTAACTCCTGCTCCTGCCTTGTGCTGAGACTTTTATGCTCAAAAGTATCTACAAATATTTTTGGTGCCCAGCAACGCCTTGACTCACTGTGCATCAGGGATTGTCTCACCCTAAGACATGCACAGCCGTGATGTTCAGCCAGTCTCATCACAAAGAATAACAACGTGGTCTGGCTGTTTCCCAGCAATATAAACTTCACAGTCAATTTGTGCAAAGATCAGTTGGATCTTTCACATAAAAAAAAAAAGGCCCAGTGACTAAGACATCTAAATATAACACACCATCGTACCCTTCACTGTTTAAAATACTCATCTCCTGTCAAACTGCAGTTCACCTACGTTGTTCTAGACATTAGATTTTTTTGTCTTCCCTCATCAAATTTAAGAGCTGTATTTCAAATATATGTATCTTTCTGGATTACTAATGTCACCTGTTGCTTTCATTAAGTATCACAGAGTAAACACAAGGTGATCTAAAATGGTATCTGTGGAAATTATATTTTCATTCTTTAAGCTGTCCTGCTTTCCAGTATCTGTCTTGAAAAGCAGGCACTGGAACTAGGCAGTGCATTTTGCAGCACATTTGTTCATTAAGGTTTTTTGGGCTATGGATCTTAGTCTTAAACCACTGAATCAAAAGAATACATGTTAATGAAGAAATTTTGATACATGTATCTTCAGTTAACAGCTGGTAATAAAAAGTATGAAACCTATATCCTTGCTTATTCTTCTTAATGCATAAAGCCATCAGAATGCAACGTGCCTGAGAAAGAAAGTCGTCTGCTCTGAGAAGCTTGCAGCACTGAGACCTGCTCCTGCAGTAGGCCATGTTTATTCATCAAATGGGGAAACTCTTCCTGTGTCAGAGATATTATCTGCATTAGTCATCAGTACACGCAGTAAGTGTTTGCATAGTCAGGCCATCAGCAGAGGATCTCAACCGGAGATTTGGGGGAGAGCTACTTTCTTTACTTTGGCTCTGTGAGATGAGTGTTAAATTCATCTGAATTCAAACTTAACATTAATGATAATCTGATCTCTAATAGTATGATGACCTCAGTCTCATTTTGATTCACGTTTTATTTTTTGCTTCTGTACATCATGTTGGTAATATCAACACAGCTTTTTCTCTCTGTTGTCTAATGTTTACCACAGTTCATTGACTCTTTCCTACCACTCTAGCAGTTACCAGGAGGTCTCTCTTTAGCATCTAAGATCAGGCAGGTTTTGGTACCTCAAAATTAGAATTGATTAAGATTTTGATGGAAATTAGCTTACAAAATAATAATAATAATAATGAGGCAGAGCAGAGCAAAATGCAGATTTAAGATGTGCCAAGCATGTGATGTTCTTTTACAGGATTCAGAATTTGTAGAGCAACACAAAGGATTACTGGCATGTTCTTCAGTAAAGGTTTGTACCGCAAAAGGTTTCTCTGTGCAGAGAGTCACCAGCAGCTCTGAATGGCTCTTGCTCTGCATGGCCTAATGAGGCTGTTTGATCAGCTGATAGACCTAGCCTGCACCCTGCACCATCCCAGTATTGGGTCAGTGCTCTTTCAGTATCGCTGTACAGCTTGTACTCTGCTGTGTAGACGTACTCCTGGTGATCCAGCTGTCAGTGCTGATGCTGATTTAGGGACAAGGGATCAAATCTTGCATATTAAGCCCAGAGGCTCACTTCTACCTTTGTGGCTATGACTGACTTGCATGAACCTGACTTGAAGTTACTCATGCTCTGCCTGGAGAAACTGGTCTTAATCCTCTCTAGGTAAAAATGTCCTTTCTTCTTTTTAACTTGATATTGTTTGCCATATTTCTAGACATGGTCACTCTTGCAGCAGGTGATTCATACAGTTCAGAGCAATTTATTCTTTGTCTTAAGTGAATAAAAATTTTCTAAAAATCCTTTAACTTGAGGTAGAATGTAAAATTTTCTCTGACAACAGCAGATATTTTTCTTTCATTCTTCTAGGTTTTGAAATATTTTTTAGATATAGTTGAACTGCATTTTATAATTGTATGATTTTTTCCTATAAATATTTATTTATGTAGGTTTTAGCCTAATAAATGTAATTTGCTGAAATAAGATGCAATGCTATAATTTTATAATACCAGGGACAAGTCATTTTCATCACTTAATTCCTTTTTATATGAAACAAGTGTCATATTAGACAGCTGAAGAATTTAACAAGTCTTAATTCATTGATGGCAGTAGTACACTTAAAAATGTGTGGTATTCCCAGGAATATCCTCAATTTCATAGACATGTGGGGGAACATTCAAAGTTAATTCAGGACAATAAAGAAGAGCATAATTAAGTGTTGACAAAAACAGCTGAGTGGGTGGCTCACTCTGACGATGCTTTATTTTCATGAATCCTTGTCTGGAGACCTTTCTAGTGCTAAATTTCTGAAGGATGACTAGGATTTTAGCTGACTGACTTTTATTTGACTTTAATGGGAGATCTGCATTTTAAAACACTGCACAGTATTTTGAGAAGTTCCTCATAATGTCCAGACTAGCATTATTTTAAATCTGTCCTTGGCAATGGCAAATGATGTTATTAATATTCAGTTGTTTCAAGATGGATTCAAACAGTGGGGGGTGGGGGATGTTCTTTGGCATGGTTCTCGGTTGTTAAGAAGGTAATAAACCTTCCTTGTCTCTGATTTTATAACGGACAATAACCATTAGCTGATCAACAGAAGAAATGTCAGGTGTGGAATCAATGCTGATAGAAAAATATTTCACCTGTTTACATTTACGAAGGATCACTGATAAAACCTTTGATCCCATTAAGGATATAAACTCTTCACATACAGTCGATGACAAGTCTGATGAGCTAGCTGAGCTCCATCAGCCTTGCTGTGCTTAGCGAATGTTCAGCTAAAAAGGGATCAAATTGACTCACGAATTTCAAAATTCCTAGGAAATTACCATTGTGAGGTGACCTAGTTTTTTGATTAGTGTCATGAAAAGACAGGTCTCACTGAGAAATAAACGTAATAATGTCAACCACATGCTTAAGTTCTTCTCTCCATTATACGCATTCACTTTCAAATTGTTTTGTCATTTTAGCATAAACTGTACCACTTGCTTTCATCTGAGAAACACAAGCTTAGCATAGTTCTGTGCAGAAATCAAAGATGAGCATGGAAAAAAGACCCCTCTTTGCCTATTGAATCATTGATCAGACAAGCACAGCAGATATTTGCATGGATCCTTAGTAGTTAGGTCTCAGTAGCTGCCTTAGATAATTGTTGGAAGGGAAGGAAGATAAGAGGGAAACTTAGGTGTTTCATCCATTCATTTTTACAGTAATTGCAGGCCTTCTTACCCATTGCCCTCTCATAACTATTCTTCTTCAAGCACAGTAGGATTAGCAATCATTTACAGCATTGATAGTATTATCCTTTAGGAACCATCTAGTTTAAACCAGGACTAGGGGTTCATGAAATGAACTGCTTTCCCTTGGTAACAAATGATAGTTTTGAGGGGGAGGTGGTTGTCTGGGCAAGGAGAAGATTGAGAAAGAGGGGGAGAAGCAGAGCAAAGTTTCAGATGTGATATCAAATCTGGACTGCAGAGGCTGATTTCACACTATCATTCTCTCCTCAGAAAATAACTTGACTGATTTGAAAAATCCACGTGCAAATACTACAAACTATAAGACCTTTAGGAAGTCTTCACGGTAACCAGGCTATAGTCTGTCACTGTCTATCATTTGGAGCCATGGTGTTCCCTCCTCACTGCCTTAGGGAGATGTCTACTGTTTCTTTCTTTTTTCTTTTTTTTTTTTTTTTTCCTTTCTCCCAGTGTTTTCAGCTCTTCCAGCTCTCTTTCCTCTGTTCCTGTTTCCCCACACAGGTGCAGAAATCCTTTTGTGGTACAGTGGGGCCAACAGCAGAACCAAGGAATGTGGGGAAAACTGCCTCTGCAACAAGAACATCAGATCTTTTCTCTCCTCACTGAACATCCTGCGTTCTCCCCTCAGGACTCAAGAAAAGCTCAGTGGAGAAGGGCAGGTGAGTACGACCAGACAAAGCAGAAGAGATTTGCTTTAGAAAGAGCTAGGTGGGAAAGTTGTTGTTGGCTCGTGGACTTATGACCATCAAAAATAGCTTTACTGTAAAAATAGAAGCAATGCAACTTTATATTTTTGCCTTAACAAGATTGAAAATTCAGATCAGTTGAAAAAAGGGGAAAAAAATTATCTCCAGGTTCAGTAAGTGAAAACAAAAGGAAGGAATATGATAATGTACAACCACAGCTCTTCCCCAATATTGCAGCAGCATCTGTTAAAAATGCAGGACACTTAAAACTGTCAAAGAGCTATAAAATCTTGCTTGACTCACAAAACTAGTCCACATCAAAGGGATGGTGGCTTCAGTTTCTTGGAATAAAGATTCATATTAAGTGCTGGCATATCAGTGTCTGTGGACTCTAGGTTCTTCCTCTTCTTCCTTTCCTCTGCTTTTTCCCTAGTGTCTACCAATTATGTTAAAAGCTAGCTCTCAGCCCTCTGAGTTACTCATTGGCTTTGACCAGTGTTATAAACCACACTGTGATGGGCTCTAGTAAGAATAAACAGTGGCCGCTGAAGGTGAACATAAGGTGGGATAAAAAGTGAACAAAAATATGGCTTTGTTCTCTTTACTTTTTAAACTGCAAATTCAAGTCCAAGGTGTAAACAGCAAAACTTTCAAATAATATATGTGCAGACAAATAGTTTGGATGCACAGCAAGAGCTGTTTTGGAAGACATTGCAACTGTGTAGGAGTAGGCTGCCCCAGCTGCGTGTCTTTTCAAAACCAAAGCAGAAGATTTCATGAAAAGCACTGTTACCTTGCCACTGCCAAAGTTAATTTTGCTTTCTGAGGCTCTCCCAGTGTCTTGTTTCACAGGAGAGTATGTTGGGAAGAATTTTAAGTTCTTCCCATGGCACTTGCATTCAGTGGGGATTTCCTCTTTTTTACAGACACAAGAAGCTAATTTATGCATGCTGTAATTTGAGTGGCAGAGGTTGAGGTGGGAGAGAAGGAACTCCAAAGGAATTAACATCCTCTTTGTAGTTAACATTAAGACAAACAGGTTCACCTACCACGGGTACAGAGAATTTCAGCTGGTTGAACTGCCTATATTTCTCTCTTAAATAAACAGTAGACTAGACAAGTAGAAATCATTCCCCAGATGTTACAAGTGCTCTAAAATCTGTTTGAAACTATCTAAATACTTTACACTTCTTATAAATTCATATCTTGATCCCAGAAGAGGATCCAGTGCACTCACCATGGACTAATAAACATTTAGAAAAGTTAAATTACTTAGAGATATTTAAGTATCATACAAGTACATGAAAAGTGTAGAAACACTTATCAGCATGAAGTCCAACCTGCAAAGGCCTTTGTTTATTTAATTGCTTTTTGGTTCTCCCATTTAATAAAGAGGATTATTTTTTAACCTTTGCAGTTCCAGACAGTACAGATTCTACTGTAGCAGACTGGAGGAAGAGAATTCTTAAACCAGGGGCATTTAATCACCTGCAGGGTGAGAGAGGTTGAAAAGAAAAATGAATTTACTGCCTTCTAGATCTGTTTGTAGGCAATTTATGTTTGAACTTCTCTTAATTTTCAGCATAATATTTATGGTCTAAAAGTATATGAAATGGTGTCAGAAACCAGCCTTCTTTTGCAGCACTGAGAAGTCCTCTCCCTGAGTCCTTTAAGTCATCTGTTTCCCTTTCATGTATTCTTTCATGTTGTGCTCTGCCTTCTGATGGGTGGTGCATGATGAGGAATCGGGAAGCAGCAAGCTCTGTGGCTCTGCTGCCGGTGTGCTTCATACATTGTGAAGAAGCAGACCCACATCATAAAACCCACTGAAAGCCACGGCAGTACCTCTCTAAAAAATGTAATGGACTGTACTGAAAGCCTAACTTTGACTGATGTGAGGTTTGGGACTTTATCCAGGTAAGAATTCATGCAGCAATGAGCACAGATAAGGCAGATGACCCAGAGTAGGGCCAAACTGTTTACCAGCAGATGTGTTTTTGAAAATCTTCCTTAACTGGTCATGGCAGCGGAAAATACCCTGCTGTTAAACGCATCTGCAATCCACTGCGCTCCCAATCCACCTACAAAAATTCTGACCTTTAAAGAAATGATGGAGAAGCTGGTGATTTTTTCCATGGCATTGAAGCTCAGTCTATTTTAGGCTCCAAGGCAATTGCAGCCCTTTTTGCTCCCTATTTCACATCACTTTTAAGTCTTGTTCTGGCCACTATGAACCCTTCAGCACTTCTCCCTGTGCAATCACTCGAGTCAAGATCTGTGATTTGTGATTTGCAGATGACATGTACATTTCTTGGCTGATGGCTGTTAAGGCAGTTTGCAAACCTAAGGCAATAAACTGCAGGGATGCATTTGGAGCTCTGTTTTGCCACACTAAATTGCCATTCTCATGCAAATGAATAACAAGTTTCTCATTATTATGATTGAAAAGAAGCTGTTGTACATTTCCAATGTTGTGGATTTCTGCATTAATATTTTAATGAAATCATTTTGTCAATTTTCATTATATACCATCTGTAGATGTGAATATCATATTTAATTAGTCTATGTATCAGAAACAGTGATGCAACTTGCTGAGTAGGAAAAGGGGAAAAAAAGCCCTAACAGTTTCTGCATTCTCCAAATGTAAGTCCTTTAATCCTTTCAGTATGGAAATCTATTACTGAGCTGTAGAACACTGTTGCAATTTCTAAAGCGTTAACACAATTATTTATACATTTCTGATCATCTTTCATTTAAATATTTATAAAATATATACTGGGAAGTATGTACCTTTTAGAAAACCTTTTTAGTTTCTGTGTCATTTTCTTAAAATATTCACTTCTGTTCCTCTTAAAAGATACCTAAAAAGAAAACCTGCTGGATTTTGTTTTAAGTGACACCATAAATGTACAAACACAACATAATTTAAACAGAAAATAATATGATTACCATCAGAAGGATTACTACGGTTCATTGTTCAGAGAGCAGGAAACACAAAATGATTATTTTAAATACTAAGTCTTAGCTTGCGAAAAACCAAATGTATCAAAGTGCTTCAGTCTTAATGTGCAACCCAAGGTCTACATATTGTATAAATTCCTAATCCTGTCAAAATGCAAGTCTGAAGATTAACAGAATGTATAATAAATGTGTCTCTGTCATTACAAATAAAAATAGTATTGCTAAATCAAGTGTAGCCCTTTATAAATGTAAAAAAGCCCAACTTAAGCAGATTTGCACTTTATAATTCTACAGCTCTGAGGAGGAAAAAAACGAGATTGACTAAAGCAGATACTCCATTTCTCTGATATAAATCAGTTCATCTGCACATACACAAAAAGCCACTTGGCATAGATTTCTTTAGCAAATAACTTAATATTTATTGAGATTTCTTGTATATTTAATTATTAATATCAGCAGTGTTACAGTATTTCTATGAGGTTGCTATTACTGACCCTGTACCTGTTGGTTTTTTTCCCCTCATTTTTTTTTCTACAACCATGGAAGCATGGCACTTATCAATTATTTTGTGTGACAGAGTCAAAGAGACTTATGGTTTCGTTGTCTGCTGCTAGTTCTCTCACTGTCAGCATTTCAGGGCTTGACTTGCTGTCATCCTACAAAATATCGTATAGTTTAATCGCTTTATAGTTAGTGCTTGTGGTGCATTAGAATAAGATTATACAGGACCACTATTTCATAATGGATTAAAAGGAGTCTTTTAGAAATGTTCAGTGAAGTAAAAAGAAAATGCAAACAATGTATACAGTTCTTTGTTCAGCACTAGTTACGACCTGGACACAGTAGTACTACCTTTAAAAGGGGTGGCATTTGAACAGTTGACTAGAGTATTATTGGTACTTTTATATACAGAGAATTTATATTGTGTTAATTCTTCCTCAGTGACGTAGAATACTTAGAATATTACGGAATGGTTGAATTAGAAATGTGCTCTTTTGTGTTGTGTGTATTATAAATGTGAAGAATGTTAGGAATGATGTATGAACTCAAACCTTTTACTGAGTCATTACCCTTTTGCATGTTCTAAAGTGGAAAATAAGTCAATAATCATCACTTCTGTGGAAAAATTATTTTCAGGCAGCCTTTTTCTTCTCACACCTTTTAAATAAACCAGCCAACCAGAGGAGTCAGAGTGACTGAAGTCAGTAGAAAGCTGCAAGATGCAGTACTATTGAACTCAGTAGTAAAACTCTCACTGATTTCAGTAGAGGCAAATTTATCCCCAACATTTTCAAAGGTGCCTGGAGGGTGTGCATCACCAACTTTAGGAATTTTAAGGAGGTATTTCACACTGCTTGAAAATTTTATCTTTCAAATATCTTATCCAGAAACTGAGTGAAAAAATAGCTGGAATAACAAGCACTAAAATAGGGCAGCTCTTATTCCTTAATGATGAAGCCAGCACCAATCTGTCTTTTGTGATCAGCTGGCATGTTGTATTAGATTTGCACGTTCTTAAGTGTACTGATCCAGACTCTGAAGGTCTTACATGCTCAGCAACCCTCTAGCCATTGAGGACAGCGGGAGCTCTGCTAGAGTCAAGCCCTCAGGAATAGGCATAGAATTTCCTCTTAGGCTCATTATTTCTTTCACTTGAAGAACTAAAAATGACTGAAAGAATTAGCTGTATCATTTATAGCAGAAAATGTGTCTTCATTATCTAAATCTACAACTAAATCAGGAGTATCTCTTGCACTGAGTTTCTTGGACATGGGCTATTAACATTTATTAGGCAGGAGTGTGTCTGACTCTGACACATATCGGCACTAGGAGGAAGTACTGGAGACTGAGTTTAAGAGCACAGCACTGTAATTTCTCTGTCATTATTTTCTCATTATAAATTCACTAGGAGACTCTTAGGAGTCAGGTTCCTCCCTTTGTGCATGCCAAGGAACTTCTTCCTGATGCCAGTTGTTTGTGGAAAGAACACATCTGCCTCTCATTTTCTGTCTGAGAACAGAGGCATTACACAGCCCAGTGTCCTTCTGCATGCACACCTCTCTAGAGGTCCACAGATCCTCCCTGCACAGAGAAGAATTCAGTGGAGAGAAGGGGGAGAATCCCCAGCTTGGAGAGGTGACATCCATTTTCAGCCTTTCTTTCACCCTGCTGTTACAGCAGAGAGGCAGTGGATTCTGTGCCCCTCCACTTATTGGAGGGGATGTAGATTGTCTTCTACAGTGCAGACTGTAGGAGGCAGAACGGGTTGTTGAATATGTATGGCAGGTAGCATAGTAATGCTTCTTAATTTACTATCCCAGGTAATACTTGTATTTCAAGTTGCAATATGGCTGAGAGAACTGCATATGGCTCATGAACAGATGTTCAGCAATAAAGCAAAGCTATGGATATATCTGTCTATGGTCCAGGTCGGCTGCAGGCAGTTCTTTCACTGTCTCCATACAGCGAACAAGCTCTTGGGGAGCTTGAATGACCTTGTGAAA
This sequence comes from Gallus gallus, assembly GCF_016699485.2. Classification (NCBI taxonomy): domain Eukaryota; kingdom Metazoa; phylum Chordata; class Aves; order Galliformes; family Phasianidae; genus Gallus; species Gallus gallus. Next base: position 14,593,935 of record NC_052539.1, on the reverse strand, counting down.
GAGATCCAGATTTTAAGGCAAATATACTATCTATGCTATCAGGGGAATAGGCAGCATAATCCCCAATCCCCATCATTTCAGTTTGTCCAGCCTCTTTGGAAATGGTGTGCCATTTCCATGGTATGATGGTATGATGGTATGCCAAAGTCTGTACTAAATTAGAGAAAACCTTGCCCATACATTTTATTTAGGAAATGGCCGCCAAATTATAGTCTTCTATGGGAAAGGAAGAATACAAATGAGTTTTCAACTTGGGTAAGCGAAATAATCAAAGATGTAATTCTAATATTCTCAAAACTAAAAAATTCAAGTGTTCAAAAGATACTTTTCATTTTGAAATTTTGAAGACTTTTTAATATGAACTTAAAACAAATGAAAACAAAAAGAGTGCTGGAACTATCTCCAGAAGTACTGTTCTGGTTAATCCTAACCAAAAATTTCTTGTCTATGTTAATCTTTCTGCCCACTACTTCAGTTTTTTTGTTTTGCTAAGATCTAAACTAAATGATTGTTAAATAGCACTGCCTGTTCAAAACAAATCCTAAGATACCACCATAGTTAGAACCAGTGCCAGAGGACCTATACTTAGCAGAAGAGGATTCTGGGTTTTGACATAAGATGAATACATGTACACAGTAATTAAAAAAAAAAAAAAAAAAGAAAAAAACCCAAACATTTAAGTCATTAAGAGGTGTCAAACATTTTAGCTTTTCTGCAGTCCAAATGTCTCCACTAATGACCACTGAAGCCAACAAAAATCTTTTCTTCTCGTGTAAGTTTTAGATATGGCTGTGATATTTTTTCTTTTTTTTTTAATAAGAAATGCTGCCATGTCACTAGTAGCTCTGACAAGCAAAGTATAATAAGCAACAGATTCACTGAGAAAATACTTCATATCTGTTAGAAAAAGTTGTCAGTTTTCAAGGAGATGATGCATGATTTAGTTTTGTTGGTGAGTTATGTACGCTGGGTTTCACATTGAATCTATCACTGAATACACATTTATCATAGTAACAAGAGAGCACTATTTAATAGAGCTTCTAATATTCCTTCTCAGGATATATATGGTCATAAAAATACTCTTTTTTTTTTTTTTTTTTGTAATCATCTACAATGCATCTTTAAGCATTGTTTCCTTATTTAATCATTTCCTTGTTTAATGAATACTTTAATGAATAGTAATCAGAGAAAGCATGATGGATGAAGAAGATAAATGTAGCATTGAAGAACAATCTGGGGATTAGCTCTGATATGGTGATTGTTTTCTTCCAGCATGCTCTTTAGTGTTGCCTTTTACCCCAGAAAAGCTTTCAGATCACAGCTGCTTCTATATTGATAAGTATGGGGAACAGCACAAATTCTAGCTGTGAATGTTCGATCAATCTTATATAGGTAAAATTGCCACTCTCCAGCTGATTAATGTAATGATTTTAGTTTGTGCCAGTAGAGCTGTAACAGAAATCCACTCCTGTGCAACTAATTGTTTAAACCAAATACATATCCTTGCTGCACAGGATACTTATAGCTATTTTTTTTACAAGACAAAATTATAGTTTTTGAAAAAATGATGAGGAAAATGGTTGAAGTTTACTTTCTGTTACCCAAGGGCCATAGCTGCTTCTTGCCTTCTTCAAATGTAGTCTATTCAATCTCCTGTAGTGTGGGAAATTATGTTCAAAATCTCTGTGATCCTCTGTCCCTAGTAAGTTATGCAAGTAGTGACAAGTATACACCGTAAGGTCTTGCAACTATATCTGTAATGTGTGGCTACAGACTGTTGATCAAGAGAGCCTAGAAGAAAAACATTATTTTCAGGTGTGAAAAACTGTCACCTTTATCAAATAATTTCTCTTGCATCTCTCCCAAGGCATTGTAGCCTATTTAAACTTGGGAGGTTAAGTTTGTAGCATTCATTATGACTGAAAATTTAGTTCACACAATCATGATGTTCTCTTTATTAAGTGTTACTGTTAAGCAATCTTAAAATAAACACAATATAGTTGGCCTTTTGAAAGGTTCATGGGATAATTTTTTTACCTAGTCCCTTAATTGTGTCTGCTTTTTGAGACTGATATGCAAACTAATGTTGCTGCTATATGGTTTATTTGCCACATATTATCTGATTTATCTATGTATATCTTACAATTTACAGTTATGTCTGATGCATATAATTTAAATGCTCAGGGGTAATGTAAATGTCTTTTGACAGAACTATGGCTTGAATCTTTGGTTGGTACCTCTTTTCTTGAATCTCAAAACAAATCAGAAATACATTCTGGCAGATAGCCTGGCAGTTTTACTCTACCTAGCAAAAATATGTTCTCTAAGACTCTTCACCCATGTCATTATATGAATTATTAGATAGAATAACAAGTTTCAGAAACTCTACTAAGAGATATCCGTGTATCAATATACCTGTTCTAAAAGTGGCTGTCTCACCCACTAGTCCTCTCCCAAGCTAATCTTATTCAGTACCTTCAGCACCACTTTGTCTCTACTCCTTCACGAACGTTTAGTCGCCATCCTTTCGGACAACTCTTCTATTGTTAATCTGTTGTAAAATCTGGTGTCACAGTATGTAAGACATTGTACAGGGTATTAACACAGCCATGGTTTTCAGTAGCTGTGCTTGAGAAATCCTAAAGGGAATCTTCAGTTAAACTTTGGGTAACCTAAACTAGAAGGCAACTTCTTAATCAGTATTCCTTAGCTCTCTGGATGTAGGTCTTTTTTTCACAGTGCTGAGTTATCAAAGCTTAGATTTTCAGAAGCCCTGATTTCAGCAAGTATTGCACTTCTGAAGCTCTTTACAGCAGACTAATCCAAGGGGGGTGGAGGGTAAATAAACCCGGCAAGATGTGGGAGACAGATCTTTCTAAGGAAAAATGAAGAGGCCTGTTTCACCTGCCCCTCCATTCATAGAATGGCCTGAGTTGGAAGATGCTTTGAAGATCATCCACGATTGTAGTTCCAATCTCCCTGCCATGAGCAGGGTTGCCACCCACTAGATCAGGCTGCCCATCCAACTTGGCTGTGAGCACCTCCAGGGATGGGCATCACAACCTCTCTGGGCATCCTGTTCCAGCACCTCACCACCCTCTGAGCAAAAAATTTCTTCCAAACAGCTAACCTAAATCTCTTCTCTCATAGTTTAAAGCCACTTCCCCTTGTCCCATCACTGTCAGACCATGTAAGTGGTTGATCTCCCTCCTGTTAATACACTCCTTTCAAGTACTAGAAGGCTGCAGTAAAGTCTCCCAGATCCTTCTCTTCTCCAATCTAAACAAGCCCAGCTCCCTCAAACTTTCTCCATTGGAGAGGTGCTCCAGCCCTCTGATCATCTTTATGGCCCTCCTCTGGACCAACCTCAACAACTCCACATCCTTCTTGTGTAGGGAGCCCCAGGATTGGATGCCAGTACTCCAGATTTGGCCACAGATGGGCACAATCTCCTTCTTCACTCTGCCGGCCTCCCCCTCATTTGGTGCAGCCCATTCTCTTGATCACAAAACCCAATGAGAAAGAGTGACAGAGACATTACTGACTTTTTTATTAGGAGTGGGAGATGAATTAGAAACCTAAGTATTGAATAGGATTTTTTGAAGAATGTCAGGTGCTTGTAGGAGAAAAAAACAGTTAGCAATGTCAAAACCTGCTGTGATTCTCTAGAAATGCATTTGATGCATTGAAAATGTCACATCTTCACTCCTGGAACCTAATGCAATTATGTAGGGAAAAAAAGAATAATTGTCAACTTGCCACATGTGGCAACATCAAGCTCAATGTGGCCTGATGTTTTTCAGCAAAAGGCTCCCAGTAATCTTTAAGAAACTAACAACAGATCTTAGAGTTTTTTGTTGCTCTTTGTGAGCCAGGAGAGCATGGGACATCAGCTGCCACAGATGAGAAGGTGGCAGGTAAAATGAACGTGGGTGGAAATACACCCTCCTTTAGTTGCAGGACTTCTCTACTGAGATATGACAGCTGTGGTAAACCATTTACTGCCATCAAGAGGCAGCTATGAGAAAAGAATATGAAATACACTATTCCTTATCTGGGAAACATGCAGCGTGTCCCAGTGACCAATTTATTATTTTCACCCAGTCCAGCAATATGGAAGGATGCATCAGGGATCTGCCTTTCTCTGCTCTGAATAACTTAAATTGAGCTGCAACATGTGAAATAATTGAGCTGATAAGAATTTACAGCTCTAGGTGGAGTTTCTTATTTCTGTTGGGTTTGTGAGTCATGACAATAAGAGTTACCACATGAGCATGATGCAAAACTAACATGCTCATTTCTTCCTCATTTTTCATTTTCATACTGTTTTATGACTTGGTTCAGCATGGTCCAGGTCTCTCAGGCAATAGCCTCTACAATGATTAGGTATCATTTTTAAAAATTAGAGCAGCAGACAGATCATGCTAGCCATGCTCTTTCATTTTTTACTCTGATCTTCGCATCGTAAGTCCCGCATGGCTTTCAGAAAGGCCTGTCTTGTTTAATGCGGACTTTGTTGGTCTGTAATTTATTTTACTTAATTATTTATGGCTACATTATGTATATTAGCTGCACTTGTCTAAATAACAAGGGTTACAATGGAAGACTGCCTGTTCAGATGATGAATTCCTGTTACTTTCTGTATTTCTTAAGGTGATTTTGTGATGAGATTAGATTGCTGTGTATTGTTCCTCTGCTTGTGTCTAGCAGCAACACTGGGACAACAATAGGAGGAGGCACAGGCAGAATGTACAGAAATGAACACAGAACATTGGATCCATGTCCTACTTGTGAATGCTCTGGGAATGACACAGAGATTTGCTAGAACTTTTTATTAAAAATCACATTTAAATCAACAGCTCTTTTTATTCCTTACTGTGACAATTTTGAGACGCTTGATATTTTCTATTCTGTTTTTCATTCATAGAAATGAGACAATTTATAACATAGTAAGTGGAAACTTACCCCCTCAAAAAAGAGAAATAGACTGGAGGGCTGGTTTCTTGTCTGACGTATTCTTTTGTCTGCTTCTTATTGCTAGCTAACAGCTCTCAGCCATGGTAGGCAGCTAGCAGACCAAGTGTGGGTTAACCATTTTAATATTTATTGATAGGAAAAATACCCTGAGCACAATTTTAATATGGTTTCCTTGGACATAAGGGCATCAATGGCTCTATAAAATGTAAATACATTCTTAATTACCTCAAGTGCCCCTCCTGCCGAAGTGGCTCTTTTACGTGAAACACGTCTTGCTAGTAATGAGCACAGATATTGCTAATGGACTGTGAAGGGCATGTTGTGACATCTTTTTTTTTTTTTCTTTTTTTTCTCTAGGTTGGCAATGTGTGGGATTCACTCCTCTTTCAGGAAAGTTCTCAGGGATTTTTCTCAGTAAGGAAGCTCTTCCAAAATGACAATCACTATAATCTTATTTCTGACCATTCCCGTGTTTCTTGCAGTTTGCATTGAACCCTCACCATAAGTAGGAGAAAAAAGCACTTCAAATGCGTTATATTTTTCGTTTTTTTTCCTCAAGGGAAATATTGTTCTAGAAGTTTCTTTCTTTTTCCCACTCCCCACTTTTGTCTCAGGGACAAGCTCCATTCTGCTCTCCAGCCTCTCTCAGGGATTGTTTCACATTAAGCTTGTTCACTCACTTCTTACATTTTAAGGTGGGTGTTGCATCTTGAAGATCTTTAGTAGGAGAAGCCTAAATTCTGAGATACAATAGATGCAGCAACTGGATTTGGAATAGAGACTGAATGAGGAGTTTGGTGTTGGATATCTCCATGGAAGGAGCTGTAAGATGTGGGAAATGGAGTTTGCAAGTTTTTTTCAGAACAGTGGGAGACTACCTTGAGTCTGCAGTGTGAAAGGTGTATAATTTAATGGGCAGGTTAAAGAAAGGGGCCACAGTGCCTCCTTAGAGAGTCATGGGCAGAAAGAAACTAGAAAAAAAAGAGATTCTCTACTTCACTCTGCTACATACTGACTTACGAAATGTGTGCTGACATTTTAGAATTGTGCTTGGCTTTCTTGGAAACCTGCATGAGGGAAAATGATAAAAAGATCTGAAACCTGATGCTTCTTAAGAAGCTGAGGTCTATGCCTGGCCTGGTTGCATTGTTACCTGCAAAAATGGGCCATGCCACTTTAAGTCTTGTTGCCTTAGACAAAACAAACTGTGAATAAATATAGGCTTGGAATGAGAAGAGTGAGCCTGATTGTCTGTCTAGGAATGCTCTGGAACAGTCTCCTTGGGGTAATGAGGGTGAAAATAATTCATATATTTAAGGTGCATCATCATTTCTTTGTGAGGGATTGTATAATGACAGCAATGGACAGCAATTCTTTCATCCAGGAAGGTCTTTCTAGCCATCTGTTTAATTGTAAAATACAACTATTACTACTGCTACATTAATAATAGTGCTAAAATGAACTTACTAGCGATGGAGCTCTCAAATGGTGCAGCCACAAGTGGTGTGGAGATGTCTGCAAAAATACGTATGCGGTTACCAGGAGTTTGAAGGGAGATGGAAACATGCAGTTACTTAAGCCTTGTTCTTTGCTGCTAATATCTTAATGTCTTCCATACACTAACTACGGTATCCCTCATGCTTTATCAGAAAGATGCAGTGGCAGATAAAACAGTGCCCCTTTCCCTGCTTCCATTCTTTGCTCAGAAATTAATGATCCATCTGGAAAGTGGGCAGAGCAAGAGGAGGAAAAGAATGCATCACAGAGTGAGCTGGTGAAGCCTTCCAGAGCAGTTTCTGATGTTTGCTCTTCAACTTTAAGAACGGGAATATTTTAGAAGAAGTGACTTTATCATAGTTTTAAAGTGACCCCATTAATAGAGTTCTGGCACCCTGTAAACTATGTTGTCTTGGACAGTGATCTTGTCTCTCCTGTTATGGTCTCTTTTGCCTATGACACTAATGCTGTGATTTGAAGTTCTGTGGTGCTTCTCCTGGGGTGACTTGGGTGTGACTAGGTCATGCTACAGCGGCCACAGCAGATGTGTCTGTGACAGTAGAGATGGATCCAGGAAAAGAGAAAAGACCTCAAGGGGGAAAAATGGAGCAGAATCTGGTTCACAAAGGCAAATGAGCTTAGAGAACTTGCTGAGTCCTTTGGTGCAGACCGCATGTCCCACACACTTGGGAATCCAGTGTTGGAGAATGTTTAGTTTTTCAGAAAGAAAGTAGATTTGCTCTTTCTGCTCTTGTGCTATAATCAAATATGAATCTCATTTACTCTTTCCTCTTCTTCCCCTCTCTGCAGATGTATAAACTTGGTAGTAGGAAGTTCATCATGCTCCACAAAATTAGCACATCTGTAATTTATATGCCTTTTAACTTCCAGTTACATTTCAATAACAGAAGAGCTAAGGGTCCCGGCAAATCATTTATGGTTCCAGAAAGCCATGGGAGAAGATTGCTTACTTTCTAATTCGGTATGACCCAAAGAAGTGAGAGAAATAACTCAGGGCTAAATTGTTTTCTCTGGAGTGTTTTATACTGGAGTGGCCCACAGCAATAAGTGCTTAAGTGGCAAAAGGGAATAGAGGAAGAGTATATAACCAGAGATGATATCTTTTCTAATAGCATTTTTAAGAATTAAAGAATATGACTTAGAAAATAGGATAACTGAAGCACAATGAGCTAGAAAAGGAGCTTTCTCATTAGGGGAACATACTAATGAAAGACTAAAATTATCTGCCGTGAGTTTTACTTAGGGGTGGGTTTTTTTCCCGTGTGTTTTTTGGAGATCAAACACCCTCCTCTAAATTTCCCACAAGCTCAGGAATGGATACCTTGTCACATTTGCCGTAGATATTTAACTAGTCTGAGTTTTTGTGCTTTTTTTTTTTTAAATAAAATTGTGTTGAAGCACATCTAGCAAAAACATAGGGCAATTATCTCCCCTTGGATTATGAATCCTGTGAAAGCAGAAATCAGTTCTTCAGAGCTCTCTGTAAGTGCAGGTTTTATGCAAAATACCTGGAGGAACATTTGTGTTATTACACAAATTCATTTTTCTAAACATAGTAAAATTTCTATAACAATTTTGGAAACGTGCATTATCACATAGAATCATTGTCGTAAGAAAATTTGATCTGTTGATTTTACTTCCATGGTGGACTCTTTACAGTCTATATCATTTCCACTCCACTTCACTGATGGTGGAAAAGCTTTTTTCATGGTTTATTTAGCAGAAAGTCATTTTGATTAGCAAGATGAGTAATACTTTACAGCTGTTTGCAATTACTGCATCTGTTCTATCAGTGGATTCAAATATTGGAGGCTATATTGACAGAAATGTGAAATGCCATAGAAATGGGTACAAGAGGGGACACACAGACACACATGCACGCTTCATGGATCTAGTCATGTTAAGGAAAATCAAACACCGTGTTAATCTCAAATCTGTGCCACAAACTCAGGGCACAGATTTAACAAACTTGAAAAGCAGAATTTCCTGTTTGCAGGAGTAGAAGTTAAGCAAAAGTTTTGTCCCAGACGGCTCGGTGTGAAACCTGAATACCAACTCCTCCCCATTAAGATATAGTAAAAGTTTTGCCATTGTCTCTGCAGGAGACCAAAACCAGACCCCACACAGATGGGAAAGAAGAAAGAGCATCTGAAAATCTCTGGAAACTATGTACAATCTACGTACAATAAGATTTATGCCCTGAAGCTTAAAATAAGGGATAAGACTTTTAATGTTTCTGACTTTTTTTCTCCAAGCATAGAGCCTTCTTCTATTGTATATGTTGAAGAGCTTGGTTTATTTCAAAACTTCTTGTAGATTCATACCTCGTATTTTTCCAAGCAAGTCACTTAGCCATTCCATTTTTCCACAATGGTGGGAGCTTCCTGCCAGGGAAAAGCAAAAGCAATGCTGGGAAAGCTACATGAAGTAACTCTTGTCAAGATCTACCATAGTGGAATAAGTCTTTCATTTAGCTGAAGAGGGAAAATACTTTGATGTCTGTCTTGCACTGCAATTAAGTAAACTCAGTTATTATCACAAAAGTTGTGACTTAATGGAAAACATCCAGTGTATTCCCACACCATGCTTTTCTCCTGTGCAGCTTAATGTTTCTTCTCTGATTTCAATGTTTATTTGTGTCCCACAGGCAGTTTTAAACTAGTAATTTTTGTCCAAGACTCTTCAACTATTCTTCATATGTGATGAAATCTCTAAGGTCTAATCATGTAGATGAGTGGGTGATCTGATCTGATACTTTTGTTATCTTTCAGGATGATTTTCAGAGTCTCTTGTATTTACCCATGGTCAGGGTGGTCTTAGAAGACCCAGTGACTTTGGAGTGAGTTAGTTCATGCTTTAGTAACATGGAATAGCTCTGGAGTATTAATTTCACTGCATAATTCCATAGGATTTAGTTCCTCCATCAAGACCTCATGAGGTTGCTGTTTCTTTTACTATTCATTTCTCTGGTCCTGAAGTATTCAGAGTCACCTGCAACTGCAGGAACAGCGACTCCACCAGTTCTGATTTGTTTGATACTTCTGCAATAACTAAACAGAAATAAGATGTTGCTGGATGTTCTTGAATGGATGTTCTATTTGTTGGGATAAATAAGAGCCATAAGATGAAATCTAAGTTTGCTGTTGGCTGTGCGGGGTGAAGGCTTTCTCTTGGGTACAACAGAGGTGTTCCTACTGGAATCCAGCTCCAGAAACAAGGTGCATTCACCACCCCAAGCCCTGAGAGGCAATGCTCATGTGCAGCTCCCTCTGAGTTCAGCTGTCATCCCAAACTACCTTTCTTTTTCTTCAGATTGCAAGCACACTCTCTTGCCAAGTATTAGGTGGATGTATAAGTGATGAATATATTTCCTTTAGGAATTCTGAAAAAAAACACCATGTTTATAGCAGTTTTGATTTCCCACTAAAATTGGGTTGAGATGGCTATTCTATGTTATTAAGTACACATACTGTCTCCATCCTTGGATATGGTAATAATATTTTTTGTTTCAGCCTTGCCTTTAGAAAGATTTATGCTGTTTACAGTACCTTCTATGGGTTTATATTGTATTAGAGTCCTGACGTTCATCAGTGAAATTGATGTGATGCGTTACCTTGTACATTTCTTTAGGTTAGACAGAAATGAACTGGGCAGATTTTGATGTATCTTTATACACAAGTCATCTTAGTGCCATATTTCTTTCACCCATTACAGGCTACAGAAAATAAGCACATTCTTATGGCAAGGATTAACACCAATCACTTTAAGGGATCTTACTGAAATTTGGTCTTTCTTTTTTATAGGCATAACTATCTCTTTCTAGAACGCTATTCCAGTATCTGAAGCAATATCTTCAAGCTATACAGGAAAGAGTCTATATTGTTTACAAAGTGAAAAACTGTACAAGAGCAGTCACTATAGTTCTCTTGAATACTTTGTGAAATAATTAGTGTCTCAGGACTTTGTGCCGGTGTCTCCTTGCATATTTACAAATGAAGCTCTATTCTCTTTGCAGAATGAGGCTCAAAGTCATCTGAAGACATACACTTGATCTTTCCTACTTTCTCAAACAAAATGAACTCTACATGTGCATCCCTGCCGTTATTACATACCTGTAATTGGTTGAGCATTTTGAAATCCACATAAATGAGAATAGGCAAAAAAATGTTGTCGATTCATGATTATCAGATTAAATAGGAGTACTATTTGATAGAATTAGACTTCTTAATTAAAGAAATTGAGAAGAAAGGAGTAAATTTTATTTCTAGAAGATTGTAATGTGACAAACTATTCATAAAATCTGTCTGAAAAGAAGAACTTTTTACAGATATATATAGAGGTCACTGCAGCTGCGAAATTTAGATTCAGGTACATTCACAATCATGAACAGCAGCACCTATGCTGTACTGTTAAAGAGTCCTTCCCAGCTCAGCTAGATGGGCATGTTCATGCAAGTTTGACAAAGAAGATGTAATTCATTTTTGCCAGCAATGGGGATTTTAACACTTGCTTGAAATAACTGATAACCTGGCACAGGAGAGTTAAAGGATTACCGTGCAGAATTTCATTCAGCTAATTACGAAAGCTTTTTAAAAATGCTTTGAGAACCATGTTTCAAGTACAGTAAGGAAGCATTATTTTCATGATTTATGCAATGACTGTACTACTTGGTTTTTCACTCATAGCATAGTATTTTTTTTTTCCATGAGTTAAAACAGGAATGCATTTTCCATCCTTGATTCAACAGGCAAGAATTGAATGGCTTACGGAATTAGTCTTAGTTTACGTTTGGAAACACTGTTGACTGCTCAAAGGTGTAATATCACAGTTTTTACTAGATCTTCCTGACTGACTGATGAATTGATATTTGTATATACATACAGTCGTACAGGTAGAAAGAGACCCTGAGATGTACAGCTTCTTTCTCCTCCTCAACACCAAATTCAGACTACCTTACTCAGGAGTTTGTCCTGTTATGTTTTGAAAACCTTCAAGGATGGAGATTGCAGCTTGCTTCAGTGTTTATTTACTCATATAGTGAAAAAAAAATCTGCCATTACAGAAAGACAACACTTGTACTTCTTTAAATGTTCAGATCCGTAAGTCAGAATGAAAACCAATAAAGGAAATTTGAATGTCTATTGAATGTTCCTAATTCTCACCAGCTAATGAGTCTTGCCTTCCAGTAGAAAGAAAGGATAAAATTTATTGTGACTGATTGCAAGGTTAGTGTGACTAAAAGGACGCTTCACTGCTTTTATGAAGGTTGTTATTACTTTCAGTTTAAAAAACAAAAGCAAATGCTTAAGCAAAAATGACTGGACAGTTCATTAGTCCTTGCTAACATTATGTTCACCCACAGGTGGGTAGTGAGGAGAATCTGCATGTATCTGAGAAAGCCATAGCTGAGATAATCAGAAATCTCCCATGGAAGGTATGTCCAAGTATGTCTAGTTAGAATCCGGGGTGAAGTTTTCTTTCATGCCCCTAAATGTGTTTTTTACATTTATTTAAATTTCCTCTCTTTTGCCAGTTTGCAGCACAACAAAGACGTACATTGCCCTTTACCTGATACCTAAGGTTACACATTGCCCTGCTTAGAAGCAAACCTCATATAGGAGCACCCCTTTTCCTGCCTCCAGCATTTTAGTTGCCACGGTCAAATAGAAAAGAAGACTTGGAGTTTCCTAGGAGGGCACAGCTGTTTCCTGCTGTAGAGAGGAGATGAGATGTTCAGGCTCTCTGAGCTTAGGCTGGGATCAATAGGGTTCAATAGGAATGCCGAGGTTGTCCCTCCACAGCAGTATGCAAGCAGCCACGTAGCACATTGGAGGGGCTTCTTGCAGCTTGGAAGGCCTCCTCAGCTGAGCTAGGTAAGGGGCAGCATGCAATCTTGATCTCAGCATGATAGCTGCACTGGTGGAAAATCCCTTAATGTCATGTATTCCTGGGGGAAAGTAATTAGACCTGGGAAAGTAAAAGTGTGAGGGAGTCTAACCCACATTCAACAGCCTCCCTCTCTGAACTTGGCACAGCCACTGAAGGCTGGTGGTCTCTGTTAGGAAGAGGGCATCACTGCAATGCATTCAGGGTGCAAACAGACTTTGTGTGAGATGAAATTCTCTTACCTAGGAAGCAACATTTCATGTTTTGTTTAGATTTTTTTTCCCTCAGCATTCTACTTGGATTTTTATTTTCTTGTCTGCTGTTCTTATAGGTCTGGATGTCTGTGAAATAATAGTTAAGCCAGTTTGGGAAGATGTAAATGTTGGCTAATTAGTTCATAGGTTTTGCTCAGAAAATATATATATATTTTTTGGTGTCAGGTAATGTGAGATAGAAAAGTCATAGCTATCTGCTCTGCTAGACAGTGTTTGTGCCATGTTGATGAACAACTACAAAGGCACACTTTATAGCTAGAATTGTGAAACTGGATTATGATTTAAACTGAAACACATCAGGAATCATTAGATTTTGTTATATAAATATTAAATAGGATTTCTTTAAAAATAACCAAACCAGTGGCATCTTAAGTGCTTAAAATGGGACATGAGATTTCAAAGTGCTGAATGTTGATTAAAAAAAGAAAGAGGAAAACACTTCTATACTGAAAAATGGATTGTACACCCTCTCCAACATTAATTATCAATCTTACATGCAAGGCAGATTAATATTTATTTGTGAGTGGGGTCTGTCTGTATCATGCAACTTCTTTATGCCATTTTGAGGTCATTTTTATAGTTCAGTATTTTCCATTCTGTCACACATTTGCTCTTCACTTTTCTTTCTTTCTTACTAGTACGCAAGTGAATACTTCTGAGCTGCACACCACAGGGGACATACACACCAAAAAGGGCACAGACAGATGGAAAAGTGGAGTTTCAACCTTTACAGATAAGAATGTGTATCCATTTAATAAATAATAATAAAAAAAGACAACTCTAAAATATTTTCAGAAAATTGAAGTCCCAACAACAGCTTACAGGAGCTATGGGGCAGCAGTTGTTCTGTGACCAACAACAAAAGTAATGGCCCTAGATCCTACACTGCCACTTGAGAGCTGCATACAAACAAAGGGCTGGTGCAAAGCTTTGACTTCTTTGGCTTACTTCTTTACAATAAAAGAAAACATTGCTTAAAGGCAAAAAAACCCATGAACTTGAATAAAACAGAGAACTTGAATAGAACAGAAACAGAGAACAATAAAGGAAAAAGAAAGTCTAGGGAGATTAGGAAAGCTAATAATTCCTTTTCCACCAGTAGGTTGTTTGAACAAATAAAGTTACCATTTCTACTGTCCCACTTTCCCATCTGCATTTCTCCTTCCCTTTGTACAGTAAATATGCATCTGACTAGAGATGCTGTACTTTGGAGTCTATCCCTTGCCCGTTCTGGGACAGCCCCTGAGGTGAGGCTATACTGTCCCTCCTTCTAACAGTTGAGATAACATTGCCTTGAACTGAATTTGCTTCTCAGCACCTGGGAAAGAAGAGCAAGTGGATGAAAGGAGTCACTTTTCTCTTTCTTGGCCTCTTCTCTGTTGCACCTTGTGCTTCTCCATTTGCAGACACCCACTGCAGGCTGCAGACCATGGTGTGGTTTACACACTGCTGTGTTGGATTTTTCTTAAACGGTGGCCCTCCAGACACACTGTCAAACTACCAGGAGATGCAAAATTATCATGGCCATCAACCTCAGAAAAAGATCCAACCCTGCAGCCTGGTGTTTGCTGGAGCTCCTCTGTGTCATGTCATAGCAGGCTTGCTGGCTGTTGTTGTTTATAGAGAGAGCTGTGAAGGTGCCAGGGCTTGGGAGGGAGTCTGCCCTTGCCTGACTGGGCTGTAACGCTAAACCTTCAGTGAAGTGCTGCAAATTCAATCACAGAAGATGGGGCACTTCTAGTTTCACATGTGAGCATAACCTTTGTAAAGTACCAACCTTTGCACACATACCATAGCACTGCAGGCACAGAAAGTCTGTGGGAGCAGCTGGAGGTTTTTCTAAGTAGAGATGCTTTATGTAAACTGCTAGAAAGTTCTGTCTTCAGGACCAGCTTTGCTACCTTGGATTTCTTGGGAATAGATGATTTAAGAATATGAGAAAGACTTATCCAGAACCATTTACTGTCCATCACACCAAAGGGATGGCTGTATTTTTCTCACTCTTAAAGTTTCCCTTCTCTCAGTGTATTGTTCCCTTGCAGTCTCCTGGTAGGTCTGCTTTCTAACACTCTGGCCTTTTCAGGAGTATCCCTTATGTTTTATAAATTAGGAAATGCCCTTCCTTCCAGAAGTCTCAGCTTGCTCTTTTCTTTTGACACTTCACCTGAACTCTCGTTATTAACATAAAATATAAAAACACACAACTTGCACAGAAAGATCAGCAAATTCTATTAAATATATATATATATATATATGAACTTGGAAAAAAAAAAAAAGACATGGGAAACAAAGAAAAGAATTGAAATGAGTTACTTAAAAGGTTTGTGAAAGTGTGAATAGACTTACTTTGGATGTCCAATATTTGTCATTCATTTAATCAATTAATTTACTTCTCACAGCCAAAACACTGCCATTAAAAAGGCTTACTCAGATGCTTTACCCTGTTCATATTGATTCATTTTCAGTGAAAATATCAATATCTTTGTATAGATCTGGACCTTAAAGTTACTTAATTATTGATTGAGAAACAGTTGCTCAGACCGAGTAGGCAGATTTCTGCTGTGTTCTACAATAATAAGAAACTAAGCTTTTGCATGGATAGGCATTGTTTGGGACCATCCTTACTTAGTGTATTTCTTGTCAGAGGTGAGCAGAAGTCTACCGAAGTGACTTTTCTGTGACCTAGTGTAGTTAACACTTCCCGTTTCACTCATCAACTATTGAAAACTAAATTAGGGAACTGTGTACCCTTTTCAGTAATTGTTTCTTACTGTCACTCTGAAGACACAATGAATTTTCTCAGTGAAAACAGTAATACTAAATAGTACATTCAACTCATGTTGCTTTTCTGGCAGTTTCCTGAGCAAATCCTCCAAAAATGTACTATTTTTGAAAGCCCACAGACTGTTACATATTGAGTTTTATTTGATTTAAACATTTGTTGGTTTTAGTGACCTGTGAGTTCTGCTGAAAAATCTGGTAATGAAATCTTTGTAATCAGGAATCCGAGATGAACAGGGTTGGTATTCTGCCTCATCCTGTAGCTAATTTTCCCCTCCTATATGAGGGTTTGTTGCTTTGACATTATCCAGAAAAAATTAAAAATAAAAAATTCCAATGGCCATGACTGCAAGTAAATCACAGAGTCACAAAATCATGAGAGTTGGACCTCTGGAGACCAAGTACAGCCCCCTGCAGAGGAGGTTCCCTACAGCAGGTCACACAGGCTGTTTGCAGACACTGATGTGACAGCCAGAGCTGGCTCAAGGCTCCTCAGCAATGCTGGTAAACCTGAATGTTGTCAGTCCAGGAATGAGGGGCTGTGGACAAGACTGAAGCCCAGTTCTGCATTCCGTTGAAGGGGAGGAAGGCAAAGAAGTTCTAGAGCTGAGTTTTGCCTTCCAGCTGTATCTCCCTCCTACATCACCCAGCCAAATTTCTTGTTTGGTGGCAGCAGCAGCACAATCCTGTATATCCAACAATCTGGAGTCAGATATGGCAAGGAGCAGCTTTACTGTGGCACCGTGGCTTTGCCCGTGTGGTGCCACAGGTGATTGCTCTTTCTGTCCATGCCTAGAAGTGAGTGTGTGACCAAAGCCTTAGAAATACAAAAGCAATCATCCTACATCAGCCATGTCTTGTCTCTGACCTGGGGCAAGAGCAGATGTTTCAAAATAAGTAAGAGATCATAGCATGAATAATACACAGTAGTGTGCTCATCATGACTGGAGTGGGAAATAGAAATCTGCAATTTGCAGAAAATATGTCAGTTCTGGAATGCTTCCCCCTGCAGAGCCAATTTCAATGTAATTAGTATGAATTACTCTCAGGTTTTTCTTTTTTTCCTTGTAATTTGGAAAAGACAATAATTCATTGACTCAAAATGTGCAAACTGTAGACAATAATGATGCTACATTTACAAAATATTTTTATGTTACTGTATTTGACATTAGTTAGACTTTACTATTCATCTTCCAGGATTTCATTTTCAATATTCTATAGGTAGGATGGGCTAATTATTTGAAAAGGCTAAAACTCTACAGCTTGATAACAGGAGGAGAATATTGTATCCAGCAATGGAAAGTCAGCCTGGAAGAATGCAGTGGTTTGAAACTTGATTTCTCTTCAGTTGGTGACTACAATGTCAAGGTCGATCTTTCTGTCTATCAAGATCCTCTGAGTCAGTTGGAGGACTCAGTTGCTGGTAAGTAAAGGCCTTATTGAGCTCATATGTTTTAGATCCATGCTGCTGTGAGGT
This sequence comes from Gallus gallus, assembly GCF_016699485.2. Taxonomy (NCBI): domain Eukaryota; kingdom Metazoa; phylum Chordata; class Aves; order Galliformes; family Phasianidae; genus Gallus; species Gallus gallus. Next base: position 14,577,021 of record NC_052539.1, on the reverse strand, counting down.
TAAATTAGGTAATAAATGGAAGGCCCTTGATTTCTCATGTCTAACCAAAAGCTGTCCAGTTAATGCTTTTGTCAAATGAAATCCTGAGCTGATGCTTCCAGAAGGAAAAAAAAATGTCATGAACAGCACGGCTTTTTCCTTGATGCTTTGCATCTCAGAGGTTAGAGACATGTTCAGAGACATGACAGTATGAGTTTAGCTAAAAAAAGTAGTCCATTTAATAGTGTTTTAAAAAGTTTATTTGCACTGCAGAGTACAACACAGTACTGATGATAATAATATATTGAAAGTAGAAAAAAATATGAGAATATGATATATTTATGCCAATTTTGCGCATTCAACATCTTTTCATGAAAAACTGAACCTTTGAAATGAAAAAGTTGCAGGGTTCTGAAAGTTACTGTGTCCACAGGGCCTGATTTTGCATGAAGTTATGATATTTGCTGGCACTAATCAAGAATAAATCCCACTGTGATAAAGTAGAAGCATCTATATTCAACTGTTGTGTGAACAGAGTCAGACTAGGATACTGCCAGTCAGTCAGGAGGATAGTAGATTGTCTCCTTTCATGGACAAGGAGTGGTAATTGCACTGTATTAAGACTGCTTAAGACATACCCAGTAGGTACGAGCCTATTTAGAGTATAGCATCTTCAGCGCAAATCCTCCATTATGAAGGCCAGAATGGGAAACAGATTAAATTTGTGCTTTAATTTGTTTTGGTTTTGTAATGTCGATTTTCTATTGATTTTAATTACGTGTCATTGAATTCTGGGATGCAAATCGCTGTCTGTGTTCCATGTATGTGTGAAGGGCAAAAAACATTCCTTTAGCACAATCATATTCTTTCCTGACTCTATTCTCCATATGTATTTTTTGCCTGCACATCTCTTCTTCCCACGGAGCATTCGTGCAGAATGGTGTGGTACTATAGCTATCCCATGTTCAGCAGAGGAATTACAGATAGGGCCTAGACAGTGGCATCTGTCTGGGTTTGCAGCAAAGGCAGATGTCACTGTCAGGGCGCATGCAGGAATTTCTTTTCCATTGTGCCAGGTAGCAACACTCATTTCAATGAAGACCGTACACTTTGTTTTACCCTATGCCATGCATCAGAGATGAAAGTCTCCATAAGCATACAGAACACAGGAAGTAATTGCTTTGAAAAAACGAGTGTGAGGGAAACTGCCGCAACAAAACCTTCTCAGATTAGCACTTCTGGGGCTCGTGTTTCAGATGTCCTAATCACTCTTGACTTCATCTTCATTCTCTTACTGACATCTCTGGAGAGTATATTTTCTGCCTTCACAAGCAAAGATGAGAAAAACTGACTGTGGTCTTAAAAAGGAGGAGCTAACTGCTAATATCTGTGTTCAGGGAACTAAGTTCTTCAGAGAAGGGAACATATCTTTTTCAAGACTGTCCAATTTGTCAAAGATGCCTTGTTTCTGAAAGAAAACAAATTTCTTCATCATAAGCTTAAAATCAGCTCAGTGTTTCCTTCTTGTGTAAGATCCGTGTACATTTGTGACTCCTTGGATTACATTAAGGAAAATCTATCCAGAGAGCACCTAAAAAAACTTAAAAAAAAAAAAAAAAAAAAGAACTAAAACTTCAATTTACATTATTTTTTTGTTCTTCATTTTGGAAATTCAGAAGTTGTTAAATACCCAAATACTTCTGTTTGCCTTAGTACATTGGTGGCCTTATGTCTTTGTTGGCTCAGCTCAACAGATCAAGAAACATTCCATATAGGTTATTAACTCAGCACTGATCCAGAAGCAAGAAAGCCCCAGATGAATCACTATATCCTTCTAAAATCCTGCAGCAGATAAAGTATGTCAAAAATCACAGGTATCGAAACAGAGATTTCACGCGTAATGAAATCTTCCATATATGTGGAAGACAGTGTCTACTTTTCAGCATTATATTCTTAGGACTGATTTCCAGAAAACCTATGCATGGAAAATGTGAATTCATTGAGCATTTAACTTAGTGACTTTGCAAATGGCCAGTTAAAAGGACTAGTTCTGTGTTCAATGCTATAGTTTGCACCTGGTAGCATTCTAAGACTGGGTATGAACTAGAAACAAAATTATGAATCTGTACGTATGCCTGTAGCGTGGTTACTGTTCACTGCTATGACACACATTTTTAAGCTACTGTGATGTTTGTGTTGTTAGTGGGGGTTTTTGTTTGTTTGTTTGTTTCAGCTGTCCTTGTTGCTGTTTAGGTGGATTTTTTTTTTTAAGCTCATTTTTACATTTGCAAGCCCTATAACTGTACCGAATAAAATAGCACAGCCCTCTGACTTCAGTGGAGACAGCCTGACTTACACCAGCTGAGGATCTGATTGTCACTTGTGAGCTATCGTAATCACTTAAGTGAAACAGCCAAAGTAATTGGTGCAAACAGATACAACTGATGGAAAAAGATTCAGTATTTGTCAATATCTACTATGCTATGGAGAACCTAATCAATGAATTAGTCTATCAATTAATTAGTCTAGGCAGCAAATGACTCCCTGTACTGTTGGTCCATGAAGTGGTCAATAAAGTCAAATGTCTAGTTTAATGTTTCTCACGTAATGATTGTGTTATGGGAAGAATAGTAAAAGCAATGTTTATACAGTTTCAGTTGTGTATTTCAAGTGTTTGGCTTACAGAAAGATATCCAGATAATTCTATCATAAAGAAAATCTGCACAAATTTCAGGATTTTAATGATGTAAAGATATTTGTCCTCCTATCTGTGTAAGCTGCGTCTTCATGAGACTGATATTCCTTACAGGAAATGATAGTGTGGTGTAAGGATGCATGTATGCTGAGCCACCATTCTATCAGTTCTTCTACATGGGAAATTGTGGCAAGAATGTTTGGCTTTTATGCCAACTCCTCTTCATTTTGGCAGGGGCCAGAGTGAGTCACCTCTCTGTGACGGCTTTGGCAGTTCACAGCTGTTGTTGTGTCAGCATCAGAAATACACTGGGTGGAAAAGTGAGAACTCAACCTTTTTCTGTTTTAATTGGCTGTAGTCTTATTATTTCTGCTAAGAGTGGCCCGGTCACCCACACTTTGAATTTTGCATATTTATAATTGACTTTGCAGTAAAAGTAAGCAAATACATCTTTTGTTACAATCTGGTAAAATGCCTAATTATGAAGCATTTTAAGTCTGGCTGTTTGCCCTGTAGTATGAAAGAAAAGTAGGCATTCTTGCCTTTGTGCACACACATTTGATGGCAATTAATATAAAAGTGTGCAAAAATACTTTTGAATATTACCCGTATAAAATTCAAGAAGTGAAAACAATGCGAAACTGAAGTGGATGGCAATTAGTCAGGCTTGGAGGCAATGAATGCAGATTTTGCAAAGGGAGAGAATAAAAAAAGTCCAGATTACATGAAAATTAGATTTTATTGAATGGTACCACAAAGGCAAAAATGTTGTGGTAATCCTGCAATAATCTGCTGTAATGAATACTAAACATATAGCAAATATCAAAATAAGGGTATCTGCTGTCAGTGAATTATTACCGCTTTGAGATGATCTAGGCTTTGGTGAGCATGCAGATTACTTCTAACGTTGGATATAACCTTTTTACATTTTTCAGTCTGTTTCCAGATTACAATACTATCTTTAAAAGCCTGGTCTTTTGCAGAACAATAATGTGATATTTCATGTTTCATATTCCAGTATCAATTTTTCTATTAAAAATAGATTAAATTTTAAGTAACAAGTGATGATATGTTCAATAAGAGCTAGCTGGATGAAAAATTAATGTCTGCAGTCCTCCTGTTTTGCAGGGATTAGCTGAACTATCCAGACTAAAATTTAAATATGTCTGTTCTTCTCAGGTTCAGCATATCCTCCCTAACACTGTACTGTGCGCATGTTGTACGGTATCAAAAATAAAGTAATGGCTCACTTTGATGCAGAGAATGGTCACTTCCAAGCCATTGCACAGGCAGTCATAGGAGATACGTGTTCACACTGCTTTCTTCTCCTCCATAATGGCTGGTTTTGAAGGAGAGGATCCTGTCTGTATTGCCACTGAGCTAACATCATGGTCATGTTCCTTTTCTGCAGGAGGTGTCTGGAACCTGCAGAACAGCCTCCCAGCAGGTGGAAAAAATAGCAACAGGGAGAGGAAACATATTTAACTTATTTTTCATAGATACAGGCATTCTAGGACAGAGGAGGTAGAGGTGACCCAGGCAATCTTTTCTTTCAGAATTCAATATGTATCGTTAATGCTATATTTTTGTAACACAACCATTTCTCCAAGATGAGCTGATTCAGAATTAAGCAATAATCTTCTCCTGCTTAGCTGGGCTGCTTCCCAAGATGAGAGATTTTAAAGTCCAGATGCAACATCTCATAGCATGGGATTCCTACCAGTGGATATTTGCATTAAAAAAAAAAAAAAAAAAAAAAGCCTTGAAAGTTTTAAGTAGCCTCAATATCCCATAAGACTTGATGTAAGAATATATTAAGGTTGGAACTTTTTGAAGGTATGAAACTGTTGGTTCCTTCAAGAAAAAGATCTCACAACACTGTCTGTAAGACACGTTTAATGCAGATGTAGAAGATGCGCAGATCTAGGGATCAGTCTCTACTACTTGTGATCCTCTACTAGAATAACCAGTATTTGCTGTGGCAGATTCCTCATTTGCAACCTGCCATGAATCCTGATGTGCATTTATCTTTTAACAAGCTCTTTACTGGGTGTTAAACACCCTGATGAGGGCACTACATTTTCATAACAACTGTTATGTTCTAATGCAGCTGAAGATGAGACTAATGAAAGATACTACTGCATTTGTCCTTCCCGTAGCTGGTGGTAGGTAATAACAGTCTATACATGGACACTTCTGGCACATCTAAGATAAGAGGCTCATTTCCAAAAACTGTATTGACAATAAAGTCAGTATGAATCAGAGTAACAATAAAATATGCTTTAAAGCTAGCCAGGAAGTTCAGCAATCTGGCCACAATCTCTGATCACCCCAGCATCACATGTAATCATCTATTTGGCTTTGGAGAAGGGGGAAATACTCCTCATCTGCAGTTAAAGATATTACCTGAGAACGCACACAGCACATTAACCAAAATCTAGTTTTCTTTTTTTAATGGTGCTTTACTTGGGCTGAGGACTTCCACTGCATAAAACTGAGTGTTTCTCCACTGAGTCTGACCAATTACAGAGATGGTTTAGTAGCAGCGCAAAGGAGTTTTGCTTCTTCAGGCTTCTTGCTTCTACAGTCAGCCTGCAGCTACAGAGTTAGCAGCTGTGAGCAGAGATATGTCATGCATATGTCATTCACATTGGAAAATACTGGTCCAGCTTCTTACATGGTTCAGGACTCACGAATGTCACTGCAATGAGATCACTTTGGAAGAGTCATGGATCCCTTTCTTCATTCACCAACCATTTCCAATCACTCTTTCATATTAACATAGCACTCATTTCTTGTTTATGGACAGGAACCAGCTAGTTCTTGGCCCTGACCATGAATCTTTGTGCCCCAAAGAGCTTATACCTAACTGTCCAAACACAGAGAGAGCACAGAAACATGGTCAGCTTTGACAGGAGAAGAAAGATCAAGGTAACCTTTAGTTGTGGTCATACCACCTCTCTAAATACATTTTTTTTCTTTTTTCTTTTTTCTTTTTTTTTTACTAGGAGAGTGTTTAAGGAAGAATTTGAACAATGAAGTAACTTTGCTGCTGTTGGCAGAGAACCTTTCTGCAGCCTGAGGAACCAACCGGGAGAAGCCATGAAAGTGTGTGTTTAAAAAAACACAGTGAAGAGGTTTGTCAATTTGTCAGGTTATTGTACACAGTGGAGTAACTTCCTCAGTATTTCTGATATTTTATTTTGTGCGTGGGGAGGGGTAAGATTTTTATGCTTTTCTTTAAATTTGAAAGGTTTTAGAGACTATAAAAATCAACAAGCACAGCACAGCGTTCTTTCCCTTGCAGTAATTTACCCATTCAAGCCAAATCTGTGGAAAAAATCATTGGTGGTGTTGTCCAATCTCATGTAACACTGTTGTCATCAAGAAATGAAAGTAACTATGAAAAAGACTCAGCACAAACAGATCATGGAGTCATGTTTTGGAGTCCAGGGCCTCCCCAAAAAATGCCTGCTGACCTGTCCAGCCCTACTCACACCCCCAGTTGACACCAAGCCTCAGGCACTCAGCACTCAGGTTCCCCCAGTGGGGATCTGCACATGACTGAGTCCATCCAGAAGCTGGCAAGGTGGTAGGGCCTACTGCCAAGCACGGACAGCTGCACTGCTGCCTGGGCAGTGGGTCCAGCCTTGTGGGTGTGGGGGTAACAGCCATCTTCCAAATCTGGGAGCAAGGAGTGTTAGCACACATTAGCTGATGGGCTGACACAGCTTCTCAGGTCAGATTTACACTAGTGTTGGGTAAATCCCCAAGAGCTGCAGAAGCCAATAAGTGACTAAAAATTCTAGTGTCCATCAGGGTTGTACTATCCCAACGATCCATGGCTGTTGGTTCAGAAAAATGGAGTCTAGAAATGTCATGAGAATAGTATATCTCCACAGAACCCTGCAACCCTGCTTCCAGCCCCCTGGGGCAATGGAAGAACTGAGGTGAATAAAAATGGGTAATATTATTCACAGAGGGAGAAATTTCTGTCTGTGATTACAGGAACTCTGCACAGTGTGTTGTCCTTGACTTTCAACCGGCAAAACATTTGTCTTACATTTGCCTTGATTCTGGTTTGTATTTTGGACTGAGATATATGTCAGTTGTTTTTTTTTCCCACTCTAGTTCTTGAAGAAATAACAAGCTTTAAGGATCGTCCAGTACGCTTCAGCAGAGCAAACAGCATTACCAAAATAACGCTCATTGCACTGGACCATAACCATATATGTTCATGCAAGGCTGTCTATTTATTTTCCATTTTCATGTACAGACAATGTCACAGTGTCTTTGATTCAGATGATTTCATTGAGTTAATAGTTGATTGTATATCACAGAAGTCTGCAGTGGCCTTGGAGGTCATTTTCAGTAGTATTGTTTTGCAGACTCCAGCCAGTGCCTTTCATACCTACAGCTATCCACGTGCTTTCAGCTGTACCACAGTCCAATTTGTGCCCTGTATAGTGTCAGTCTGCTAATGGAGAAATTACAGAGGGGAGGGCCCGTGCAGCCCAGCTGAACGCAGGGATTGTGGAGGCAGGATGGTGAGTATGAGTAGCTCTGCATAGCTCTGTGCTACTGGAGTCACTGAAGTTGTCACACATTTATTTTTTCCCTAATGCTGAGTTAAAGGAAACAGGAACTAACAACTCTCTCACAAGCAGTCCTCATGAGCTGTCTGGACAGGCAAAGAGGTGAGCCCGCTTTGTCCAGAGGCCAACACACTCAGAATCTGACAGCTAATCTAGTAAATCAGTTCCATGGTAGTCTGTTGTAGTAGGAAAAAAAACCCAGAAGATTTGATTGTCAATTTCTCAGGTATTTCCTGAATTAAACTCTGACTGGAACTTGACAGTACTTTTTGGAGAGATGTAGAAAGGAAATCCCTATAAGATGGGAAAGTTTGCTTAGAAGTGGTATAAAAATAGCCTGTTTAAAACTGTGTTTAGTGACTCATGCAAAAGAGTCTTGAAGAGTCAATTAGACATGCACAAACTAACGTACTGCAATAAAAGGTTTTCCTTCCATTTAATGCCTCTCTGTATTCATCAATATTCTTAAAAAGTGTAATGATTTCTTATCAGTGCTTGAATGAACCGTAAAACTACCTTTTGAAATATTGACATTTCCACAATTTTGAACACACGAGTGTTTTCACTTCTGTTTAGAAGCTTACAGACCACTGTCTTGCAGTATATTTTATTCCTGCTGGAGAACATACTGTATAATGCGAATAAGTACTCACTTAGAAGCCTGCATTTTTCTCCCAGCCAGGTTGTGCCAGCTTTTTTTGTTTCTAATGTTTTTGCTTTTTAATTAAGACTTAATCAAGGCATTTTCTGTGTGAGGTGTTTTGTATTATTAATAGAGCTAGCTATTTTGGTCTTTGAAATTGAAAGCAGACATATTACACACAGGGTTTATGTTCAGATTTGTGGGGATGGCTTATCAGCATACGATCTAAGGGATGATCTTCATCTGGGGGAAATCGTGGTGGCTCAGTTAATATCAGTGAACTGCACCAATTCAATAGCCAAGGTTCTGGCCCCTGCAACACCTAGTGTCACAAAGGAGGCTGTCTGAAAAACAGCGTGGGTCATGAATAAAAACTGCGCTACATATGTTGTGATGAACATATTCGGTGAACTTACTCGGTGGTGGATTATAAGCAGGGTTTCTTTCAGAACTAATATCTACTGCTAGCTGCAGAAAACTCAGTGGAACAATTTTTCCATCAGAAAATACATTTCCATCATACCTGAAACCCTGCAGAATGCCAGGCTGACTTGCCCAAGAGCCCATGTCAGGCAGAAAGAAATAGGAGGGTGGCAGAAATTCATGATTTTTTTCAGGCAGATTGATATTTCTGGAATAGAGCATTTCAAATTTGCTTTTGAACCTACTTGTACGTGTGGCTTGTTTAATGCTGTACTGTATTCTAGATGGCAGGACAATTTAAAAATGTAAAATGTCGAATGAAAGAATTTGAACTGATGTGAGACCTTTTTTCCCCCAAATTTTCTTGCATTTTAGAAGAAGGATTGATATCACTGATATCATTGTAGCTCTCTGCAGAGACATACTCTAAATTGAGTAACTGAAATGCTTGGATTAAAAGTAATTTATTTCTTTTTTATTTTTATTTTTAATTTCAGCACAGACAATGCACTGTCTCACCTTACTCCTCACAAGTCTCCTCAGCATACAGAAGAGATTCTGGGATTGCTACCTTTGCTGTACTTAACCTGGTATTAAAAACATTTTTGAGGAAAAAGGCTGATGCAGGCAGATCTGCGTTTCTTATCTCGGTCTGTACTGCGGAAATCTGCCAGTTATATAGAATAGTCATTTAATTGTAGATGTACCTTTATCTTTGCCCTGACTATAACTACATGACAGAAAAATGCAAATCTTTCAGTTCACTACAATTTAACAGCAAGACTTGCTGAAGCCTTACAATATTTATTAGGTCTTTTATTTATTGCCAGTTGCTACCATTTAAATATGGCACAGACACACACCGACACCTACACTTTATTTTACTTACAACAGTAGGCGTGGATCACTTTCCTAAACTAGTAAAAAGGATTTTAAAGGGCGCCTGTCAGCTGGAAAGCTTTTTATTATCCAGTGTCAGCCACTGGAAATTATGTACAAACTAAAGTCAATGGAACAGAAGTTAATTATCCAGTACAGCTATTGTTATTATGTAGAGGAGCCAGCTCTTATTGATTAATGAGTCAGTGCCATGTTTGCTCACAGGAATATTAATATCTTTGTGCACAAGAGAAGTCATTAAAATGAGCAAGAAGACCTTGACTTTAAACTTAAAGTGCACATTGCTCTAGTTATCTGAATGATTTTGTCAGGTATAACATCATAGTTATAAATTATTGAAACAAGTAGTTATTGTAAAGATAGTTCACATAACCTGTTTTAAATTAAACAAGTCGATACACTTTCCCCATTATGTTCTGCACTGTTATAATTAGGAGATTTTAGGTGTGAAGAAAAAAAGGTAGAAATGGGGTAAGACTGGTATGAGCCTATACCCCACCTAGCCCCCAGCTGTATGAGAACACTGAAAGTAATGCTGTGTCTGTGCACATGGAGGTGTGGGTGTAGTGGGCAAGTGCAGGGTAGGTCAAGAGAGATCTCTCATAAAACTGACCATATAGCATTGTAAATGGCCTGATAATTAACAAGTAGGTATTAAAGCACATTTAAAACTCCAAAATATTCCCTCTCCTACTATTCCCAAAGCAACCAAATTATGCACTGAAAAATCTATATTACTATTTTATGAAAATGTATATTAAGGCATTATGACTAATACTGCTTTACTGGAAATATAACTACATTTGCTTTTAGATCACACTTAGATCCAAAACTTAGAAAATCCACTGTCGTATCTAAAAAGTCAAGGTTCAGCGTTCATTTATTCTAATGCTACATTATATATCACTGTGACATAATAGAGGTACATTTAAGTGGGAGTATATTTTATTGTACCTAATTCACATCCTACGACATACCAAAAGCAAGCCAAAAGCAGGCATGGTTTAAATGAGAATCAGGTGTCATGTAACTTACTGGGAGAAAATATCAGAAGCTAATTTAATTTAACTGAATTATAATGACATGTAAGTGGAACTAGGGAAAAAGGTTTTGAGTTTAAATTATTGAAATCATCAACAGAAGGTCAGCAGAATTTGGGTTTTGTTTGGTTTTTTGTTTTTTGTTTTTAATACATTTTGTATTGCCTGTTCCTGTAAAGATTCAGATGTAAGCTTGTATCTATACATAATGAATTTAACGAATTACCCCTATACTTCATGGTAAGAATATACTTACATGTTTTGGGATTTTGCCAAAGGCTATTGATCCTTCCAGAATTGAACCCCATGCTTGGTAATGTGAATGTGGAGGCCCAAGCCTACATCATCTCTCCTGTGAGCCTCTGCCAACCTCAATGAGCAACAAACCCCTCTCTTTTGTCAACATACCTCACATCTAGGCCCAACTCTTACTGTATTTGGCAGGATAACAGGCAAATCCCCAGAAGAGATTGATCAATGAGAATCTGTCCAGAGGATAACAACAGGAACAGCCAGGGGAAAATGTAATCTACTGGGAAGATTGAGTGTATGACATTATATAACTTGCAGAAAGAGTGATTGAGGGGAGTGTAACAGTCTTAAAGAAAAATGAAAATATTATAGCAAGGAAGAAGGGAATAATCTGCACCCTGTGTTCAAATCATATAAATAATTTGTTCTCAAGGCTGCGCAGACCAAAGAATAATCAATTTGAACTGCAGCAAGGAAGAAGTAGATTAAGAATAATTGGAGGTGGACTGCATTGTAAAGTGTGTTTGGGGGGTAGGGGTGTTATCTCCTATTCCATTTTGTCCCGTGTTTTTTTCTTTAAGCTTTTTCCTAAAGCTGGTACTGCAAAAGAAGATGTGAGTGGGTCATAGCAGGAATGCAATCTGCTTAGAGAGTTGCAGGGTGGAAGGAATTCAGCTTTTTCATCCTGCTTCCCTCTCTGTTCCAGCTACCTTTGCATAATATTACTGCTGCTGTGCCGTGAATCTGGATTTGGCTGACCCAGACAGTCTTGGGAGATACAGTCATTCATCAGTGGTGCACGAGTGTGAGAGCAGAAATGGTTTTTGTAACCATTTGGAGTCTCAACGAAATGCCGACAGAATTCCAAGGAACCTTCTTCTGGTTCTTTTGGCCAAGAGAAGACCTACCTCTCAGTGCAAGAAAAACCCTGTCTGTCAACAGTGGAAAGGTGAGAACATCTCAAAATAGATGTTACAGAAATCTACAATGAAACCTGAATCCAGAATTTGATTTCCTTTTGTTCTAGACCACAGTGATGTGGGGAACTGGCATTTCATCCTGGATGATGAACTCGTGTTTTTGTACACAGCACCCAGGAGAACCCTTCTAGGGCACTGCAGCCATGCAAGCTGTGCTGGAACTGACTTCGCTAAATTGAGTGGTAGTTGCAAGGGACAAATTCTGCTCTTAATTAGTCCATTCTGCCTTGTAGACATTGCTTCTAGCATTTCCCTGGCTGTTGATCAGCTACTATCCAAAGAAACACAAAGCTATTGTTTCAATGCCAGTCACAATGCCATAAAAATGACAGCTTCTCAGACGACACCTTTAATGTTCTGGAACTGCATTGTAGATACAATTTTGATAATCCAATGAATAAATATTTGGGTTGAATTTAGGCTATTCCTAGCTCCTTTAGTCATGGGTGGTTTTTTTCCCCACATCGATAACTTGCAGGGAGAAAAAGAAATCAAGACAAACCTAATGATTTCAATTAAGCATCTAATGTTTTTACTTTCTTTTTTTAAATCCATTAAATATGCACCGAAATGTTTTAAGGTTAATAGATTACCCCTGAACCCCAAGGAAATCAGGCTTCCTGTGCCTGCCTGTCATTTACTGGAGTGGTTACTTATCTGTCAATATTTCTTCCTTTTTTTTTCAAGTCCCAGGTCTACTTGATCTTGTCCATTTGGCACTGCTGGAGGAATAACAAGTTTCTTCCCGTCATGCACCATTCTGGGATACATCATGACAGAGAAATCTCAAAGCCCAGGTCAATTATAACAGAAGATGTGTAGCACCTCTGCCCCCATGGTGTCTTCTGGGGATCTACCTGGCAAAATGATATAAAACTATTTCTGAAGACATCCCATGATCTGGCGCTACTCAGAACTAAGTCACCAGCAAAATGTAAGGAAATCTGCATATGCACTGCCACTTGCCTTCCTGCCTGTTTACCCAAGTCCAGGGTGTGAAGGGAGGGCCAGGGGCTGGGGCTGGCAGATTCCTCGCAGTACAGTAATTACTTTTTAATTAGAATTCACTGAATGCAGATGGATTCTTCCCGTACTTTCTCCCACTGATGATTTTAATATTCCCTTGTCAGGCATTACGAGGCAGTAACTGACAGTGAGTTACATGAAGTAATCCTGTAGCTGGTAGCGGCTTACATAAAGTAACCAACTTAACCATTTGTCTTAGGTAAAATATGATCTCCGTCCTCGCTTCCTGCCGTGGAATCTGTCACCGGCTCCTTGATGTAGTGTTTGTTTACTCTCATTCCTGCAGGAGGAAATATCATAGTTCATGTATCAAATCACTGTAACTGACCGGAGCATTTTTATTTAAAATAATGTATAGTGATGTATTCTTATAGTGTCAGTGATCAATTTTCAGGACTCCTAATTTTTACAAGTATATAATCTGACTATCATTTATCTGAGCACACAGCTGTAAAATCTGTGGTAATATCTGATCTCATTATAAAAATCAGTGCTTAAGAATAGAATGGAGTAACTAAATCTGAAACTGACTGGATATTTGCAGTATTTTGATAGAAATAAGAAAGAATTTCAGGTTTTTTTTCTTTTTGCTGCAGGGCCTCTAAACACAACCTGACATGTGATGTATTTTTGAAGTCAAAGTTAATAATTCTCTTTACATAAAAAATAAATACCCCCTATTGAATACACACTCTAAAATTAGAATTGCATATTTCTAAGTAATATACCTAAGGAAAGTGATTTATTCTAATGCAATAATGGCATAGATTTACAAAGCTTGAGTGATACAATGTTTCTCGTTATGGTTGTAAAATATTTGTTGCCACTGTGGGATTTTCTAGATCATTATTTTAAAAAAGGAAAAACCCACTTTGACAGATGAACTGGGGCCATTCTGAGCAAATCACAGATACTTCATATAACAAGGCCTCCAAAGAGGGGAGCACAGACTTATTACTATGGCAACCCAGATCAAAACACTATTTTAGTGGAGAGTTTCCAGTTTTACAATGCAATGATGATTGTTTATAGTACCATTGAAACCAGATTCAGCAAAGGTTCAAGAAATGAGCTGACAAGAGGAAAATCATTATAGATAAACTGGGGATACTTGAATGACATATTGTGGAATCTGCTATTATTTGATCAAATGATGAAATTGTTACATAAAGATAGACAAATAATGGTAGATGACAAGGTCTGGTGGACCATATTTTGTTAGTTGTGTATATGGAAGATAATTATTGGTTCAGATTTACAAAAAGCAACAGCAGATTTAAAAATAGCAATTACTTCTTTTTTTTTTTTTTTTTTTTTAATCCTTGCTTTCTAATTCTCCCTAATAATTTGAGAAGATTTAAATTTTTCAAATACCTCCCTTCCCAAATCATTCAGTAGTACCTACATGGTAACAAACATCATGAACACCTCCAATGGCACTTCTGGTGGGGTGGTTTTTCATCTGAAAGTGTATCAGATGACACATGGTCTGGATGATGCATGTTTAATCCCAAAGCAAGTTTGTTATCAGCTAATTAGCACTTAAAGGCCATTAATCCTACAGCAGTGAACCTCTTCAAACCTCTCTCAATCGTGCGGCGGCAGGACGAGGTAATTCTCTTGTGGCAATAGCCTAGGAGCAGCTCTGGGCTCCCTCCAGCCAGTTTCTGCCTCGTATCTGCTGGCCCAGGGAATGAGCTGCTCGTTAACCTCCTTCCTTGCTGTAATGGTCCTACTGGTTTCAGCATAGGAACCAGAGGAGTCTGGGGGCACGAATTCATTTTCTGTTTATGATTATTTCTCATGAAAGTTACTTACTCTGGCTTTCTGCCACATTCATCCCTCCCCTCAAAATTTTGACTAAGTCAAGACCGTTCCCCTTAATCTTTTTTGCTGCCCAACTCCTCCTCAACTTTATCACATTAATGCTTACAAACCTGAGCTCACCTGTCCATGTAACCAAGGGCAGTGTGATGAAAGCTTCTGTTCCCACAGCATGAACAGAGAAAACTCTTAGTGACTTCTCTACAGCCTGTAGAAAAAGCCCCTGTGCAGAAAATTTCCCTGTCTGATAAAAGCAAAACTGGAAAGAAGGTGACTGACCATGGCAAATTTTATCACACACAAGCACAGGTCTTCCTTCCACAGGAAGAAGCTTGCTTTGGAGTTTCTCTTGGGACTGGTTGATGGGGCAGCTCTGAGAGCAGCACCCCAGGATCACATGGGACGTACTTTTACCTCTTCACCCCCAAAACTGTTTTGCCTGTTCAACGCTCAAGGTGAAAGTATCTGTAATGTAGGGTACTTTATGCTCTGAAAGAAATGAGAGATTTATTTACAGAAGCCTTTAAACACTGGAATGGGTGCATTGCTTTCAGAAGGGTGATTTACTATGTAGTTTGTATATTATAGTAGGTGGAGAGAATTTTCCTCCTTGTGAAGCTTGCAACAAAATTTTGCCTTACATCTGGTATTTCAGATGATGTAAGGAAAGCATTTTCTGGTGTAGTCATACTTGGACCAGAATACAAAAGACATCCTTTAGTAAACTGTGAAGCTTTAACTTGCTCAAACGACACTTACCCAGCAAATCATTTTGAACTTGGAAGCATTAGAGAGGTCACGTTTTTTACACAGCTGATCTGCTGCTGAACAATCTCTTTTTAGACATTAAGAATACCTAGGATTTTTTCAACACCAGATATCATGTCTCATCCATGAATTACATTTTTCTGAGTTTATTCTGACCATTTCAAGGAAAATTAAGCCACTCCATTAGCATCTGAGACAGGAGGACCCTTCAAAAATCCAATCCAACAGAGCAGTTGAAGGTATTTATTGCTCTTCCCTAACGCACTCGTACTTTCTCTGCCATGCAAGGACTATTCAGACATCATCATACAAGTACCAAGAGCATGTTCCTTGTCTCAGCTCCTAAGAAATGGCACTGTCACATACTTAATTATGCAGCAATTATAATCTAAAAGACTTCCCAGAATACAGACTGAGTTCCCACATGAGGAAGATGCACGTGTTTTCCACTGACTCCCGAGTGGCCATACACTCTTGCCTTTTCCATCTAACCTTGCAAACATCTGTCTTCAGCCAAGGAACAGCAGCAAAGATGTCAACATCTGTTCTGTTCATCTAGGTACAGCACTGATGTTAAAGTTTTCCAAGATCATTGGTGTCCTACATTATTAATCAAGTGCCTCAGAAATAATTCGCCTGTTGACAGACGATAAAATTGAATTCCTGTCTTCAAAGTATGGTCAGAGCTCATCTGTATAGCATGGAGTGTGGATGAAGGCTACTAGGCTGCAGTTCAACTGGTGAGGATTTGCTAGTTCACTTGAAGGTCAAAAGAAGCAGCTGATGGAACTGGAAAGGTAACTGCAAGTCCTTCATTGCCCCTTGTTCTTGACAGTTACATTTATTTTGGGATGTCCCCATTCCTCATGAGTCACAAGGAGTTCATGTAACGGTAATGGCAAAGAACATGTTTTCCATTTATTTGTCCACGTTCACCAATATTTACATCTGGTTAGCCAGCTTAAACGGTTGTTCTGTTTGCTGGGGTTGTTGCTGTGTGGTCAGTGGTAGGCAGCGTCTGAAGCTTATGGTCACTTGTTGCCTCAGCTGTCCCTCTGGCAGTGCTTCCTGCATCTCTGCTCTATGAAGGTTATAGGTTATGCTGAGACTAGGGATACCAGAGAGATGGTTTCTCCCTGTGAGATCTCTTAATGGCTGAGATAACTGAGACAGTGAAGGTACCAGTCTTCACATTTAATGAGGTGGTATACACCAGTGCAGGGTATTCTATTTTTTTACGTCAGGCCCTGCTCAGTCTGACACTTACATTCTCTTGGTCTTCAGAGCTCCTTGTCAAATTGCTGTCTGAGGCCTCTGGTGGATGTGGGATGGTAAAAATGACCCAAGCATGAATTTTTCCAAGTCAATTTAAAAAAAAAATAATCTGAAAATACGAGGTTTTCTCTTTTTAATATTAGATAAATACAATTCTTAAATTAAAAAAAAAAAAAAAAGTATCCAATACCAGGGCAATGGCCATTGTAAAAGCCCTCCTAGGCTGGCCAAAGAAAGCAATATTATCTGGCCATAAAATATGAGAGAGAAATAGAACAAGTCTTTGGCTCAAAAATTTCTCTGTTCTCCTCTTGGTCATTTTCTTCATCTCCCAGCACCAACGTGTAGCAGTCAGAATGTCTTTAGCATTTTATCTTCAGCCCACAAAGCAAGTAAGACCTTTGTTTAACAGCACCTTCCAGATACAAGATATTTCCTAAATTTGAAATGCAGAGCAGCTCCTAAATTTCAGAGAGCTGCCAAGTGAAAATGCTTTTGTGAGGTGCAAGCATGGCTCAGGGGAAGACTACCTCCAAAGAGAGCAGCCTGTGTGGGTCTCTGCTCTCACATATATGTTAGGAAATAATTGCACAGCCTGCTCATCTCCATGCTTAGAAGTCAGCTCAGCTTTAGTCCTTCCCAGCTCCCCTGCCACAGGATAAATCCTCTCCAACTATCTCATCCATCAGCTTTGTGTAAGTGCTCTGTCCAGCTCTCTGCACTGTTTTTATCAAAAAGCACTGTCAGGTTGAAAAGTAGATGACTTACTTCCCCAAGTGATCTGAACAATTCAGTGCCACAGACACATGCTTAATGCTGAATAATCATCCCCCCTTCCCAAGTGATTTTTTAATGGCCAGGGCTGCCTTCCATCGTGTGCCAACCAGAAGGAGCTGTGATTAAGCCCCACACTCCATGATTTCCATCCAAAATTTTCTGCTCAGTGGTGACAAAATCATATGTAGTTTTCACTAAACTCCTCTTCAATTTCCCACTGGCTTTTAGTATGTGCAGATAATTCAAAATAAAGCCCCTTGTCACAGTAATATGTATTCTAGCGTAGCACGGAGGAGCTGTTTCACCATGTAAAAGCCATATTGCCAAGCTGTATTATGCTTTACCTGTCACCACGCCAGGAAACATTTAAGAAGGAAGGAAAATGAGAGTGCACATGTTGCCAGCCATTTAATATAGGCCATTTACTTATTAAACTGTGGAAAGGTGCTAGAGTTTAAATGCACCTCTTTTTTTTTTTCTTTTTTTTCCTTTTCTTTTACTAGTCGCAAAAAGCTGAAGGATTTTGCACTGACTGTACGCTGTTCAGTGTAGCTAATTTGGACCTGGACTATCTCACTTGGTCTTTATGGTTCACTGGTCTTTCCTGAGCCTCAGGGGGTTCTGTGTTTGTTTTCAGGTGGTTTATAAGACCCCAGAAAGTGAGGTTGTGGCTGAGCAACTGGTTTTGGTTTCTGTGAGGTGGAATTGTGTGGCCATTGGGTTGAGTGGGGACAAGGTCAGCCCAGTCCCATGCAAAAATTCCCCAGTGTAAGCGCTTTGCCATTGTACCGCATCATCACCGTGCCAGCCCAAAGCCCTGAGCCTCCTGCTAGCGTTTCCCGTGCAATAAATGGTCCCTCTGAGCACAGATGACACTCTGATAGAGAAATGCTGGAAAATGAGACCAATTGGTCCATTTTGGGGGATGCCTCATTCATAAGACAGTGTCACTCTTCAGTTCTGGTGATGCCACAGAGGGCTCCCGCACACAGTGGAGGGGACAGACTGATTCATGGTTCCTGACTTTCAGTGAGATCTGGTATAAAGCACCACCATAAAAGTTGTCATAAGTAGCCGTGGCATTGTGGGTATTTTTAATTTGTATAACTCCATGCTTTTATTGTTTTAATTGTTTGATCTCTCTGTGGTTCCTTTTGGCAATTTACAGTGTTGATGTGTTACAGTGCACTTTGAGAGTAAAAATTCAGATCACACATGCAGAGTAGCTCATGGAGAGCATCTCTTCTAGGCTTTGCCTTACTGAAATGTGGAGCTATGTGCCTCATTTCAACATGTCCTGGAGTATGATTTAAGCACTGCACTAAAACCCAGGGAGACAAACGGTTGTTGCAAAAAATGAGGTCGATGAGTGTTGTTTAAGTCTTGCTATAATGTGATCTACTGTGATCAGGTATGTTATCCTGTCACTTGAGCATGTGTCAGTGTAATGTAGTTTTAATTCAGGGCACGGGGGGATAAGAGGTGCCCTTGATTTACACTTGTTTCCATGTAAGAAGCTCAAGCTACAAGGAGGAAAACCTGAGCCAGTCAAGGTGTTGCACTACGAGGATGACACCAGAAGGACTTCACAGAGCTTAAAATGTGGGTGAACGCTACTAAGGGTGGCAAGAAAGCTATTCTGGACCTCTAAAGAGGCTTTGTTGGGGATCAAGAGAGAATAAGGCTGCTCTGAATCACATGAGCAGTGAAGGAAGACAGTGAGGCTAGTTCTCCAGTAGCCCTTTCGTATAGAACTTAAGGCACAGATTTGAGTAATCCATCCTTTTTCTTTAAGCATTTTGGAAAAGATGGTTGCAAAGCAGAAACAAAAGACACAAATAGATGCAATCAGCAGGTCTTTTCCCCCCTTTTTTCCCATTCTTTCCCTCCTCCTCCCTCAGATGGTGCTGTCTCACTAACCCTGACAATCATCTTATTGGTCCCCTCTTGACTGGCCTCTAAGTCTCCCCACCTGGTGCTCCAGTGCTAATTGGTACAATTAGCCTCTCCCTCCCTGGGCTAATTGCTAATGACTGTCTCACTGTTCTCATGGGGACTAGAAGAAACACACAAAAGGAGGGGGGCTGCAACCACAAAAACACTAAGGGAGAAACATGGATCTGGGATGGTTTAGTTTATTTTCCATTCTTCTTATATTTGCTCCTGCACAGCACAAAACTTGTCTCTGAACGACCTCTGAACAGAGAGTGTTGCTCTGGTTCATACTACCAAGAAAGCATCAGGCCTGTTCAGCCCCAGGAAGCCAGTCACAGGGTCTGTATGGCCCATCACTGCATTTCAGCACTTGATCTGCTAATAACCCCAAAGTAAAACTCCTTAGCTCTCTACCGAAGGTATTTGTGAGATGCATATTATGCAAACACCTGTCTAGAGAATATTGCTGAGAGTTGCTCAGAGATTTTCAGTAAAGGAGAAGTTAATATCCAGATTGTTTAAAAGCAGCTGAGAACAAAAGCCCTATTGGCTCTTCAAAAGAATAGTGTGATTTCTACAGAACAAATAAACAAACACGCTCTTAAAACTGCTACCTATTTAATATTAATTCAAGTATTTGTTTGTGACTATATTTGAAATGGCTGCAGACGTCAGATTGTCCTCTCTAGTTCTGAGCAGATAGGGTGCCTTGGAGACAGGAATCAGATTCAAGTTAGGGATCAGATTTATAAAAGAAAATATTGAAACTGTATTTTCATACAGGAACCTGACAGTAATTACCCTTAATAATGACTTTATTTTATATATATAACTGTATTTTAAGTGTATAAATTATACTATTAATCATTAAAAAAAAAAAAAACAACAACAACCTGATGTTAATCACCTGACATAAATGTAATCAGTGTCAGAATCCAAGTTTTAAAGACAGCTCAATGGCTAAACTCTAGGGAAAGAAGAGGAGTAGACAACAATCATCTTCCTATGGGTAAATCATGTATTAGCTAACCTGGCTGAAATCAGTAGATGAGGACTGAGAGGGGATGCTCAGGGATACAACTTTCCAAATACATGTATCCAGATGAAGGCTGGGGAGCTTCCCTCAATGCACATGTAGCTCATGCCACGTTGACGAGTTAACCCAGCTGAGCAGAAGAACAGAGTCAGCTCAGTGGAAGATCAAGCTAAACCCGAGTGGCACCAAAGCCAGTGTCATGTACTGAAAGAGCTTCACCTGCATGGAATGATTTTGCATTGGTTTAACCTACAGTAAACAGCCTGCCCCCTGGCTTAATCAGGGAAAGGGAGGAGTAGGAAGGGAGTCCCAGATGGGCTGAACTTAACCTGGAGATCTAACCTCTGTGGACAGCACCATGCAGGACTGTAAATAAGTGTTCTGTTATCGTGTAGGTACTCTCTGTGTCACTTAGCAGGCAAATGGGGAGCCGTTCAGCTAAGAAACACTGGGTTTGTCACTTAAATTCTCTAAAAATACTGCTGAATGTAAAATTTTTACATTCAGGTAAGAAAAGCTATGGAAGTTAGAAAAGAGATCACCACAAAGGTGATTTCATGGACCAGCCCTGAAAGAGAGAATACTCATGGATGAGAGCAGCAAGAAGGTATTTGCTATTTTTGAGACCTTGTGTGTGAACTGGCAGAAATCAAGCCTCTATCAAGCCTGATACGAGGCTAGTGTTACTGCATTTTCCTAATGAAATGACCTCTTTGTGATGAGGCAGTGTTTATTTCAAGCTATATAATATCTTGTGCCATGCCAACTTATGTATTTGCTTCAGGTTTGAGTTCAGATTTGTGTTCTTGTAAAGCTATTCATATATCCAGGCACTGGGATGTACATCATGTTGTAACTTGTGGATAGACACTGACATTTAGGGAAAAAAAAACAGTCCAGGAAAGCATCTGCCTTGAACAAAGGTTTAAGGAACTATTCTTATCTCATGTAGTGGATGGATGGATGGTGCAGGGCACTTCGCTGCCTTTGCTGTGAACTTGACACTGTGCTGCTTGCACAAGGAAGGCTGTGTGGTGAGGGGGGCAGAGGTTGGCGCAGACGACCTGAAGCAAGGAGGAGGTAGGCTGGGCCACTGAAGCACTCAGTGCCCTTGAGTAAGTGTCTTGACTTGCTCATTCCTTAGGGTGACCTTGGACGAGGCTCTTAAATTCCTTTTCATCCGTCAGCCCAGCTGGTAAATTTGTTTGGGGGTGAAGGAACACCAAAATGACATTGAAAAGCAAGTGGTGCCCCTGCATTGCCCTTTCCAGGGTAAACAAATCATACCCCCAACATCCCCTCCAGCCCACCACTGGGGGCTTCCAGTGTGTCCTTTGTGGAGCCCTGTGGAAAAGCCTGGGTGCAACATGAACTACACAAATGGTGCGGTTGCATATTCAGATGTAGTGCAATGTTTATTCATCTCTCAAAACATGTGTACTGTACTGATCACTGTATTATCTGTGTGCTTTCTGCTAATTAGCAATGCAAATATAGAAAGATTCTTCTCCTTCCCTCCTTTTCCATAAGCAGCCAAATATACATTACATTTTTCCACTGTTATCTTTTCTGTGATAGAAAAAATTCTAGACATAATAAACCGGTGTGTTCAGCAGCTAGTGGAAAGATAGTATTATAAGTGTGAAAGATGGTTTTCCTGAAAAAGGACAGTTTTATTCACTGGCTAACAGAAAGCATTAGTTTTACAGTTCAGGGTAGAAACTGCCATAATTCTGGTCGTATTGTTTCTTCTGGCAGGGAATAAACTCTCTCTCTTTTTTTATACCTAGAGGTGAGTTTTTACTCTTTCTCTTTGAATTACGTTGGTGGTCATCAGAGTGGTAGTGGAACAAGAGTGTGATGTTGCTGGAGTACTTCAGATGTAGTTGCTCAAAGCACTGCCACTATAATTCAAAGTGAAGAGAGTAAAACTTACAGCAGGCGCTCCAAAATGGAGGACACCGAGGTCTTTGTTTACTGTCCTCGTCCTCCTTCCCTTTGGGCAAGAGCCAGCATCTGACATCTGCATTGCTTGGTACGTGGAGTTATCCAGCTAGTTATGCACTGCTGCAGCACACAAGCTGGCTGAGCACATGAAGCGGGCATAGGGAGTGGGAAGGAGAGGACTGAGCAAGAGGAGGTACCCCTGGTGTCTTCTAGGAAAAACAGAGTTACCAGGCACATCCTTTGGGTGCAGTAGCTGCTCCTTGCAAGTGGTAGTTCTCATCAAGACAAGGAGACTGATGCAGGAAATAAAATAATTAGAAAGCACCTGCTATAAATGAAGAGTTGGAGAGCTGTAGTCAGTGGTGTGTCACCACCAAAAGTCCTGTTGAGGCAAAAAGAAAAATGGGTTTGTTTCCATGCTTTTTCATCCTTAACCTCGACTTCTGCTCTTTCTGCAAAATATTTAAGCAGATTTTTCTTTTCATAAACTTTATTATAAGTCACAAAATTATACTATACTTATATTCATAGCAAAATGTGTATTTATATATATGATGGATTTGGGTCAAATAATGAATATAAAAATCCAAAGTTTCAACAAATTTGAGCATTTGTGATGCTATCATTTGTGGTTCCCCTTTGGATTTGTTTATAGAAAGGATTCTGTTGAGAGTCGTATGATTTGTTATGACCAGTCCCGAATACATCATTGTTTCATAAAATTGTTCCATCAGACCAAGTGTGAGCATTCCTCCCATGGAGTGGATTGTATGCACTCAACACAGATATCCCAGTACATGAAAATAGTGACCTGGTCATGCCAGCAGCTCTTTTGAACTGCTGAGCACAGAACCTTCTCCTACTCATTTTCTTGGAATGAAACCAGATCAGGTTCCCAGCCTAAGCTGTACGGTGGGACAGGAAGAATGTTCTCCATCTTGTACTTCACATGACTCCTGCCCTAACAGCTAACATCAATTCTGTCCTTAGTGATATCTACACTGATGGAGATAGCCTATAGACAGGTCTATTCCAAATTTAACAGAATGACCTCTCTAGATGTTTATGAATATAAGGGACTTTAGTGGATCACTGACATTGTGTGTGCATAAACAGAACTTTCTTCCAGTGAGAGTTTCCTCTGTTTGTTTTTTTTTTCTTTTTTTCTTTTTTAAGGCATTTCATAAAGGAGAAAAAATGCCAAAGTTTTCTTTACAGATTGCCTGAATATCTCTGTAATTTATGGCAGCCTCTTGATGCTGGAAGAAATTACATCACATCCACATGAAAAAAAAAACAACCTAGTGGAAAGAGTGAGATTCAACATAAACTTGCAAGCTCTGCTTATAATGTGAAGCAACAATACATGAACATACTGTACTTCTGCTGCTACTCTGGAGAAAGAATGAGGGTAAAACGCGTGAGAGAGCCACAGTTAAATTACTCACTATTAGCCCCTACAGTGTGCTTCCAACCTGTGTTGATATATATATACAGAGAGAGCGAGAATGTCACAGTTAAATTTTTTTTACTAGTATAATGAGGAAAGAGACCAACAGAAGAAGTTCCCTTGGCTAATTTTCTAGCCAGCAGCCACTGCAATGTTCCCACTAGGAGAAACTGAAGAAGTGAGAGAGTGATATAATAAATAATGACTGGCTCTGCTGGTAAGGAGAAATTATCACTGTGCTTGGGGGATCTAAGTATGTGCTCACCCAAGATATGTGGAGGGGGATGGGGCTGGGAGCGCTCCGTCGTGTCTCTGGAAGAGCGTTCAGCAATGTTTGAATTAAAAAGGACTTCAGCCGCCGCACAGCCTGCTAAACCAAGGGTGGGAAAGGCTGGATGGAGCTGTCTGAATGAGACATGGAAAGAAGACAAAGGAGTTTCAAATGTAAGATCTTGGTTTAAATCTGCTCCTGAAAAAGGAAGGTTTAAAGCAATGGGTGGGTTCACAGCCAGGCCCAAGAGCTGAGGTCCTAACTAACTTTCCCAAGGGTGAGTTCTTGTGCTGCTTGCCAAGTGCACAGGACCATCTGGTCCTGATCAGACTGATGGTGGCAAGGAAAAAGGTGAAGAGGCAGAGATACACCATTCTTATATTTAACTTCTGCATTGGATAAAGCAATGACAGGAAACACTGGGGAAAAAATTTTGTCTGCAGCTGGGATATCGTTTGAAGACTACTGTGGTGTGGCACAAGAGAACGTGTGTAAGAGAAACTTGTGTTTTGTCAACAGCAGCTTTTCACCGTGGGTCTTTAGGGGAGAGGCTGAAGAGGCTGCTCCTGGCTTGGGACCTAACTGGCCAGAGATGGGAGGCTGAACCATGGCTACAGCCGTTCTTGTGAGAAATAACAGTAAAGTAGTTAATCTCTAGCTGTAATGGCCCCTCTTGCATAGAAATTAGCCATGTTTTAAAATCTAGGAAGCTTTTTCTTTATTGAAGACTAAAAGGAGGAGCAAACCGAGATAAAGTCACATCTACGCAGCTGAGCACTATGTGCATGTGTCTGTGTGTTTCTCTTCAAAGCTCTGTCTTGCAACATGGCACTTGCCCCTGCAGGCAGGCATAGTCCTTAGAAACATAAAGGTGCAGTTCAGAGAAAAGGTCTCTTACAGGAAAGAAAAGAAGTGTTGGGGCTTAGCTGAACACAATTAGGCTTGGTGTAGGGCAGCTGGGTAAGATGTGGTGGTCTGTGATCCAGAAGATGTCAGATCAGATGGTCAAATGGTTTTGCCTACCCTTAGGTTCTATTAATTAAACTATATGGAAAAAATCCCATGAGTTATATTTGCTAAAATCTCTTGACCTTTGGTGGTGGTAGAGCGAGATCAGCTATTCTTCTGAGATTTGTGTTATTTTAACAAAAACCTCCATAGAGAGGCTTGGATAATTTTGGAGCCCTCTAAGTTGAATTAGATTCCCATCTCAGGCTCCCTCGCACTGCGCTATTTTAAATTCTTAATGAAGCCTCTCTTTTTGTTTCCAAACATTATATGCTACTTTCTGTATTTTGCACATGTACTGGCTTATATACAGAAATAAATAATCTGGGATTTTATGTGATTTAGTTGATCTAAATAAATGCAACTTTCACAAAAAGAGTTGAATATTCTGCTTCCTAGGCTACATTTCATGTTTTTTCACAAAAGAAAAGCAGCACCCTTTTTCTTGTGCTCCAGCGTCATGAAAATTTGCATGGTGAGATGCATTTCTCACCACATGCCAACTGCAAATTGTATTTGAAATGGAAAGTATCAATTAAATAAGCCTTTCTGAACTGCCTGGTGACAGCTGCCACACTGCTGAATGTTGATGACACTTATGATATCAACAGATTCGGGCCCTTGCACTGGAGATTACAGAACACTATCTAGCCACTGAAATTCTGGTTTAACAAGCAAATTAAGATCAGACTCTCAATCACTAAGGACTGAAATGTTCACTGAGGGAAGCCTTTTCTTCATTAGCATACCAGCTGAATCTTCACTGGTGCTGGTTTGGTTCAGCAGTTTCCAAACCTGTGTGAGCTAATGGAGGGGCAAAACAGGATGGTTGTGCTGGGTCAGTCATCTCAGGAAAAATTGTTCTGGGAATACAGGGGTGTTTTGAGAGGTTGAGACTGAGGAAGATTGCCCTTGGCTGGTCCAGCCAAGGCCTTGCCCTGGCTGAAAGGCACAGTGCTGCTCTCCACCACTCAGCCCCAGCACGGTGAGTATCAGGAGGCGAGGCTGGACATAAGTTTAGTCCAGAGAAAAGGAGGCTCAGAGGAGGCCTTACTGCACTCTACAACTTCCTGAAGGGAGGTTGTGATGAGGAGGGGTTTGAGGATGAGGAGGTTGAGATGAGGAGCCTCTTCTCCCAGGCTACAAACAGGACCCAAGGAAATGGCCAGAAGTTGTACCAGAGGAAGTTTAGGTTAGACTTAAGGAAAAACTTTTTCTCTCAGAGAGTGGTCAGGCGCTGGAATGGCCTGCCCAAGGAGATGGTGGAGTCGCCATCCCTGGCAGTGTTCAAGAGGCGTCTGTATGAGGAGCTACAAGATATGGTTTAGTGGCTTGTGGTAGCAATGGTAATGGGAGGATGGTTGGACTAGATGATCTGGTAGGTCCTTTCCGACCTGTGTTTCTATGATTCTATAAGGAGAAGTTTATGTGTTTTCAACTGAACTGATTTTTCTAAGGAAATGCTTGTTTTCTGAAGCCAGATTTCTTTTGAATGAATGCAGCAGGTTTGAATAACGCCACTGCTGTGCATCTTCTCCAGGTTGCAGTTGCTGGGCTGAAGTGAAAGACATCAGACTTGCCAACAGAGAGACTTCAACCAGGATCCTCAGCATCCCCGATGGATGGTGTGCCTGCAGAACTGCTGGCTGGTGTATGGTAGCGTTTTGCCCTGTGGTGGCTTTTTTGCTGAATTTATGAGATCTTGTATTTCATCCCAATGAATTTTTCTCTTCTTTAATCCTAGAAAATCTTTAGAAAGCAGCTAGAACCATCCTTGTTTCCAGAGGACCTTCAACCCGCAGTGAAAGGGAGGTGCTGTTACAGTGTATGGTGCGTAGAAAAAGAAGTCATTTGATAAAAGCAAAAAATTGTGCCACTAACAAATGAAACATCACCTTAAGAACTGTCTCATCTCTCCAGCACATTATCTCCTTTTCTACATGCCTTGGGCACCCTTGAATGAAGAGAATCTCAGGTAGACATAGGGCACCATTTGGTGTGCTGCTGCCAACACATGGAAAGTGCACGATCCAGCACCTGCAAAGTCTGGGAAAGAGCATGGCATGGGTATTGCTCTTATGAAGAGCAGATGCACTGCGTTTTTTATATGAGCGGTGTGCCTAATCATGACTAGAGTACAGTACTTAGGTTAACAATATAAACTAGACCCTGAGAAATACAGCTATTGTGATCTTTTCATTATTTATCTGTTTTAATCTCTCTCTATTAGGAGACTGTGTATAATTTTTTACTTCTGCAATAAATTATATAACTAAGATCTCTGTATTTTTTTTTTAAATTCTGTCCTAAAGCACTCTGTTGAATAACGTTAGCTACATATATGTATTAATAATAAAAGTGAAAATAATATGCTAAGCTTTTCTACTGGAATGCATATCAGGAGAGCCGTTAATGCAGCAGTATGTCTGACACTGGGGAGTTTCAAGAGCAGCTTCAGCTGTGCAAGCACTGAGACCTTGGTGTTGTATGGCCCAGCACCAAAGACCAGAATATTCATGCTAAATTGTTTGATTTCTGTGCTTTTAAAATCCTATTCTAATTTTTTCTCCTCAGATTCTGTACAGAATATGCCACTTACAGCTGCCATCAGAAGTGCTTATTTTGCCAATGGAATTTAAATGACATCTGGGTGTGAGCCTTGCCTCAATACTGCAGCCTGGAGATGGCAGAATCCCCAGCAGGAAAAAGGGTGAATAAGAGATGCTCTGGTCGGAGAACAGTGATCCGGGAGCCACGGCTTTTGCAAGCACCCCCCTCAGTGGTCCTCTGCCCATGTCCATGTGTGGACAAGAAGGACAAGGACAAAAATATGCCCTTCCAGTCTCAGGCCTGAGACATGCTCCCACACAGCCATCCTTCCTGCAGGCCTGTGATGCATCCTTGGCCCTGCAATGCCAGAAGCATGTGCTGCAGGAGGGCATGGGTCTGGCTGCTGGGGGCCTCTCTCAACTCCCCATAGAGTCAGTAAGGAGGGAGCTGGCTCCCATCTTGTCCTTGGGCATTCTTTTTCTCCCTTAATAGTTGCTGTCATCCCCTTGGGTACATTTCCCTCTGGGAGAACCAAGCTGAGTAAAAGAAATGGGGCAATTTTGGTCCTATGGGATCAGTTTACTGAACTAGAGGACCAGTGCAACCTATTTAATATTAGTTCTGTTGATTTGGAGACAGAGGCTTGCAAAATTAAATTTGTGCACCTTAAGGTTAGGTCCTTGCCTTTCAAAATTCCTTGCATGACCACGAAGAGCCAGTGTTGGTCCATCTTAATTCAGGATTGAAACTCTTCAGGATTTACCACTTCTGCAGCCTCCCTGCTGCCCTCCTTCCCTTGCACCTCCTAGCAGCAGGCATCTACAGTAATGGAGAACAGCTGTATAGTTGAAGGAAAAACCAAGAGGCTTGGAGACCAAGTAGGCAACCCTCCTTGTTCCCTGCCTTGTGGAAGGAAAAACATTGTGCCCACGGATGCAGGGCCCTGGGGTGGCTTTAAATTGACTAAAGACTCTACTGCTGCGTGAAGTTTGGCTGCAAGAACAGTGTGGTAAAACACACATTACCACTTTCCTACATTATAGTTAATCACTATTTTCTAGAATAGTTAAGTTGCCATCCCCTCCCAGAGAATAATTACTGCTATTTAATTGTATTTATAATTTAGTATACACCTGAAAAATATGCTGTAAAATATCAGGGGGGTTCCCTTTAATACTGGTGTTCCATTTACAAACTGTCACATTTATAATGCGTCTTTAATCTTCTGTGGTCTGCTAGAATTTTATATTAAAGTCTGCTTTGTGCTTTAAATATTAAAGATTCTGCAGTACTTCAAAAGGTGATAATGCCTGATGCTCTGGTGGTGCTTAAATCTCAACAGCTAAATATATTGAGGAATGTTCGGTGGCCCTGGCTTAATTAAACATGTATGTGTATTTTCAAATGCAATCTTTTTCTGCTTGTTAGGTTTTTGACAAACCTCCAAACAGGTCCAGGTGGAACAAAGCATGTAAACAAGCTTGTGAATGCAAGCTTAAAACACTCAAATTAGCACCTTCTTACAATTAATATGCAAACCCTGGGATCTCTGTTATTGATAATGCCATTTAATATTATTTGCAGCTGTGCCTTACATTCTAGCCTTTTCATTTTTCTAAACCATGTCCACTTTAATTATGTAAAGATATACTGTTAGAGACTAGTCATCCAATGAGATGCTATTTACTATGAGAAACTTACTCTACCCTGTGTAACGGGGTATAAATTACAGGGCTGCAGTAGCATTTCAATGTGCTATTTGTTTTGCAATGTTTAATGGTCTAATTTAGCACATATGGCTAAATCTGGAACCACCAAGATACGCACATAGGTTAACACATGGTCTTTTTATTGTTTCCATTGCTTGTTCACCGCCCCCCATGGGTTAATATATTCCCTTTTTGCATCCTCTCCTAGCTCGGATAGCAAGTGCTGCGGTAGAGGCAAGGAGACTGGGTAGGAACTGGGACCATATCTACTGTATGGAGCTCTGCTCAGATCCAAAGCAGGATGTGAGTCCCTCTCAGAGCCTTGCTATGGACTCCTGTGTTTATTAGGAGCAGACACTTCTGTGCAGGTGAAATCGCTCTTGCAGGTTTGTAGCAACAAGAAATGTCTCAGAATGTTCTTTTGTTTGTTTGTTTGTTTCAAAATAACAGGTGAGCAAAGCTGGGCAGCCCCAAAACCTGCAGACCTCGTGCCCTACAGCTGGTCTGCTTGTATCGCCGTGTTCTTTGGCAGGCTTGCCAATCTGACTGCTCCTGCCCAGTTAGAGTAACTGATGCCGTCACAGATACTGCGTGTAATTAAGGTCTCAC
This sequence comes from Gallus gallus, assembly GCF_016699485.2. Lineage (NCBI taxonomy): Eukaryota > Metazoa > Chordata > Aves > Galliformes > Phasianidae > Gallus > Gallus gallus. Next base: position 14,547,329 of record NC_052539.1, on the reverse strand, counting down.
ATTAGTGACACGCTGCTTTTGCTACTTTAAAATCAGTCCCAATCCAAATTCCCTGTCCTGATTTTTTTTTTTAAGTTGTATTTTAAACTGTTTGTTTCCTGTTGAAGTGCTTCAGCAATGCTGCATTTTACACAAACAAACAAAACTAAACCATGTATGATCACAGACATAGTCACGCATATGTGTCTGATATTATACATGTGTCATCTCTAAATAGCTCTGTGGGTTTTTGGGAGCATTGCCTTCCAACACTGCATAAATACAGATTGGCCGTGATTTAAACAGGGCAGGAAATATTCCATACATGGAGAGATGCGTGGAATTATTCCATTTGTTTTAGTGCAAATGTGCAGAAATTGTCTGAATGCATTTGAAATGCGATGAAAATATCTATGAATGCACCTGCGAAATGTTCTTTTATTCCACTGTGATAGGTAAGGTGATGGCAGAAACCGGGGAAGCTGAAATAGAGCTGCTGCAGTTTTACAGGTGAGGCAATGTTAGCAGGAAATGACAAGCAGGCTATAGTTATTATAATACCTAGGGCAAAGCAGCAAGCATACACAGTGATAGACAAATCTAAATTAATGACGGCGTAGGTGGTGTGCCATTTTAATGTAAACCCTACTGTAGGGAAACTAGTGAGGATATTACGAAATAGGAATACTAAGGATCATATCTGATCAACAAAATGTTTTGTACAGAAAATATAAGTACGAGCTTGAATACTGCAGGTAATTGTATGACAATGATAATGGGAACTCTGTTTATTTTATCAGCACATTAAAATCCTGATGATTGATTTTGGCACACGTAGGACTACTGTAGTTTTAAATCTGTAGGGCAAACACCTGGAGAAACCAAACCCCACACTCTGCCTTTGCATTTTAATATTCTCCTCTTCAAGCAGTACAGGAGCAGTTAGCTAGTCATCATTAAGCCCACGTGAGTGAAAATCGTTTGTTTCTGTGTTGAATTCAGCGTATTTTCTCGGTCTGTAACCACCACCTATAATTAAAATGTCATCCTAACAGCATCAAGGTGCAGCGAGTGAAACAGCTCACCTCCAAACTGCACATTTCACGGAGCTCCACAGCCCCTTGGAAATGGAAGCTCGTAGAAACTGTCTCTGTGATCTTTAATGGATTTTTAAAGATGACAAGAAAGGAAATGGGAAACTAAAGGAATGGAAGACATAAATTCCCTAAAGGTGCATTCTGAAGTAAATCAGAGCAACTGAAAAAGTGAACTCTTTGAGCCCTGGGATATCTCCCAGGTTTTTCAGCCGGACACTTACAGCTTGTCGGGTCCCTGAACACCTCTGCTCTGGGCATGCTTTGACACAGCGAGTCACAGAAAGATGAACAACATCACCTGAAGTGCTGTTTGAGGGGCAGAAAATTGCTCCCATTGCACACTATGCTGCCTTTACTCTAAATCACATGACTTATTACAACCTTCCCCTTTATAAAAGTGCCATTTAGGTATGTTAACTTCTCCAGCAGTAATAGGCATGTTTTCCTTCCTTATTTCCACAATGCAGTCAAAGAAAGAGGTGAAGATCAATTCTTATAAAATCAAACTGGTATTGTTCTCAGGGCTATGGCTGCATGAAGGCTAAATAACAATAGGCAAGAAGCAGCTCAAAAAATCTCCGTGCTACACAATATGTGTTATTTAAATATATCTGTTTCTACAAACTGGTAGGGAAAAATAATAGTTCTCCTTCCAAAGATCTCTGACTGCAGTTCTGCTCTGTAGTTCTCAGCTTATAATACAGGCGGAGGCTGAATGCAGTCAAACCCTCTGGAAGAAAAAAAGAAAATATTTTTAAGCAGTTGCATTTATTTATTAAACTTATGAAAGTATGTAATGTATATTCATTTAGCCAAGTAATATTTGGATAAATGACTTCCTAGCAAAATTACATTAGTCTCATGCCTTAATAACAAAATATTTTTGTGTATGCAGAAACACACAAACTGCATATTTTAGTGGGCAGTGATTTCGAGCAGACCTAGTCCTTCTGATGAGAGGTGGCCTAATAGCGGTGCACCACCTCCCTTGTTTAGGGTGTGTGGGCACTGCTGCTCTGTCCCCCCCCGGCCTCCCTTCATGCAGCAGCACTGGGCTGCACACTGCGGCCATGCTGAGGACACAGCCTTGCTCCTGCAGCCCAGCAGGGTGTAGGGAACCCTGTGCTGAATTGCGCCAGGACAGCCACATCTCAGAATGTGACAGGGTGATCATCAGTGTCTGCGCTGCCTGCTTGGTACCAGAGCTTTACGCTGAAATGCTGGAGGAATTACAGCATTATAGTTACAGCTTAATTACCTTGGGTTCTTCTGGATGTTTGTTCTCACTAAAAAATAATAATAATAATAAAAAAGTAAAATTGACCTCTTACCACTTATTTGTCTGCAATCTATTGGTAATCAATTTGATTAGCTGATTCTTTCTACAGAAATTCTGCTACAGGAAAACAAAATCCTTATATAGAGTAAAACAATGAATATTGATAAAGATAGTGGCAAGTATTGCCTATTATAGTGCTCTAGTGATCTAATGCATATACTAGGGCAGTCAGTTCAGACCTTGTTCGGGAAATATTACTCTGGCTTTCTTCTCTGGTGTCGTCATGACCATGGAAAGCATTGCAGTGCCACCATTTTACCCAACAGCCATAAATAACACCAGTCAGATATGAGAAGGAGAAACATTATCTGTATTCTCTGGCACTGTGAATCATTGATCGCATTTTCAGGTGTAAGGTAAAGCATGTGCAGATCACTAGCTCTAAAGTATTCATGTTCCAAACCTAATTCTGAGGCCTGGAAAATGCTTGCAAGGTACATATATCATCATCATCCCCTCTATTTGAATTTCATTAAAATTTTGTGGGGGAGAAAAAAAAATAGGGGTTTTAAAAAGATGAATTTATTGCCAGTGTTTAATGCAGCTGTGTAACAGGTAGAGGGAAGACACCAGAGGACAGGACTGAATGCAGGACATCTCAGTGCACCAAAATCCTTTGGCAATGGGCACAGCAGTTTTCCCCCTCAACAACTAAGACTCAATTGCAAAGGGCACGGTTAACTTTGGATAAGGTTCTGCATTCTTGATCCCCTCTCTCTGCAGTAAATGCAGTCTATCATAGGTGTAGGATGTGTGCTCTGCGAGAATATCTCCCAATATAAGCTTTGCTTGAGCAAAGGGCATGAGATCAGACACTTAATCTGAACACCTCTCCATTACAGTAGGTTTTGGTTTTGTTCACTCTCTAGCATTAGAGCCCTATTGATTAATGTGTATATCTGGAGACCTACATAGGAGGAAAAAGCAAAAGGGGTATGATCACGTACCACCTGATACTGCGCATGGGGAATGGCAATAACCATAGTGAGAATTCAGGGTAAATGTCCTAAGAACCTGTCTTAAATCGCTCGCAGCTCTCTCTTTTTTCCTCCCTTTTTAGCTTTGTACTTCCATCTGCTTTCCCATGCAGCTATCTCTGCCTCTGTGCTTTCTGATGCCATTATCTCTAGGAAAAAAAATAAATTTAAATCCAACCTTTATTTCCTGGCAATCTCCATTGGCACCTCTGTCTTGAAAGCACCCGGTTGCAATTAATTAATTCCCCACACACATACACTGTGTAATCATTTCTAGACAGAATTAAAAGGAAATAGATCATCTCGTTGTGTCAGGTTCTGTTCCCACGTATGTTGTCATTTTCCTACTACTATGTACTTTTTGCCTTGTGAAATGCACCTCATATCTCTTTCAGGTTGATTTATTGGATTGTTGCTTCTGCTTTTCTTTGGGGGGGATTATGCTGGTGATTTTTAGAGCTGCCTTTTCCTCCAATCACAAATACATTTTTGCAGCTTCAAAACACACTGCGATTCACAACGTGTAAATGTCTCTGATTCTTGATTTTCTTCTAAGTGCCTTTTCCATTGGAGAAAAGATGATAGCAATTCCAGAAGCGAAGGGAAATCTTGCTATGCAGCAGCCAGCCGCTGCCTTTCCCCCTCATAGTACTTAATTGCATTTACAATTTCCTCAGATTTCCAACTATTTCTGTCAGATTTGCTTTTAACTCACTACAGATTGTGTGCATTGACTGTGCAGCAACCTCACTCAGAGCTGAAATATTTAATCCCTACCCGTGGATAAATGTTTTCATACTTTATACTATGTTGTTTAGAAGTGAGGCATATATAAGGAACAAAAAATCTGTCAGTATGCATTTCCTATTGGAATGTCGCATAGGTTTTTAATTGGAAAATAGGCTTTTAAAGGTAATCATAGCTGAAGACTGGAGTTAGGAAGTGAAGCATATTTTTGCGTGATTTTTCTTCTTAACATAATGAACCTTTTTGTGTCTGTCATGGAAAACATGGAAATTTCATTCTCTTCTCTGTAACTATCTTCACTTAAATGTTTTAGGTTCAGTTGCTTTGAATGGTTTGCAAGTAACCTAAAGGGCTGTGTTAATATTAGCCTGCAGTGAGTGCATACTGGCACTTTGTTGCTGTTTGGAGAAATGACCAGTTTACTTGGTTATATTGACAGCTCTACTGTAAAATTTGCTGGCATTAAAGGTCAAAAAGACCCAGTTTTTCCTCCAGTTGCTTCTATCCAAAAGAGAATAAATCTCAGAGCAGAATCACTTCTCTGACAATAATTTATGAATTATGCACTGACTGTGTTTGAATTGAGAAAGGCTTTCATATCCTTTCCATTAGCTCAGATTAAGTTTTCATATAGATGCTGGGAAGCATGCTAGCAATATCCTTAGCTCATTTTTATGAAAATTTTATCAGTGCTTTTTTCTGTACTACACTCCAATTGGGATGTCTCAGAATCTAAAGCTCAGCTTTGGACATGAACTTCTCTCAACCTGGCTGGCTGCTGCTCTAAAGGTTTCAATATTTTATGGGCTCTGGCTAACTCAGCCGTGAGATTCAAGCTGCAGAGATTTAACTCTAATGTAAAATCATGAACGGATGAAAACTGGGATGTCATAAGTAATACATCTACAAGAGCAGGATGCAGTTACCATTTTTAAAAGGTTTTTAAAAAGAAAACAGCATTCTCTACTCCCTCTTTGTATCCTAAAATGAAAAGCCTCTGAGCTATTGTACTAATACATAGCCATCTTTTCTTGCCTGCTTTTCTTCAATTGCCGCTTAATTGTTGTGGGTTTTTTCCTTAAGGTCCACCATCAACAAGAAAGCCCCTAATGCCTGCTTCCTAGAGAAATGGGCATCACGTCGCTTAATGTTTATAGGCCAAATCCATTCCTTAGCATCTTCTCTTTTTGTCTCAAAACTGATTTAAAACATTTGGAAAATCTGTCTATTCAGCTGGAGTGTTCTGGTGCATTCTTTCCTAGAAACAGTGGGGTCAGATGCGATCTGTCTGATGGACTTTTTTGCTGCAATCTATAGCCGTTTCCCTTGAGTCCTGCGGAGCCTAGCAAAGCAGCACAGCCCTATAATGGCCCCAGTGACAATATGTTCTTTGTGTGAAAGAATCCAGGGGGAAGTGCTGGAAGGTGCTCTGGTCAGTAAAAAAATAGTTTTAGTGCTTGCTTATTTTTATCATTATGTACGTTGCCTCCACTGGAAATATTTTCTTGACAGTAAATAAGCGTCACCATAAAACATTTAACAAGCATGAAGAGAACAAATACAGAGTCCTTTTCATCTTAAAAGGCTTCAGTTGTTAATGTCTGTTATTAGCACGTTTCATTTGAGAGGGCATAAAAGAGGGACTGTATCTTGCGTGGGGTTGGACTCACACTCAGGAGCTTGATTTAATCTGTTAGCAAATGTAACTCCCTCGTGTGTGAGGGCAGAAATATTTCTCTCTCTCTTTTAAAATGTGGCCTAGTCCAGAACTCTGCTTGGACAATCCAATCCAATGTCTGCAATCCATAGTTGCATTTTGGCAGGGCTATTCAGGCTTAAAGCATAATTCCAATTAGGGAATCCCCTCTATAGTAACAACCTCAGCTGCTTCTGTAATTGTTGCCCACCTCTGCCATCCCTATCACATTTGTCCAGTTTACAAGTCTCACCCTTGTTTTTTCTAGGTGCCAGCCACTCTTGCTCACCTTCCTAGCTGAAAATCATGCTCTGCTCTTTCAGCTGTACGCATTATCCATTGACAGCTATAAATATTCAGGATCAGTGGTACCTCAGCTTGGTATCGACATTGCATGAGTCAAAACACCGTTGTATTGGCTTGTGGTGGCCATTAGCATTCAGGTCCTCCTTCACCTCTCCTTAAATGCTTGCAATTAACTTAAAAAATAATTTGAGGTACCTAGGAGTTGGATACTTGCATGTAAATGGGTGCCTCTCTTTTTTTAATTTCCAGTCATTTGCCTGATCATAACCACACCATAAAGCTGTCACAAAAATGTACCTTCCACAGTGAGGGGGCACCAGCCTGCTGCGGCAGAAGGGAAGGTTGGAGACATTTATAAAGGTCAGTAATAGACCAGGTTTTACACTTTAGCTTCAATTACCCGCATGCAGGAGAGGCAGAACATTTATCTGGTGTGGCGTCGCCTCCCTGTGCTCCCCTTGGCTAGCACTTGAGAGCATGGCTGTGATGAGTACCCACTGGAGGCAGGGACGTTCCTTGTTCCTTGCCAGCCAACTGCGAGCCATGTCCTGGCCAGTTCAGGAGCCATAGCCCCGTCATCTGAGCAGATTCAGCAGCTGTCCAGCTTCTACCGTGATTGAATGTTTGGTGTGCTTTTGCTGCCTTTTAGCCGTAAGACCAGTCACGTTTCTGCTGTCCTCTCCACTGGCTGTCTTTACCCTTGGAAGGGGGCAGGCTTGCAACATGACCTCTCTCCTTGCAGTCTGTGACACTTCCCTCCTTTGCAGATATGCAGTAGTTTCTGTCCCCACCTCATTAATATTTAGGAAGGAAATGCTGTGTCTTTGGCCTGTTCTGGGTCATGGCTGTCCCTGTCTGTTTTGCAGGATGAAGACATACAATAAAAGCAAATGGGTGTCTTAAATATGAACACTGAAGGAACAGAAAGACATCTTGGAGTGTTCTTCTATCCAAATCCTGCCATAGTGCAGAAATTCAGGTAAGTTGGTCTACTTTTCTTTTCCTTACATTTTTAGGGCTCAGTAGTGTTTTCTCTGTATCACATGGGCAAGACAGACTGTGTCTGTGCAGGAGGAGGGCTGCCATACCCTCATCAGTGAGGGCTTTTCAGCTGGCTGCTTGTGTAGCCATGTGTTCCCATTAGTGGCAACACCAGTGAGATGCCAATACCTGCACTACACAGGTCTTTGTGCTTCACAGCAGAAGTACAGGAATCCCAAATTCCTGAAGCATACCCGCAGATCCAGAAATAATCCAAAATGCATGCCTGTTTCTAAAATAATATAAACCATCATGAACAGGCTTGATGGCTTTCTGTCTCCAGATGGACATTACTTACATGGCCAATCATTAAAGGTAAAACATATGGCCATCTCTCTTGTTTCTTGTATATTTCTCTCATATGTCAGTGTCTGGAACACATTTGGACTACACGACTGGCGTAGGGGTAGGAGTCAGTCATTTCCACCTTAAAAGCATGTCTCTAGTCAGTGTGCCCTGGCAGGCTGCATGCAGGCAGACTGTATGTTTCCTTGTGCTGGGTCCTTTTTGTAATTCCACTATGTGATCTCCAGACAATGCCATTAGAGCATGTAAAATTTAATTTCCATCTCATCAGTGTCAGAAGCTTATCAAAGATTGCCTACAAAAATTATTGTGCTACTGGGTGAATCCAGAACATATGGGGATAGCATTAGTCACCACGGCCTCCTCAGCTCCTCCAGCAATTACCGTCAAGGAGCAGAGGCATGCCTTGTACTTTAAAGGAAGATACACATTTCTCAATATGCCTTCTAATAATGAACACCTCCAATTCCAGAAAGGCAGGACAAGTCACCAATAAGCCTCATTCAAACCCATAATGTGAAGAGATGACCCCGCTGTCACCTACCCTATAGTGCCCAGGGCGCGTGTAGTATGCTGCTTGCATGTGTGTGGGCTCAGGGCAGGCCTCGGGTGTGCAAACACTGCTCATGCCTAGGGCAGCAAGCTGCGAGGGCGGCAGGAAACAGCAGAGCTGGGAGTTTTCCTCTTCTAATACCAGCTTCATATTTCTGTCTTAACACGCTGACGAATGACACGTTCCTTATACTCCTCGCACCAAGGGGTATTTTCTGTTGGCTAAACAACATAAAGCATGTCATTTTATTTAACCAGAATTGTAATCTCAGATAATGAAGCCACCAGGCATGTATTCGAATCAGTGTAGTGCCCTGAGCAGACATTTGGGTCCTGGGCAGAGTTCTCTCCTTGCTTTGCTCTGAAGAGGGGAAGTGCTGACTGAAGTGCAGCAGCTCCAGTCACCAGACAAGGATGGAGCAGCCTCTACACCATGCTTGAACCATGACACTTTCTGAGGAAAGCTCTTAATACCCCAGGCTACCTTGGCCACCACGTGCACCATCTTTCTGTGGATTTAAGACATTTTCTCATCTCACCCATTAAAAAGGCAAAGGTTTTCTTTGTGCAGTTTTGTCTTCTTTGGTGCAGCTGACCTCAGAACATGGCTAATCAATAAACGCAAACTCTGAGTCACTATGTGGAGCCTCCCAAGTTTTGGTCCTTGGGAATCTATAGGGGCCTCAGCTCAAACCAGCCACGGACCACCACGTGCAAATCTCATCAGCTCTGTGTGGGCCATAGAGGTAAGAGTCTGGGTGGTTTGTTGATAAACATGCTTCTTCTTTAAAAAACATTTGTAAGGAGAGTGCGACAGACATTTGCCTCTCTTACCTCTATGTTTGCTTCATGTAGGCATGTATCAAAAGTGGCATTTGTTCCTGCCATTTCTGGCACATTGATATTCATGACAGAATTCACCTAGACCAGGCTCCTTTTTCTGTGGACTTCCACAGATCGCATCACCTATCACTTTGATACTCTTTATTGTTAATAACCATATGTATACTAATATATCTGTTTGTAATTAATAACAGATGTGACTTGCCTCATACAAGTACAAAGAAGAGCAAATATATCTCTTGCACTCTGTACCATCTGTACTGACTGTTTACAAAATGATGAAATCAAAAGTTTCCATTCTTATACTTTATAACCCTCTGTGATATGGCCTTGCTTCGAATTATTTTCTTTCTTCCTTTCCTCCTCTCTTACTACTTCAGATGTTTTCCTAGCTGCAGTGGTTTCCTGTCCTCATCTGTACACACAGTGGAAGAAAGCGGCCCAGAAACCTTCTCCTTTGACATGTCTACCAGGAAGAAACTTCCTTATGAACCTGCCCTTTGCTAAGCTCCCACTCATGTTCAGTTTCGCTCCAAAGAATAAACAAGAACTGTTCCCAGAAGCACTAGCTGTATTGAGGAAAAGCCACTCTACAAGCTACAGGTAATTTCCAAATAATCAGGTCAATTTAATTTAAAATTAACTTAATTAAGTTATTTTTAAAGTTAACTTTTAAAAAATATATTTCTTTATTAAATAAGGTACATACCTAGGAATTACTTACGCAAAATATTTCCTTATCAGGCATGTTTACTGATTTGCTTTATGAAGAAAGATTCTGTTATAGGAATTAATCTAATCATCCTCCTTTTTTGCACAAGTGATTTTCAGATTTCTTAAGTCTTGCATATCATTGTAACAAATGACATTGGTCACAAACAGTATGTACAGCATTTTAAGTGTATTTTCTTCTAGGAAAGAATAATAGTAGTGTTAGAATAAAATATTTCTTGGCACGTATTTCAGGAAACCGTTTATGCTTCCGCAGAGCGAGACCAAAAGTAAAGGATGTAATGCACTAGATGTCTTGAAATTTAAAACAAAATATGCCCTCCCCCGGAAGGAGTCTTATTTGTGTGCAGTGGAGCATCTCAAGCCAATGGGACAAAGCGAATCAGGTCAGAACTATAGAGTTTGGAGCTCATATTATTTCAAGCAGTGATTGCACTGCCTAACACTTGCTAAGAAGCTGCAGTTTGTAAGGCAAATATTTTGCATCAAGTCATTACTCAGTTTGTTACAAGCTGTGGACAGATAATAAAAAATGACTACAGTAATATCTTGATGATCGTCTCTACGCTGATCAACTGCAAATGATCTGATTAACAGTCAGCTGCTGATTCCCAGTTTAATTAATCCTGATGGGCTATTGATGCGCTGCAACTGTTTGTCCTAATAATGAGTTTTGAAATTAGACTGCGACAAGCCACTTAGACAGCTGCCAAGGAAAATAATCATTTAAGAACGCGAGCAATGAAGACGACAGAGGAAGAATGGCTGCTATTTGACAGAAAATTCACATGGCTGTGTCACATGTGTTTTATTTTTACATTTGGAGCACATTAACTGTACCAGCAGTAAGTGGTGACTGCAAGACACATAACTAGCTTTACAATTAAGAATGCTACTTCTCATCAGTATGCAAAAGCTAAACATGAAACATGAAGTGTGTTAATAGCAGAATATATGTAGCTACAGACCATTGAACAATTTAGGTCAGTCCTTTGCAATGTTTAATTAGACTAATATATCTGTTTGCAATTAATAACAGATGTGACAAGCTAATGTGTCCGTGTACTGACAAATTAACCTTTGCCCATCAGCTGCTCGGATCTGTGAGAAAAGTGCCATGTTTTGCCTCTGTTCAACTGAACCTAAATAAAATTGCAGGATAATTATAAGCATAAATGTTAATAGAATGTGCTTTCCATGGGAAGCACAAGCCAAAGGAGAGCATTTCTCAGCCACGTTGTCATACCGTACTTTGCCACATGACAAAAATCGCAAGTTATATTTTTCCATTTGTCCCAGCACAAATAGTGTTTGGTTTGACAGATGCTGGTTTGATAGTTCTCATCTCCAATGGACCCGGGACATACCAGAGCCCCCAGATTAATAGCTGGTAAGAACGTTTCCATAACCATTCGGTCTTTGGCATTTCTTGCTGTCTGAGAGCAAATGTGCCCTCAATTTCTGACAAGGCTTGCCACTGACGTGACGTGGCAGACATGTCTGTCAGGAACTGGGCTGAGGCCATCAGCATATTCCAGATAGCTAATGGGAGCATCTCTCACCCCTGGGCTGGTGGGCTGTTTGCATTTCCACTGCAACCTCTCTTTCTCACTCTCTCTCTCACCCCACCCCCACGGACATAATATATATACATACATACATACATAAATATGTGTGTGTGCATACATATACATGCTTATATACATGCATATATAAAAATATTATTTATAGTAAAGGTACTTGCATATAATATTATAATATGAAGTGTATATAATATAATTATATGAATATAATATTATAATTTTGAAAGTCAGTGGCACATTTGGAGGTGTCCACATCTGAATGCTCTTCACTTCTGGAAAATTTGCCTTCTAGGACGCTATCAGTTTCCTCCAGTTGTGTTCTGTTAATGACTGCTTAAGACAAAATACTGAGCTAGACAGACATTTGTTTCGGCCTACTAGTGTTACTCTTGAAAACCTTGGTGTGTGCTTTTATTTGTTTGTTTCTGTTGATTAGTAACGTGTGCATAGGTACCATTTCTGGAGCCTGGCTTTGTGTTGCAATGGCTGCAAACCTGTTGTGTGGTTCAGTACTAAGGAGTAGGCCTAAAGCTCCCGCTGTGACCCAAGAACTGAAGGCTGCCCTGGTCAGGTAGAACTTTCAGCACATGCTTTTAATATTTACTTTTCACTAATACCTAACATTTTGGTCCCAGGATTGCCCCATTTTTAGATTATACATATCACATTCAATCTGAAATTAAGTACTGGCAGATTACCAGCAGCCTAGAACTTGTATTAAAATTTGAGTAAAAACTCATAAAACTAAGGTAGAATTAAGACACAAATTGATTACATGTACTACTACTTTCCTGGGCACACCTGCTTTATGCTACTCAAAAACACACATTAGGGCTAAATGTATATTGATATTCCATACCCAAATAAGCATCAAGAGGTAAAGCATCATTATCTTTCAGCCATAAAGCTATACTACCACCCTCTTTTCCCTCCAAAAGGTCAGATACTTGCAGCCTGAATGTACTGCCCCTAACATGAATGCCACACTGTCATCAGCATTCAACACCATGACTGCAGAATAAAGGGAGACTAGACAGCCACATGAGAAGGAGGAGATAAAAAGAAAGCAGAAAGCTAGAATAAAATGCCTTAAGTCTGTGCTGCAGACTTTTGCCCTCCCTCCCTCATCGATCGTCCTCCCAGTGCACACAGTGCGAGCTGCAGCCACTATGCATGGCCATTGACACAGCCCAGACGTGGTGCAAGCAACAGGAAGTTGTGCAGCTCTTTCACTGAACAGCCAGCCCTGCTTGCAGCAGTGGGGACTCATCCTCCTTAGCTGTAGCAGATTGCAAGAAACAGAGATGCTTTCGCCTCTGGAAACCGTTACTGAGGTTGGTGCTCATGGCTGGGGTGTTCCCTTCACACCTCGCTAGCCCATCCCTGCTGTTCATTCAGTCAGGTAGAGGACAGAGTGGTTGCAGGGCTCCGTGCCCAGCTGCTGGGGGAGAGATGCCCCACCCCAAAGGGCTTCTCAACTGAAAATGCCCTTTCCAAGGAGGATAGGAGTGGAAAGCAGCAGGAGCAGAGGGGGACATTTATGTTTAATGGCACTTTTTCCTGCTCTGCATTAGGCTCTATTAAGAAGACCACGTTAATGGAATTTGTTGGATGTGGACCTTGGGTAGGCTATGCTGCTGTCATTCTCTTCAGTGTTAACAGTGAAATTCACCAGAAGTTCCTACTTGTTAAGGCCAAATGTTCTGCCCTTTAGCCCATATTTTACAGCATGTCTTTTTGAGGGGAAATTACCCTCCCTCTTGAATCTCCACAAAGGCATTTTAAAATTTGATCTTGGAAAGACTATTTGGTTGGGTTGGGTTTTCCTTCTGATGCGGTGTGCATTCTCATCCATTGAACTGAAAATGGATTAGAAAGGTATGTAACCTGAGTCAGCCAGCAGGTGAGGAAAGAAGATAGCTGCCTATGTTGACATACAAATATTCCTCAAAGAAGTGGGCAGTCCTAAATCTCCTGTTGAAGCCCTGATCTGAGGACAGTGGCAGTAGGGGTAGGAGGAGGGAAGTGCACATTAACCCTGGCATTACAGCTGTTTGCCACAGAGGGAAAGAAGGCCTATGACAGAAAGCACCACCCCAAACAGTTAAGGTGTAGACTGAATCCTGTCTCCATATATCCATGCCTACAGAAAAAGTGCACCTTTGTCTAGGTACCAGCTGGAGATTCAGGCTCTTGTTTCTTTTTAGGAATGAGTTTTGAGCTTTGGTGGTGCGTTCAGCAGTGTGATGGTGTGAGGCACATTTGAAATGAATTGTTTCTAATGGAAAAGAAAAGGAGAGAGTGGTACCATCCTCAGGTGCTATAAGTACCCAAGCCAGAATGTGCAGTAGGCCTATGTCTGCTATGATATGGTCTGGTTAACTCAGAAGGCTTTGTATTAGTTATTGTACAACAGCTTGTGTGTTTTGATGGAGGAAATAGGTTTTGAGGTGCCTCCTGCCCCCTTTTTGCCCTGTGTGTTCCTGGGAGCATGGCAGGAAGGTAGTTGCTCCTGCTCCTGGGAAAACAGAAGTGTAATGGGTTGGAAAAGCACATATTTTACTTTGAAAAGTTCATCCATATGTTTCCAAGTAGCTGGGAAAAAAAATAAATCTATAAATGCTGCATAACTTTTTCATGAATATGGCCTTTAGCTAGGCTGAACTTCCAAAAATGGTTTTGAAGCACTACAATACTGTATCTTGACAGTATGTATATCTCCTGGTGTAACAAAGCCTGTATTTGTGTGCTTCCAGGAAACAGCTATGATGTGTGTACAAACCTAAATAGCAAGATGCATATAACCAATAATTTCTAAATGAGGTGTGAGACGTGAGCAGTCCCATTTCTGAAAACCTGCCTCCCAGCTGGGGCTGCCGAGGTGCCGAGGGTGGGGTTGTGTGCAGGATCACAGTGCCGTGCCCAGCGCACGCGCTGAACAGCGAATACACTCTCCGAATAGGCTTTTTATTTACTCAGTAAATAAGAAATGAATGAAAAGCTGATGTTCAGCACATAGGCAGGCACAACTGAAAGGCTGGCATTAACTATTTGGCAATTATTCTTGCTGTTTTACTTGAAAATGTGAGGCTTTGTGGTGCTTCTTCTTGCACACTTTTAGACTTTCATGTCTCACATGGCAAGAGTTATTGCATTTCTCCATGTAGCTATAATCAAAGGATACACATATGAGGGCCGTAATAATTTTCAGAGATTTTTATTTCAAGCCATTAAAGCTGAAATACATTACTCCCTTTCCAAAGCTTTCAGGAAATAAGCAGATGAAAGCTCTGGGTTTGTTGTTGTTGTTGTTCTTCCACTTGTACAAATAACATATAATAACACCTGCATTCTAAAACTATGGTTTTTTCTGCCCTTCATATCCCAAAATAGTACAAATTGATGTGGTTTAGAACAGCTATTAAAAATTCCTCTCTACCTTCTCAATTTCCAGCGAAGCAATACAGCTCTGGTAGACTGATATTATGGATACATGGTATTACTTCGTAACCTATCATCATATGAAATTAGATTCTCTATCAAAAACAAAAGTTTTAGTAGGATGAAATTATGATTCTGTGAGCAGGGCTCCTGTTCTGGCATCAACATTGATGCAAAATTGATGAAACTTCCAAGTGAAATTGCATTGTTTGATCTTCACAGTCCTGGAATAACATAGCCTAAAGCTACAGTTTCTGTAAACTTACTTTGCACAAACGACTTAGCCGGTACTGATGTATTGACATAGTGTGCCCATGAATGACATTAGGGCTACTTAGAAAAGAGACAAAATAACAGCAAAAGAATGCAGCAATTGGTTCTGAAATTACCTTTTTCCAGTGAACCTCTCTGAAAAATTACCTTTTTCTGCTGAGTCTCACTCAGAAATTACCTTTTCCAACTGAAGCTCTCTCAAAGTGCCTTGATGTTAAGCAATATAGTTTTTAGTTGAAAATGTCACAAGGCCATGAAAAGAAATTGATAGAAAATTTCAGGGTTCCTTGTTGATATTTGAAGCAGCCTGTGGATTTTTGTTCTTTAACACAGATCTCCTCTGCTGTGCTATCACTTTGATTTCTGTATTGCCAAAAACAGCATGTTTCTAGGCTTAATGGCTTCACCAAGAGGAACGGAAGGTGATTTAGTTATTGCTGTAGAGGTGATGTTACCAGTAGGAAACTGGTAAACAGATTTCTTCTGAGTCCTTTCCAATCGCAGAGAAGGGGGTGGTTTGTTTTTTTAATAATGGTAATGACATAGAATAAATAATCTCTCCAGATTTCTTCTTTAAAAAGAAAAAATAATTTTAGGTATATATAAGCACAACAGGACTCTGATATGTGAACTGCTTGGGTAAAGGAGTTGAGATATTTGTCTACATATGTGGCTGAGAGGGAGCGGTGATCCAGAGCTCCAGGAAATCAATGGAAGGGCTCCCATCGCCCCAGCGGGCTTTAGCTCAGCCCTGTAACTGGAAGTTAAGAGACCAGGTGACCGCCAGCAGGAATTTAGAGTGGAGGATTGCACAGGCAGGGATCAGGTTTTTCTGTACTCCGTAAGACCGCAGCCTCAGGCTGTTCGCGCAGGTGGATCTAATACCTGTGTGCAGCCTCAGTGAGCTGCAGCTGTCGAAAGAGGCAGCGTATTAGAAAAACTGGGAGCCAGGAGACACCAAGATTAAAGGTATGGACACCTGAATAAGATACCGTGAGACAGCCAGGGGATAATTTTACAGTGCATCAGCAGTAATTGCGTGTGTGCAAGTTCTTACTGTGGTAAATGCAAGGTTACCTTTCTCTGCAGAGCACCGTACTTTGCATTTACTGGGGACGAGAGCACGGATGCAGGCCGTTACTGAGAGCAGCTGACTCCCTGTGAGCTCTCACCCATGTAACTAGTTCATATGCTCATGGCATCTGGGAGCATTCATCTCACAACCAGGTACTCCATCTAAACTGGTGTGGAGATTCCCTCAGCCTTCAGTAGAAACTGAGAGTCCCCCCAGAGTCCTGCCACCGCCTGGCCAGGTGTCCACCCCTCCTGAGCACAGGGCTACCAGCTGCCTGCATGCAGCTAAGACAGCAGCCATGTCCTGTGCCTGGTGCCTGCCCAGTGGTGACACCCAATACTGCATTCACCAACCGGGACACGTGGCATTGCACTGCTGTGTGTGGTGCTGGTGTCCCCTTGTCCATGGGTCCCAGGCTCACGGGCTGCCTGCAGACACCTGCCTCCACCTGACAGTGCTGGTACCTGGGCTGGCTCAGTACTGGTGATGGCCAAAAGATACTTAATTTTGTTTTTGTGTTTCTGTTAAGTGACTTATTTCAGATTCATCAAAAAAATTTTATATATAAATTAAAATCCAAGTGTGTGTAGGGAGCTAATCTATATGTAAATTAGTGTAACAATTTTATTAGAGATAACGTTAAGAAGATGAATTACAAAATCCCTTTTGGCTTTGTATTGTAGGAAACAGCAATGCATTGAAAAGAGGATTCTTGAACATCAGCTATTATCGGTCGATGAACACTGCAAGATCAGCTTTGAGGTTTATATTTAATTAATATATTGAGATTTAGTAAGATAAAAGCCTACCAGATGAACAAAACACTCCTCATTGAAACATACATCTTCACAGGTAAGATTTTCAGGCACTGTAAAATATGTTTATTACAAATCACGGCATTTTGAACTAGTGTTCCTGAGCTCCCAAATCAAGGGTAAGCACAGAATTAAGCAGAATCCCTTAAACTGTGAATTTTTTCTTCCCTGAGAAAATCTGCATAATGCCTTCATTGATGTCGTGTATATCAGCTGAAATCACTGGTCAATTCTTTCTGCCTGTGGCTCTGACATTGTTACTAGGGCTGTAACTACATTTGGCTGGAATCAGACAGCTGCACCTTGTGAAAGCATTTGAGGTTTTCAAAGTTGTTTTCAATATCTATTAGTGCAAAAAAAGTGAACCCTCCACACTGCTGTTTTTAATGGCTCTGCTATAGTCACCATCACCCTTTTTGGGGTGAATGGATGTGCCTGGGTAGATGTGTAGGGGGATGCACTGTGGTCCTGTGTTGGTCTGAGTGCAGCAATGCTGGGTCTGGGTACCACTGAGTGGTATAGGACAATCACAGGGATCCAGCAGGGTAGTGTGGATTAGGCATAGGTTTGAGCCTTTTCCAGTTCTTCTTTAGCTGGTGGAAGTGTCAGTGGGCTTTTCCAGCAAGGGCAGAAAGAAGGATATGATCATACTTATACAGTGCCAAAACAGTCTCCACGCATAAATACCTTGAGGGGATGCATTTGAGGTAGGACCAATGTTTTTGTGGTGAATGCTGAATTGTTTTTAAATCTTATTTTCTTGTGCCAGTCCAAATCTTTCTGAATGCCAACACTTTGCTGTCAGTGGTATGTGGTATGTTGGTGGTATGTGGAGCCACTCCGGCCGGAGTCACTCCACTGAGCCGGAGTGGCTCGGGCGTGGGACATTGGCAACACCCTGGCACTGCCCAGCAGCACGCTGCCTGGGGTCTGTGTGGCTGTTCAGCTGGAGGTGCAGGAGGGCTCTTTTAGCAATAGCTAACATGGTGCACTCAGGTATTCTGACATGGGGAGATTACGTTTTAACACTTCGCTTCATTTCATGCTGAAACAAATCTAAGTCTGTTATAACCTATGGCATCTTACTCATTACTATCTCATTAACCTGCTAATGGACACATCACAGTACTCATGTCTGTAATTATATAAAAATCAAGGGGAGAGGATGATTCTGTAGATTTCTGAAATCCTCTACAATAAGCTCTTTTTGGGAACTCGGTTTTGAGGAAACATTACATTTCTTAAAAAAAAAAAATGTATGAAGTGTAGATTTTAAAAAGGGAGATGAGGGGAGCCCCCAAGCAGAGCAGCAGGCAGCAGCTCCCACCCTGGCCCAGCTGTGCCTGCAGTGCTACCACCGCCAGGCATCCCACGGGCTAAGCTGGGCATGGCTTGCACTCTCATGACCACCCTAACAGCGGCATTCCCAAGTTTGGTCACGTTGGCTGTGCCTAGGTAACCGCTGTTGCCCACATTTTCCTCTGACCAGACAGACATGAGGCTCGCTGTATTTCTTTCCAGGAGACTGAAGACAAATCAGTTTTTATTTTCTTTGGTAGTCTGCAGGTGTCCCAGGTTACAAAATGGAGCTGTCCAATACACGTGGCTGAAGCCAGCACCCTGTGTTAGGATCTAGAAATCCCTTCTTATAGCAATGTGATTCACATCACCCAATGTGTGATTTACTAAACACTGGGGACAGAGGCAGGAGAGGAAGAATTTATATGAATTTTTAAAAAATCCACTTGGAATAGAGGAAAAAAGGGACCTGGAGAGACACTGATGGCCATCGTGAAGAGTGCTTCTCAGAAGTACATCACTTAAAATGGGGAGACCAGCAACTTATTGTACACAGACACACACAGGCACAAGGGGTAAAGAATATGAGCATACCATCACCTGGAGCCAACTGCCACAGCCCTGGTTTTTTTGTGCTGAAACACCTCTGACAATACATAGCTGGCTGAAATAAAATCAGATGTGACACTAAGAATACTCAGCCAGAATTTATGTCTTGGCCTCTATGAAAAAAAAAAAAAAAAAAAAAAAAGAAGGATGAGTTATTATATGATCATTTATATATTAAAGGGAATTTGAGACTCACTTGATTAAAAACCAGCTGAAAGAATAAACCTGTTTTGAAGCCCAGCAAATTATTTTATATAAGGCTGGGGATTAAGGGTATCTCCAGTGTCATTTGCCTTCTTTTGGCATGCTTCCTTATGGCACCCTTGAATGTTTCCACACTAGCCATAGCCAGTGACATCCAGTAAAAAGGGCAAAAATGATCACCTACAGCTTCTCTTGCAATATCTAAATCTACCTGGTACGCAGCTCAGAGCCAGCTCTGCCCTGCCCCAGCCCACAGGTGGCCGAGCACTGGAAGGGAACCTGCCACTGAGTCCTTCGCTGGGCACAGCAGCCAACACAGCCACAGCCTAGGAATTAAAGGATTAGTTGATGGCATGTGGGTTTTATTTTCTTGTTTTCTTTTTTGAGAGGAACTTCCTGGGCTAATTGTTCCCCCCCTAAAAAAAGAGAACCCAAAAACTGAGCCAACACCCAGAACTGTGCAAAGCTGTAGACTGTGGGAAGGCAAAAAACCATCAAGTTTAGTTATTTGCTGTAGGGGATGTCTGCCAGTGTAATAGGCTGTTGTACCTAATCCCTGATTGAAAAAGCTCTACTATTTAATAATTTGGTGTTACAGCACTACTAAACAGAAACGTAAATTGTCAGAGCTGTGTAGTTCTTTCTCTTGGGGTTGGCAGGTGGGAGAGTTATGTTGCACGCTGAGGGTTTGCAACAGTGAAACGTGAGCAGTTCAGGACAAACAGGTCTGGAAATCACCCAGGCTCAGATGCAATGTTGTTTTCTGCTTTCTGTGCATCTGAAAATGTTTCTGAGCAAGAAAGGACGGCCTGGAGGAGGGAGTTCATGGAGCAAACTGGGCTGTACAGCCCACGTGGCACTGCAGCACTGCTAAATTCCACCACAAACTGCATGCTGAAGTTATGTGTTGGTATGGATGTATTGACAGCTGATGTTCTTTGAGTTAAATAACAGAGTAAACATGGATTTGTAATCTAAAACCTTCCTCCTGCCGTGTTTAATGAATTTTTAGTTCAGCACATACATAAATAATCAGCAAGTCAAATAACACGGGTTACACTTTACAAAGTGATATAATTAAACATAAAATATAGACTGTCTCTATTATGAACAGAAATGTAAATAACCTCTGCCAAAAACCCACAAAAGTACACTTGTGCAGCTTTAATAGTCACAAGCACTGATAGACAGGAGGGTTAAATATTACCTTTTATTATAATGTAGAAAACATAAAGCAGTACCAAGTGTAATGATAATATCTGAAAACTATTGGAGAACAAAATAGATTTGAGATTTGCATTCAGGAATTAATTTTTAAGATAATAATTCCAATTAAGTTATTAGAAAAAAATTAAGTGACTTATAAAAAAAATAAAAATGAAAGCATTATTTAAACATGCTACTCTGAGCAGAACTTGCTTCTAACTGGGCCGTTCAGTAATAGTAAAATAACACTGAGTCATTTTTGATACCACTGTTCTGAAAACTCAACATTCTCTGTCACTGAGACAATGCTCTGTAATGCTCCTTTCTTCTTGTTGTGAGCATACCGTTATTTCATATTCTTTTTTCATTCCCCTGTTTAGAAAGAAAAAAGTGAGCCGGAGCAGCACAACCTTTGGTAGAATGATCTGTGACACCCCGTAATCTTTTGATACTGCCTTGATTTCTAATTGTGTTTTTCACATTTTTAGCAAAAGAAATATGAAAAAAATCAGAAATGTAACCTATATTATTATACTTTAATGTGATGTTCTACTTTTCTGTTTGTAGTTCTTGAAGTTTTTGTCTTACTTCATTAAACATTTAATAAATCACTGCCAGTTTTGTGACAGATTTTAACCATAACACAAACAGCGGGAGGTGTAAACTCAGTTCAGTTCGTATAGGCATATAATATCCGTGTCGACATCATCATCCCCTCAAGGCATATTGGCAAAACGGCCAATGGAAGCTAAGCTTTTTCCGACAAAGCTTCGAAAATAAAGTTTTCTTCTTTTATCTTACTACAAATCAATTGGAGCCCTTACAGCAAAATCCTATAAAATAACTTCAAACACCGCTTCTTAGTCTAAAAATTTGTATTATGGCTAAAACTCTTTGAAGTTTTATGACTGAAGTTTGGAGAAAAATGATTTAAGTGCTATCTACTAGACATCAGAGTGTCAAAATTTCGCTCAGTTTTCTTGACACATAAACTGCTACCTACTGTATGTTTTTTAGGATTTTTTTCTTGCTTTTAACCACCTAACCCAGCCTGCTTGATGAAAGTTTCTTAACTGCAGTTTATCCCATTGAATTAATACCCTTTTAAGCTTCAGCTTACAATAACTGATTATTTCATTTTTGATTTTTAGCTCCTCTGACGACGCAGGTGGCAGCGGGGTGCAGAGAGCTTCCGTGGAAGCATCATGTTGGTTTAAAAAGAGAAAAGAAAGCAGGTGGAGTGCCAAAAATAAACCAAGAATAGAACCTGAGACCGCGTCTGTCCGGCTGCTCCTGCTGCAACAGGGCTGGGGAGGGACCCACGGCATTCCCACAGGAGCTGAGGAAGGGGTGACAGGTAAGTGCTGGGTGCTGTGTTCTTCCCCTGGGGGCCAAGGAGGCCAGGATGGGTTCCCAGCCACACGTGGGTTCTGCAAAATGGCACACCGCCCAAGGGTCTGCAGGTAGGCTCATTCTCTGGGCACCCTCAGTTAGAGGACAGCAGTTCATTCTCTGGTTTCTGTCCTTACAGTTCTGGGGGTTCCACTCTCCCAGCAGTGCTCTCTCACAGGTCCCCTGAACATTTCTGAGGTCAGCACTCCCTGTGCAGGACAGCTCTGCCCTTTCTGAAAGATCCCAGGACCTGCTGACCGCAATCTGAACTGCTTTATTTGGTTAAAATGCCCATTGAGGGCAAAAACCTGAGGAAGAGCTTTGAAATTTGGGGCGTAGAAAGAAAAACTTGGCCTAGGCAGTGCCTTTTACATTTCGTTTTTTATTTGATTTAAGAAGTAATCAAAAATAGACACCAAAAGGTTGTTCTCTGTGGAAGGAAAATGGTGTTGTGTTATCAGAGCTGCATCGAAGTGACAGCATCAGAATTTAGTGGAATGGTTTGCATATAAAAATTAAACAAGGAGCGTAAAATCATCTGTGGAGAGCAATGGAAAAAAAATGTGGAGAAAAAGAAAATTGGTGACATCCTGCAGACTGCAGCCTTGCAAAATTTTATTCACCCAAGTTGAGTGATTTGTTTTGATGGGCAAGCAAAATATAATCATTTGAGGGAAGAAAGAGAGAAAGGGGAGGGGGTCCATTATCATCAACTTGGAAAAGGGCGGGTGAATAGATTTTGTGCCTGTGCTGGTAAATTTGTAGTACAGCTTTGCATGGCTGGAATAATATAATAAACTGACTTAAATATAAATGCCATTTAGGAACTATTCCATAGTGAACAGTTAAAATGATGGCATTCAACAGAACTGCCACAACAGAGCCTGCTGTTGCTGCTAATTTGCTGAAGTAGATCTGCTGTCTTTACTTCCTCCGCTGCTCCTGCTGCACCTCGAGGCATGCTGAGGGCTCATCCATCATGTGCTGGCTCATAACAAGGCAAGGAGAGGGAAGCTCAATTGTAGTGTACAAGAAACTGAAGTGTAGGTCCAAAAGGTCACAGGAAACCAGCAACTGTTTAGAATGGGTGAGCTGGGAAAAAGATCCTGCGAAGGAAAACATAGCATGAGAACAGTTTGCAGGCTCCTCCAGAGTGTCCACGGGGGCTGCTGCTAGCGGCAGTGCACTCGGAGCTGCGTGCAGGAAGGGCATCCGGAGCATGCCAGGGACAAAGCCCCGGAAGGCCGCATCGTGCTTGATAAGCTTTTAATGCAGAACAATTTGAAATTGCCTTTAATGCTCCAATGGAGAACCAAGATACGCAAGATTTTTCCCTTCTGTCATGTGGCATTAGGGCAAAAGACTGGATAATAACAGCGATACATTAGTCCTGCCAGAGAACTGCACTGACACATGCAACATGGGCACATGGGCATATTGTCAGCACCTCCATGAGCACTGCCATGACCTAACTTTCAAGCAGCTGCACTCACGTCACACAGCTCACGGCTTTGAGCAGGCCCCGGGCTCTAGCAGGCAGCTTTGGAAATTTGTCTTGCCTTTTCCTGATCTTTTCACCTGGCCTTTTGTAAGCTGGTAGGTAGAGAAAGCCACGCTGGTCCATGGCGTCAAACAACGGCTGAGTGAGCATTAAATCCCCTGGCAAACAGTTTAACACACTCCTCATAAACCGATTCTCCAAGATAAGCCATCAGGCTGCATGCAGATGACAAAGCTCATTCTGACAACACAATCCAGACTTCACGCTACCAGTCACGTCGATCAACATCTGAACTAATGTCAGAGTCTTCTCTTACTAATGAGCTGCTGCACTGAGCTGCAGCCTTGCTATCAGTCAGGTAGCTGTAATGAGGTAGAATGAATGGCAAGACCTCTCTTCAGAAGCTTCCTCTCATCCAGCCATAGAGGGGCTTCACCGTTCACTTATTCCAGTACAAACCATGAGTCTCTTTCTGGTCTCTACCAGCATCACACATTCTGTTACTCTAGCATTCCATTTACACACTAAATGCAGCTGTTCAGAGAGTTTATTCCAGGAAAGAATATTGACAAAAAAGGCATGAGATCTTTTTTTGTTTCCTAATCACTTGCAGTCATATGTTTGCAGATAAGAATGTCTTAATGCGTACCTCGAATTATAATGAAATCACGTTGCCATGTTCCCCAAGTTGAACACCTGCATGTTGTACTCTGCTCTCCTTCAATTATGTGGGACCCAGGCATGTTCATCTGGCTGCTCTAGCTTTGATTTTAAGCAGCAGCTTCCACATAGTGGTATATGCTATTTACACATCCCTTAAAATCACTGGAGGAACCAGAGGGCTGTGCTCCAAATCCATAGCTTCCCATCAATATAACAAAGCCACAATAATGATTTCTTTATTTTTCTTTGCCCGTCATATTGCTGCTGAATGGCCTGAACTGAATGGTTACTGCCAGGCTCAGAGGTTGTGTCCAAAGCAGAACTAGGGCAGTTTGCTAGGAAAGTAATTTATAGCCTCAGCGATTGAAGAAGCGCCCATAAACGCATGCTGCAGGAGAGAAGAAGTCGATGAGCAATAAGGAAAGCTCCGGCATTTGTTACAAACTCCCACTCAGCCTCTCTATGGTATTCTTCTTTAGTTACTAAATTAAGAGTAGAGTGGTTTTGTTTCCGTACTGGGGTTAACTCTCAGCACAGACAAGTTGGCTATTATTTGTTACTCCTATCAAAACAGTCATTACAGAAAAGCTGGGCTTGGATTCATATTGCAGACTGAGGTTGTGACTTGCATCTTTCTCATCTTCCCAAATATTTCAGTCAGGTATTGTTTTTCTCTATCTTAAACCATCTTATGTATCTCAGTGGCAGGTCTCAGCATGCAATTATTTATTCACTTCTCATTCTATATCACATAAAAAGGGTTATCGAGTTTAAATCGTTAAGACTAATGAGCTGCTGGTTAACACTTTTGAGGCAATTAACCAGCAGTATTGCTTCTTATCAACTGACAGAGGCATAGCTGCACTCACATTTCTCCATGGAACATCCAACATGCTTGTTTGCTTGGAGATGATGGCAGGAGTGACCTGTCCACTGAGCCAATTGCAGTGGCTCCTTCCCATGGTCCCATCAGTGGGGCTCAGCAGGAATGTTTGTGTTGGTTACCACATCCGCAGTCAGGACAGCACTGAGAGCAGAGCAGCTTCTCACACTGCTGCCTGTGCCAGGCCCCTGGCCAGGACTCCTCGGCAACCCTGTCACTGCCAGGATGCTGCAGCACTCCCCCAGAGCTGATGGCATCTGGCGTGGGCTAAAGCCACCCTTCAGGACCCTCTGGCTTCTGCCAAGGGACCAACAAAGCAGACTGGAGATTGGGGCAGCACAGACCATCTTAAACGATGGCAGTGTCATTATCCTTGACTAAGTCACACAGAGGAAGATTTGGTGAGGGTGTGATGAAGGGGAGGACTCAAACCCCTTGATTTTTTTATGCTAAAAAGCCTATAGGGAAGTAGCTTGGAAGGTACAGAGTTTTCTTGTGTCTTTTATTTCCTGGACAGCTGCAATTTCTTCCTTGGAAATGTATGTTTTTTCCAGGCTTAGCATTCATTTGAGGTTTACCCTTTATTAATGAAAATGGAGGATTTCCTTTGCTTCTCAAGTTTGCCCATGTCAGAAGGCTCGAGGTTCCTAAGAGCAGCAGTCCCCCTCCTGCCAGCCTAGAACATGTCACCCACAAGTCCTGTAGCGAGGTAGATCTGCCCCATGCCCTGCCCAAAGGTTTTTCCTGGCAGAAGTCTGCAGACCCCTTGGCTGCAGCACAGAGAGGGCTCCCACTACCTGGAACACAGCTGCTGTTCCCTAACGGTACAGAAGAGCACTGCTGGGAAAGGATGGCAGCACTGAAGGTAGTGTAAATAAAATAAATCCATGGGTCTATAGAGAGGTAATGTTCCACCTGAGATTTATATGCAAGCCCTGAAAAGCAACCCTGTGAAAGCATTGCTAATTAGAATGATAAAACATTTGTGTACAGAGAAGAGAATATTTAAAGCATGAATTATTTCTTATTAGGATAATAGCATCTAATTAAATGTTGAAAGAGCTGGACTGCAGTTTACACTGTAAAATGATCTGTTAAATACATTCCCGTTAACATCAATACAGCTATTGACAAACAGATCCAATTTTGTTTTACTTTGAGAGACTAGACAACAGCAAGTTTTACTACCACTATCTTATTTTACAAGCATTAATGAACAATTAACCAACACTAGCACTCTTTCCATCTGTAATCCTGTAGTAGGATCACTAATCTCCACCACTAGCAGCTAATGATGAAGGTCTCTTAAGCTTTACTTCTTATCTCAGCCAGTTCTTAATACTTGCATAAGTATGCTTTCTGAGCAGGGCGGCCCCCCGTTGCTCTGCAACTGGAATACAAAAGACTGGTGAAATTTTTGAAGGGTTTTCTGTTCAATAACACTTCTATACTTATGTTTGCCTTCCTACAACAACAAACACAAGTGATCAGCGGAGGACTAGCAAGGTCACCAAGGGCTCTGTGTTTCCATACTTGTTCTAATACTTATAAGAATGTATTCATGCCCTATTATATATATTCCCTGGCTGATCAGGCAGAAGCTCTAAACTGAAATGAAATAAAGGGGCAAAAATAGAAGAGTAAAACTGTATTTACTTCAAGAACAAGTTTGCTGTTTGTATCGAACAAAAGAAAGTTAGAAAGTGACTGTCATTAAAAATACATGTGAGATAGATAAACTGAAATTTTGATAGTATACATTTTCTAACTTCTCTTTCAAAGAGTTCCTGCTTACACCATACACACAAGATCCATAAAGCAGGTTGGCAGAGACATCGCCAAGCCAAGACAAGCCAGCAGCATCCTCTCAGCTGGGAACGCAGCAGGGTCACGAGCCGTGTCATGAGATAGGACAGTCTGGGAGCCACCTAGGAGGAGAATGGGGTGCAGGTAGGATTTCACAATACAGGCCTTCCTCTCTTTCAAGGGTAACTTTAGCTTATATGAGAAACAGATGAACTTAAGAGCAGAGATTGCTGCAAAAGGTGAAGAACAGGTGAGCTGCAGAAGACAAGATCAGTGAGGGCAGTGGCACTGGTGATGGGCCCCCTCCTGCACCAGCTGTGTGGCTGGCAGTGCCAATGCATCTCCACTTGAAGGTAGAGGTTGTGAGACATGCACAGGTAGCAACAGGTTACCAGGAGCTGGGAACAAACACATCCACAAGCTAAATCCACAGGGATGTTATAGTAATAATTGGCAGTGTGAACTATTGCCAAATAAATGTGCTGTATAAGCAGCTGAAATTGAGAATTAATATTTGTAATGCAATCAAATCTGCCTTCTTGTATGCACTTGGTCCAAAATTTCTTCTAGTTTAAGGCATACAAAGAAGCTGACTTCATGTGGCACCCATGGCTGAAGGATGTCATGGAAAGCATGCCTATTGCCACCAACGCTAATTGGCCCAATGCAAATGCAGGCTGATTTTTGTTGTATCTGTACAATGTATACCACAATGCTGACCTTTTCCTTCAGCAGAGCTCCTCAACAGAGATAATAAATAGCACTGATTAGAGAAGAAAAAACACTTGTTCTGTGTCTCTGCAGGAGTTTGTGAAAGCACCTCACTTTTACCATACTGCCTCCTTTTTTCTGTGCTTGCAACTGCCTGGTGTGGTCCGGGCCATTGCAGCACCTAGCAGGGGTGCGGGGGGACCCGGGGTGCAGCCCCAGGACAGCAGCTCTGGCTGGTCACAGGGCATGCTGCTCAGCCTTACCCAAAAATTGCCACTGAACCCCCAGATATGTCTGGCTATGTCTGGTGGAAGGAGCAGAGGTAAAGCAATGAGAGGTTCTGGGACTCGCAGAACCTGAATACACTATCCACCTAGACTACTTTTCTGAACTATAAGGGCAAATAATCCAGGGTGGGAATCTGAATTAACACAGCTAAACCTGTTCTGGTCCTGGCCGTAGCTCTGAGGTTCCCACGTTCCTGTGCTGCACAACATCGTGTCAGTACATCCAAGGGAGACGTTTGGAGTGGATGAAGCAGCTCAGCTCTGGAACATCTCTCAGTAATGGTCTTTTGCAAATATCTGTGTGGAATGCAGAGATACTTTCTGGAACTACGTAATGCTAGAAAATTCGCACGCATCCTACTGCTTGCAAGATTGTTTGGTATGAGAAGTATTAACAAGAAAACAAAAATCTGATGCTGTGAATCATATTCTGGGGAGTGGACAGAGGGTGGCCTATTTGTCATTATTCTGTGTCTCCTGCTCATTTGCACAGCTGTCAACCCCAGGGCTGTTTGGAGTGGCTGAAACAGCAGCGTAGCAATGGACTGCTGTAGCAGAGGAGTTCAGCACAGCTCCATCAAATGGTTCTTTGGATCGAGCATAGAAACTGGTAACAATTTTCCACCAGCTCCTCTCAAAATGATCATTTATGTCTATTTAATTTTTGTGTTTTCCCAAAAGGAGGGCATTTTTACTTGCATTTGCTGTACAAAGAAAATGTCAGTGTTTGGTGTATTGTTTCAGTTTTCCTGATATGATAAAGGGAAAGATAAAAGTTAATTAACAGTATTGTTTCCAAGATAGCAAGAGTTTGTCTGTGATGATAGTGCTTTGAATTAACCAGGAGGAAGCCAAAACATTGGTTCAACATTTCTACTTCGTAGATATTGGATATTTTTCTCCACCCCCATCCAGCTCACATATTCATTACCCAAATTGCCTATCCTCAAAGTGATAATATAGTGTGGTACAACATGCCCCGACAGGACACAAATTGACTCTGTGCCTAGATACTATACAGACAGTGTAAAGCAAATATCTCACTCTATTATCTGTTGTCTCTATGAATCAACAGATTACATGGTTCACTGGGTAGCTGAATAACTTTTACACAGTTTGCTCATATCTATTTACACATATTCTACAAAAAATGCATTAACACCAAAGAACAAATGTAAAAAAAAAAGGATACCTGCAGAATCCAGACAAATTACACATGTGAAAAAAAAAAACCCACCACAATAAACAGTGATGCCTGAATTTCTTATACAAAATCTGCAGATAAGAAAGGAATCTGTTCTCTAACAACAGAAACCTAAGACCAAGAGTCTGGTGAAAGGCCCTAAAAAGCCTTAAGAGGAACTTCATAATTTGTGACGAGTTGTGTTTGTAGCTGAGACTATGCTCCCCATTTTACAGGCCCGTAATATTTCGAAGAGTGGAGTTGTAACCACAGTGGGTGCTTTACTGACAATGTCTGGGGGGACAGACATTTTGCTCTGAGCTATAGATATGCAGGGCACCACACCTCCCGTTCTAACAGCCACTCTTACCTGCTGTTTTCTACAGCACACCATGTTTTCAAGGAGAAGATAGGCCATGCTCTCCTTGCCTCGTGACAGTGTAGACAGCCAAGCAGTTGACATGAACTGCAGGTTTTGTGACCGTTCACTGTCTCTCAGCAGTAAGGACACACTTCACAGGTGTGTAAAATCCTCTGGGATAACACAGCAGCCATGTTCAGTAGCAGTGTTTCGTACACTGGCACCGTTGGGCAGTGCATGTTCTTTATTGAAGCAAAGTGGTCTGCCATTCTTTGGAAGAGCTAAAGAGCTTCACCCCGCATTTACTGGCATCACTGACAAAACAACGTGGCTTTGGAAAAAACACAGTCTTATAAAGTCAGGCAGGTTTGTTGTCTAGTTTGTTCAGAGCTTTTAACATATCCCAAACTTTTAGATAGTCTGGTCGTAGCATACCTCACTACTGGTATGCTTCAGATCGCATTCCACATTAACAAATGACTGCTTTTCAATAGCCCACAGGCCAACTGAATGGTGATAATCATTTAATGCATGTGGCTTTTTCTTACTGTACATTTAGAGCCTTTTAGGGAAAATTATAGAAGCACGTGGGTTTGCCATGTATTTTCACCTGAGAGCTCTTTGCATTGCTTGAAATGAGGTCTTTCACTTTTAGCATTTTAAATAATTCTTTTATGTCTTGCTTCTCAGCTCATTTTTGTCCTAAAATTCAAGCAGTGTGAAAACAAACACTTGTAAAAGCAAAGGTCAGCAAAAAAATGCACCCACTGACTTCCTTTATTCCAACAGAAACAGCTTAAAAGCAAAGAATAAACAGTTTGTTGCATTTATATAACATAACCAGTACATCACAACAGTATGCTAGAAACAGGAAATAAATGAGCATAAAATTAAGTATATTTGATTATACAAATACTACTATACTGGACTCCTTAATTTACTTTCTCAACATTAGAAGAATGTTAAAAGGAAAGAAAGAGAATAAATAATTCAAAATGAAACAATTAAAAACTAAATAATAATTTTAAAGAATTTTCTGCTGTGTCACTTAAGGAGCTAGTTGAAAGCTTTCCACTCTTGCTTGTTTTACAGAAACAAATGGCTTTTTACAGAACAAATTGCACACTGGTGCAAGTGTTTGTACTGGTGCTCTACAAGCTCTTCATTTTTTTCCCCTTCTCTACTCTCCATGACCATCTCATTTCCAACCCAGACACCATTTAAACTACTGTGTCCTGATTAGGTCAGATCTCTTCCACCCGTACCCTGTATCACCAGAGAACAGAATTTCCATGCAGCCACTGGTTTGTCCTCAGACAGCGGCACTAGAAGTTACCGCGTTCAGCTTTTGTCCTATTGCCTGGCTTCCCTGCCCTTGATCTTCTTCCAGCAGTGGAAACAGCTCTCATCTTCTCTTGAATGAGAATATCAGTCTACCAACACCAGGTGCTTCTTTCCTTTTTTAAGAGGTAAGTTTGTAAATTTCTGAGCCATTTATTTCAAACCTAATACTGTAGTGAAGCAAAATAACAAACGAAGTAAATTAACAATTGTATTATACTATGGGGAAATCAAATGATAATATAACAAAAACTTGCAGCTATTCATCCAACTTTATTAAACAAAATGGCAACAGTAATTTATTTTAAGATTAAAACTAAACACAGAGATGCATTTAACTAAATTTAGTACAGTGTGATTCCCGTTTGTTGGCATGAAATGCATATTTGTGGGAAAAAGGCATTTCAGTGCTAATTAAACAGCAGATGGATTCATCCAAAAACTGCTGAGAATTGGAGTTTTTTAAAAATGTGGTGGGAGGGAGATTTCTGATGTTCTAAGCTGATTAATAAAATTTAATTTGAAATGGGAGATTTGCTAAAACTGGCAGATTTTCCCTTTGTTGCCTGCTACACTGGGCAACAAATCCTGCATGGGTTTGGTAATGGAAGATGCTGTTGTAACAGCCTTTTGTGCGTCCTGATTGAAAATTCAGCTACATAACCCTCACTGAACTGTTTATTTTATGTACTTATTTAACTAACATTCAAACTGACAAGTCTCCTATTTCTGGGCTTTCTTTTTATACTTTAATGTATGCCTTATCAGATGAAGCTCAGATACTACCAAACTTTGCATGTTTTTGATTTTGCACATAAACTGAAGGGCAGAATTCCAGTCTATGTCCTCAGTCATTCAATTTTTCAAGATCTTTGAACAAGACTTCAAACCCTGCAAAAATACAACCCAAATACAGACTTGCTTCTCTGTCTGTACAAATACGTGAAAGAAACTGGTATGTCAAGTTTCAATGTAGGCAAGCCTAATTGAAGCTTTAACTACATTCGAAACAAGAGGCAGGCAGCAGTACCAAACTGCTTTATTCAAGGGCAGAAAGACATTCAGGAATAGAGTTGCTCGAATTATTCATTACAAATAAATTATCCAATTAATTTAGGCAATTTTTCTGATCATTAATAATTCACAAGCTGTTCCTGATGGTGGTGAATGTGTGCATCAGCCCTGATCCTGACAACACTTAGACACATGTTTAGCTTTTCATATTCCCCATAATCCCATTGAACTCCATCAATTTTCTGTGTGTGCTGTAGGTGAGCCTATGGAGCGTTTGTGAACAGCTCGTTTCCCCGGGTAGTTTTTTAAGGAGTAATCATTTGCTTGAGTCATGCAATATTGTGCCTGTGCCTAATTGGATGAATGACAGTTCTCCAAGAGGAGAAGACTGAATGCTGAATAGCAAAAGATGAATGTTCTTGTTCAATTCCTTTTCTTTTTTCCACACAGAGAGGTTTTGTTTGAATAAAGCAGCATTTTCACAAACATTTCTGTGAACGAAACCAAATGCTGATGTGAATATTCATAACAGGGAATAAAACAGGACATACCCTATGTTAATACAGACAACAGGAATAAATAGTTCTGAATGCTGTGTGGCCATATGTACTTCACAAAGACTAACGTTCTCAGGAGAGGGTGGAAGTGCCAATGCCATATACTGGGAAGCACTGTGCATTGCAGTGTTAAAATGGGAAGCACTCCAAGATGCCTGGTTTCTCATTTCACTTTCTGGTCTGAGTATTTTAAATTTTGTCATCCTAAGCGGTCAGTGGTTCTTGTGCTACCTGTGCAGAGAAACCCCTGCTTTTCTGAGGTACTTAAGCAAAAACAAGGTCTCACCTGGCTTGGTCCATGGCACTTAGAGAGCTGTGAGCTGTCTTTTTCCTGCCACCCCTACATTCTCTACACACATCTTTTTTGCTGAGATGTACTTGTGCAAGGCTTCAATGATTACAATTTCTGGTGCTGTAAGGACAGCTTATTGTGGTATGCTTCTGGAAGAGGAAAATAATTATTAGTTAGCTAATTTATAATGAGTTTTTTCATGCGTTGGTTCCTGTTTCTCCACAGGTCCAGCTTCTTTTGTACCTCAGTTAACACTCTCTCAGATACGATCAAATATTGCAGAAGGTCCCCTGTAAATAAGATGTAATTAAATGTAACAATTCTCATTGATGCTTTAAACAATTATGCAAATCTAGAGCTGTGCTGACAGCTAGGTATAATGCCCTGCAAACTTTCAATTACCTGCTGTCCACCAACTGCTGTGTCACTCGAATCAGCATAAATTGCTGATCACTTACGTTCCCTTCAGAAAGACCCAGTCAAAGGTAGCATGATCCCAGGGTCTGACATAACAAAACATGATAGCTGAAACACAAAAGGAAGCATGCTTATTTCTGTATCTGATATCTGACAACAACTTGGACATAGTGAGTATTTGATTCAATTTTGTGTGTCAGATGGCAGTGGAGCAGACAATAAGGTGCCCGTAGTATTTATGAACAGGCAAACACCACAGTTCACTGACGAGGCAAAATAATTTTAGGTAGCACTGAACCTGTCTGCTTGCATTATGTTGGGGCAGATTTCGAGACTGGATAGAAAAGCTGTACTTTTTTTCTCCTTTAACAAAAGGCTGATATCCACTCTCACTACTTGCACTGAGCTTAGAACAACTGTGACCACTACATCGCTTTGTCACATTCTCACCTACCTATTCTTTTAACTGAGCCACTTTCATTTGCACAATGCAGGTATGTGCTGGGCCGGATATCAACCATATTGCTGCACTGTCCACGGAGCTTAGGAGGGCAAACATTGCCTCTAATGTCACAAGGAAGAATAACTTCCCAGAATCTCAAATCCAGTGGCTCTGGACCATGCCACGGAGGTTCTAACTCATGCTCCATAGCATGTATACATGCATATCAGCAAGTCCAGTACTTCTGTGTTGTTATTCTGGGGACAGTTCTCTGAAATCTTTGCTTAATGCACAGTGAGAGAAGAGCCTGAGACATTTCTAGCTTAAAAAAGCCGAAGAACCACCCATAAATAAATAAATAAATAAATAAATAAATAAATGAATGACAGGGTTTTTTTTTTCATGTTTTAGCTCTGTTCAGAGCATTCCTCCAGAGTGGAACTCTGCTACTTGGCCAAACCAAACAGCACCAACAGCTGAGCAGCCACTAACATGATGACGCAGGAGCACACCATCCAAAGCAGGTGAGCAGGATGAGGGGTGCCTCTACTGTTCATTCAGTGAGGATTTGCCATGGGGAGCCATGGCTGCTGGACAGGCTGTGGCTGCACCCAGCAGGGCTGAGGGGCCCATCACAGCCGTGAAGCTGCTCCCACTTGCATGCTGCAGCCAGGACTTGCTGCCCCCCCGGCAGCAGCACAAGGGGGCTCTGACAAGCAGCTTGCCTCTCACTGGAGTGATGTTTCAATCAAGCAGAGGCTTTTCTTGTGGAAAAAAAAATATCTACTATTCCCTCTCAGAAAGTTTCACAGTGATCCTGTGAATTATTATTTGAATCTGACCATGTTTGGAGGCATATTTTCCCTCAGAATTGCCAGCTGGCCCCAAATTCTCTGCCTTGACTGCACTCAGAAGTCTTCATCCTAATCCCAAACTATTCATCCCAACACTTCTACTGCCATCAATAGATTTAAAGATGTTTTTAATGCCTTCCTTGAACTTGCCTTGTCTCCTGTCAGCCAGCCAGAAGTGGTTTTTATCAGGAATAAGATTCAAAGAGCCTGCCCTGCAGCAATCCCATAGTGCACTTCTTTGTCAGAATCCTAATGACGATTTATATATACTTAAGAGACTATCTCCAGCTGTAAAACTGAAAAGCTTCTGGGGGTCTATACAGTTCCCTGACCTCAGACCTATTTTTATATTTTGATCTTGGGGATAGTGCCTCCCAACACTCAGAATCCTCCAGTTATCCCTGCGGTAACAAAGCGCTAGCTTAACCACTAGTAGCAAGACTTAAAACAGGGCACTCAGGATCAAAGTGGCTAACAAACTTGAGTATTAGCCACTGCGTCAGCCCTAGAGATAGTCACTTTAAACTGTAGCATGAATATGGCTAAGCCTCCATGCTAAAACTAAACATTGTGCTCCGGAAAATGTGCACCTAAAGAGTCATTTTCACAGAGGTATATACAAAAGCATGCTCGATTTACCGTGCTAAACAGGCACCCTCTCCTCCAGAGCAGAGAGGAATTATACAACTATGTTGCTTTCAGGCTCCACAGAGCTATTTTTAGGATATTTGTGTGTGTGTGTGTGTGTGTGCGTGTTGTATTTGCTTTTACTTTCATCTCAAACAATTACAGAAGAGATTTTGCCCTATTGATTTAGAAGAAATGAGGAAATACGGGGAGTGTGAGAGCACTGATGAGTCTGGATTAAGAAAAAACATAGCCAGGATAAGGTTCTGTCAATGGACTGACACTTCATTTTCCTCCCATTGTCTGACGACCAGAAGAGCAGTACACCAGCAACAAGGATGATCACATCGAAGGCGGGAAAACACAACTGTCAGGCTTCAAGGACAAAGCCTATTCTTACATTGCCATTCCTTAAATCCAGACATTAGAGCAAAAGGAATGAGAAAAAAGCAGCTCACTCATGGATAGCTTACTGAGGATACTGCAAAAGATTATGCTAATCTTTGCTTCATTGTCCTCTGCAAAATGTTTTCATACCATGCCTTTTATCTGTGGAAGGGATGCACAACCTCTCAACTCTGTGACAGCGAGCACTTTCTGTGTGGTTTCTGCGTAATTAACACCAGCACTGGATCTTTTCATTTTTGCTACTCAAGCTTATGGCCTTTTAAGGGTACCCACAGGGGAGCATCCCTCACCCCTTTGCTTGTGGCCTAAGTGATAGTCCCAGCTTATCCTTAGCTACATATACCATCTGTTAATAGCAGAAGGATCAAAAACTTTTGGCTAGCCTGCATTTCTCAAAGAATGGGGGCAGGCAGCATAAACAACACATTAGACAAGATTTCTAAGAGTTTTACTTCTGAGTTAGGCCCTAAAGACTCTGGGTTTTATTTAGACTGCCATCGTATTATTGTTTAGATTATGTTCATGTGCACGGTTATCGTAGGAGGTGGTATAATTCAGATAAAAGTCAGCATTTAAGATTAAATCTACCCATGCATAGTCCTGTTTTATCAAGAAAAATGCAACATGTTGGAGGTGTCTTTTTGGCAATCTGCACACAATAAACACTTGGGCTGCAATTTTACCCTAAAGTGATCGTCCCAGTTTTTGAGAATAAAAACAGATGCTTGAGAGTTATCAGCAAAAATGAGAATTGTACCCGACTTAAGAACACGGAAATTGCCTCTGAGTAGCACAGACCTTATCCAACACTTGCTATCAGATGCTAGTACTATTTATCTCCAGAAGCAGCAAAACAATTGAAAATAATTGAAAACAATAAAGTATTGTAGTGTTTCAGCTCATTGTCACGTATTTTCTGCATGCAGATTTTATCTAATTAAGCATGGGCTCTTTCCTGCCCGGGTACGTTACTTCCCTGCCCCATTTTCCCACCGGGGCTTGCCATGTTGGTGCCCTGGCCTCCAGGCATGTATATACTATATTTCTCTTGAAGGTAGAAAACACACAAGAGCATTTCACAAACAAAGCGCTTGTTTTTGAGGCTTACCACCTGCTTTGGCCCCTGCCCAGGATCAGGGGCCACAGCACAGCAGGCCTATGTCCGCAGGAGGCTTTGGCCTGTCCATACTATTCGCAGACCCGCTGAGGCTCATCTTTATCTCCTGCCACTTTCGAGTTTGTTGGAAGGTTACCAACTGCCCAATGAATCAGACAACAGTGATATTTTGGTGGTGATCAGGAGATTACAGCTGGAGCTGCTCTGAAGGCAAACTGCGCTGTAGTGACCAGACCTCTGCGTTGCCATTCTGTGCGTGACCTTGGATAGATGGAGCTGAACTCCTGTACAGTCTGCCCAGAGGAAACAGTTATGGTTATGTGGTCAGGATGTGCTAGAAGCACAGCTTTTCTTTCTATTTCCATGCTCATCGACATACTCTCCCCTCCCCTTGAAAGACGAATGTGCCTTGAGATAGTCTGGCAACATGACAGATGGTAACTACCACTGTGGCTTATTATAGTGCTGCCAATGTCTCAGATGTGCATTAAACTCATACGCTGACAAGAAGTCTCAAGGAAATGTTGTTCTACATTTTTCTGCAAAGGCATAATCCCTTTTCAAACAAAAAACTAAAGACATGAAGATTTAAAACCTTATCTGTCAGGATGCCCTGCACCAAAGGGTAAATACTATGGAGAAAGAGTGTGTTCCTGATCTGAAATAACACCATGTTCTTAAATCTCAGACTAGCTTCTTCATCACTGCACATAAAGAACTCCAAAGCCTCACAGCTCCAACCAGTTCTCCTCCAAACAACTTAAAGTTTCCAACCACTTTACAGAGAGGCAATCTGCAAAATAAATGCTTTAAAACTCAAATGTGGGAATAAGCAATTAGCTCAGTTCATATCCCTTCACTGTTCTGCAGTAATGAGCATAGCTTACCGGTTGGTTTTTGTTTTGTTTTTGAAACACACTACCTTTTGAACTTTTAAGACCTTGCATGTTCTTAAGGCCCAGAAAATCAATGCAAATTCTGCATCTATTGTGAGCATAAACAGGTCATAGGATGTTTGTGTTTACCTTTCATCTCCAGACACCAGATCTGAATTTCTCTTTAAATAGCAAGCGGACACACAGGTGCTGACTGCTGGCAGTCCCCATCCATGCCTCACAAACGAAGCCATAATTTGCAGTTCTACCTTCTTTTTGCTTAGAGAGGCTGCCAAGAACACATCTATAGAAAACTGTACTTAGGCTGCCAGGATGAAAAAAGGTGAAGAGGTTTTCCAGTATCCAGATACACTTTGTCAGGCTCAGCCTCAGTCCTGCGAGCCTTCATTTGCATAGAGACTGCCAGTAACATCTCATTTTACAAAGAAATTTAGTAACCCTTTGAAAAGGGAACTGCACTAAGAACTGCTACCGCAGACTAGACGGCGGTGAAGCTGTCACTGAAGAAAGTGAGAAAACAAACACCTCTTTTTACATTTTGAAGCTGAAGTACAAGAAAATGTTTGTGATCTGGAAAGTAGAGTTGGAAGCCACTTCAGCATTTTCTATAAACTCAAATCACTACGGTTGTTAGTATTATAAAAATACAGTGTCCCAAAGAGATGATTCCAGCAAGGGCTTTGGCTGGGGAATTCAAGCAGAATTTACATAATTTGTGATGAAAATCGAACAACAGGCTTCTCACAGTGTCCTAACTATAAAAATGATAGGAGCAACCATATAAAAATTAAAGGGGCAGAAAAGTCACATGATAAATTCTCACTCTTTCTTCTAAAAGGGAATAATCTCAGTGTGATAGCAGGTAAAAAAAAAAAAGCCCACCCATCAGATAGGATCTATCTGTTGGTTCTTATTTAGTTCCATGGGCATATGTGGAGTTACTTCTAGCCTGCACCTGCTTAAGAGAATAACGTGTATACCTGTCTGAATGCCGTAGGCCAGATTTTCAGATATTTTAAACAGGAACAAATCAAGATTGCCCCTATGTCACGTGGATAATTTGAACAATCTTAATAGGACAAATTAAAAAAAAAAAAAAAAAAAGTAAATATAACATTTCCATGTTGCTGGCATTCACAAAAGACCCACAGAATAAGCATTCTTGTCAACTGTCTGAAGCCATGCAAAAAGGTAATTTCCCTTCCTACCTCAGCCACGATCCT
This sequence comes from Gallus gallus, assembly GCF_016699485.2. Classification (NCBI taxonomy): domain Eukaryota; kingdom Metazoa; phylum Chordata; class Aves; order Galliformes; family Phasianidae; genus Gallus; species Gallus gallus. The sequence goes on along the minus strand of NC_052539.1, from coordinate 14,509,234 downwards.
GGTACAGTGACAGTCCAAACAAAAGCAAGTAGGTCTGTGTTTGCAGGAGGAAAGTCGTCATTAAGCACAAACCAGTAAGGTCAGAACCTTTGGCTCCTTGCCCATAACTCTTTTGTCTTGAAGAAGTTTCCAGAATTTTCCCATGATTTTGAAAAAATAAAAAGTAAATTTTCTAATGTTCCTTGAAGTGAGCTTTTAAAAAATTATCCAAAATGCTGCTTGTAGTGGTTGTGCTTTAAAATCTTGTATCAACTAGAGACAAAAAACCTCACCGGCAACTCGGGTTTTCTGTGATAAATATACAAATATTCTAGTCTGAGTTTCATACAATTGGAAGTCCACCTAAGAGTAACAATCACTGCAAGTGCTAAGAGACACCACTTTCTTTCCTATACAATGTAATTTTGGGGAGTTATGATGCACTAGCTCTTACACATCTCTGAAAAACAGCATTGCTGTGAAAACACCACTTACTGGCTACCTAGCGTTTTACTTGCTATAAGCTGTTTAGGCCACATGAAACCTGCAATACACTGTTAGATCTTTACAAATTTCATGAAATCTTTTTCGGATATCCAAAAAATCCTGAACCGCTTGAATCTTTTGTCTCCCAGCACTGGGGACTGACCCATAATCTCTTTCCCAGCCAGTATACCAAATCTGCAGCCAACCTTGTCACTGACTCCAACAGCTGCTTAAATTCACCAGAGGGGATAGCAGCAATCCTACTTCTAAAAGAACACCACAAGGCTTACGTTCATGATGCCTTGAGGAGACACTGAAAGGAAGGTCAAAGGTGAAGAAAAGATAAAGTGCAGTACAAGAAGATCAGTAAAGTTGAATCTTCTTGATGAAAAACTCACGTCTGTTTCTTCGTGATGCAAACAACATAACTTCATTTCAAAAAGCCTCCAGTTTTTGTTGATTTTTTCCTCCTCTCTTTTGGTTTGGAGTATTTTGAAGTTTATTGAAGGTTTTTTCTTTTTCTTTTTTTTTTTTTTTTTTTTAGGTCAGAGCTCTGTGCATCTAAAAGCCTTATTCAGTTGTTCTTGTCACGAGTACTTTGTCTTACACAGGCTGCATTACTCTTGTAAACAGAGGCAGCATCAAAGTGAAAGCAGATAGAGTCACATCAGTGGATTAAGGGCTTCTGCATGATAAAGTAGCTACCTAGGGTGGGATAAACTTAATATGTGAAAGAATGTTATTGAAGAGGAATAAAGTGCCAAAACTCTGTCATTCTCTTCGTAATGTCCTAATCTAATGCCTGACACCAAGGCCTTAGGCCAGTGTTAGTGTTAATCAATGAAATACCCATCTGTGTTCCCTGTCCTTATCGCTATTTAAAACTAGCCTAAACTCAATTATTTTCCCTTAGAGACCAAGATGGGATATTAAGTTGAGTGAAAGGGATTGTGTCCCACAAAGAAATCCCAGTGTTAAAATGCAGAGGTGTCAACATTGCTAACTAAATTTCAGTTAAACAGAGATTAAATACTGGTTCTTTGGGCATGAAACATCGCATAGATTAAATCTGGTTAAAAAATCCTTGTTTAAAGAGTGGCTAAAAACTGTTAAGCAGTTTAATCAACTTCTAATGTAAATTTTGTTCCCTCGTATGCATTATTTATCCCCTGCAATAAGCACTGCACAATAAATGTTTGAAGAGCACACTTGGCTAAAGCAATAGGAAAGCACAGCTTCTTGCTGTTGCCCAGAGCTGTGAATGATAACAGACATTTCCAGATACATAATGGTTATCTGAGGAGTGCGTAATTTATCCCACGAGTGAATGGCAGATCTCATAATTCAAGACTACCTTAGTCACAAATGAGTTATGGGGATGTTTTTCACAAGTGGGATTAATCTCACATCCCACTGATACTCATTATTGTATTTTTGGTTTATATCAACAAGGTATAAAATATCATATTTTTTATTTTATTAAAATTTCCAACTTATCTGGCTTTCCTTTTTTCTTTATTTCTTTTTCTTTCTTCCAATTAGAACCTCACGAAGACAGGAACACTGTAGAAGTACATTAAAGGATACAAAAGGAACTTCCAAATGGACATATAAAAAAGAGAAGAACAAACCTCTGAATTAGCAAGGAATAAATACTTTCAGCTGCTTTCTACTGAGAGCTTTCTGGGGTTAATTTCTGAATATTTTGGCCAGGAGTTGTGCCTGTCCTCTGCAGTGAACTTATCATGTACATTTCTTTAGAATTTTCTTTTATTTTCCTTAATTGTAAATAAACTGGGGGTGTTTCATCAACAAACACTTTTTTTTTTTTTTTTTTTTTTTTTGCAAATGTTTTTAGGGTTGGAATTCAGTAATGTCAATAAAGTCAGTAGAAACAATGTTTTCTTCAAAGTGAAAAGATGTACATGCTTTTTGAGTATACATGAATAAAAAAAGATTCTGAAGTGACTAAAATCTGATAAGCATTTCTAATATGACCATCATGGCACTACCAGAGAGAAAACAGAAAAAACCTTCCCTTTGGACCACTTTCTCTGCCAGTAATTTGCCCAGTGCAACCATCTTCATAGTATTGGCCTTACTCTTAGAGATCCCACTCATTTGATTTTGGGTCTCTACACATTTTTGTTTCTCTTTGAACTACCACTATAATTTTCTTGATGGCCATTTTGCATCTCTATTTAGCATCTCAACTAATTTCACTATGAAAATAACAATGAGAGTAACATTCCCTTAGCACCAATAAGCACGCAATGCTGAAAGGGGTTTTGACGTTCTGAATGTTTTTTTTTCCTTCTTAGCCAGCAGCATGGGCATAAGTGCAGTGGAGCTTTTTGACAGTGGGCAGTCCCTGCTCTTTCCCTCTCCTCACCACCTGAAGTTTTACTTAAACTTTCTTATTGGTAAGCGAGATGTAAATTTGCTCATTTGTAGAGTAATTTCTACTTTTCGGTCTTTAAGAATTTCCTCTACAAAGTAACAGATTTCTGTCTTGGCTATTTGGAATCCCAAACACGAGAGCTGGGTTTATGTGATATGCAATCAGGAGGAAAAAGCAAACATTACTGTGTGAGGGTCTTGGTGTACTTTTGTTGTTGTTGTTGTTGTTTTCCGAGAGGTAGGGGTACAATATTTCAAATTATAGGCAGTTGTGAAATTTTGGTTTACACAGTGCAGAAAATCTAAGTAGTTCTTGGGTCATTTAGATATTTCTCAAGGTGACAGTTGGAAAAGTTCATAAAAAAGCCTTGTTTGAAGCCTGAAAAAGTAATTTTGTCAAGATTTACGGGCAGTATTAAAGACTTGAGGAACTAAGGGATTCAAAAATCTGCTTCTAACATAGCTGAGTGAGCTTTGGCTTGCACTGTAGAAAGCACTGTATCTTCTTGGGTTAGCAGAAATTGTTAATGATAATACAGAATAGAAGGTTGGTGCGAGGGCTTCCCTTAAAAAAAATATGCTTTTTAGATACATTCTCCTCTCCAAGGTCTCAGTATTACTTTGACTGAATAAAATTGTTCCTAGAGGGTTGCATTACAAAGGCTGAGTCTACCCTATTTGATGATTCCCAAACTTAAAGAGAGGCACACACCACAATAAATAAAAAGGCGCTGCTAGTAGCAGGCATTTAGAAGTCCCATACTGGTGAAAATCTGAAGCCTGTTCTCATCACAAATCAACCTTTTGTGTTTACAGTGACAAACATCAAAGGAACGTGCTAGTTTTAAATTCCCTGTATGCCTGCTTTTTTTTTTTTCTTTTCTTTTTTTTCAAATTAAGGAGTACTTGTGTGACATTAGGTGGTTTTGGGGTTACAGCAGTGACCAGTGAGGAGGTCATTGGAAATCTTGCACTCAGGAACTAAGGCAAAGTTTTGCTACTTGCTTTACTCTCCATCCTGGTATTAGAGGGCATTGTATTGTTATGGCTCCCATCTCATGAGGCAGTCATAAAACTGGAGACTTCATCCACATGTATTATAAATATAGGCTTCCTGCCACAAGTTGCATTATTTGTATTAATACTGCAACTCTAATTCATTCTTCCTACTTGAATCCTCCTGCAAATTGCTATGAGCACTTTACTTTCTGCCTGTTAATTGCTGGATACTCTTTCTGTGCATGATAAGAATGTGCTACAAAGCAGAGGTAGCTGCATTTCAGTTACAGCTAAATGCTTCCCCGCTTAAGCAGAATGTCCAATCACTTAAAGTCTCTGTATCAAACATTCTGTGATGGTGGTGGTGGGAGGGACTGCGTCTAGGCTCTAAGTGCTCGCTGAAAGCACTTTATATAGCATGGTATTTTCTTTCTTTTAAACTTTTTGAGTTGAGGGGTCCCAGAAAAAAATGAGAAATTGGCACAGATTGCCTTGGAGCACATCACACATGAGAAGAATTTGAATCTAAATCAGCAGTACATCTTCAGGAATTAAGCTTCCCATTTACAGATGGAAAAGTAAGGTAAATGGGATGGGAAACAGCTCTGGCACACAGGCAGGCCTTGGCAGAGTCAAGGAAAAGCTGTCCATCCCTTGTGCACCCCTGTACTGTCTCAACCATGGGTAATTCTCCCAAATCCACACTAGCGTACACCGACTGCCCTACCTCCATCACAGGTCTGGAGCCATACATATGCCTCAAGACAGCCAATCTCATGCAAAGGACACAACCTAATGCAATTCCAATATAAATTATGTATGAACGTTGTGGCACAAGACAGTTGGAAAGCACATTATGTAATTCAGCAATTCAATCACGTTTGTTGTTAGTGTACAGTACTGTACACTATAGTTGAAGAGGTGGACTGTTTCAGAGTCAAGTGGATCAAAACCAGTCTATGAGAGCCAACTAAAAAAGGCTATTGTACGTGGCTGACTGAAGTGGAGAATGAAGTGCTCTCCCTCAATTAAGGAAAGTGTGGTGGAGCTGATTAACCTGCTTGTTACCTTGGTAACCTGAGATTTAGATTGTGAATGAATATATAAGGCTGTGGATACCTTTTATCAGACAAGAGTCTGATGAACAGTTTGAGCGAGAGAACTACAGGGCTGAGAGGTTCTGGCACTTATCTGTTTATGAGACAAAACTCTTAATTGATAAGAGGTAGTTAGTGCAGCTATATATGTAAGTCACCAATAAAGAACATGACAGGCATATGCTGTGCTGCAATTGCCTTGCAGGTTGTGCACATGGAACAAAACACTCAAAATCATTCATCAGCACAACTGCCCGGGTCCACCATCAAAGCTACCTGGCTTTGGGTTGGGCTGGGCTCCCACAGCAACCCCTGAAATCACCAGAGCTCCTGCATGCAAAGTAGCCATACTACTACATCTCATGCACCTCATCTCTGCCCACGTTGTTCTTTGTCTTTTGTGCATCTCAGGCTAATGGATAAGACTTATATTTATTAACATTAAACATCTTCACCAGCTCTCCACCCCTTTCCAGAGAAGGCCTGAGGCTACATTCTCTCCTCAGTTACACCTGTCCAATCCCATTGACTTCAGTGAGAGTGAACAGGTGTAAGCAAGGAGAAAATTTGGCCCCCTGTTGTCTATGAATCGCATTATCTATGTTCACCACTGCTTTGACTTTATGTCACTGGCAAGTATAATTAATTTATAGTTTGTCTTACTCTCTTAGTTGTTTAATAAATAGATGAAAACAGAAGACTCCTGAGGGACTTACTCCAGTTACCTGTAATAGAAACTCCCCTACTGATACAGCTTCTTCAGGAATATCCTTCATACTTCCTCTTCTTTTTATCAATTCTTTATGAATTTTCATTATCTTCTCCAGAATCTGCAGTTCTGCAGAATCACATTTCTTGTGTGTCATGATGTGAGGTTAGAAAAGAAATGGTGACACCACTAGCTACAGAAAATGGGGCTGTTCTTAAACTGAAAATATCTTCCATTTCACTTTGGCAAAGATCAAGGTCTGCACTTAGCATGAGGAATAATTAGTTACAAAAAATCACATTACTATAAAGACTGTTGCCTGAATTTTAACAGACAAAATCAGGGACTCCTCAGGGAAGACAAGTTACTGTTCAGGAGATTTAGCTAGTTTTATGAGCATAAATTGAAGCTTATTGAATAGCAGTTACCTTCCAGTATGCTTAGCTCGTCTATCTGACTGTCTTCCAGCTGTCCCGGTTCTAAAATTTAAATCTAAAATTTCTTTATTAAATTAGGAACAGATAAAATTTGCTCAATGCCAGCATAATCAGGCAAGTACAGATAAATGGTCAGCTAATGCAGAAAAGTGAAAACTTCACCCTGATGAGAAGAAATTCCCACCAATGTGATCATCGCAGCTATTTCTGCTAGAACCAGTAAGCTCAAAATTAATATACTTCAAGTAGAAAGAAGAAAATTACCACTCCTTACTGATCTTCCACATGGCACTTTTTCACTTTCTAAGCACCTTACAATAGGCACTATCATCTTCCCTATCTTGTAGGTGGGTGATGAAAAGGCACGAGTGTCATCCAGCAGCTCAACAGGAGAGTGAGGACTAAAGCACAGGCTTCCCTAAGTCCAACCTGCCATGCTGTTATCTAATCCACATCTATGCAGCACTGCAACAAGTCATTATGTTGAATTGTACTCCAATGAACACACTTCACAAGCATTGGAAAAGTTGCACATTCCTGTGGAAACAAAATCTGACTTACCTTGTACAGTATTTTTGCTTTTTGCATTTTTTAAATACTATCCTTGCTTTTTTTCTCAAATTTAGTCAGAACTAAGCAGCATTAAGAAGCTTACAAAGGCAGAATGTTGAATGATTGACAGTATCTTTTGCTGTATTAGTGATCCATGTACAGTAATTATTGAATGGCAGCTAAGTCGAGAGCAAGCCACTCGCTCCACACGTGGCACTCTTCTCACCTTCTGCTAAATTAAAGCCTCTCCTCCCAGACATATGGATTTCCTGTCACAGAAACAACCTTCTTCCAGTAGAGATACAACAGACTATTTTGCCAGCATTGTGCAACTTTCAACTGATAACTAGAGCTCAATGTATTATGCATGTTCCAGTGCTCTAATAAATACAGGATTGACTTGTGTACTACCACCAGTGCTGCCTCGATTAGCACTGTTTCTCTAGGCCATTATTCACTGGTGAGAGGAAATTAAGTCTCACTTGGTTCTCCATTAATCCAACTGTGTGAAACAAACTGGTTAATTTTTCAGCTTGTGTTGTTATTTAACAAGGAGAAATTGATTATTTCATTGTTTACTATTAACACTGTATTTATGAAGTGCAATATTGTTTAATTTTCAACTTTGAGCAACATATTAGTACCTCTTACTTCTCCATGTTTGGTTTAGAAAGTTCGTGCATCACGCCACAACATACATCTAGAGTCCACAGCAGAATGCACTGGAACAGAATTCAAGACAAGTCCTTTGATTACAGCCGGAGTCAAAAATTATTTTTCCCTTCTCACTGCTATTTGCTGGTGCTAATATTAACTGGGATCTAGGGCTCATTCACTCAAATTGCAGATGTATCTCCAAAGTCTGAGATAAGTAACTCTGAAGCTCCCAGGAATTTGAAATTCCACCTACATCCTCTGCATCTTAATATAATCTAGAAAGGAAGCCCTAGAGGTACTAGAAGGTCTCTTCAGTCCAAGAATATCTGGCATACAAAGTGTACTCTTGTATTTCAGTTAGTTCAGGCAACAGACCATTGCTCACTAAGGTCAGCTGCAGCCCTATCAAGGGATGAGGCTGCCCACAAGAGCCAGCCAGACCCCGGATATCATCAGGATAAGCTGGGAAAGTGAAATTGAATGGGGTAAAATCCTGCAAAATAACATGAGGGACAAAAAAGGGAACGAACTGAGGGAAGAGGAAAAGTAGAAACAGGTCCATGGAGGAAGAAAATCCAAGTATAAACCTGCATATTTAAAGACATATCCCAAGTTGTCAAATGCAGAGGCCCCATGTCTACATGTATCAAGCCTATAAGCAGCCAGTCTAGATGGCAAGCATGCTAAACACCCAGAATGTTCCTGAGCCCTTCACAGGTCTAAGATGGCTGTTTCTGGAAACAGCCTGCCACAGAATCCATTGCTTTGTAGCAGCTGCATCAGATATTCAATTATCTGAAAGTAGTTATAGTCTCTAAAAGTCCAAGATAATTTTCACAAGTGCTTCCAATGCCATTACTCGTCCACAGACAAAAAATACCATCGTAAACATATATATATATATGTATATATATATATATATATACATATATTCTGCTACCCAAAGGACTCCCATGCTGTTCTACTTTTCAAGTGACAAAGAGTGAAGTGACGAGTTTCTCATGGGAAGCTCAGATTAATCATGTTAGCTGACATATTTGTGCATTGTTTCTACTATAACAACAATTAGAAAGCTGCAATGGAAATTTGGAATTTCAGACATTGAGAGAGAAATTCTGTGTCATATAAACAACAGGAAGCACAGGAAAATATAAGGGTTTTTGCAGAACCATGATCCACGACACTGGCCACATCTGAGGGGAAAATAAGGCTGAGGTTCCTCTCATAGATGTACATTCAGTCTGAATTTAAACCGGTCATCCTCAATTCCCTTTATAGGCACTGGGTAGATGTAAACTGTTTTCATTATTTTAGACATCTTCCTAAGGAGATAAATCACACTTTAAAGTACCTATGTTTCTCCATGGGCTCAGCAGGAGAACTGCAAAACTAGCTCAGGTGTATGCATCAAATTTTAGGTATGCATCCTAATTTTAGGCAAAATGACTCCTCTGTGTGGTCTCCTGATGACCAGTGTCATGTTTTCACACTAAAACATATTGTCTTAAATTCACATGGTAGCTCAGTGTCATTTTTTAGGGAAGGGATATCTTGGCCTCCTTCCATGCTTAGAGCTCGCAAGATGATGTGCTGGAGATTTACCCCAGGCAGAAAGGTATCTGCAGGTCTAATCCTGTCCTTCCCAGTTCCTTCTGGACATCTATTGCATCACTGCAGTGATTCATTTTAACGTTATAGCAGTTCAGTTTTCTGCATGGTATTACCTAAAATGACTGAGCTTCTGGGAGGTGGGGAGTACCACCAGAAGTCTTTAGGCTTGTTTCCCAGGCAGCCACAATTGTGATTCTTTTCTCCTATGCCTCCTCCAGGTATAAAATCATAGTGTCAGCCTCTGATCAGCATTTGCATTTAGATGGACATTTCTGCTGGGGCCACTATTTGGTTGTTTACTCATCTGTTTTGAGGGGAAAGATACTGGAACGACAGAAAAGAAAAAAGAGCAGCCAGCAAGCAAACCAACAACAGCACCATTCATAAAATAATTTTATCCCTGCAGTTTAGTAGTCAAAAAAATACATACATCTCAGCTTAACTTTGTGTGGGGCAACTGGAAGCAAAATACCAATAGAACTAGGCGTACTTTGAAAACAGGATAGGAACCAGTATATTTTTAAAAAGTCACCCAAAACAACAGCTGCTTTTTCTTCAGATCTGGGAGTTCCTTGAGTGTACGCTCTTACAATACGCTAAAACACAGCAAAAAAAGAGTGTTCTTGTAACATCTCAAAGGGAAGCCAAACACACAGAGATCACTGTTTCTCATGATACTTCGGAGAGCAGAGACACAACAATGGCTGGGAGACTCCCAGCTGGCAACTGAGGGGTTTTTGAAGTACTGACATGACATACAGTAGTGTCCACAGGATACCACTGACTCAGCTCAGTGGATCCCTAGAAAACTAAAACTGGCCTTGCTGGTATTAGGTGAAGAGGATGACTTTGCTGTAAATAAAGCTCTTCCTCGTGGCCTTCGAAGGCGCACGCAAGGGGACGCACCATAAATACAGAAGTCAGAAAGTTACCATGTGAAGACAGCTATCTTTTAGCAGAACATGTATCCAGGAATCTCTGATGTGAAGCTATTTTTGCTTCTCCTTAATCTGTCCTATGAGTTGTCACTGAAATAAAACTGATTTTGTTAGAACCTGCTTCACATCATGCTCAGCTTTTACAGGCTAATGTTCAACTTCATCTCCCATGCAGTGCCACCAAATTGTAAAAACCAAAAAAACAACATGCTGATAGATACAAGAGAGAAAATAACACAGGGATTTAATGTTAAATGTCAGGAGCAAAAAGGCGAGGAAGGACAGGAATGGGATGATTTTACTCCCATTTAATCTGAAGCCTGCTGTAACTGTCTGAATAAGTCATTTAATCTCTCGTGCATGTCCCCTCCTAGAGCTAAAGCCAATACTTCTAGAGGACTGTGCGAAGCTTCATAATCCATCATGGCTCTAATCTGGCAAGAAGATGCTTAATTTCTTACGTAACAATCAAGTGCAAAGCAGGGAAGGTCCCAGTCATGACTGTTGTGGGGAACACTGTGTCATCCAGTAGCTACACTCCAGACGTACCTGGCCTTTGCACTGACTGGGTCCATCTTACACCCAATTGTGCACCAACCATGCAGCCATGGCTGTGAGTCAGGACAGTCTGAACACACATCATGCATTTGAATTAAAAAGTAGGATGTGCCTTTGACTCATTGCACAGGGAGATACCACCCAGGCACTGACAGAGAAGATCTTGTTTATTTTATCAAAAATAGTCACCCTCTAATGGTGTTCACAGCAAAGCAAGTGTTCTTCATCACCATATACTCTGGACCCATCCTGGGCACCTAAATTATTTTCTCTTTAATGCATCTCCACATGTTGGTTACCTCATCCACTGATAAGCCTCCCTGAAAGAGTAATTTGTTACTTTTTTTGCAGTACGCTTATCTTACACAACAGTTACTCTGCTACACTGCTCTGAGAAGCGACTTGATGAAAACAGCAACAAAGGCCTCTGCTCAGTGAAGTTTACTATATTCCCAATCAAATGTGTTGGAGAGCACCTCAAAAGCCGCTATACATCTAACTTTCATCCCGAAGAGCCAAGGTGAGATCTGACAGTCAGCCAGGCTCTCCCTTTACTTCACAGCACTGCCAGCAATAATGCATTTGCAGTGCTGTGTACTGACATGCCACCCTGCTTCACAACGCTTCAGATGCTTTTACAGTGGTGGATCAGGCCCTAGCAGTGTCCCCCTATGCAAATGCCTCATTGGAATCTAGAGCATCCTCTCAAGTGCCAGGGCTCAATTACTGCAGTGAGCAGGAGTTGAATATCTGGGGGGGACTACATTCTAATGCAAGATGCAGCAAGAGCCAGGTTAGGATGCAGCCAGGACTTTCTCTACTGGACATAGCTGAAATAATTTCAGAAGTTACCAATACAACTGTTTTCCTCAGCATTTGTTGTTGCCACAGAGCTGAAAGCATCTCTACGAGAACTAAACCATTTTAATGTGATTTATATTTACCTGTCTGGCTTTGTCCTGAAGCAGGCCAAGAGCATCCCATCTGCATCTCCAGGTGAGGGGCAGAAGTGAGCCAGGAGTCTGTTCTTATGCTACTTGGCCATATCTACACTTGTAAATACCTCCTCCACCCCACACATAGGAGAGAAATGAGAAATTTCCTCTAGGTAGGTGAAAGGCAGAGCTCCTGTTTGGAAGATTATTTGAAAGCTTTAGCTTATTGCTGTAGCTCTTACAGTGTGTCAGAATAACCAAAGTTTCACATAGGAAGCTACTTGTTATTACTTAAATCAAAATAAATTATATATAGTAAACAACTGCTTTAGAAATGAAAGTAGCTTCTAGGCCACACTGAATTGATGGCAATGTTGCTTTGTTGGTTTGGTTTGTTTGTTTGTTTTCAGTACAAATTCACATCTTGAACAAATAAAAATACTTTGTTATATTACTTTTTTTCTAACTACTGCATATTTATGTTGTATCTCAAATAATACATGCATTTCTGCATTCCTCCTTCTGTTCTGAGTCAATCATGGAAGTCACAAGCAAAATACATCAGGTTCCCAAAATTATATTGCTGTTTTTACTGTGGACTTACTGCAACTGGTTGGACAGGAATGGAACTCTTCTCCCATTGGATTTATGTTCATCCTGCCCACAATATACCAGAAGTCAGATTCTCATCTAATCTGAAAGGACTGTATCCTTTATTCCTTTCTTCACCAAACTGCAAACACCACAATAATATCTGCTGACTAAAAGAAACATAAGGGTTCCTGTAGCTATAGCTGGGGTTTATGCATGCTGCTGAAAGGGGTCAGCTCTGTTAAAGGCACGTGAGAAAAATGTATACAAATGTGCTCTCTGCTGGACAATCACTTGCCTTTAATGAGTAGAGAAATCAGCAGAGGCTTGTATGTATGTTTTACTAATTCTTCCTGTCCTGTTCTGTGCAAACCTGGTGCATGGTATTATTTAGGAATTTATGTACCATTTGTTCTAGGTTTTGAGTTCAGGTAAGAAAGCTGATTAACTAACACACATAAATACAGCAATATCTTTGAATAGTCATGGCCCACATACAGTCACACTGGTGGACACTGGTGAACTGCAGAGAAGGGTGCTGGCACTTAACAAACCATAGCAGAGAGCTACTGCCCGCAGTCCCCTTATTCTGACACTGAACAGAAGAATCACTCCTGATTCCTCATTCCTTTGTCCCATTAATGTTCAATAGGACGACCAGATTGAACCTCTCCAGGTACACTGTGTAAAGATAGGTTGCTCCAAAAGCAATGCCTCCTATTTATCCCCATGAAAACAACAACAAAGAGCACAAGAGCACTAATTGATAAAGCAAATTCTCAGCTACAGAACACTCTTTTCAACATAGTCACCACAATTAGCTATGTATTTTTGCCAACCATGCACAAGAGCCTGCATGTCACACTCATAAAAATCTGCATGGCCATCCAGAATGTGACTTGCATTTCACATCGCTGTCACCACTGCTGAAACACACCACCCACCACCTCACTATGCCTCATCCACTGTTTGATCTCCATAAACGTTCAGCAAGTGTTGATGAATGTCAAAAGGTGCCATTTTTTCCACATGGAGGAATTCAATGACATACCTTTGGTTCATCTGCACTTCCGTGTCAGATGCCATTCTGTCGGACTGCCCCTCTGCTGCCATCTGTCACACAGCAATAACATGTAATAGAATACTGTCAGGAAAGTTCAACCTCTGCTGCCACACTGACACCATCTCCCTCTGACATCATGGGCTGACATTATAAAATATGAGGCACTACTTTTGGAGCAGCTCTCACATATTCAAAATTTTACTTCCCTCAGAAATAGAGTCCCTTTTTAACTGCCTGCAAAAAACCTACAGATTTTCCTTCACTTTTTGGGAAAAAATAAAATAAAATAGAACATATAGTTCTAAGGGTTTCTTTTCTTTCTTTCTTTCTTTTTTTTTTTTCAGTTTGCTTTTATGCTTACAAATCTAAGAGGTGGAAATTCTCCAGATTTTCTAAAGGAAGATGATTGCTGCAGCAGATGTATGAAAGGAGTTCTCAGAATGCAAGACTACAATAACAAGTAGAAAAAGTCAGAGAGCAATGCAGTTGCTTCTGAAGAAACAACTTCAGTGTCTTAAGTGTCTTTTAGCTGCTAAAGTTACTCGAAGCAGTGAATATCACCACCAGCTGCTCTGTAGGGTTAATGATGAATTGGAAGGTACTAGAAACTGATCTATGGGACTGTCTCTCACAACATAAGTTGCATTACATTCAGGTTAATTTCCTCACTCTCATACAGAAAGTTATAGGCTAGAAGTGTTTTTATCCTTTATATCTGGAATAGAATGACAGTACAGGTAACAACAGCTGCCCATGAGCCTTATTTTAGGGCATGGAAGAACTCCAGAGCTTGCTCTCTCATTCAGAAAAACAGTGAACATCTGTGAATATATTGCCTATACCTTAAGGGGAATCATTTTCAAGGACAAACTAAGTAAAAGCCCCTCAAGGTGTGAAAAAACACCATCTGATTTCTTAGTCTGACAGAATCACTAATAGCAATCTAGATTTAGAATCATAGTTGAGCTCCTATTCCAAGATACCTTGCCAACGCAAAGATGGCTTCTTGGTGAAGTGGATAGAACAACTGGACAGAAGCAAGACAGGTTATACAACATCTGCACTTATAAAAATACAGGGGACTGTGTTTGCTCCTATAAATACATCTATGGTGTACAGGTAGGTAAGGGTGGGGCTTTTGTTGCACTTTCTGAAACATGTTGAGAGCAGATCCACATCCCAAAGAAAGTTGATTTCATGTAGAGGATAAAGGCAATCACCTCTTTTTGCTGGGCCTCTCAAGACTGCGTTGATTTGGCAAGCAGGTAAAAAGCACCTGTCCCTCTGTCCCTGCAGACTTTATCCAACACAGTTTCTGGTGGTAAGACAGCCTTCTCAGAATTCCCTGGCTCGAGGATGCCTGAAGTAACTTGCAACAATTTACCACCTGAGAAAACAGAGCACTGGGAAGCGACAGAAAAATCCACCTGATTGCATGGGTAATGAGCAGGCATGGGTCTGTATTTCCTGCAAATCACTCATTCATTATCTCTCAGGAACTAACGCTTCTCATTATATCTCACAGATCTGGATGGGACCAAAAACCTTATTGATAACTTCACTGACACCTGGTTATTCCACATCCTTGACAACAGGAACCAATATGAAAGAATGCCACGCTAGTTCACACAACAGCTGAATGGGTGTCTCCCGAATGATGTAAAGCCTGCACACAGAAAGAAATGGCTCAAGTGAGTCCAATTCTGATGTAAGGTGAAAGGAAATACATCCACAGGGATTACACCTGGACTCATGCCTACGCCGGTTTGTCTGAAAGCGGAACTGAACGGAGCTCATCTGCCCTAGCTGGTTTTACTAATGACTGATTTTACTAACCTGTGCCACATTCAGAGCTCCCACCAGTACAGGAAGAATTCTGTAAGCTGACACAAGATAGATCTATTCAGCTCAGGCTGGCAGCCCTCACCCTCCTGTTGAACGAGACTGAGCTGAAGTTCAGTGGAATCCCAGGCAAAGACAAGCATCACCATAGGCTCTGCAGACCCAAGTAATTCAATGCTGATTAAAACAATTACCTTTGAGAAGGTAGGGGCAACAGTGCTTAAAGTGGGGTGAGGCTCAATGTTTTGCTGACTGCTGTTGAAATTGGTAACAGACTTTGCATATTATATCACCAGGTTTTTTTGGTTGTATTTCACATGCAGTGTTTTTCTGCTTTTGACTTTGAGGTGTGAGGGGGAAGGCTCTAATCATATGGCCTTGTGCAGATGCTCCATTTGCATTTCTATTAATCCAGGCCCTCCTGGAGACGTTTGAGCATAAGCACAGCATGCTCTGCGTTTGAACTTGTGAGAACCCATACCACTGCTTAATAACTTAATACATATGTATAGCCTCCTTCAGACAGCCCACTAGGAGGCAGAAGCAGGGGGAGGTGCTATTAGTGCATAGGCTGCAGGGCTCTATGTAAATGCATTTTGACAAGAAGGATACCTTGCCGAATAAAAAGACCAGCTCCTTAGTGCTGGGCTGGTGCTGATTTAGGTCGGAACGCATGTTTTATAGGAATCTGTACAAATGAGAGCTCATATGGATCTGCTGGAGAATGCTTAAGGTATCTAGCAACTTTGCTTGGAGCATTTGAATACATTGATACATACCCCACAAATTGTTCTTCAAGAACTGAAAATAGGGCTGGTTCTTTGTCCTCTCTATTGGTACCTTCCCTGAACAGCTCCTCATAAGTCACCCAATCCAGTCTCATGTAACTACCACAATAAGAGAATTCTGTTTCCCCATGTGAGAAGTGCCAAACAGCTAATAGCTCAGAGTGGTAACCAGCAGATAGAAGTGGACTGCGAGTTCTTGCTAAAAAAAAAATCTTTCATTGCAAAGTAGCCCAAAAGAAAAGCTCTTATAGAAAACATGCTCTGGGGCCCTTCTCTGCAGAACACCCACAAGAGGAGAGATTAAAACCCCCGCAGATGTCAGCACAGATGGGTGCAGACAGGCTTCCTGACTGCTCCGCTCTCATGCCCACGTGGCCTGTGACCAACACGCATCCTGCCAGCACAGAGTGGGGCAAAGCCTTTCTGGCCCCAGCACTTCTTGTTACACAGAGCCACACCAAAACACTGCATGCCCTCAGACTTGTTCAGAGAGAGGCCATGAACCGACTGAACCAGGTGTGGCCACTCCCAAAGTGAGTACCAGCAGCCACACAACAAATAGGACAGAGAGAAGGAAGGGCTGGTTCTGCCTGCTCTTTTTATTTTCCCCCTCATAAAATTGCACTTTTAATTTTAACACAAAGCAAAAACTAACAAGCATCCCAAATTTCCTCTCTCCCACTCCCCCCCCCCCCCCACCCCATAATTCTAGCTTTCCAGGCTGCTCCAGCAGATATTGTAAGAGGTTAATGTGAAACATTCTGCAAGGAGAATACCAATTCATAATTTTGCTATGCTGAAAAAAGACTGTGTCCATTATTCTCTCTACCCCCAACACCCCTCTGAAATCCCCATTAAAGTCTCCTTTATACAAGCCCAGCTCCCTGTGAAATTGGTTTACACCAAATTCCAGGAAGAGCCTCCCTGCTCTCCCGTAATAAAACAACTAAGCAAGGAAGAAAACTAACCTCCAGTACTGACAGTAGGCTGCAGACAAAACAGACAAACAGTGCAGTGAGTTGGGCCGTAGCCTTTAAAGAGGCAGCTGCAGACAGATGGAAAAATGACACGCTGCAAGCAATGCTGGGAAAGGAAGAAAAGAGTCCAGGTCTGAGAGTCAATCTTCGTCCATCAGGTAAAGAGAACAGTTACACATGGAGATAATTGGTGATGAGACACTTGAAATTAGGTGCATGATAGGTCCACCACTGCCTGGTCACATTCATTTTTGTTAGGCTCAATGAGTGCTGATGGGTGGGGGGAACCTAAGAATATTTCCTAAACCTTTGCA
This sequence comes from Gallus gallus, assembly GCF_016699485.2. Classification (NCBI taxonomy): domain Eukaryota; kingdom Metazoa; phylum Chordata; class Aves; order Galliformes; family Phasianidae; genus Gallus; species Gallus gallus. Next base: position 14,492,301 of record NC_052539.1, on the reverse strand, counting down.
TCTTCCTGTCACGTTTCCATGATTGTGTAATCTGCCTCATAGACACAAAGACAATTGTCCTATTCAGGCTGTCATCCATGCCACTCCGCTATGGAACATGGCTACAGGCAGCACTGACAACACAGCCCCTGCTCTCATCCCCACAAATCCTGGCAGGAGGTGATGAAGCCCAGCTTGCACGTGGCCATCCCTAGCCCACCTCCTCACCCCACATGCCCCTGACAAAATCACACACTTTGATGTCTTTCAAATGAAGATTTTCTCTCAAAGTCTGCAGACACAGCAGGATTGGATGGAAAAGGAAGGCAGGCAGCCCACCAGCCAAGCGAGGAACACCATTTTGTGTGCACCTCACAGGGTGCTTTGAGGCCATGAGCCACCACAGCTGCAGCCCTCATGCCTGGTCTCCTGGGGCAGTGAGGCAGCAGCTGCAGCCTATACATTTGTAGGGCTCCCTGGCAAGATGTGCACCAACCTCTGCTACCTTACGTGAGCAGAGGAGCTCACACACTGGCCCTGTGGCCAGGCATGGTGGTGGGGCATGCTCTTTGGGGCCAACCAACTCAAGCCCAGAGCACCCGGCACAAGGATCACAAAGATGCAGAAAACAGTTAACAGGCTTTATATCTCTCTTCCCTGTTCTCATTTAGCAATCAGCTTTGTGAAGCAAGCCCTCAAGCATGGGTGCTGTCGCTGGGAGATGCAATACCCAGTTTCACAGGGTTTGTCCCACAGTACTGCACGAGTGGCCTCAGCCCCCTCCGACAGCTGCAGGCAGCAGAGCTCCTTGCCGAGGCCAGCAATGCCTGCTGCTTCTCCTTTTCTTTATGAGTTTCTTTCCAAATGACGCAAATCTGTACTTATTAATTTACATTAAATTCATTTAACACAGATGCAAGAGACCAGAAGTGTCTAATGAGCAAAATGTAATGAGGTAGCGGCTACTGCTAAGCGTGTTCAGTTTATGCACTCTTGCTTCATTTTTATACAGTATTATTGTAGAATAAATGCTTTCCTCTTATCTTACAAGAGAAAAAAAAATCTCCAGGTATTGTACTAGTGATTAACAAAGGAATAAACAAGCTCAATAACCTCCGCTCTGGTTATCCATGGCACACAGTGATAGAGATGCTGTGAATTCTGTGGACAAAGTACATGAAGAAGCACCCACAAGTACTGAAAATTTAATTAAAAGTCAGAAAGCCATTGCAATGAGGACTCAGCAGAAAGCCATTTATTTTTAAAATCTAATATATTCTTCATGACTAAAGGCTAAAGCACACGCTGACTTACACATTTAGCTGTAACTGATTTAAGCTACTTGATGATTTTTTTGCGCACAGGGTGGCGCTCAATTTGCAATGGAGTAAATTGGCAGAATTTAATTTGGTGGATTTTTTTAACTCTGCAAAAAGAATCCTCATTAAAACCTCACGATGGGCTGTATACTTTTTTCATCATTAACTAGCCTAACTGCAGGTAAAAGAGATACAATTATGGATTTATATAAATCCTATTGTCAATTTACAGCTCAAAGACTGTTGAGTTACCTCATTTTAAATAGGTTATTTTTTCCCCTTAACCTTTCCTTGTTTTAATGAGGATTTGGTTTGTCATTGTCAGGGTGCCTGTTTGCAGGAAAGTTTCTCATCATGTCAAGGAGGTGTAAGGCATAAGGACAGATCTTCTGCTTGAATTTCAAACCTAAGCAAAAACTGTGGCCCTGCCATTCATCTTTTAAATTTTCAGCCTTCATGAGGGCAGACATACCTCAGCTGCCTCATCCTTACTCTCTCAGCCCTCGACCTTCTCCATTTCTTATGCTTTGGGGCTTTTCCACTTCACCCTCATCCAGTTTTTTCCTTACCTGCTTTGCCATATCTAATACCATATGCTGCCAAAGCACCACCAATTTCTCTGCTCTGCCCCATTCAGCATGGCAGGAACAGCACAGCTCATTTTTATCAGTGTTGCCACTCATCAGCAGTTAAACACAGTAAAAGCTGCATATTGTCACTCTTTCCCGCACATTCAACTAGACGTTCAATCAACATAAGCTATCCAGAAAATGAATAGGAAGAAGTGACTCAAACCAAAGAGACCAGGCCAGTGACTCTTCTGCTTGATGGAAGCTCAAGGCCCAAAACAAGGTCCCACCATAGTCAACGAGACATATTCTCAGGCGACAGAATTTGTTACACTTTCCAGTACAGATTATGGCAGCTAAGCGTTTGTGCCACTAAACATTTTTCCATTACTGTCAAGGATTAACTAAACTTCTGGATTTCATTTTTAGTCTACAGGTAGATTGACATCCTTATAACAGCAACCAGGAATGAGATTGCTCCTCTTATCTGACTGAAACACTTCTTCCCCTTTCCTCTACCAAACTCCTCCAGGAGCTACTGAACAATCTCAGGGACCGAAGGGGTAATTAGGGAATGAGTAGATTAAAACTGTTCAGTTGGAAGGAATCTACAGAGATCTCTACAGAGATCATAAAGTCCGACTGCCTGAGCACTTCAGGGCTAACCAAAATTTAAAGTATGTTTTAGAGGGCATTATCCAAATGCTTTTTGAACACTGACAGGCTTAAGGCATCAATCGCATCTCTAGGAAGCCTGTTCCAGTGTTTGACCACCCTTAGGGTAAATAATTTTTTCCTAATATCCAGTCTGAACCTCCCATGGTGCAGCTTTGTGCCATTCCCTTGTGTTCTATCATCAGTTATGAGGGAGCAGAGATCAGCACCTCCCCCTCCGTTCCCCCTGCTCAGGAAGCTGCAGGGAGCAATGAGGTCACCTCTCAGACTTCTCTTCTCATAATTAGACAACCCAAGTGTCCTCAGCCTCTCCTCGTTGGACATGCCCTCCAACCCTTTTATCAGTTTTGTTGCCTTCCTCTGAATGCATTCACATATTTGAACATCCTTTTTACATCGCGGAGCCTGGGAACAAACAAAATATTTAAGCTGAAGCAGTACCAACACTAAATATATTTGGAGGGTCACCTCTTGACCAGCGAGCTATACTGTGTTTAATGCACCCCAAAATGCAGTTTACCCTCTTGGCTTCCAGGGTACGCTGCTGTCTCATGTTGAGTCTGCTGATGACCGAGCACTCCCAGGTCCCTTTCTGCAGAGCTGCTCCCTAATCACTTGTTTCCCAGTCTGTACCTGTGTCTGGCATTTCTCCATCCCAGGTACAGAACCCAGCATCTGTGAATACTGTCATCCTTCACAGGAGCACTACTCATCCCTTTGATTTGAATGCTTTCAGAAGTTTGCTTACAAATTCGTCACTCGACTTAATGTTAAATATTATCCCCTCAACACATGAGAATAGCTACAGCAAGGCAGACTGAAGGAATTGTTCACATAAGCAGATTGAAGAAATAAATGAGACACACAAAGAGAAAGGATTTGTAAGAGGGGCTGGATTTTAACCTTCCTTGGGGTGAGGGAATAAGCATGGCTACTACTCTAAGCACTTAGATGTTGAAAGCTGTTGTTTTTCCTCTTTGAACTTTTTACCAGATGTAGCAATTAAATGATAAAGTTGTCTTTAGCTCATTAGCTGATGAGTTAATTATATACCAAAATTAACCTTTGTTAAGCTCTTAATAGAACCTCTTTTATCTGAGTAGCCACTGCCTGTGTTAAAATTCTTAATGATCTGGGCTAAAATCAATAATTTGTATGACTTCCATGTATGAACTGGGAATTAGATGTATCTTTAAAATGTACTGTAATGATAACCTCAAGCTGAAATTGAAATAAAGATATTCCTTGGTGATTTCAAGGACAACATTTTCACCAGTGCAGAGGCCGTGTAAGCCACTAAAGAACGTCGCCACTGGGGACAGCTCTCCTGCCTGCAGCACAAAGATAAATCAAGCTGAGACTAAGACCAAGATTTTGGTTTTTCAAATATTTTTGTGCTGCAGCCCTGCATTTCACATTTATGAACTTCCTATACATACCAATGTTCAGTCAGGAGCGGCTGTTCTCTTTTTTAAAAGCTAGAGGAGTGGATTCATTTTGAGATCTAATATACCCCAATCAACGATCAAAAGAAACTAATCATTCCCCCATGCAGTGAGCTGATAGATGATGTGCTGTGCTTTTCCTTGTGTAATCAATTGCTAGTAGATTTGACAAGAACTCGGCAACCTTTCTGTAGTTCAGTTTGCATTAAAGGTTTTACATTTAAAGGAGCTAAAGTCCAATTGTTTGAGACTTTTAAATTGTACATGTACGACTGAAGACAATTGAATATCTCTTACTGAATATTACTTTGTATGACTTCCCTGCGTGATTTGGAAACTAAAAAAATCCTCAGCATGAAGTGCAGATGATCAATACTTCAAATGCATTTTCTTTTCTTTGGGTTCCCATTTCAGCCACCCATGGAAACCAAACTTCACGTACTTTGTGGTAACAACTCAGACACAAGCCATCTTTAAAACTGAAGACTGCCTTTACTAACAGGGCCTAAAGGCCATTGAAATCCTTTTGATTTCAGCAAGATCTGGGCCAGACTTATCAAGAATTATTTTCCATAACCTTGGTTTATATAGTGAAAAGCCAGACTGTCACCTTCAGTTTTATTTTCTTCCCCTAATGCCAGAGAACATCTCCTTGAGAGATGTGTTTCCTGATAATGTTATAGTGTGGCTTGCCACGGTGCCTTGCAGCCTGCAGTACACCTGTTAGTCTCTGTGGAAGCCCAGGTAGAGCTCAGCTAATTTTCAAGCCTCACTATCCCTGTGAGGGCAGGAAAAAACAATTAAAATGATGGTAGTTCATGACTAGTGTTTGGTCTGGTAACAAATACACTGTATTTGTGAAAGGTGAAATAGGAAGAAAATAAAGATAAGATTGCAGTTTCACAGTTAAGAATTTAAAGAATTACCATAAAAGGTATCAAGCATCTTCCAGCTAGAGGAATTATTTGCAAATGTTTAATAACATGGCCCTGCTTATGGTATTTACATTGCAAAAAATATGCAGAATCCATAATTCTAAGGCCTCCCAGACATGCCAGGATAGTCAGCCTAAACGGGCTGGCCTCTGACAACTGGACCCTGTAGTACAAGGTGCCTTCATGGGTGCTAGAGCTGTGGTAATTTGAGCAGATAGGGTAAGGCAGGCTGGAAGATGGGAATTATCAGTCAAGATTGCTCTGCCAACAGGCAGAGTTCGTTGCACGATAGCAGGCTGAAGGTTGTACTGTTCCCTGGAGCCAGTTTAATAAATAAGGTTATGGGTATGTGACTGTTCAAGCATGAAGAAATTTTTGTTGATATATTCTCAGAAACTAATTTTTTTTTCCTTAATAACCTGCAGGGCTACTCTTCGGCAAGATTACCAGTCAACTCTGATAGCCTAGGCTACAATAAACTGAATCACACTCCAGTTCTTTAAAAATCTGCTTTTGTTACTGGCTTGGATTTAACTGTGCAGAGAAAAGCACGATACAGGCAAAGTACAACTGTGTCTTTCCAGCTAACTAGAAGAGAGCAGAACAAGTTAACAGAGAAAGGTTACACCTCTTTAAAGATGCAAATTGATAATTGAGCTGTATATCAGAACAACAAGAGTACTGTTCATTTTTAAAGAGGTGCAAATTGCTAGTCTTTAGGGGTTTTTTTAATACCTTAATAAGAGTTTCTATCAGTAATATTTTACAGAACAAATGCTTGAAAAATACAAAATATAATATGTTGAGGATACTTAGCATTTTTCAGACTCGCTTCTGAAATGCAGTGATCTCTGCTACTGATTTCTGCTACTTCCACTGGACACCATAGAAGAATTAAGATTTAAAAAGTGGCCTTGCAATTCCCATATTGAATAAAGAAAGGATCTTGTTTTGCCTCACATTTCTCAATACGCTCAAACAGGGAACACAACAGAAAGGAGCTTATGGAGCAGGATTTTCCCATGTTAAGCACCAGGCCTGGGAGCCCAGCCTGGGCAGGATCACTCTCAGAGGGAGGCAGGACACGAAGTCAGGGCATTTCAATGTGCTTGTATACAAAGCCTCATCTTCCCTTAAATTGTTGAAGAGGCTGTTAGAGATACAGAATCACTGGAGATACTTGTAGTTGACCTCAAAAATTAAAGCTCTCAATGACAGCCTAGGTTCTCTTATAATATCTCCCACCTTGGTCAGGTTAGCTTGGTTTAATTAGAAATGACCTGTATGCCCATCAGTGGTCACCTGAAAAAGAAAGAAAAAACTCCTCCACAGACTTCCCTTGCTTGTTCCTTACTGTGAGACACCAGACAAGGCACTAGCTTTCCTACGGTGCTGAGCTGCCTTCTTCCTTTCTCCTCTCTGAGATAATCAGATCCTGTAATAGGTCACTGAAATGATAAGATGCCCTGGGAAGTTTCAGTACCCCCAAAACTTCAAAACACTCAAAACTTGAATCTATCTCTTTCTTTTTCTTTTTTTTTTTTCAAAACCACGATCTCTCCAGCTCCCTGTGCAAATCCTTTCAATTTCATTTCACACCTGCCTGACAAGAGGCAGGAGTAGGAATTAGCATTGCTTTCACATCCTGCCCCTCTTCTCACATCTCAGGACAGCAATGCTTCTCTTTCCATCAGTGAACCCAGAGTCTGACTTGAAGGTGGATGAAGAAGGCCACAGTTCTGCTCATCTGAAAGCATCCTGCAATTGCCCACAGACTTCAGTAGACAAAATGCGTGGCAAACCACAGATCCAGCACAGTTCTGCACGGAGGCTGGAGGTAGAAGCAAACCTCAGACGAGTCATGCAGAGGCATTGGTCTGTCCACTCACTCCTCTGCCCTTGAACCAAGACTTTCATTCAACCCATATAGCTAGGCTTCAGCATCGGTCTCTGCCTCTCAGTCCTCCTGCTGCCTCTTCGCCAGTCTCCTCTCTAGGCTTGGTCTTATAATTCTGCAAATTAACTTTATAGCAGAATCAGCCACAGAAAAATCTAACCTTAACCTTTGACCCTTTGCAATTGCCTCCACAGATCCCCTTCCTGAAGTAAAAAATCAGCTTGCGTGGGCAAAAATGCTTTCTTTCATTAGAGAAATTTGCAAAGATGCACTGGTGAAGGGAGGAAGGGAGGGATGTCTTTCACTGGGTTATAAAACTGGTGGAAAGGTGAAATTTTCTAGCTTTGTGTATAGATGAGATGTCAAGATGATTTGAAATACCTCTTGGAGGTAAGAGGAGAAAAAAAAGATGAATAGATAGCATACAACATATGTGGAATGTAAAGAAACTCTGTCATTTGCTTTGTTTTTGCACGGGAATGAAATTTATAAACATGAACATGCCAGGGATAAGACATGACACTAAGCTACTGCAGTGATATGTGCTTTAGGTATGTAGCTAGGCAGAACAGATGGATCTAGAATAAATGCATTACACTTTATTACTTGTCTCAATCCCTGTGTTATTTCTCACTGTCCTTTGCATATTCTTTTGTGTGCACAGAGTTCAAGCAAAATTTGGAATGTTACAGATGTATGAGCCAGAGTGATGTTAAGCTAACAGAAAAAGACAAAGTTTTCACCTCAAAGTTGCCTCATTCTTTGCTTATCCTTTTCTCCTCAGAAACACAAGTTTCTTTTCATTTTAGTGAACCAAGAAAACCACATAACATCATGACTCTTTAATGAATTTTCACATCTTTTCGGTTTTGCTTTCTGAAAGCCAAATGGAATACAGTAGAACTATCGTTATCCTTTTGGGAATTCTTTTGTATATTTGTTTGTACCTGTATCTTGACCTGACTCTTAGGTGTCAATCTCATGACAGTCACTACGTACATAAACACATGCTTTGCCTCCTTGCTCTAGGAAACATTTTTCCCTGGAGTGAACTAGACAGATAAGAACACAAGACATGATGTCTCTATCAAACAATAATCAGCACTATTTGAATAGCCACACACATGTACAGCAAATAATCATTGCCAGTCACCAGTATGAAACCATCACCAGTACGAAATCATCACCAGTATCCACTGCAGCTCATACTAGCTACATTTCAGATCTTACAGAGACAACGGCACTGCACAAAGCAGATAAAACCCACATGTGGTTTTGTGTGGTATTTATGTTGCAAGATCAATCTTCCCATCCTCTTGAGACTGCTTCAGTCCAGTGACCCATACCGAGCAAGTCATGACCGCATAACTCCCTGCTACAGAACAATATCAAGCCATGAGTTTCACCACAACTTGTTTCCTACTGAAAGCTAGTCCAAGTACACGTATCTATACATGTGGAGATTCTTTTGCAGCTGTGCTGCAAGGACTTCAGCTTCTTCCACACTGCTGAGTCCAGTGTACCAAGTCTGCCCAGCCAAATCACAGCTTAGATTCTGCTTCATTATAAAGAAGCAGTGCCTTTCTGCTTGAAAATAACATATTTTGCTGCTCCACAGCACATTACTTGCCTTGGGATTCGTTCCACTTGTAAATCAGCATTCTTAACAATGTCCATTGGTCCACCTGGGACAGCTGAAGGTATGTGAAAAATTATCTTCTTTCTGAAAAGAGTACGGGAACTTTTAGGGCAATCACAAATGTGCAAACCAAAACGCACCTCACCACCTGAAGGCAATTTTGGTTAAATAAATTAAGGATGGAGGCCTTGATATCATGCTTTTATGAAATGTGATTCAAATTAATAAATGTGATCAAATTAATGTGACCATCAGGAAAAGCGGAAGAAGAAACTTTCTTAAACTGCTGTAATAATTGGTTTTTCAAAAGTCATTACAAAAGGTAGAATAATTTCACTACCTTAACCCAGAAGTCTCAAAGCCAGTGGACAGGAGGGAAAATTTATTTTATGTGGTTGTCAGATTTTTAACAATTATATGACAGATTGAATTAGCTGACTCACCTGTTCTGTTGAGAAAAGGGCTTTGGCTATGCCTTACTGTGTTTCCTTCATGAGAGGAAGAAGTATTCAGACAAAAGAAAATTACTAAATAGATATTTTAAAGGTAGCTGAGGCCCACCAGCATCTTTTGCCACTGCGTCACTATCCCCATTCTTTGCAGCCAGTTGTTCTGTGTTGCTCATCCTGTTCGCCTAGGCTAATGGAAGCCTTTGCTCTGTCTGTCAAGAGTAATCCAAATATTAGGGGACTCCAGGCAAAAAACTGAACATGGCCTGGCACTCCCTGTGGCTGTTTGTTTGATGCTGATTTCACAGCCATTGAATGAGCCCTTAACCTCATCACTCGCAGCTCCTTTTTGGCTGAATGTCAGGTTACAAAATTGGCCTTGAGAAATGCCAGACTTTGCCAGTTCCTCTTCAACAGAAGATCCAGTTGTTTTGTCAGCAGTTATTCAGCCCTTGATATTCCCTGGTCATTTGCGCTAAGCTCAGCATAGAACTGGAAACCACTGCCCTGCACTGTGTTTCCTTTATCCTAAATTACTCTCAAAATTGGTAGGGTAAGAGTCTCCCATAGATGTAGGATTTTAAAAATAATCCAGATAATTCTCCAAACATGTATTTTGCACAATAGGAGAATCAACATACATTAATAATTTTCTTCCTAGCTTCAGCTATGGTGATACCAATAGGTAGGATTGGTTACAGTAAGGCAAGAAAAGGAACAATGTCTTTTTCTAGACCATAAAGACTGGGAAATAGACAAATATTTCCAGGCAGACCCAAAATTGAGATAAAAGGGGTAAATTTTGTTAGTTGAAAAGCAGTTATACATGCTTTTGCATCAATACTGTCTTTTTATCGTCAAACAATTTAATTAATATACCTGTTTACTGACTGACCAAATGCCCAAGTCTTTTCCATTTCCAAACCCCAAACGTACTTAGCATCTATTAGCTGCAGGCCAACAGTTCTTATTTAGTGAGCGCCAAGACAATTCCAAACTTTTAACCCTCAACAACTCCCAGTAAATTAGCATGGATTTTCACTTCTCATTTAATTTCTGGAAGGAAACAATACGTATGAAACACCTGCTGACATGCAAGAAGTGCAGAGCTGATACAATCAAGACAGACTCTCTCACTGTTCATATCTTTGTTCAATATGATTTCCATTCCCTTCCCATTTATTTATATAAAATATATAGACATTATAATTATAGTAGACATTATCATAATAGACATCTAATATAACCATTTCTTAGCCAAGGGAAGGGGAAGAAATTCCTTCTGATTTCTCTTGAAATTCTGCAGGGTGTATTTTCAAATCAGAAGTCCTCAATTATCACTAATCTTCTTTCATATATGTTATACTGAGCATTTGTTTTCACACTGATAGTTACACTAGGACCACTAAGTCCGTGTGCAGTAGCCTTCATGGGGTTTGTTATGTCATTCAATAACATGTAACAAAAAACTGTGTGTGAAATGGCATTTGGATGTTTTATCAACCTGTCTTCCAAGGTCATCCCAAAAGGGAGAGAATGCAGTTTTCAGGCAGAAATGAACTCCCATGACCAGATATTTGAGCACACAATGATGTCCAGCAGAATCTGGAATCCAAGATGGTTCTGCTGGATTAATCTTGTCAGTGACATAGAGGCCCTCCCCTTACAATCTACAGATAAAGCAAACGCAATGTGGTAGTGTGAAAACCCTCATTCTCAGCACTCTTCAGTGAGCAAACTGGAAGAGGATGTGGCTTTGATGATGGTCTATCACCTGGGTACCTGCTGGCTCCTCCATTCTCCAACATCCACAAGGGTAATGCCTTTATTCACACACATAACTCAATAACAAGGTTTCTGCATCATCCTCTTTGCTGATATTTTACAGAGTTGTACAGAATCATAGAGTTGTAGGGATTGAAAGGGACCTCTGGAAATCATCTAGCTCATCTGTTAAGACAGATTCCTTGGAGTAAGTTACACAGGAAAGTGTCCAGGTGGATTTTGAAAATTTCCAGAGAGGGAGACTCCACTACCTCTCTGGGCAGCTTGTTCCAATAGATAAGATTTGGATAAGAACAGAACTGGCAGGGGAACAGGCAGAAGCAATGATGAAACTCAAACCACAGACTGCCTCAGTGGACAGATGCTGACTCCTACACCTCCATAACGTGCCCATGCCTCCTCTCAGGTCCCCACAGCAGCATCCCACTCACACATGGCTCAGGGAAGAGTCAAGAAGCGGATCTCAGCCTGTGATACTGAACTCTTGAGCCGTGCAAATAGCAGAAGGCCACTCAACAGCTATATATCTGAAGCCTACCCTCCAGTCCTCCAACACAGTAGGAGTAAATACTCAAGATTTTGAAATGTGCAGTTCTCAATTCACAATCTGTCTGTGGGGTCAGAGCAATAGGGACTCAGGGGGACTATTGCAGTGTGACATAATGTACAGCAGTATATAAAGGTCACTGTCATTCTATAGAGAAATCAATACACTCCCTCAAAAACCTATTAGGCAAAATATAGAATATGACAGGAAGTTTAGAGAAATACAGTAGAGCACCCACTGCTGTGCCTTAGATCTGAAGCACAGCAATACAAGTGGGAGGGCACTTCTCAGAGAGCAGTCTCCATTTACACTACAAGCACAATTTCCCTCCACTGACTGGAAGTTCAAGAATTAGCTAGAGCATCTCCAGGGTGCCTCTGAATCATTCTGAAATCAGAAGTGAGAATAAACTTGGGCAACTCAAAGAAAAGAGGCAATACATGAGGTGAAAGGACACAGAAATCTTCCCAAGTCAGTTCAGGCAGCTGAAGCTACATTACAGCTTGCCAAAGCAATGCATCTTCTGAACACATTCACGTGTGCAAGATTCTTCTCATTTATGTTACTTTGTCACAGCGGCTTTCGCTGAGGAGTCTTTTCAGCCCTGCAGCCCCTTCAGACATATTTGCCAAAGACAATAAGATGGGGGAAACGTGGATGAGTTAGCCCTGTAGCTGTACATCATTACACAGATGTGAAGACGAGACAAGTACAAGATGGTTTTATAAGAAAACTGAAGTGAAAAAGGTAAATGTGTTTTGACCTTAGATCATATGCCACTACTTTCTGAAGTAATCTTTACTGAATTCTTCTTCCTGGCTTGACTCTTGTTTTGCTAAAAGTTGTGTGTCTCAGCACTCCCCCTCCCTGAGCCAACCGCTGGGTGAAGCCGTGCCTCCCAGCCCTGCTTACTGCCATCACCACACAGCGTGCCTGCACCTCCATGAACTGCATCCCTGTGTCTGAGAGCATCACTAAGAAACAGGGGCTGAACAAGAGCAACACAAATTTCCTACCAACAATGAAAGGTTTTTCCTATTGCATTCACAGCATTAAGCTGCTCACTGGAGTTTCAGAATTAAGGCCATTGCTATAAATCATCAAATGTCTTTTGCGCTGATATAGCAAAGTAATATAATCCTCTCTTGTTCACATACAGGGAAGAACTGCAGTACTACAAGTTCTGTTGAGCTCTCTGTTCCTCTTTCCCCCCCCTCCCCCCCTTCTCCCCAGAAAGGAAACAAGCTGAAACATCACAAAGAAAATTATCAACCTCTGAAGCTGCTGTTGATATTGCACTGCACCTGAAACGCTGCTCTACCAGAGAACTCCTCTGACTTCTGCTGAGAATAGCCAGCACAATTCTGACACACAGTATCAATTATTTAATGACTGTAAAATAATTGTATTTTATAGGTACACAGAAGAGTCACAAACCATCAGGAAAAAAAACGGAATTTTGACAATGTGTTGGAGGTAAATGGCTAAGCACCTGAGCACATTTTATTCCTCAGAGAAGAAGACAGACAAGGAAATACACAAAGCAGCATCTCCCTTCATAATGCAGTTTAGGTCTGGAAGGGCACATGCGCTTCAGTTCTAGATGAGATTAAAATGGGCCCCCAGAGGCATTCTACTTGGTTCTTCATTCTTTGCCTTTCGTGGTAGATCAAATTCCTTCCCACGGAACAGAAGAGAAATGAAGGTATTGAAATCTCCTTAAGTAAGGACATCTCACCACATTAATGGTTGGCTTAACTCTTCTGTACTTCCCCCATCCTTGTTTTGGGAGGAAGGCAATCATTTTGGAGATAATGCTGTCTTTGATATAACTGCGATATTTCTATGGATGGTACTATTCCCACCTTGGTCACATGGGGCACTCCGAGTACTTTAAACACATTTGAATTTGTAGATATTTGTTGCTAGGGAATGTGCTCGGGGAGGAAGCAGTGGGGAGAGTGGGCTGCATGAGCAGCTCATAGCAGGCAGCCCACAGAGCTCCCCAGTGATGCATCAGCTCTGTGTGGCACCAGTCTTCAGTCGCAGGCACACACTGCGTTTTAAAGAAGTCATTTCCTAGCATTTTAAAACATAAATTGGAGATAGTAGATTGCAGATAGTATTCTGCTTAAGCTGTGGATCTGCCCTAAGAGTAGCATCCTATATCGGCACAGAGCAATCTGATGTCAACAGAGTCTCTGTTGTTTGCAAATAAAAGTGAAATCTGTTTATAAACTCTTAAAAATTATCATCTTGCATTCACTAGAAACTCAGCTTAGAACCTGCAAATCGGGCTGAGCCCTCATCAGTGTGCATCAGCACCCAACATAAAAGCTAGCAGTGCAGCGGTTGGCCTCCCCTCTGTACCAGCATGTTGTGGAAGACAGCTGCAAAACTGCAGGCAGTGTAAGCAAGGACTGGGACTGGACATGTGATTGAAACTTATTTCCTATTCATACCAACAATGCCCTAGTCAGAATAAAACCCTGATTACTTTTGTATTGGTTCTGTAACAGAAATAAATAACATTAAAACTTTAACTCTGCCATTGAAATAAGCAAATAGGACCGGAATACACAAAAAGGTCTGCAGAGTAAATAAGTTCTGCTTTGATCTACTGCTTTTAAGAATACAGCACACATTAAAATCGGCTCCTAAGTGGAAGAGGGTCAGCACGCAGAATTTCCACAATAAAAGCTCTGTAGTTGCAGGTGTTCAGTCATATACATCATCTCCTCCCCTGAAGATGAATACCAGGATTTGC